>NC_072477.1:13365072-14565072 GCF_027574615.1 Eptesicus fuscus | reverse complement strand
TCATTTCACTTGAAACGTATCAAGAACTGAATATATCAACATCTATTTCACTATTCCATATTTGGGCCTATAAAACTCTTTTGAGTTGAGTACAATAAATGAACACCTTTGTTCAAATAGTATTAAATGAATATGTTGATTGCTTAGAATTTTCTAGAGATATATTTTGCCAATTATAAAAATAAATGTTTTTAAAGCTGCTCATTGTCCAATTTCTTTCTAACAGTAAGTCCTTGGTCTCTGAATGCCCACATTCAAATCCCGCTTCAAGTTCTTATTCGTTATTTTTTTTTTTTTTGGCAAAAATTTGTTCCTAATACTATCTCTTATTATTTTTTAATGGCTGCATCTCCTATAGTTATATCTTCTTCAGTCAAGAAGAAGATATAACTATATTGGCTCCCTTTCCCTTTTTTCTCAATTAATTATCAGCAGAACTTTTTCAATCTCATTAATCTTTTCAAAGAAAAAACTTTTGATTCTGATGACTATTTCATATTTGTTCTTTTTCACTAGTCTTTTTTTAGTTATATCATGTTGATATAAATTTTTAACTAATTTTTTGTTTGATCAGAAGTTTAGTCAATGTTATAGAAATACTATCTGCCAGAGATTTAAGAAAAAATTATGTCACCATAGTAGGTGACATAATTTAGTGATTAGCCAGAAAATCAATACATAGTCCATTATGTATTTTGCATAACCATATTTACTAATTAAATTGATTTATATATTACTTTAAGTTATTACCTGAACGTAACAAGCTCGGTTGGGAGTGCAGAAGAAAAAGAACATGCCCTGAGGTGTGAAAGGAGTGATCATCTTGGAAATCTCACAAGTCCACTCTTTAAAGGCCATATCCCACTAGACAACCGAGGGCGAGGGCTGGGGGAACCTTCTCACACATAACACTTCCTGGAGACCTTTTTGTTCTATTTGTCTGGCAAAACCTTTTATTCTGTTAAGCAGCCCCTGACCCGATTATATAAAAGGTTTGCCTGCTAGTACATTCTTCTTTATCCACTTGTAAGGTATAGATTCACAGACTTCACTTAAATCTCAAATCAAAACTTAAATGATATCTACAGTCATGCATTTTCTTTTTTCTGTTGTATCCCAACTCAATAATCAACTCCAATAACATTACTTTTGACACAATCTTAACTTACTTTTGTTTGGTAATTTTGACATATGAGCAACTTGCCTTTGATACTATATAGTCATATAAACCAAACTTCTTAAACATCTGTGTGATTTTATTATTTCTCTCCTAACTCCTTCATTATAACATATTTATTTGTAAGTAAATCATTCCTATTACTTCTCTCATAATATCTGATTCAGTTCATAGTTTCCCTCTACTTAATATTAGGGTTAATCTACTTTTACTTGCTTCTTTGAAATGCTAACACATATTTAGTGATAAAAGTATATATATTAGATGCAATAATAAATTTTTCAGTTTTATCAAAAATTCTCCTTAAGTTTAAAGATCACTCAGAAACTCCCTCTGCATGATGACTTTTGATTTGTGTGTGCATGTAATTGTTTCTCATGTTAAGTTTCTTCTGAAAATAGAAGCAGAACACTGAATGGCAGAATTCACTGTGGAATGTCAGCCCCAACTGTGAATACTACTAGTAGATCCTATATGATAAGATTCATCCTTTAAAACATTCTCTCTTCCTTCAACTGACCCTATAGGGTTCCTTCAGTGATAAATGTGGGAACATTTTTATGGGCCAGTTTCTAGCAACAAAAGAATGTGCCTTGCTGTCTATATTGACACAAATACTTAATATAATCCTATGAACTTCTAACTACCTCTGTGCTGACTTCCAAAGACATTTCAAATCCTTGGACAAGTGACTTGTTATATTTATGATCCAGATTCCTACTCTAAACAATGATAGTGATGGTTATGGTACTCAAGAATTTCAATTGCCTCGTTAAAAGAAGTTGAAATTAATAATAAACTACAGGCTGCTAAAATTTGAAAATGTAAATTCCACTTTAAAGCATAAAGGTAAATACAGATCTGATGACATCATAGGTGAAGAAACACATCTCATTGCAAACAGGCAGCATCTGTAACAACAGGTTTGTTTTTCTTGGTGTCAATGTCTTCAGTAAGCATTTTGCCAAATTTCCATTCTGGATCAAAGAGAGAAAGGGTCACAAAGATAGTAATAACACGGTTTGGAATGTTTTCATGATTTATCTCAAGTGAGTTAACATTATTTTTAATAGCAGACCCACTGAAACAGACTCATTTTTTTAACTTAAAGTTATTCTTTTTTAATCTAAGAGATTTTTATTTTTATAAAACATCATTGGATTTGGAGTATGTATATGAGGTGGGGGGAGGTTTTCCTGTCTGATGGCAGCTCACATTTTTTTTTTTCTTTTTCTTTCTAACTGTTGAAGTTCTAAGGGGTCTGAATACAGTCACACTAAGAAAAAAATTATAATAATAAAATATGTAATAGGAACCAGGAACTTGGAATTCTTAAGAGCTTGAACTTTTTACCCTTCTAACACATTTTTTTAAATCTTTCTTTCTCTAGACATCAATCTATCTAATTAATCATCACTAAACCCTTTGAGGATTGTTTTTTAAAATGCGTATGTGTGTGTGTTTATTTCCAATTGAGTGAATTAGATAGGATTCAGATCTGCTCATAAAGCAAATTAAAACAAAAATATACTATTGCTAACATTTAAAGTTTAGATTTACTTTTTTTTTTTTTGTCCCTTCATAAACTGTTTAGTTTTCTAACAAGTCAATCTGCCTCTCTTTCTCAGGATGCCTTTCTGCACAATGACCCTACTATACACTTGGTGCATTGACCTCTAACCCTTCCATCACTAAACTAGAAAGTAAAGGAGATGCCTATGTAAAGACAGAAATGCTTGTACACAGGTCCAGCACTCTTAATGGCTAGTTCCCTGGAACATTTAACAAAGGACAGCATGCAATTGCCCCAGTCTTAATTTGTGAATTGGGCTGTTGCTTGATGAAATTATGCATCTCCAAGACTACTTTCTTATCATGCTCCATTTAATAACAGGGTATCTCCATACTTCTTACCCGAGATGCATTATGTAAATTTCATGTCTAAATGAGCCTTTATTATCCCTCCCATCTTTATAGTTCTTGTCTTCACTCATGATACACACACACAAACAAGATGCATTTTAAGAAATAAAAGAGTCTAAAGTTTAGATGTAGGTAGTTTAAAATTTTTATATTTGTTATTTGGAAGGTTATGAACATTTCTTCTTGTTTTTCTGAATCTTTATGATGGTTATTTGAATTTTCTTATGCTAATTTACAAATGTAATTTTAATTTTATATCTCACTTTTAAGGTATTTTATGTTCCTAACTTTGTTCATAATATTTTGAAACATTATTTTTTACCTGGTTTTTAACTTTAATGTTTTATATATTTAGTGAAGGGGATGTAATAACAAGCTTGGATTTCAGTATACAGATTACATTTATAAAGTGTAAGAAAAGATTTGTCCTTAAAAGATTTGTCCTTATTAAGCTTCCAAAATAGTAAACACTTTGATGTTTCCTTTCTGCAGGTATTCTTGATGATTCCCTTGAATTAAAAATTGAAATAAAACTTAAGTATTACAGTGAGGAAGACTTTTTTTTAGAAAATAACATTAGGAATATTGGTTAATCTCAGGATGCTTGTATTATAATGAATCCATATCACATTTCACAGTCCATAAAACTTTGTGTTTTTTCTTTGATTATGTTAGTATTAAAGAATTAACCTTTAATTGGTCTCTTTGTCTCAATTATAGTTTATACACAGTCAAATAGTATATAACACTTAATTGTATCTTTCTCTAATCATAAAAATAGTATGTTAGATAAGAATCCTTTAAGCAAATTAAGCATCAATAATAAATTGAGAAAATCCTATATAATAAAAGCCTAATATGCTAAGTGTCTGGCCATTCGTTTGACCGCTTGACCAGTTGCTATGACACGCACTGACCACCAGGGGAAGACATTCCGACCAGTAGGTTAGCTTGCTGCTGGGTTCTGGACATGCGTTGGAGCCCTCCCACGGTCCCTTCCCAGCCTTGATTAACCCCGATTGGGACTAAGCAAGCTGGGCTGGACATGCCCTAGAGTCTTGCTGCTATTCCTCCCCAGCCCCAATCATGCACCGGTGGGTTCCCTTGGCCTGGCCTGCAACCCTCTCGCAATCTGGGACCCCTTAGGGAATGTCAGAGAGTTTGTTTCGGCCCGATCCCCATAGGCCAGGACAAGGGACCCCACTGGTGCCCGAATCCATACACCGGGCCTCTACTATCAAAATAAAGATCAAAAACTTGTCAGAAGGTTTGGTTACATAACAAGTGTTATCAAATTTGCTAAATTTAAAGCATCAGAAAATAAATTGATCATGTTGTGATTGTTGTTTTTAAATTGCAGTAAATATTTAGCTTACTACTATTTAGCTAATTGTTTCAACTCCTTAACTGAATTACTTATAAAACAAATTTCAGATGCAGGTTGTAGCTACCTATAGCCATCATCAACATAAACCCAAATTGTGATATTAGTACAAGTTAATTTAAATAGTCTCATATTATTTAGATTATTAGAAATGTAATGTTTATGTATTTTCCAGAGAAGCATTTTAATAAGGCAGTGACGTGAAGAAAGTAAAATATTAAATCTTAAAATCAGGAGTGTAGACATGTTGAACCATTAAAGAAATCTAATTTGAAATAAAAAAATGATAACAACAGAAGAAAAATCAATAATAACAGATCAAAAATGAAAAATATTCAAACTTACTAATGGTTTAAATAAGTTTTTTTCTATAGCTCTTACATCTTTTCATTTAGATAACATATCTAGAATAAGGTAAGTAGAGTGACTACTCTGTGTATACTTATCTGGTATCTAGATTACTTTTATAGATTTATTTTCTGCATTGAAATGTTATCTTAAGACTGAACATGTCTTGGGACTGGTGATCCCCAACTATATCCTTCACTTGTATTACCTGCTTTCTATTCAAATTTTTTAAAAAATAGATAGATAGATAGATAGATAGATAGATAGATAGATAGATAGATAGATAGATAGATAGATAGATAGATAGATAGATAGATAGATAGATAGATAGATAGATAGATAGATAGATAGATAGATGATAGGTAGATAGATAATATGATTGAATATGTTAGTATTGGCTTTTTAGGCTGAAGATATTCTGGTCATTGCTCTCTTACACATCAGTTTCATTATTTTTTTTTATTTTGGGATTATTGTAAATGCATATAATTAAAGATGGTTGAAACATATGTGAATATACTTGACTTGGCATATAAGCGAAGGAGGAGAATGAGATGATCAGATATTAATATGGTTCAGTATTGACATTTTGTTGTTTTGTTTCTTTTTTCTTCAAACAGACCTCAACCATCTGAACAGAAAGACATATAGCTAACAATTTAAGAGCACAATTTAAAATTTAAGGGCATAATTGTGTAATTGTACATAGCTAAATTTACCTGAAACACACATTATTTGTTATAGGAAAGTAGTTTGAAGACAAATAATCAAGAGTTTAGAATTGCAAGGTAAAGATCCTGGTCTTTACAGTGTGTCAATAGAAAACTATTACATTTATATGCTTACAACATTTTCTTCTATTATATTTATATAAAGTGAGTTTTCTATGTACTATGAGAATATGATAGAAAAATAATTGAACACATGACATATGTCTTCCATGGGCTTGTTACATAGATTAAAATATAAAAATACTTAAAAAACTTAATACTAAAATATCAGCAATTGTATAAACTTTATTAAACGAGGAAATGGGATCATGTTCTTTTAGAAAATACAGAAATTGCATTTTCAGAATATATGATTTTTCAACTTAAAAAAATCATAAAAATCTACAAAAGAATTACTAGAAAAAAATTGTAGTTTAGCAAAGCAATAAGATAGAAAATCATAATCCAAAATCAAAAAAATTGATAGCCTGTCTAAATGAGCAAAAAATGCAATGAAGAGAACTTGGGATATTTTGGAATTCAGAAATTGATTAGTACAACATTTTGATTACAGTATATGCATGTCAATCACATTTATTTTATATTTTCCAGAACTTTAGTTGGAAATAGCATTTCAATGTTATATTTTGTTTACCTATACTTAATGCTTTATAAATGTTTATCTAAATTTACTTTAAGTGTTCTTAAAATTATATACTTTGTATTGCCTTCTTTTGATACCCATAAAAAACAGTGTTTGAAACAAGGACTGTAGCACATGAAATTGTCAGGAAGGTGTTTCGAAGAGACAGGAATGAGGGGTATAGAGAGGAAGAGAAGAAACAAACCGGTATGAAGTCCTGTTGTTCCAATTGTCTCTGTGGGTTACAAGGAGGTGGCTTCTCCAAGATCACCTAGAAGATGATAGGAGGCCTCTTATACTTGCTTGTCTGGGAGAGGGAGACTGGGACATCGCTTCCGCAGCTGGCAATTCCCACTGGTTGCAGGTGACTCCTACATGATCTTAATTTTCCTGTGATTTTTGGCTATATTTTGGCTTGAATTAGGTGATTTTCCTGTTGTTGTTGTTTTTCTAGAAGGCCCTGAGGTATAACACAAAAAGGTAACAACCTGTTATGCTTGAAGAGTGATCCTGAATGGATTAGGTTGAGTTCCCCATGGAACTATCTCCTGCAATTGTGGCTGAACTCAAAACTGTGCCATGGGATGTGACGTGGACATGAGGTACCAAAGACGTTCCCACATACATATGTTGAAAATCAGTCTTCTGAAGCCATAAAGGCCAATAACTCCCTTATGTAAATACCTCCAAAAAGGTATACATACTTTGAATCATTATTAATTCCAATAAGTTATATCTGAAAAGAAAGAAACATCAATTGTATACATTTTGGGGACAACCTGCATATAGACATATTGGATATAGATGTAGATAGATATTGATATCTATATAGATATCAATATAGATATAGATAAATATAGATATAGACATAGATATGGATATAGATGATAGATATAGATATAGATATAGATATAGATATAGATATAGATATAGATATAGATATAGATATAGATATTTTAGTCTCAAGATGGGCAACTATTTGATAGAAGTATGCAATATAAAAAGTAGAATAGTCTCCAAAGTTTATTATTTATTAGGTAATACAATGGAGTTTATCTTATATTTGAGTTTATGTGTCTATAATTCTCTATCTCAGCCTAAACCATTTTCTCTTTAGTTATATTTTAAAAATAAATAATATTGCTATTACACCTTGCTAAACAAAGTATCATATATGGGGCAGAAAATAGTTTTTTCATTCTTTTAAGGTTATGCAAGTACAAATTAAGAAACAAATTACCCTCAGGAGATTAGTTCCAGCAGTATGAGATCATACTGTAGTAGTTAGTCTCAAAAATCACACAAGCAATTGTGAAATCCACAATGTTTCACACCTTACAGAATGGCTTATCTTACTATCTTGCATAAATTAATGTTCCAAGCTAGTGTTGAGGACCAATGAAGCAAAGAAATAGAAAATATATTATTTTGAATAATGCATTGCTAATGTGCCCAATGACATAAAGACCATACCAACTCAGAAGATGAAACAAATTGCACTGGTTAGAGACCATAAAGAAAAATGCTTTGAAGAATGCTACTTTTCCTTCATGGAAATATCAAAGAAAACTACTTAAGGCAAATATGAATAGGAAATATATATATATTTAAATGACCACAGAAGCAGTAATACAAAGTCAAGTACCATCACCAAGCCCCATATCAATGCACCCAAATCTCAGCATTGCCTGATTGCCTGGGGCAGACTTTGTCTCTGTCATTTATTTGTTACTTGACCTATATAGCACACTGCCTAAACACTCTGCCTTAACAACCTAATTTTTAAATGGAGAGGACAGTATGTCCTACATTATAGGCTGCTATGAGATTTAAGTAAATTAGTGTTAGTAATACTAAGCATATTAGTAAATTAATATAAATTTGCCCTGGGATATTTCTTCTTTATACTTCTTGCAATAGCCTACTATAATTAACTAGTGGTCTGGTGAATGGATTTGTGCACATTTGAAAGGAAATTAATTAGAAGAAATATTTTAATATCTCTATTCACCCTTTATAATAGAAGTGTCAGAGATAAAAAAAAATAGTGAAATGTATATGAAAATAATATATAAGTTGATTAATAAATAAACAATAACAACATGATATAACAACAACAAAGATATGATATAAAAACAACATTGATAAAAACAATGACTGATAAATTTATTAAACTTATTCTAATATCTCCCTGTATACATGCGATTGGTGCCAGTGAGAGCTTTATATGTATTGTGCATGCATGAGTCAACATTTATTTTTAAATTGCCAGTGCCCGGCTGGCCGGTAAGTCGGATAGTCAGTTGATCAGATGGATGGACAGTTAGTCACTTAGCCTTTTATATATATAGATAACACTCATTTACTCACAATAGTGTCATGCATTGAAAGATAAATTATATGGCTGAACTAATTAATATTTGTCCTGCAAAGTCTGGGTTTTATGTAACACATTATTTAATTCATAGAGAAGATCTTACAAATCATGGTCTGCCTGAAGATTCAGATCTACATTGAATAAATATTAAAAGATGGTGATTCTATATTTTCAGGTCATTATATTTCTTCAACTTTATGCAAAGAACTAGGATAAGAATAGCACTCTCTTTTGTTTCATATGGAGCTCATTTGCTGTGCAAAGCATGTTGTCAAAAGTGTATGAGCTAAGAAAAATAGTTTTAAATTTGTGCATAATTATTGTGGAAAATTATAATTTGGGAGATTATTGAAGAAAAATGATCGGCATCCCAAATCAGTGTATTGAAGTGAAATTGTTTAACACCTTGAAAACATTTTTTAAATTACAAAAACTGCATGAAAAACATTACCACATTTTGATGTAATTTATGTATTCTAATCAATAATTAATTTTAGAGAGTGTTCAGTTGTATTATTTAGCCTTTTAATTTGAATCATACAAAATAATTATCAATATTAATAGAAACACTTTACCAACATTTAAAAATTCATGATATAAATATGTTTGTATTTCAAATCCACTTTTATTACTACAAGAAATTTCAAGATTTTATTTATCAATAATGTAAAAGGAAGACTGATAGATTTAAAGAATAATTATAGATTTGGAGTACAATTTAGAGACTGACTGTGGGAAATCTTCTTAATATTTACAGATAAATTTCCTTCAATTGGAAAAAAAATATAATGAGTTATATTTTGCCATTTGGTACCACCTATATCTGTGAATAAAATTTCATGTTGAAGAAGACAGTAAATACACACACAAACACACATACACACACACACATAAAAAAAAAAAATCCCTGAAGATAGAACTACTATCAATTCCATTTCTGGGAATTAATTCAAAGAAATCAAAAACACTAATCTGAAAAGATATCTGCACCCCTATCTTCATTGCAGCATTATTTATAACTAGAAGTACAGTGCATGTAATTTGTGCATGGGGGGGGGTGTCCCTCTGCCCAGCCTGCAACCTCTCCAATCTGGGACCCCTAGAGGGATGTCCAACTACCCGTTTAGGCCCAATCCTGGTAGAATGGGGCCTAAACGGGCAGTCGGACATCCCTCTCACAATCCAGGACTGCTTGCTCCCAACTGCTCTCCTGCCTGCCTTCCTAATTGCCCCTAACTGCTTCTGCCTACAAGCCTGATCACCCCCTAACCACTCCCCTGCCAGCCTGATTGATGCCTAACTGCTCAATTCCTGGTGAAATTTCACAAAATAGAGCTGAAGGAATTATAAACTTTACCTTGATTCTTTGTCAAGTTTACCTCAAAACTTCTTAAGTGTATACCAAATGACAAAGACTACATTTATCAAGATTCCTAAATCCACAGCTTATGAATGTACATAGTTTCTGATGTAGGGCAGTATTTGACTTGGAGTTCCATCATTTACTAATCTTATATCTAGAGTGCTTATCTTTTGTCCCAGATTTTTTTAAAAATCAAGTGTAAAATGAAGGTAAAGGTTTAGCTCTATTCCTCTCTCATAGAATTGTTATATTGACCAACTATGATAGTATATTTCAAAGCTTGTAACGTTATCAAAATATCTATAAAGAGAGAACATATATATTAACTAATGTATGTCTTGATCAGCTCTTCTTTGTTAGGTAAATTTGGTATGAAATAGATGCTAGATGATGATATATGATGGATAATAGATGATAGATGATAGAGAGATAGATGATGATAGATGATAGATAGATAGATAGATAGATAGATAGATAGATAGATAGATAGATAGATAGATAGATAGATAGATAGATAGATGCTAAAACATTGGTAGGTAGATTATTTTACAGTTTGGCCTCTCTGATCCAAACCTGCAAGAGAAAAAGTTAAATCTCTATATTTTTAACTTCACTAAAACTGACTTTTTTTTTGTCTGGACAATCTACAGGAACTTGTCAAATAAAAGGGAGTAGGTATCCATATAACATATAACTCAAGGTTACACAAACAAAGTAATTTAATAGATATTTCTCCTGCCTCAGTTTTAGCCAGATCTCTGGCCCAGGACTTGAACCTATAATGAAGTCTGATAAGGAATATAGTTTATTGGTGACATGGAGAGTAAAACTCTCAGCTTGTGAGGCATTTGTGAATCAGTAAAATAACATTTCAGATAACAGGCTCAAGTCAAAGAGCAAAAACACCCTCTTTAACACAACCTTGGGCAACTGTAAAACACAATCTGCAATAACAGTTAAACATAACAGTTCTTTGGGGACTTATATACCAATATATAAAAGTAAAGGGGTCACCAGGTTTCCAAATGTGGTTTGCCTTTGGAACACCAAAGCAACAAACCAGGAGGTGTGCTAGAGAAAAGCACAGTCTGGGCAGATTCATTGAAACACTTTGGGTCATGTTTATTTTTCCAAAATGAAAGAATTACACATTATCTCCAAAAAGTTCCCACTCTCTTGATTGTTATTATTTTCTTATTTTTAATTGATTTCAGAGAGGACAGGAGAGGGAGGGAGAGATAGAAACATCAATGATAAGGGATAATGATTGACTGGCTGCCGCCTGCACTGGGGATTAAGCCCAACCTGGGCATGTGCCCTAACTGGGAATCAAACCATGACTTCCTGGTTCACAGATCATCGCTCGACCATGGAGCCACACCAGTTAAGTGTCACTCTCTTGATTATTAATTCAAGGTTGCAAAGGAATACGTGGCCAAGAGCTTAAGGAAGAATGATGAAGCCCACTCCTTCTGGAACAACTTTTATAATTTCATGATATGAGAATTGTTGGTTGTTTGATTGTTAAATGATTATCTCCAAAATATATCATTCACTTATTTTTTTTATTTATTTTTTTAGAGCAAAGAGCACATTTATTTTTTCCCCAATTTTTTTATTAAGCTATTATATGTGTACATATCTTACCATTGCCCCCCCTTCACCCCACTCCCATATATGCCCTCACCCCCCAGGGTTTTGCGTCCATTGGATATGCTTATATGCATGCATACACGTCCTTTGATTGATCTCTTATCTTCCCCACCTCTCCCTAACCTTCCTGCTGTAATTTGACAGACTGTTTGATGCTTTACTGCCTCTGTATCTATCTTTTTGTTCAAGTTTATAATGTTCATTATTATCCATAAATGAGTGAGATCATGTGGTATTTTTCTTTCATTGACTGGCTTATTTCACTCAGCATAATGTTCTCCAATTCCATCCAGGTTGCTGCAAATGGTAAGAATTCCTTCTTTTTTATGGCAGCATAATATTCCATTGTGTAGATGTACCATAGTTTTCTGATCCAGTCATCTGCTGATGAACAATGCAGTACCACCTCATACCTGTCAGAATGGCTATCATCAACAAATCAACAAACGACAAGTGTTGGCGAGGATGCGGAGAAAAAGGAACCCTCGTGTACTGCTGGTGGGAATGCAGACTGGTGCAGCCACTGTGGAGAACAGTATGGAGTTTCCTCAAGAAACTGAAAATGGAACTCCCATTTGACCTAGTAATCCCACTCCTAGGAATATATCCTAAGAATCTGGGAACACCAATAAGAAAGGATATATGCACCCTTATGTTCATAGCAGCACAATTTACAATAGCTAAGATCTGGAAACAGCCTAGGTGCCCATTCACTTATTTTTAACAGGATAAATAATTTATTATGCAGCTTTCTTTATTTTAATGACTGAAGATTTATGTTCCTGTAAAAAAGAAAGCAATAACAATAGTAAATAATTTTACTTTCAGGTCCTAGTTATAGATTATTAATTGGTACATGTAATCTATCAAATTATTTTCTCCAAGGTTTCCTTCAACACAAGTGTTTTGAACCTGTTATTCCAAGAACAGCATAGACAAGGATTCATACTGTGGTTCTTGCCCCGTATCTGAAAGGGCAACCCCAGGTCTACATAGAGACGGCTCAGATATAACGGAAAGAGGGTGACAAGTTCATTTAGCATCCACTTGGATAATAGTGTCAGAATGACAGTTGGCCATTTAATTAAGCCAGTAACTAATCTGCACCATTGAATTTAGCACTTGGCAAGACAGTCTTCTTATTTTCTTATATGTACTTATATTACTAGGAATTCCAACTTGTGGGGAGAAATGATTCACATTAAATCAGTCTTCAAATTAGAATGTCTTTAGTAGCGTATTTAGCCCACGAGCTCATCGGAACACCGCAGGTCTTGTGTCCCAGCTCTGCCATAAGAGAGATAATCCAGGTTTCTCAGTGAGGATGTCTGAATCAGCTCACATTCTCTCATTTCCATGACAACACCTCTCCCAGCTGCCCCTGCTGTCATTGATGAGCAGTGCTGAGGCACTGAACCACGTGACAGGTTCTTATTAACTCTTTTCTGCGCAAAACAAAGCTCCAATGTGTCTTCCTAGGGCCAATGCATCAGACTCGTCCCCTTTTCTTTGGCTGAAAATTGAAAGGCCCCCTTTTCTATAGAAACTGAGTCTGTGTCACACAGATAGCCCCCCCATTATTCTATACGTGTCACAATTTAAACTCAGTTGAAACACTTGTTCTTCTAGTATCTTTTTCCTTTTCCTTCTCTTCTACCTTCTCTCTGTTTTTCATTTTTCTTTCAAGATTTGATATTTCATTCTTAAGTGGGAAAGGGACTTAAAAGTAAACAAAAGAAATTAAAACATACATGTTGCAAGTTTCTATGCCATGGCGAAAATAAGTTCTGAGGTGATAAACAAGAAATCTCATCTTACTTGAGACTATTGATAAACTGATTTTCTTTTATGTTTCTATAGTATATTTTGTTAACAAAAGATCCTTACTGGCTGGCTTTGGATGATTTCCATTAATGAGTGTGAATCACATCCTATTAACAGTGACCACTAGTGTGATGTTATTCCTCAGAGCATTGTAACTCACCATTTCATAGAGGAGACTCATCCCAGCATCCTTTCCTAATGGGGACAGAATCTGGGAAAAGCTATGGAAATGTCATTTCCTCCAAACTTTCTAATCTATCACATATTGCATCCTAAAAAAAGAAAAAAGAAAAACAAAATTGCTTTGATTGACTAGTGTTTCCTGACCTTTCGTTAATTTGTACAAGAGAAGCACTAATAAGAATGTGGCCTAGAAAGCTAGGTAGAAGTTTCCAGAAGAAGTCTTTTTTGGCTGATATTTAATAGGAGGATGACTTTCTGAGAGCCGTCCTCTTTTGAGTTCTTAGTAGACTCCTCTGAAGTTGTTAGAAAAGTATTTTTTATAGAATGACTAGACGCCCAGTGCACAAAATTTGTGCACGGGGGTGGCAGGGGGTGTCCCTCAGCCCAGCCTTCATCCTCTCCAATCTGGGACCCCTCAAGGGATGTCCAACTGCCTGTTTAGGCCCGATCCCACCTGACATCCCTCTGACAATCCAGGACTGCTGGTTCCCAACTGCTCACCTGCCTGCCTTCCTGATTTCCCCTAACTGCTTCTGCCTGCTAGCCTGATCACCCCCTAACCACTCCCATGCCAGCCTGATTGATGTCTAACTGCTCCCCACCAGCCTGTTTGCCCCCAACTTCCCTCCTCTGCTGGCCTGGTCACCCCTAATTGCCCTCCTCTGTAGGGTTGATCGCCTCCAACTGCCCTCCCTTGCAGGCCTGGTCCCTCTCAACTGCCTTCCCTTGAAGGCCTGGTCCCTCCCAACTGCCCTCCCCTGCTGGCCATCTTGTGGTGGCCATCTTGTGTCCACATGGGGGCAGGATCTTTCACCACATAGGGGCAGCTATCTTGATCTTGTGTGTTGGAGTGATGGTCAATCTGCATATTACTCTTTTATTAGATAAGATAGAGGCCTGGTGCACGGGTGGGGACCAGCTGGTTTGCCCTGAAGGGTGTCCTGGATCAGGGTGGGGTTCCCTTGAGGTGTGGAGAGGCCTGGGTGAGGGGCCTGTGATGGTTTGCAGGCCAGCCACGCCCCTGGCGACCCAGGCAGAGGCCCTGGTATCTGGAATTTATCTACCTTCTACAATTGAAACTTTGTAGCCTGGAGCGGAGCCAAGCCTCCTGCTCGATCCGTGGCTTCCGCCATTTCTGTTTGGATTTGTTTACCTTCTATAATTGAAACTTTGTATCCTTGAGTGGAGGCCTGGGCCCACCACAGTGTGTGGAAAGCTTGGCTTTCTCTGTTGCCGGGGAAACCCAAGCCTCCCTTCTGGTAGCCATCTTGGTTGGGGTTAATTTGCATACTCGCCCTGATTGGCTGGTGGGCGTGGCTTGGCTGGTGGGCATGGCTTATGTAGCAGAGTGATGATTAATTTGCATATTACTCTTTTAATAGAGAGGATTCCCCCTAATAGGCCCACTAACTACTTGATTGAATAGGGAGATTGGATTCAACCAATAAAGGAAGTTACGAAAAAACGTTATTTTTATCGTATAACAGTCTCATAAACTTTCAGGAATTATGTACTAATAAACCTGTCACCTATAATTTATTAATTAGGAGACATAAAAGATAAGTTTAACAGTTAATTAAAAAAGGATCCAAGTGACAGCTTTCAAAGAATTGGTAAAATAGGCTTATTTGGATTCATCAATATGTGTGTTTCCATAAGACAAGATAAGCAGAAAGGAAATGGAGAAGTAAAACATAAGAAAAATAAATACACAAGCTGGATTTAGGAACACAAGAAAAAGTCAATAATCTGAGTTAAATGTTTGTCTTAGCATACCTTGTGATTACATTTCACAGTATTTATTTTTAAGTAATTACTTCTTTATATATCTGTATAGATCTGTACATCCTTTTACTGTTAACCATCATGGCATGATATGCATCTCATTAATTTTTGGATTTCTTATTTCTGGCATTGTTTTAAATAGTTAGAGATGTTCTCATGTATTATCCCACTGGCTCTAAGTTCCCACCTTTTGAGCAGGGATGTCTGCCTCTTGTTACCCACTGTAACCTTAGTCTTGTTCATAGCATTAAGATACAGTAGACATTCCATAAATATTTACAGAACAAGTTAAGAAGTGAATGAATCCTGGCCTTCAGGGGTGTGGGCCATAAATGTCTGCAATAAAGTCATAAGACATGAAACATGAAGGCTCATAAAATTAACTGAAGAACTTGATATGCATACATGATAGGGCTGTTCTACAACAATGTGGACACTGCCCATTTAAGAAAATGGAAATGAAAAACAAAAGAAGCCAATTGCATTAGTGTCCACGGAGTCCTACCACTTCGCTTCTGTCCTCTCTTATGCTATGAATTAATGAATGATTAAATTAATTACTGAATTCCTACTTTGAGCATTTTCCTCTCTGTAAAAATCATGGCTAGTGTGTCCTCAATAATCTGACTAAAAGACCAGACTATGTTCCTATGAGTCAAGAGAAAATAGGATGAAAGCTCTAGATGTTAGATCTAGAATAGGCGATTCGGAGATAGATTCATGCAAGGGAGGGGAAAAATGTAGACATTATTCTCCCTTGTGCTAATAAGCCAAACTTCTCTGTGGGATTGACTGAATTAACTAGCAAACACAAAATAGACGGCAAATCCACATCATAGCACTGAACATTCCCTTCACTCCCTGCTAGGTGTCGAATATACCAGAAGCATCAGAATATCATCAGCATTTAAAGTCACAGCATAATGGTGCATCCAGTTAGCAATCTTCCAGTGGGACACAGAGGAGAATGTGCCCTGAAATATCAAATCGCAGTTACATTATCACCACCCCCCTTTATCCCTTTCCCAGTCTCTCCTATGGAGAATGTGCCCTGAAATATCAAATCGCAGTTACATTATCACCACCCCCCTTTATCCCTTTCTTGTCTCTATGGAGCAAAGTGCAGCACTTACACTTAGCAACTGAGATCATTTTCTTTATTGATCCATTGACTTTAGGCACTTGGACTAGCAGCTCCATTAGTAGCTACAACTGGGTACTCCTCTGAGCCTGGGATTCAGGAGAGGAGACACTTCAGACCTGACATGTAAATTGCTCTGAGGGAAGCAAGAGAGCGCTGAATCCATTACTCCCATTATTGGCCAATTTGTCAGCAACTCGGAAAACAGAGCAGCTCCATTGCGTGTCAAAGGATATACAAGGTGGTCCCTCAGGCAGGAGGAGAGGGGATGGATTGGAAGAAATTGATTTGTGACCCAGATGCCATATGACAAAGTTATGAAGCAAAGGGAGCCCAACAGCCCTCCAAAAGGTGGGAAGGAGGAGAGGAAAAGGAAAACAGTGTGTGTATGCCCATAAATAATGTATCTATGGAAATCTCTTTTATTTGATTGTGTGTGTGAAATCCCCACAGTATTGCTGCAGAGTGGGTCTCAATACAAGAAAATTCAACTGAAGTGTTTGATTCAATGACTCAAGAACAGAGATGTAGTAGATTTTGACCTTTGACACCAGCGACCTACAGATTATCAGAGAGAATGAATGAAGTCCTATTAAGACAGGCAAACACATACACACACACACTATCATCATCTCACACACACACCATCACACACACCTGGAATAACCCACTTGCAATTACATTAAAACTCAAATCCTCTCCTCATTATAAAAGAACTCATGCCTACAAACTAGTCTGCTTGCTCCCTCCTTGTTTTATCTGGCACTAGTCCCCGAACAAAAATCAATCTCCAATTCCTTTTAATGCTTGGCTCTAAATTCAGAAAGCAAAACAAAACATGGGAGTCTCACATTTATTATGGAACCTCTTTTATCTGGCTGGAGGGCAGCCTTCTAATCAAGGGAATGAATAAACAGTCATTTACTTACTTTCAGCGAATAGAGGAGACAGCTCAATCTTCTTGAAGGCCAGGCACACCAAATGGGACTCCAATTTGTAAATCAAAACATTAGCAGCTTGTTAATCTAGCCTGGCAATTATTAAGATGTAAAGAAGTTTGTATTACTGTGTTTATTGATGGAGGTTATATGTAGGAGCAGAACTACTTACTTTTCTTTCTTTGTGGAAGAAAAATATCTAGTAATTGAAGGTAAAAAGCCTTTTTGAGGACTGACATTTAGTAAAGCTTCAATTTTTTTTCTTGTTCCTCAAATGCTAAGCAAACAAAAAGAGGGAAAAAAATATATAAGTCAGGGACTAAAACAACAAAAGTATTTACAATGTTGTCCCATCTCTTGTTCAGAGGTTTGGTGTTCCCGTAAGGTCAACAACAGGTATGGTATGGGCTGAGGTTTTCACACCCAAGCTGAGTAATGTGAATAAATTGTACCCGGCAGGTGGAGAGACAGACACACATGCAGATACACACTCAGTCCTATGTAAATCCAGAGAGCGACTTTTTGTGCTTGCATCTTCCCAGTCATTTCTCTATCCATAGCTGTAGCTGCATGTGGCTGTGCTTCTCCACGTACAATTCAAGTTCACCAAAGTACAAAGGACTCTCTATCTCGCGTAGGGCAGAAAATGTGGATCTTTATATTTTTTTTATAGTAGAAATTGAGGAAATCGTATATTTTGATGCAGATAACTGGACAACCAGCTTTTTCATTTGGAGGGTCTTTGTGATGTGACTTACATTTATGCTGTGATTTTTACAAACCTGATTCCAAACAGTCCCACATTCTTACCCTCTCACTTTTCTCAGGTTTATTTCACTCAATGAAGCTAAAGTATGGTGAGCGGTGGTGGAATGATATGTATGATACGGTAATTAAAAATTTCTTTTTAAATGCAATGGGTTAGCAATGTATTAGAAGAAAATATAAACATTCATTTCTACAATTTCACGGTAAAGGGTTTATAAACCGAGCTTCAGTGTCAGAAGGCAAAATGAAGAAAAAAAATGATAGATTTGATTAATTAAAAAAAAAAAAGCCTTCCTGAAACACGTATAAACCATAAACTTGGAAACTATTTGCAACATATATGGATAATGTGGCATTGATATCCTTCACAGAATTAAAGCTTTTTAAAATTAAAAAAAAAGATAGACATCTTTGTTATTATTTGTTCAATAGGACTATTGTCTATTATTCTGATCTACTATGGGGGCCCACTGAAATCATGGGGCAAAAACTAACCCCTAGAGAGTAGACAAGGCAATACAGCAAGAATCAATACTCTCAGAGCTACATTTTAACAGTGTTCTGGGTACAATAGCTGTAGTACAATGTAATCACCACGATGTACACTTTAAATATATAACAATTTTATTCGTCAATCATACCTCAATAAAGCTGAATTTAAAAAAAAATCATGTGAAATTTATATATGATACAAAACAATGTATTTTGTTGTAATCCTCCTATTCTAGCTCTCATTCATTTTTTTTCTACTCTCACTATTAGACTCTCCAAAGACCAAAAATTTCTCTCACAAGTTAATACAAAATAGTTTCTCAAAAAAATAAATTTAAAAATTTAAATTATAAAGTAATACAGAAACATGAGTAAAAATAAAAGTGACATCAGGAAAATGGTTATTTTGCATTTTATGTGATTGAATACTTGTAAAACACAGCTTATCATTATTTTTCCCTGATACTGAGAATCAATCACCTTAGTTAACATTGTAAGCTTTTTGTTTGTGCACTCAGTGTAAAGAATGGCCATGTAACATTCCAAACTAATGTGGTATTGTTTTATGTTAGTGGAAGCATTCCTTTTTAGAATACTAGTACACTAGAGACTGTAATTGTGGAGATAGGCACCAAATATTTTGCATGTTGGTATTAGGTGTATCAGTATAGCTCAATTTTCACATCTTCTCTATGGGTCCTAGATTCATATACCTGGTATTCTGGTCACAAAGGGAGCTACTTCAAATAGATGTAGTGCTTCCTGATGTAAAGCACCCAACCCCAGATCTTAGAGCTGACATTGTGACTCAAACATCTAAAGAACAGCTCCATGCTATAGGCTCAGCTGCTTCTGATAAATGGGTACATGATAAAACTAGTAAATCTCATGGGCCTTGGTCCTCTGACACAGTTTGCTAACCTGAGTTCCTTGATCTATAATAATATTGTGTGTGTGTGTGATATCCTAGCCATGGCGTACCACATTTTACAACTCGACAAACCATGGTGATGGCAGAAGCAAGGCAGAAAATGAGAAAGAAAACCTGATAAGGAAAAGTTCTCCTCATTCCTGTATTTCACTGAAATCAATTTGCCACCAAGTGGCTGGTTGGTCATTCTGAAACAAAAATGTGGGGGTTTTTAGTCTGCATTCGTTGCCTGGTGAAATTAAAGAATAAAGTCATGGACAAGAATGGTTAGTGGAACCCAAGTTTATGTAGAGAAGCCAGTCCTAGAAAAGGTGCAGCTGGGGTTTCAGGAGCAGTTTCCAGAGCTTCCTCTTCATGTTACAGTCAGGAGTAATTTAACATCCAAGCTAATTAAAGTCTGTTAGTCCATGTGTGGAGGCCCAGATGGCCATAAGCGCACAGGAACCTATTGTGTGCAGGGGAGAAGAGTGAGGGTTAGAGGAAGCACGCACCTTTTAATTTAAGGGTTGGAAACAGCCTTGCTAGCTCCTGATTGGCCTTTTCAAATAATTTGCCTTAGCGACATCCTTGGGATTGGTTTATACGCCATACTATCTTGTGATTGGTTATCTGCAAGCTGCCTATTTTAGCAACATTCAGACATTTTAAAGCTTATGTCTCTCTTCCTTCCAAGACCAGTTGGGATACCTTAGTAACTTTGTCAAGTTGGGTTCCAGGTTTTATTCTCTCTCACACACACACACACACACACACACACACACACACACACACACACTCCACACCCCCTCAACCCCCATCCCAGTCCCTAGCTACCCTCTGTCTCCTCAATTCCAGAACATTGTATGACATCGGGATCCCAGAATCTATAATAATGAAAGCTTAATATGCTAATTAGACCGGATATCCTTCTGGATGACCTTCTGGATGGAGCCAGGGCTGCAAGGGAAGCCCTGGTCCCAGGTGCCGGAGGGAAGCTGGTACCCGCAGCCGGGGGAAGGAAGGCCTACTCATGCACGAATTCCATGCATCAGGCCTCTAGTAGGTTATAATTGCTGATGGCATTTTGCACCGAGCAGTGGGAACTATCAAGTCAATAATAATAATGGGAAAGCCATGCTTTTGAGCCCTTGAATAAATCCCATTGCTGCTACAAGAGATACTTTGTTCATGAAGACTTTGAACAAAGCGTTGAGCTGCTGGAACAAATTAATAATCTCAATTCATAGAAATTCATCTTGTCTATAGGTTTGCTGTCTGCAATGAGGTTCTGTATGTGTGTGCGTGTTTAGCATTCAAATATAACTATTTTAAAACTTGTATTCTGAGCCCATTTTCTTCGAGCCTTCTAACATTTTCTTACATGTCCAAAACATCCATCCAAACAATCAGCTACTGCTCATGTGCTTATGTAAATCCACGCCTCCATTTATATCTCCATACAACACAAATGAACGATGTAACATTCTGCTTGATGTTCACCAAATGGAAGAATCTATCTCCTCATTGTTTTTCTGGAACAACCTTGAAAAGAGCTGCCTCAGGAGCCACGTGCACTGAGTGGCCGCATACCACACAATACAGTCTGTCCACCAGACCCCATTATTGTTTTTTGTAGTCAACTCCCAAGTCAGAGGATCTCCATTGTAGTTTTAGCTGGGTGTCAGGAGGCAGTGGTAGTGGTGCAGCAGTTGAAGAACAGGGGTTATATGTCACCTGCTTGTACAATAATCTTGCTGGCTGACTTGTGAACTTCCTGAAGAAATACCAGGGAATGGGAGATGGATGTCCACCATGTCTGAGTCCTTCAGTGCTATCTTCCCTTAACTTGGCTGAATCTCTTTTGGTCCCTCATTCTCCCCTTATATTTCTTTATTCTTCTTCTAAGAAACTGTACATGATCTTGTCAATGGGCTGAAGCACTAAATATCACACAAGTTACGAAGGTAAGACTGTTTAACAAACTTGTACTTTTCACTCAACCATACACTTCTCTTTAAGACAAGGAAGAAAAGTTAATTATCTGTTTAAATAGGATGAGAGCAAGGGTGAAAATGCAGAAAGAACTAAATGAGAAAATATATTACCATTAGGAATTTTACCAAAAGTCATCTGGTCGCATGTATTTTTAATTCGTATAAATATAGTCAGATCACATTACAAAATAGAACTAATGCTAGTCAACAATTAGCTATTTTATTATGCCACCTCACAATTATCTCACCTTGTTTTTACCATGTCACCGTGTTACAACGGTGCATTGCCTCCATACGGGGTCATGATTCAGGTGTGCAATATTTTATCTTTCCTTTATGAATTAGCAAAACTATGCAATATAGACAGTGTACCTACAAAGCCACTCCTCCCTATTCTCAGTGCATTTTAACCACTTTCCCCCAAACCCTGCTCTTCCCAGGCCCTTTGGTTTAGTGAAGGAAAATGTTCTGAATGGATTTACCTGCAGGCTTAGAAAGGGTAAGGTTTAGCCTGAAGTAAATAATGTTTATGAAAAGGTAAATTTCAGCCACAGTGGCACTTCAGAATGGCATTTTGCACTCACTCTTCTTGACCCTCCACAATCGGACCCACCTCGATGTTTTTGAAGGCTCTATCTGTTAGAAAGATATGCTGAAAAGTCGAGTTCCTGGTAAAGGAGAAGATATGTCTATTAAGCAAGAATTCCCAGCAAGGCTTTCTCTGTGCTAAGTAGGTTTGGCTTTTGGAAAGTCTTCTTATAGTCAGTTAGACAGCACGAGTGTCCCTGGAGGAATAATGTCACTGATGATCACATTGTTGATGTAGTTAATATCCCCACAACCAGGGACTTAAAAGAAACATGTTGGGCTTTTTTTTTTCTTTTTGTCATTTCCTGAAATTTTTCTTTTTTGATATTTATCTAAGCATAAGGTTCATGCAAAGGTGAATATTAATCGTAACATTTGAGAAAAATCCCTCAGCTCATTCATTATGTGTGATGAATATCTGAATAATAGGCTTAAACCACTGCCAAAAGTGGTTCTTGTGACTTTTTAGTTAATTATGATAACTTTCAGAAAAGAAAAAAGGGTAACTTTGAACTTAGGGCCTTTCATAAGTAACCCTGTGCAAGGAAATCGTGCTCTTATTGATTTGCATTTTCCTGATTTACATACCTATTAATTCATAACTTTGATTCAGTGTACTTTTTAGCATTTTATTATTAATATAGCTGACATTCTGGGTAAGTTCAGACCTCATAGAAGTCAATGGGGACTTTTAATAAAGTACCTAAGGACTCAATTTGTAATTAAATAAAAATATTTTTTCAAATAAATTAAAAGGAATATACAGAACCTCTATTTTTATATACTCTCTTTTTTATTTTAAAATCCATACACAATATAAAGAACGTAGTGCATCACCAATTTTTATAAATTATATGCCAAAGAAAATATAAGCAAACAATTTTCAAAGATAGAACACATGCTCAACTATAGTTTCATTTAAAATATTGAATGTGCTATTCATTTTACTCAATAATTAGCCTTATACAGAAATTAAGGTATTTAATTATGTTCATGAAATAACCTTATATAGTAAGCATGCATCTGATTAATAATTTTCAAAATAAAAATGATTGTATTGAGGGGATTTTCAACCTAGTAAAGACTTAATTTATTTGTAAAGTGTTTCTTTTACTCTCCAGGAAAGCTTTGCTCAATATGTAGAGTTAAACTAATGTCTACACAATTCCAAATCAGTTATAACCCTTGTTTTAAATAAGCTTGGGGAATACACATATATTGCACTCATAGTTGTTTCTTTTCTTTCTTTTTTTTTTTTTTTTTTTAATTGATTTGATTCTACTCTGGGAGTAATCTGATAGTAAAGATCAGCTAAACATTAGTTTGTCCTTAGGCAGAAACTAGTTGAATACATCATTTTGTTTAGCTTTTCAACAACTGTTTGGGCATTGTGTAGACAGCTTACCAAGTGCTCAGCAATCCCTGCCTTTGCAGCAGTTTTGGCTACCTCAAGGGAAAAACAAATACAGCCACACAATGAAAGATAATGCATTACCCCTTTTAGTCTATTGTTTTAGCTTTTGTTGGCTCACTCCTTGCCAAGACCAACATAAAAGAAACTTTAAGTTGCCAGTGAAGTGCTGACAGGGAACAAATTGTCATCCTAAGTACCAACATGTATCAGTGTTTGTTTACATGAACCCAGCTTCTCTTTCTTTTCCACCTTGGTTTTAAACCTGAGGCTGATCAGGAACAAAGACACTGGGAAGTGTGACAAAAAGAATGCTTCCACCTCCAACAGGGGCAGGCGCAGAGTGAGCTCTCATCAAGCACACATGCTTGTCTGTAGATTCGATGACATGCCATTGATAAGACATTCTCATACAAATATTATCAATGCTAATTAATCACAATGCATAGAAATAATTCTTCATTCACAAACCCCATGTCCTCCTTAGCATTGTCTCACTCTTTAAAA
Organism: Eptesicus fuscus; assembly: GCF_027574615.1. Classification (NCBI taxonomy): domain Eukaryota; kingdom Metazoa; phylum Chordata; class Mammalia; order Chiroptera; family Vespertilionidae; genus Eptesicus; species Eptesicus fuscus. The sequence continues at coordinate 14,540,953 of NC_072477.1, read as the reverse complement.
TTCAACATTTGATCCACTGACCTACTTTTCTGTGGTCATGTTTTGTACAGAACTTACCTCTCCTTGACTCTTCAGGAAGTATTTGGCTTGCTTAAAACCAGCTCTGAGAAACTGTCACTGTGATCTCTTGGGTGAGATTAATTCTTGGGCCTGCTGGCCTCTTGGCCAAGTTTATTACTAATAATAAATCACAGTTGGGCCACCCACTCCCCATCTCTTCTCTTTTGCAATAGTCTTCAGCAATCTTCTTTAACCCTCACTGTCACCATGCTCAGGATTTAATAGGTCTTGCTCCTCCTGCCTGATCCACTCTAAGAACTCCCATTAATTTTAATGTACAGGTTTATGCTTATATGGAATTAGTCAAAAGATTCTGAAGCATTACTCTAGGCTGTCAACTTAATAGAACTTGAGCAGACTTTACATGAAGGGAATTAAACAATAAACACTTTAAGAACAAAATAATTGATTTCTTTGGGTTACTTTCTTTACATATATGCAAATTTTAAAGGATTATTTCCTTTTGAAGTTCCTCTCATTAACATTTCTAGTTTATATTAATGTTGGTGAAACAGGAATTTTTAGGGGTGCAAACGATAGGTTTTAGGAAATTTTAGAAATTAAGGGGTCCATGGAAAAAAGCACAGGGCTACAGACTGGGAGAAGCTACATTTCCATAAGACAAGGGAGCAGCAACAGATACATCTCCAGAACACAAGGAAGCCAGGTGCAGTTGCATTTACATAAGACAAGGAAGCAGCAACAGGTATATTTCCATAAGACAAGGGAACTGGAAATAGCCACAAAAAAGGTCTATATTTACAAAATAAAGAAGGAAGAAAGCCCAGAAGGAATAGGAGGACAATGAGGGAGGAGGGTCTCAGGAGTTACTATAGTAACCAATTCGAAAGGGAATATTGACCAATCAGAGGGGATATCAGGACACAGGAACTGCAGCTTTTATAAACCATGGAAACAGGAAGTCTGTGGACCCTTTCCCCCTCCCCACTTGGGAGTCTGTACTTGTTCTTCAATAAATCTCCACCTATACTATACCACCTTCTGTCTGTGGATTCATTCTTCAACTCTGGCGGACAAAGAATACGGGTTCCAGTCCAAAACTTCTGTATCATTGGCAAGCAGGACATACATTTTTAAAGTATTGTTATATCTATAAACTTTATATTATAAAGAAAATGGTTGATCACTTTAGAGCTACCATGGATTAGAAATGTTAATAATTGGCTTTGTCTTCACTTCCTTCTTTCTCTTAATGAAGTAAGGTAGCAATCATCTCAGGTAGAAACTGCTATTTGGGTTCTGTACTTATTTGTTTGCTAAAACAATAGAAAGTTATTTTGATTTTCTGAACTTATGTATGCTATCCTAGTACTCCATTGATGATGGTTTGAATGTCCCATTGATTGTGATTTCACTGGTCATCGAAGCACATTCTTCTGGGACCCAAGACAGATCAATTATCCTAAATTGTCTCAGTAGCTACAGATAACTGAGTTTCGGTTGACTCAGTGGTCCCGGAATCTGGACAGCACAATTATTCTAAATTGCCCCAGTGGTCCCAGATAATGTGTTTCTGTTGATTCAGTGATTCATAGATACTTTAGATAACTAACTTGCTCACGAAACAGGTTCCTCATTCCAGACCCAAAGATGTAATCGATACCTTTGTGATATTCTGCCAATATAAGCCAGATGTGGCAAGCTGTTCGGGGCTGTGAGATTTGGAACTTTAGCCCCTCGTATGCTGCAGGCCTTTAATAAATGACTCCATAGTTCGACTTTTTTGAAGCGTCCTTTGTAAGATGGGCGTTACACTACAACATTACCATTTCCTTTGTAGGTTGTTGTGCTGGAATCTTCAAAGCATCTGTAGTCATCTTCCTGCCAGCCATGAAAGGAAGCCATGAAAATGCGGGGAAATTGGCCTTGACACCATCTATCTGGTGAGTCAGCCAATCCAAGAAAGCTTCTACTTGTGCACATCTTGCTACATAGTTTTTGTTTTCTTTGTTTTTATTGAAGCAGAAGCTCTTATTGTTGGTAAAAGGCATAGTCTATAAAAATCAATTAAAGTTGAGATATACAATGTCTGTATAGAAAGTCCTCTGTGGGGAACATTTAAATGTTTATGCAGCATATGTAGGGGAAGCAGAGTGCTGAGAAATTAACAGTCTCTATGGCATGTAGAGGTTGTTCTAGAAATCTTTGATAGAGGGGAACTAGTCAAGCTACAGTGGTCTAGAATACAGAAACACTTTTCTCATTTGTGACACTTCAGCATTTGAGCCATGCCTTGGTTGTAGAATTTATGTTTGTTTGTTTGTTTGTTTGTTTATTTTTGGTAAAAAAAAAAATCTGTTTGTCTTCCTCCTTAGTCTGTAAGCCAGTTGATATTTTTATACCTGAAGTAGATTTCATTTAGTACATAGTTAAACATCATTGAAGAAAGCTGAAAAGCTATAGACAGATGCTCCACAAATTACAATTGAAAATATCAGAAGTCAAAAATGTTTTTACTGCACCTAGCCTACTGAATATCATAGCTGAGCCGAGAATAACTTTTAGGGTGCTCAGAACACTTACATTAGCTTATATTCGGACAATTATCTGGAATTCATCTAAAAAGTAATTGTCTGGCTCTTTCTTTTTCTCACCAGAATCAGGAAAAACAGATGGGCATTTTGTAGACATGATGGAACTGTAAAACACAAAACACAATATCCAAAAAAAGCTGGCAACACAGTACACTGTAGAGTATCAGTGCTTTACCTTAGTGATGGCTTGGCTGGCTAGGAGCCGAGGCTGGCTGACTCTGCTCAGCATCATGAGAGAATGTCATACTATGTATCATTGGACAGGGAAAAGATCAAAATTAAAATATCTACCAAATGTGCATAGCTTTTACACTTTTGTACTAGTAAAGTTGAAAAAATGTTAAGTCCAACAAACAATTGTACGTCAGGGACTGGTGTGTGTGTGTGTGTGTGTGTGTGTGTGTGTGTGTATCTACACTAATAAAAGAGAAACATGCAAATTGACCATCCCTCTGCTACGCCCACTAGCCAATCAGGAGTGAGTATGCAAATTAACCCAACAAAGATGGTGGTTAATTTGCATATGCAGGCGCAGAGCAAAGACTGAAGACAGCGTAGAAGGAAGCCAAACACTGCAGAAGGGAGCGAAGCAGCAGTGAAGGGAGCGAGGCAGTGGAGAAGGGAGTGAAGCCCACCTTGGTGGGCTTCGTTCCCTTCTCTGCTTTGCTCAGGCCGCAAGAAGCCCTATTCTTGCAGGAATCTTTCTACAATGGGCTTATAGTATATATATTATACATGTGTATGCATGTGTTTTAATTACTCATAAGGGCAGAATATTATACCTATATATACATTTTATATAATAAATAAATTTATATATAAAATATATAAGTAGATGTATAATATACATAAATATATATTATTTTATATATATATTTCAATGTGGGTGCTGAAGTCCTGCCTATCTTGTTCCCAGGACTTAGTGAACAGGGTTGGAATATCTGCATTCTTTTGATGAACCATTACAGATATCTCTGATAATCAGTCAGTTTTGAGAACTGCTTGAGTTAACAATAAGAAATAAGAGAAGAAATGACAATTTGCATCCAGAAACTCTAGAGTGATGCCACTAATAAATTAATTGAAAAATAAAAGAATGCTCAGTAATAAATGCCATTTTTTCTAATGTACCAGATGAATTCTAACACAACCAACAACAAATTCTGCAGCTTCAAATAGCATTCCAACAAGCCTCAGGACCCTTCTGATTTCTTTTATTATCTTACTAGAGGCCCAGTGCATGAAATTCGTGCACTGAGGGGGCGTCCCTCAGCCCAGCCTGCCCCCTCTCACAGTCCAAGAGCCCCCAGGGGATGTCCTCTGACAGCTTAGGCCTGCTGTCTGACCTCCTTAAGCCTCAGTCTGACCTCCCTCTGCAGGAGGCAACCGGGCTGATCAGGGGAAGGTGCCACCCCCATTACCCCACTGCTGCTGCCACTGTTGGCTGCCACAGCCTCCAGGTGTTTTCATCAACACGGAGTCCAGTCCCTTCACTATGAAAAAATGACAACTTTCTTTAGGCATTTTCAAGATGTCTCTTTCATAGGATATGACATTTCTTTCTTTCTTTCTTTTTTTTTTTTATCCTTACCTGAGGATATTTTTCCATTAATTTTTAGAGAGCGTGGAAGAGAGAGGGAAAGACAGAGAGAAACATCAATGTGAGAGGGACATTTCAATTGGTTGCCTCCTGCATGAGCCCTGACCTGGACCCCAGCCAGGGAGGAGCCTGCAACCTAGGTATATGCCCCTGATCAGAATCGAACCCGGACCCTGTGGTCAACAGGCCGAGGCTCTATCCACTGAGCCAAACCATCTAGGGTAGGATATGACTTTCTCAGCCCCTCAAGCAGTAGACCTTCGTTTTTTCCTCCAGGAGTGAGGTGGAAAAACCCTAGATCACCTTCTTGGATTCTTATTACCCAAGTTACCCAGAACACTGTGAGTGGCATAAGGGAGCTTAGACAATTAGCTGTCAGAAAAAGGTGTTTTCTCTGCAGCACATGCATAGAGGTGGCTTGGGTGTCCCCACTCTGGGCCTGCTCCAGCTGTGCCACAGCAGCTTGGGCAGGCCCCCCTGTCTCTGGGCCTGTGCCATCCGTGGCTTGCCTCACTGTGCACGCAGTCCCCTCCTGCCCATCTGTGCGTGCAGCCACCCCCTCAGCCAGTCGTGACTGTTAACAGCGTCCTGGCTAATTTGCATATTACCTCTTTATATATAGATTAGCTTTTATATCATTTTCACTCAGCATGCACTTACCTCCGTCTCAGTTTAATGGATTTCCAATTGGGAAAATGCAATATTCAGAGCTTTCAGAAGCAGGTCGTTTCAGGGGTATGGCTGTTGGAAGGCTTCACTTATGCTCCTCTATCCACTGAAATATCAATGAGAGTGACTGAAGGCCAAAGTGACAGCTATACTTTCAGTGACTCTCTAAGACTGCATCTTTCAGAGCAAAGTGAACTGAGATGCTATCAGAAAAGAAAATAAGGGCCATGCCTAGCCGGACAGTTTATTATCATGATAGTTTTCGCTGATGCTTCCAAATTGCCTTTGTGGATGGATCTGAATTCATAAGTTTTATTATATACAGCTCTGGTTTACTTTAGTTGAGATCATTTCTAGAATAAGACTCACCATGAGAGTCCTTGAAATATACTCAAATTAATGGAAACTTTTCATTGTAATATGTTATCCAAATGAAATCTCCTGAGAAACATAAATGAAGGTAAACCAAAAACAGAGGCCCTATACAAGTCAAAAAATGCAGTCATTAGAATTGAATTTCTGGCTCTGTAAAGCAAGCCATTTACATTTTTGTGATCTTAAATTTTCTAATCTGAAAAACAGGGATAATAATATTTCTCTTAGATTATCAGCTTGATGACAAAAAGTAAATAGTTATAAAAAAGTATTTGGTGTGAGGTAAGCACGCTATAAGAAATATCTATTTCACTGTAGTTATTAACAATCACTGTGTTTTTAAATTATTCATGTAAGTTCCCAGAGAATATGTAACTATATTATTGTATGTTTTTTTTAATAAATTAATGTAGAAATATAATTCATAAGTGGCAAAAATTAGCATAGGATAAAAAACCAAAAGAATAATATATGAACGAGATAATTTTAGCTGTTCTTGAGGAATTCATCAAAAGCTCACCTATTATTCAGTAATGCTATTCATTATTTAAATCCCGACCATAATTTTTGAGGTTAAATATAATTATTGAACTTATTTTTCTATTTTTAAAAAATCATGAGTGCATTTAGCAAAGTGTATGCTTTTTTGAATGATGGGGCACAGAAATACATGAAGATAAAGCTTCTGATATCACAGTTTATAAAATGGTAAGAAAAAAACTAAATAATAATTTTGTATAAATAGTAAATAAATAAATAATAGAGGAAATAAAGTTAGATGCAATTAAACATGATGAAAGACTGAAGGCAATATATTCTGTAATTGAGAGAGTCACAAAACAAAAGAAAATGTTAATGATCAATTAATTATAAATTTGAGTCTTAGCAAAAGATAATCACTTAAAGGATATTATTAAAGAACTTGAAGAGAGAGTGACATTTATACAGAAATATTTGAGGTATGATTACATTTTAAGCAGAGAGACAAGTGAGAAAAGAAATAAATCCTGGAGTAATAAAATTTCTTAACATGTTCATTGAAACCAAATACAATAGGCAAGAACAAGACTACTGAGAGGAGCTGGAAACAGGATTAGGCAGACAGGGCAAGGGTGAAAGTAAGGAGGAAATACGGACGTGACCGTTGGAGTCAGCTAAAACTGTTACAGGATTTCAGGGCAGGAGGGATAGGGAAACTGAGACAGGAAAGTTAAAACAAGGCCAAACAGTGGGCAATTTACAGCAAGCTTTTAACTAGCAAACCATTATCTTCCTAGTGTAGGACACCAGAACAAATGGTTAAAAAACCTCCCTAAGGATAGAAGGCAAAACGGGAGGGGCAAGGAGGAAAGGAAAAAAAGGGCCCTTTTACTTCCTAAGCAGAGAAGCCAGCAGTCTCAAGACTAGGCAAGATAAAGTTGTCAGGTACTTTTTATGAATTCTGGGAAGGCCATAACAAAGTAAAAAAAAAAAAAAAAAAAAAAAGGGGACCCTGATAATTAATCTGTTCCAAAATAGTAGGCAGAGGAATTTTGAAGCCTATAGATAGGAAGGTATATAATGCCTCGAACCCCCATCCAATTTGCTCTTCAGCATGTCTGGGCTTCATAAGCCAGATATGTAGGTTTGCTTGCTTTGCTTTTTCCATAAAATGCATACTTTAATTGCTTTAATAAATTGGCTTTGCACAATGCAGTCAAGATTTCTCATATAAATTTATTTATATGAGAAGAGAAGGATCGAGGTTGGGCTCACAGAACTATCCTGCCCGGTAACACCTCTCTGGTGTCCATGAGAGGTACCTATAACACTAGTAGGTAGATTCAGGCTAGATCATAGGAGACCAATCAAACATTAATATAAATTCATAAAGAGTAGTTTAAGGTACACATAGATTCTTTAAAAGATGACAATAGGTGTATACACTGATGTGCAGAAAAGGAGAGATGCACAGATTAAAGGGTGTGTCAATTGAACTGTATAAAAATACAAAAAATAAAGGCAAATTAAAAATTTGAAGGATATATTTTAGCATACATAGTAGACATATTTCAGAAATAGAGGCCTCATGCATGAAATTCATGCACAGGGTGAGAGGGGGAAGTCCCCTCAACCCAGCCTGCACCCTCTCCAATCCGGGACCCCTCAGGGGATGTCAGACTGCTGGTTTAGGATGTCAGACATCCCTCTCACAATCCTGGACTGCTGGCTCCTAACTGCTCACCTGCCTGATCACCCCTAACTGCCACCCCCGTCAGCCTGATCACCACTAACTGCCTCTGCCTGCCTGATCGCCCCTAACTGCCCCACCCGTCAGCCTGATTGCCCCTAACTGCCCCCCTTCCAGCCTGGTTGCCCCTAATTGCCCCCCTGCCAGCCTGGTCACCCCTAACTTGCCCCCCTGCCAGTCTGATTGCCCCTAACTGCCTCTGCCTCAGCCCCCAGTCTGGCCTCCCTCTGTGAGTGGAGACCTGGTGGATCAGCGGAAGGAACTGCCCCCATTACCCCGCTGCTGCTACCACTTTCGACCTGAGCCTCAGCCCTTCGCAGCCACCCACTGCTGCCTGAACCTTAGCCCTTGCAGTGGTTTTGTCTGGAAGGACGTCTGGAAGATGTCCACTCTAATTAGCATATTATCCTTTTATTAGTATAGATTTGGGGACCATTACAATCATGCAGAACTTAAAGAAAACACATGGCCCTGGCTTGTTTGGCTTAATGAACAGAGCATCGCCCTGTGGACTGAAGGGTCCCAGGTTTGATTCTGGTCAGGGGCACATGCCTGGGTTGTGGGCTCAATCCCCAGTAGGGGGCCTGCAGAAGGCATCTGATCAGTGATTCTTATCATTGATGTTTCTATCTCTCTCTCCCTTTCTCTCTGAAATCAATACAAAAATATATATTTTTTAAAATAAAACACATGATCTTCACTTTGGGCTTTGTCATTTTACAATATCCTTTGTGCAGTATTTTAACTTCCCTCAACTTTCCTTTACTCACCCTTAAAATGCAATCTTTTTGGGGGAAGATGATCAGGAAAGTGATTCTAGTGAGTAGAAGGTTTTTTGGGGGAGGAAATGGGAACATGAAAAAATTTAAATAATGAGCATGGTGAAGATTGTACCACTCTGAATTTATTTTTTTAAAACCCCAGTTCATTGTATACTTTAGGTGTACAGTATATGAATTATATCTCAAAAAAGCTGTTCTTTTATTTCTTTTTAGATAAAGCCCAGTCTCATAATCAATTGCAGGTGTTTTCAGAGGCCCCCAGGATTTTCTTATCGCATCCCAAACCACAGCTGCGACTCCCAGTTGCCTCCAGTCCTGGTGGATCTGGATGGTGTGGTTTGCAAAGGAGAAGGTGGCAAGAGGCTTGTGGAATTTCTGCACCCCCATTCCCATGGTCTCCTCATAGGGCACCAGGGCCATTTCCACTGTGCCAGCTCTCTGCTTCCTTTAACCTGTTGGGCAAAAGAATCCTGCATGCTCTGGCCAGAAAGTGCATTCTCTCTTAGGTGGCCTGAATGCTTTTTTTAAGGTCATTTTATGGATTCAAAAGAATAAACAGAGATGTGGAAAGCTTTTGTTGAATTCCTTTTTCATGGTTCTTCCAGTCTCATGGGAAGTGAGATGTAGCTCTGAATTCATCCCAAAGTGTGTCTTTGGGCAAAAGCACCCAGAACGGCACAACTCCTGCAGAATGCCCTACACACTTTGCTGTCAGGACTCAGGGGGGCTTGAGGGTGAGCGAGGCGGCGGTGCCAGCACAGGACCTGGGAGAAGGTATAACTATCTACACTGCCCAGGCCGGCGTGGACTGCAGCTGTACCTGCCGAGGTGGGCAGAGTGTTTCTGCTGTTTTGTTTTGGTCTGGCCTCCACCCCGTCAGCCATGGACCTGTGCCTGCACTAAGACTATGAATGGTTTAATGGTCCTATTTTTTGGTGGATGGTGGGTGCACTCCCACCTCCCAGAGACTGGCAGTTAGACACTGATGGATTCCGAATTGCTCGCAGGGAGAGTGCAGCCCTAGGTCCAGAACAGACTCAGGTGTCCTCAGCTAGGAGGCCTCCCCAGGCTAGGGGCTGCCGGCAGTTTGAAGGCCGGCCACAGCCCCAATAGTGGCAGGGGTCCCCTCTGGGGTGCTGGCGGGCCGGGGCTAGGGACCGCCCATGGTTTGAAGGCTGGCCACACCCCCGATCTTGGCAGGGCCCGCTCTGGGGTGCTGGCCAGCTTGGGCTAGGGGCTGCTGGCAGTTTGAAGGCTGGCCATTTCCCTGATCCAGGTGGGGGTCCCCTCATGGTGACCATTCATCCTGTTCCCTCAGCTCCCTAGCCTGCTTTCTGGTCATCTGTCTGGTCGTTTTGGTCGGTATAGCCTCTCAATTTTTATATATTAGGATGTGCAATGATATTATCCTTAAAGATGTTCACTATATTTCTCATTTAATATGAAAATTTGGAACTATTCAAAATTTATTAGAGACAGCACAGGGTCATCAAGTATAACCTAGCAGAGAGATTCATGTAAGCTATGATACAAATAAATAATCCTAGAATTTAGAAAAGTGGTGGTTTTAATTAAAATTCTATTTATATAAATTATTGAGGTAATCTTATTTACACAAAACATTGAATTACATTTATACACTAAAATTGATGTTGATGAAAATGTTCTTAATATGAAAGCATAGTAATAGTACATTAGCCAAAACCGGTTTGGCTCAGTGGATAGAGCGTCGGCCTGCGGACTCAGGGGTCCCGGGTTCGATTCCGGTCAAGGGCATGTACCTTGGTTGCGGGCACATCCCCAGTGGGGGGTGTGCAAGAGGCAGCTGATCGATGTTTCTCTCTCATCGATGTTTCTGGCTCTCTATCCCTCTCTCTTCCTCTCTGTAAAAAAATCAATAAAATATATTTTAAAAAAAATCCAAGTCTAACTTAAAAAAAAAAAAAAGTACATTAAATGAAAAAAGCAGTTTACAAGACAATATACACATTACTCAAAAAGAAAATAAAGAGCCCAGACTGGTTTGACTCAGTTGGTTGGGCATCATTCCTTGCACCTAAGGATTGCTGGTTTGATTCTAGTCAGGGCTCATGCCTGGGTTGTGAGTTTGATTCCTGGTAGGGGGCATGTTTAAATTTTTTAAAATTTAAATTTAAACAAATTTTAAAAATAAAATAAAGAAAAATACACATAAAAACATACACACAAACATTTTCAGTATAACAATAATTAAATAGATATAAATAACTCTTTTAAAAATATTTGGATGGTATAAACCAAGAGTTTACCAGTTTGATTCTTGGACAGGGCACATGCCAAGGTTGCAGGCTGGATCCCCAGTAGGGGGTGTGCTGGAGGCAGCTGATTAATGATTCTCTCTCATCATTGATGTGTCTGTCTCTCTGTCTCTCTCCCTTCCTCTCTCTCTAAAAGAAAAAAAAAAAAATCAATAAAAACATATTTTAAAAAATAAAACAAATATATTTGTATGGTAGATTTATTTTCATTTTATGTTTACTTTCCAAATATGAATTTTATTCATATAAGATTTCTTAAATATCAGTTGGAATGGAAATAAAGGTGTGGGTGGGAGAGATTATTATAAAATGTTCTGTGAACTTACAAGAGAATCTAGATTTGGAAATCTACAGATATATAACTTCTGGTAACAGAAGTTTGTGAGGTTTTTCTTTAAATTTTTAGGAAATGCTTTGGAATCTGTAGGAAAGTCTATAGGAAAATATCAATCTATAAATGTGTGAGTGTTTTTTAATCTCATGTACAGACATGTTGTCAGGTCAACATAGGTGAACATGTTAAGTCTATTTACATCTTTAGTAGAAATAGAACTAGAATTTTACATTCTTGCATTGCCTGAAAGGTTGAGATTCCAAGTTCACCACCTCAGTCTACAGACAACAGAGGCTCTTGTTCAATCCAATCAGAGTGCAAATTGTAATGCCTTTGATGCATTGGTGTCCCTGAGATGGAGACACTCATTGAATAAAATTTCCCCAAGGGGATCTCAATTAGTCTTCTCAGAAATCCCTGATAAAAGTCAAAGGAGAATTCTCTAATTGTAAATTTAAATCCTATTCACAGACCCTTCAAAGATGAAAGGTTGTGTTGCTTCAAGTTTTAGGATCCATCTCAATCTCTCAGTCAAGTTCCCATATCAAAAGTCCAATTGTCTTTTGGAGTAAGTTATATTTGAATGAACATTTTTATAAGGTGATTACCCAAGAATCTTATTTCTATTTGGGCCTCACCCTCAGATACTCACCCACATTAACACCTACATTTCAATGGGGAAAAAAACACAAAAACAAAACACAAAACATATTTCAGAGCAAACTTCCCTTTCATTTACAAGTAAAAAGAAACATTGCAGTGAAATGCCATCTCTGATATTAGTCTCATAAAATAAGTGTTTTTCTTTTTATAGTAAAGCTTGAGCTGGAACACAGTTTAATTTTGTCATGAAGTCAATTACCGGTAGTATCCAATATACTATCTGGCAAGCTATCCTAGAGATACCCTATAGAATTTTTGTTGTTGTTGGTGGTGGTGGTATTGTTAATTCTCACCCAAGGATATTTTTCCATTGATTTTAGGGAAAGTTGGAAGAGAGAGGGAAAGACAGAGGGAAACATCGATGTGAGAAAAACACTCCTGCAGGAGCCCCAACCACAGTACATGCCCTTGACTGGAATTGAACCCCAGACCCTTTGGTCCCCAGGCTGACACTCTACCCACTGAGTCAAACTGGCTAGGGCCCAACAGAAACTTTCAATAGACTGAATTGAAATGCTTGCCTTGTATGGTTTATCAAATTCATTTGAGCCTGGCTGGTGTGGCTCAGTAGTGAGTACTGACCTATGAACCAGAAGGTCATGGTTCAATTCCAGGTCAGAACTCCATGCTCAGGTTACAGGCTCCATCTCCAGTAGGGGACGTGCAGGAGGCAGCCAATCAATGATTCTCTGTTATCATTGATGTTTCTATCTCTCTCCCTTCCTCTCTGAAATCAATAAAAATATATTTTAAAAATCCATTTGAAATGCACACTACAAAAATCACCCCCCCACACACACACATAAAATAAAATAAAATAAATAGATGAGCTAACTTAGCACACATAGAATACAGTTTAAGCAGAGCAGAAGAATCACACATTTCCTGGGATGTACACTCTTTAGATGTCCTTCCTCATTGCGTAGAGGAGGCTTGGGACCAATGATACACACATGTTCTATCTGATGTCGCAAGGTGAGTCTCTCTGGCCACAGCTGTCCTCCCTCATGGCTGAGCAGCTCTGGGTTTTACTTGCTTCTGGGAGAGGACACTTGGCACCAGGAAGAATGTCACTAAGCTTAATTAGGCCTCCTGATTATTATGTGGCTCACATGCCTTATGTATATGTAGTGTATTATAGTTATTCATTGCCTTAGAGGCTGCATATATATTTAATGCCTCATGAACATTTAGTGTCTCTTATGTTTGGATTCTCATGTATATTAAGTGTCTCTGGTGTTTCAAATACATTTTGGCCTTTCATTCCTTTCAAATGTGTGCACTACTCAACAACTACTTATCGATTCTAACACATCTCATGAGTTTCATCAGACCCATCTGCTTTCTTTGTCCTCAATAGCAAACGTGAATAATCTGAAGCAATACAACATATGTGCTTTACAGATTGAAAATAACATTTTCATTGTTCTATTCCAAAATAGAAGACAAAGAGTCTTCTTTTATTTAAAAGTGCCCTTAAAATATAAGTGAGTCATCTTGTATTGTAGACATTCTAGCAGAGTTCTTTCCTTTTTCTAAATAATAATTTTAACATTTTTCTTTGAAAAATCACATTTATTGTTTGAGCAAACATAATTTTTATTAGCTTGTTAAATAGCTATGCATTTTTAAAGATTCTAAATATCTTGAAATTTCTTGCAACACAATAAATTAAGAGTGTAATTAAATTCAGCCTTAATTAATATTTTTTCTTGGAGAAAAATTAATATATTTTTCTGTGAGAAAACAATCATATCACAAATTTCAGTGATCTTCTAAGAATTTCAAGTTCCCTATAATTTTATTTTTAAAATCAAGTTTTATATACTCTATAGGTATAAAATTTAAAACTTAAACTCTTATTTAATGAATCTGTCTCCTTTTACAAAGATATAAAAATTAAAATCATAAGGCTGTTTTAGAATGAAAGTATAAAGTATGGCTACAATGTTAATAATGTTGCAAATCTGCTATCATACTAATTAATGCACAATTTTAGAATAGCTTTTTTCTCTCTTAATTACTTTGTTACACAATAAAATACCATTTGGAGAGAAATTTTGCCAGAAAATTTACTAATTATGCCATTCGTCTAAACAGTTCATACATATATATGTACAAATATATGTATCTATGATCTAATGAATTTTTTGTGTGTTTGTGGATGGGGGATGGGTATGGGTCTTCCCACAAAACACTAATCAATTCCGGAACACCAGCTGGGTGTCCTACAAGTTTATTTGATTGTGACCCTTCCTACTAGGAGACAATATCCATTTCACAGGTTGAGTTCAGTCCTACAAAGCTTCCTGCCCCGGCCCCATCCAAGTTCAGATGCCAGTCATAAGCCCGGATTATTATCTGTGCTTCTGACCTACCACACCTATAGATCTGAGGTTCCAGTGACCCCCTCCTTGGACTTGAACACTTGCACTTCTGATTGACTAGCTATATAAATCATAGCTATGACCCCCCTCCTTGGGTTTGATTAATTTGCTAGAACAGCTCACAGAACTCAAAGAAACATTTTACTTGCTGGATTACTGGTGTATTACAAAAAGATGTAATTCAGGAACAGCCAGGTGTAAGAGATGCCCAGGACAAGATGTGGGGAAAAGGATTGAGCTTCCATGCCTTCTCCAGGCATGTTATTCTCTTTGAATAGCCAGGTGTTCACCACTGAACCCCATCCTTGGTTTTTATGCAGCTTCATTTCATAAGCAAGATGATGAAATCATTTGCCATTGGCTGTTAAGTCAACCTCCAGTCCCTCTCCCTGCCTCCAAATTGTAATTTTCAGCCTCAACCTTTGAATCTTAAAGTTAGTCTCTAAGCAACCAATCTCACCCTTAGGTGAGATCCAAATGTCACCTCATTAACATAACAAAAGACACATTGATCTCTTTCACCACCTAAGCAATTTCAAGGGTTTTAGGATATCTATGCCAGAAACCTGGAAAGGACAATGACCAAATATATATTTCTCATTATAAGTCACAGTGTTAAACTAAGTGGCAATCACAATATTACAGTATACACACACATACCCACGCACATGGAGATGACTCATTCAAAGCTGCTTTTATACTCAGTAACAATTCTTGGGGTCATGACTTCCAGATAAGATATCAATTTAATTATATCTTTTTTACTAGCTTTACAAAGAAATACAATACGGGCTTACATTGTGCTGACCACAAATATACAATTTCAGGGAAATGTCAGAATATCCTGCTAATGAGAATTTGTATACTTGGACACACATTATCAGTAGCAACATCATACAATTTTAGAAGTGCTGTAGCTAAAAAAAAAAAAAAAAAAAAAGGAATATTATAAAATGGAATACACTTGAAACAACAGTGATAGTGAAGTTAGTAAGTGGCTCTAGTATAGATAAAGACACTGATGTTCAGGATTTACATTAAGAAGTTCAAACAATTGTTCCATGATCTGAAACAATAAAAACATTCCAAATTATATAGAGGCCTGGTGCATGGATTCATGCACCAATGGGGTCCCTCGGCCTGGCCTGCGGGGATCAGGCTGAAACTGGCTCTCTGGCATAACCCGAGGGGTCCCAGATTGCGAGAGGGCAGTTCTGGAGTGCCGCACTTCAGAATCTGGCTCCCTGCTCTCTGGTTCCAGGTGCGTCACCCAAGAACCACAGCTGTCAAGTCACTGCAGCTCAGCAGCTCCTGTATTGAGTGTCTGCCCCCTGGTGGTAAGTGTGTGTCATAGCTACTGGTCAGATGGTCGAATGGTCGGACGGTTGCTTAGGCTTTTATATATATAGATAATATGTGTCTTATATGTTACTAATAAATAAATATTATGAATGAACTAGTGACTATTTTATCTGCATTCTTAAATATTCACATAGTCAAGTTGACCAAAAATCATCCATTTCTATATTTTAATAATTAATATGTGGGATTACCTTGTATTTAAACTCACTTTAAAATCTAACATCAAAGTGTTTATAAAAGTAACATAGAATCATTTAGGAACTTGAGAATAATATGAAACTGTGAAAAAGTTTTCAAAAATGCCATCACATATTATTAACTGTCAATATTTTGTGGTATTTGCCAGACATTTTTCAAAACATATTTATATTTATGTAATTAACATCAAATATGTGTATGTATACATACGTTACATGTATGTATACATATTTATATACAGTGACTTTCACCATGTAGCATAACTCGTAATGGAGCTCATTTTGTGCCAAGACAAGGCCTGTACCCCACCACAAAAAGTATTGCAAATAATATTGCAGAGCTCCACTTAATACTCTATTTGAATTCCTCAAAGCAGTGCTGCCTTCATAGGTTTATTGCTGCCAGTGTGATCTGATTAATAATTTTTCTGGATAACTTTGTATCATATGCATTTTTGTGTTCTGGGCTAACAAATGTTATACTAAAATTTTGCTGAAAGTATAAAACTAAGTGGCAATGTTTTTATTTTTTATTTTTGATATATATTTTTTATTGATTTCAGAGAAGAAGGCAGAGGGAGAGAGAAATAGAAATATCAATAATGAGAGAAAATCATTGATCTGCTACTTCCTGCATGCCCCACACTGGGCATGTGCCCTAACAAGGAATTGAACCATGACCTCCTGGTTCATAGGTGGATGCCCAGCCACTGAGCAACCCTAGCTGGGCAGTGACAATATTTTTATTTCAAAAATATTATGTTAAATGTCTTCGTGAAATTTCAGTAAATAAAATTCTACTGATAATGCATGTTCTAAATCTACACACTTGAGATATATTTTAAAACATAGTCTGCAACTTCAAGTATTTATGATACTCTTTCTAAAGTTTTAAAAACACTTTACTAATTAATTTTAATGCACATAAACCACTGATCAAGTTAAAATAATCTCTCTCTGTGAAAGTTCCATTTTATTAGTAACTAGTAATTAGATCATTCTTTAAATACCATCATTCTCCTGTTCCAAGCTGTTAGCCTCAGGTTAAACATCCAAATTTGTCCCCAGAGTATGAAAACGTGCCCAAAACTCCCAATATCTTCCAAACACATGCCAGTATGCACCTTGTTTGGTGAGGTATAAATAACAGAAGACATTTAGCCACTCATAATAAATTCCATTATTTTCAAATCCACAATCTCATGAGACTTGGTGTAAAACAGAAGGGATATGTTAAAAATTAGTGCCCTCCCTTTTCTATTCAGGAGTGCGGGATCATCAGTGTATCCTGGTGAAGGATCATTCTCTCTGGCTTTTGGCCATGAAGCAATTCTGAACATCATTAAACCCCATACATTCTGGCACAACTGCTAGAGTCAGTTCCAAGAAGGCCCAGAGATGATTGCATAAAAAAATCGGGCCTTGGCTGTATCTGGCAGAGAGAGCAGAGGGAGCTGTGAAAAAATGCCTCATTGGCATGTGGCTGGACCTGTGTGGCATCCACTGATGCTGTTTATTAAAGATGGTCCTCAAGGGTGTTCAGAGGAAGGGCCCACATTTTAGATGTTTCATCAGCCTCTCATGTCTGCAGGATTGAGTTGAGATTGCTCAAGGATTTTCTCAAAGTTTTGCAATAAGGAACAGAACTTTTCCTGTAAAGGCACAAGGCATAAATCACTTGGCACGCTCCTCTAACAACTGCTGCTGTAATCCCAAAGTGATTTTTTTCCAGTAACAGGTACAGGACACAGCAAGCCTGTTGAAACACACAGTATGTCTCCTGAAGTTAAAAGTGGGATTTGCTCATTCGGTCTGAGCAGAGAGATTATAGCATGATGTTTATTCCATTGTACACATGTTTATCAGTCCAATTCTGTCATGCCATTGCCCATTTCCATCCAGGTGTTGAATATTCCTTTGTGAAAAGAAAGTAGGAAGTTTAAAAATTCAGACCGATTAGTGAGGAGAGAGAATGAGTAATCCATCCTTACCTCTCTCACTAAACACAAATATTGAAACCAGGAATTAGTGGGCTAGGAATAATTGGTAAGGTGTGGTGAAAAGCATGCACTCAACTTTGAATGCTTCAGCTCCTAAATTATATGGCCACTTATAAATATGAAACTTCAAGAAATTATAGAATTATGCAAAATGATGGTGCCTATACCCTATAATTGGGAGAATTAAATGAGTCTCAATTTGTAGCATTTATAAAATGCCACTGGCCCACAGGAGATGCTCAGTCAGCATTAAGCAGTTATGATTAGTGATGTTTGTGCTGAATTCTCTAGTGTTAATGTTGCTTGTTTATATTGGTTATGTTGATTGGAGTTGTTTGTGTTAAATTACCTCACTTTACAACTTTGGAAATGTGTAGCCCAGGGCGTAAATGAGTTTCATTCTGCTATCCAGTCTCTACAATCTCAGTAGACCTTAAAACAAGCACCAGGTAACATAGCATATTCCTTAAGGAAATGGAAGAAGACAGAATCAATAGATGAACATCTGCATAATTTGAGCCAACCTGACTAAATGGATGATGTTTTACATGATCATCTCAATCTCCACAGAAAGTATGGGTAAGGACACAAAAGTCCAAGATGGCCTGATACTGAGCCAGGAATTTTGTATGTTGGATCTATTATTTGTGGAGAAGAAGGTAATCCTACATGCTGGACTTTTCTGAGGAGATTATCTGGTGCTGGATTATAGCAAGTCAAGGTAATTAAAGAGTCATATCTAATATTAAGTCGCAAAGAGCAAAGATCCAGTTGGTTAATCACTATTGCTGCGCAGGACAGTTATATTCTGTCCTGTTCTCAGTATTAGAAACTCATCAGACTGTGACTAATATTTACAGATTTTACATTCACATTTTTTATATGGGCATTTTCCAAAGAATTGGCTTTATGCTAGTTGCTAATCACTTTGGGGAAATGAAGGTAGCCCAGTTTCCCATCAGGCAGCCTACAACTTTGTTGAAGAATGTGTGCATGAGAGACTTGAACTGATACCTATTTCAGGGGAAAAAAAATTAAAGTGTAATTGTCTATTTGCCAAGGGCACATATCTACTGGTGTTTTATATATATATATATATATATATATATATATATATATATATATATATATATATATATTATTGATTTTTCACAGAAAGGAAGGGAGAGGGATAGAGAGCTAGAAACATCGATGAGAGAGTGACATCGACCAGCTGCCTCCTGCACACCTCCCACCGGGGGATGTGCCCGCAACCAATGTACATGCCCTTGACCGGAGTCGAACCTGGGACCTTCCAGTCCGCAGACGAATGCTCTATCCACTGAGCCAAACCGGTTTCGGCTCTACTGGTGTTTTTAAATTTATTTTATTTTATTTTTTTACTGGGAGATATTTAATTGCTTAAGAATATATTATCAAAGGTTTTAGATTTAAGTAATTGGTAGAATAATTTAATAAAGACCCCTTTCTTTACACAAAAATGCAAAGCAAAATATTTTTTAAAATTTTAAATATATAAACAAGTTTGAAAGACAAAGGAGATATCTTTAGTACAAGATGCAATCAGGGACATCTCATGAGCAGAACAGGAAGTGTGGAATGTGAGTGAGTCTAAGAGCATAACAATTTCAAATATAGGCTCACACAGCTCCTGTTATTCTTGTTTGAGTATTCACTCAATTTTAAGGGAACTTTTTCATGGTTCATGACTTAATTTTATTTTGGTATTATGTAAAATATTTTCATGGTTCAAAGTCAAAATCATTTAAAAAGAAATGTTCAGCCCTAGCCAATTTTGCTCAGTGGATAGAGCGTCAGCCTGCAGACTGAAGGGTCCTGGGTTTGATTCCAGTCAAGGGCACATACTGTAGTTGCAGGCTCCTCCCTGCCCCAGGTCCTGGTTAGTGCACATGCAGAAGGCCACCTATCGATAAGGTTCTTTCACACCAATATATCTCTCTCTTTCCCTCTCTCTTCCACTCTTTCTAAACATCAATGGATATGTATCCTTGGATGAGGATTTAAAAACAATTTTTTTCAAGGAGGACTCACTGGCTTTTCTAACTTATCCTACTCCTATATATAACTATTTGCAACCAGGGATCAGGCCTAAACTGGCAGTTGGACATTCCTCTCGCAACCTGGAACCACTGGCTTCTAACCGCTCACCTGCCTGCCTGCCTGACACCCCTAACTGCTCCTCTGCTGGCCTGATTGCCCCTAACCGCCTCTGCCTCAGCCCCTGCCACTGTAGCTTTGTCTGGAATGACATCTGGAAGATGTTCGGTCTATCCGGTCTAAGTAGCATATTATCCTTTTGTTAGTATAGACACCTTTGAATTGTTAGAATACGCACTTTGCCATTATATATTATTATTTAAGATTCCATTAGATTCTGTTTTATAAGAAACTATTTAGTATGTTGTATTGATATTCATAAGTAAGTTTGGTCTTCAGTTTTCATTTTAATGTCCTATTTTTATCAGGTTTAGCTTCCTTTTTTAAAATTTTTTATTATGATGATGATGAAAAATTTTTTATGATGATGATGATGATGAAAAATTTTTTATTATGATGATGATGAAAAATTTTTTATTATGATGATGATGAAAAATTTTTTATTATGATGATGATAGCCATTCTGACAGGTGCGAGATGGTACCTCATTGTAGTTTTGATTTGCATCTCTCGGATGATTAGTGACTTTGAGCATGTTTTCATATGTCTCTTGGCCTTCTGTATGTTCTTTCGGAAAGTAGGTTCTTTGCCCATTTTTTGATTGGGTTGTTTATCTTCCTTTTGTTAAGCTGTATGAGTTCCCTATAAAGTTTGGAGTTTAGCTTTCAAAGCTATCATTATTTTATTTTAAAAATTGGGAATTTCCCTTTTTTCCCTATACTCTGGAGCAATGTTAAATTATATTGGGATTATTAGTCTTTGAAAGCTTGGCAAAATTCCTCTATGACCTCATCTAAACTTGTTGCTTTTTCATGGATGTAAAGTTCTATGATAATTTTATCTTTTTCTTACATAGACATTTTTACTAGAATATAGGGTATCTCCAAAAAATGTTTAAACACACTTTGAATAATTACAAAGGATGTGCTTATTAAATACATTTCATTTTCAAAATTGAGCTGTCGGTTGTTAAAGTGTGCATACATTTTTGGGGGGATACTCTGTAGTATCCATTTCATGTAGGCTTACAAATATATTTACACTAGAGGCCCGATGCACGAAAATTCGTGCACTCGGGGGTTCCCTTAGCCCGACCTGTGCCTTCTTGCAGTCTGGGAACCCTCAGGGGATGTCCGACAGACAGCTTAGGCCCGCTTCCCTGAGTGGGCCTAAGCTGCAGTCTGGCCTCCCTCTGCAGGAGGTGACCAGCAGGCCAATTGTGAGGGCGTCAGCCGGCAAGCGGCTGGCTCTGCCCCCCATCGCCCCTCTGCCGCCACCCCCAATCACTGTCCCGCTGTCCCTTCCCTCTGCCCGCTGGCACCCGCCTTAGCTGGCCTGGCGCAGCCCGCTCGCCTGCCCCGCCTCCCCCACTGACCAATTGTTCTGCCATTCGGTCGATTTGCATATTAGTCTTTTATTATATAGGATGTGATTTGATTTCATCTGAAATCCCTCATATTGTTTGCACTTACATTTATTATTTATATTACATATACTGAATTTTTTCTTTGTTTCTCTGTTTCTTTTACTTTCTTCTGTATATATTTTATATTCAAAAAAGTAAGTATAGTTTTTCTCATGGTACACTTTCAATAATACATTTTATAATAACTTACACATTCATTACCTTACTTAGATTTTTAGTATTTGGTTTAGCCATTTAAAATAAAATCTCCCCCAATATCACCTATAATCTACACAGAAACAAATGAGTTTCATTGTTTACTCTCCCTTTGGTTTTTTAAAATCATTTTAAAAATAATTTTATTTTCATGTTTACCTTAAACCCTGTCCCCACCTTTGCTTTAATCTTTGATTTACTATGAAATATTTTAAATTCTCACAAGAATTCTCCAAATATTAATAGAGAATAAAATTAAAATAAAAAATTATTGGACAAACAAAGATCAAGATTTATCATTCACAGACACTCAATGATTCAAGTACTAAAGGAGATTTTTTCAAAAGAAGAAATTTGATACAGAATGAAGGAGTATGATATGAGGACAGTGATGATCAAGTAAACTGATAAATGTAGATAAATAAAAAATAAGCATTAACACCAAAATAATGTGAAAATAACAATGGTGACTAATTCTAGTGGGTATTAAAGAGAAGATGGAACTAAAATATTAAACAATAGTAGCATGGACAATAGGAAAGGATAATTAGAAATAAACTATGTCAATTGCCTTATACTGTTTGTGAAGGTAAAAATAGTTATTAATTTTGAGTAGTGATGCTTTCACTAATTGTAAAAGACATATTTAGCCATTGCAGACCACTATGACATAGAACCAAAAAATAATAATATTCTACTAGAAAATATAATACAAATATAACATCTACAATGCTATGCATTATTATAGAAAGCCTTTGGAGGAATTATATTTATCTTAAATAATTTTGATATAACTATTGTTGATACAATTGAAAACCTTTTATGTTTGTTAAAGGAGAAGAAAAATAATTGAAATTTATATTGGTTATGTTGATTTTATAAATTTTATAACATTAAAAATAGTACAAATACATAATCTCATATACCCATATCAATTTTAAAAGAAAGAATGGGCTTTTTTCATATTTATATATTAGTAATTTACATTGGTAAAGAATACATTTTTCAAATTATAGTTATTAATTTATAGAGTTCACATTCAAACTCAAGTTTTTATTTCAGTGGATAGAGAGTCGGCCTAAGGACTGAAGGGTCCCTGGTTCGATTCTGGTCAAGGGCACATGCCTGGGCTGTGGGCTCAATTCCCAGTAGAGGGCATGCAGGAGGCAGCTGATCAATGATTCTCTCTCATCACTGATGTTTCTATCTCTCTCTCTCCCTCTTTGAAATCAATCAAAATAAAAATATTTTTTTAAAATGTAGAATGTCAATCAACATAGTTATGGCCACCCTGTTAATGTCCCCAGAAAGGCCAGCAGGAGTGCCTCTTCTATCTGTCCAGATGGACTCTGGGCTCTATGTGTATCTGGTTTCCTCTGTCCCTTTATTTACATGGCACAGTCTCCAAATCAAATAGAATGGTTAGAGAACCAAAAGAAGTTGCCTTAAGGAGAAAACCTGATTTACTACACATTCCACTCTTGTTGGTAAGCAAAATCACTAAAGCCCTGCAAAAGCTCCAGGGACAATAATTAGGGAAAGGCTCCTAATACCTCTGAAAGGACACGCTCTACTTAGAATGCATTCCCAGGAAAGCAGCTGACCTGTGATTCTCACGCTAAGTGGTATTCATTTATTTAAATGTATTGAGTTTTCCATGGAGAACACGAGAAATGTCACATAAGACAAAGTTATTTCATGACCGTGATTCCTAGGGCCTGACCAAAAGCAATTTGCTTAAAAGTTTGCTCAGAAAACTCAGAAAAGCTGAGCCCCAATTGAGGAAGTGGTGCTCTCTGGAGACATGGCCAAAATGAACATTAAAAATAAGTAATTTTACTCAGACCTGGACAGCCTTTCCCTCTCCCTTTTAGCTTGCCTCTTTTTCACTTAGAAAACAATATGCTGATGATGGCTCCTGCCTGTATCTCCCCTCCAAAGGGGGAGAAATAAAAATTCCCTTTGTACCCCTACCCCAAAGGCATTCATTTATCTTTCATTCTGAAATTTGTCCCTCTGGCATTCCATTTGGGTCACTCGTTCACCTTTGCCACCCATTCGATTTCAACAGTGTTCCAGAACCCTCTATAATCCTTTAAGTATGTGAGTGTATTGTTACACTGACTTTAAGTTAATTTAATGTTTTCTATTTCATAAGGCAGAGTTATTACATTATTTTGGGGTATAGAACAACACATGAAAGCCTCCACATCAGTCTGTCTACACCTTGTGCCAAAACTAAGAGCCAAACTTTGATGGTAGTTTTGTCCCTCATGCAACAAACATTTTACAAATAAAGATAAAAGCATTGTTATGCCAGAGGAAGACTGAGGAAGGGTTGTGTGTGTTTGTTGTTTTTGTTTTTTTTTTAATGCAAAAAAGTATATATATAAATCCTGGCTCTTGTGACCTAACATAGGGAGCTTGTTGTAGGGAGAGGATTTCCAAAACTGTAATATAACACAGGCTGGGATAAATGCATTTTGAATCTAACTAGATGTAAGTGCATAGGCATTTATAAAAAAAGAAGTAGTTACTTGCTTAGGCAATAAGAGAAAATATGCTTAAGGAGTTAGTATATTCAGACAGGTCCAATAAATCAAGAAGAAAAAGAGATTTCTTGTATTATTTGAACTGAGAGCTGCCAAGATGAAACAAATATTTATTGAACCAGGCACTATGCTAGTTCTGATCCATATTCTGATTAAATGTCATTATCAACCCTATGGCATAGAGCAAACTCATTTTATGTACATGAAGACTAGGCAGAAGAGATAACTAACAAAATGTCAGATCCTAATAACGGATATCAAAACGAGGTCAATGTTATCCGCCGTCTTTTTCCCAAACCACGTCAGGATATTTGTTTTTTCACATCGAGGCCTTTTGAATTGAAGTACCATTGCCTGCCTAGGAGAAGGATCTGGTGAGTAAAATAAATTTCATAAAAGGCAATAGGCGAGTGGAATATATCTTGTGAAAATAATACAGTTATTTTTCACATTTTACTCCATTAAGAGACTTTATTGAGCAGGACTGCTATAACTCTCTGAATTAGGAACATCTCACTCCATTTTCAAGGGCAAGTAGTGCATTCGCCGCAGGAGAGTGAAGGATTCTGACAGCGGCTTTTAGCCTAGTCTGTCTTCTTCTGAAGTGTGCATTTCCTGTTTTCACAGAAGGGGCTGGCATTTCTCCTTTTTTATCCATTTATTCCCGGTCAGTTCTATTCAAGGTTAATTTACCTTGAGAGCAAAGAAATCTTATGTTCTGTAAGAAAGAGAACTGATCTGCAGTAACAGAAAAGGATTCTGTGTCGTTTTTCTATTTTCACAAAGCAACCAGTAAAAGCAAAGCTCTTCCCACATCAGTTACGCGGAGAAATAAACTACAAAAACAAGCTGGCGTGTACAATGTTCAGGAAAATGTTGGTAACTTGCTCTATTTGTGTTTCTTTGTATTGATTATTAAGGCTGTCAGACTTAAACAAATGAAGTCCAATTTTTATACCTTTTTTATTATTTATAAAGCAAGGGTGGGAAGAGAATTTTTCCTCTTGTCTCCTAGCAATGTATCAGCCACAGAATAAATGGATTTCTGCCCAGACACAAGTGGGTCATTCAGCTGGTCAACAAGGATGCTTCTTATAAGAGCAGATTTTTTTTATGGGGACAGCTGTCTAGCAGGAAGTATATTGCCATGTGGTGTTCTTGAATTTAGCAAAAGGCAGTCAAATACTCTTAGTAATGACCCACTTAATTTTATAGTCAGGACTTTTACATAGAAGTGTATTAATAACAATAAATCTGGATCTGGAATCAAGGTTACTATCAGGTGGTTGCAGACGAGACCAAAGTGTAAACATGTACTACATAATAAATGACACATTTCTATATTAAAGTAACATGACTTCCAGTCACTCTGCAGAAACACATAACCTCGAACGCAACTTCATTTCCTAGACCTTGGAGTCCCATCCTGAAAAATGCACAACCAACAATTTACGATCAGCTCACGGAAGAGACATTTTCTGCTCTTAAATGGTGATGGAGCAATGGGGTAATTTTTATTAAGTTTGCCTAGGAAACCTTATAAGAACCAGCTTTTCTTAAGCTACTATGGGAATATTTAGCTCCATTTCACTTTCTGTAGGCGTTGACCTTGGACAAAATAGGAAGTGTTTTTGTGAGGTCATTCCTAATGAGCAATGGCCATTTGGGGGAATGGGCCCATCTCTTGTTTGCCATTGTGACAAGTTCTTTGTTTGGGGAATTTAACATGGTGACTTCCATCATATGGATACAAGTCTCTCATATTATGCTAACGGTACTGATATCAACATCACTGCATTGGATTTATGGGACTCTCTGGTGGTAACAAAAGCATTTACCTTGAAGGAGATAAATTTATAAAGTTTAAGAAACCAGACTCTTAATTTGACATTTATTGCCCCCGAAGAGTTTACACAGCTACTCAGCTGAGATGAAGTGTCTGTACGTGCTCCTGTCTCAGGAGCATGTGCAGACTATTTCTATTTCACAGACCCACGTTTATACCACGTGATATATCAGCTAACTGGCCTTACTTTGAATCAGGTCTTGATCCTTGTACGCTTTTAAAAATCTATTAATCACGGAGATGAGCTTTTAATCATGTCAGAGGCTTGTTATAATATGTGCTTTGATTCCTATATCTTATTGCCACTTCTCACATTCTAAAAGATGTTCCTAAGGAGCTAGTGGTAGTGAAAAAAGCATCACTTAGTGTTGCTTATCAGTTAAATGTTTACATCCTCTTTTCTGGTATCCCCACTTTTATCAGATCAAGTCCATGAACACACAGAATCCTTTCTTTCCTCCCTTATTCCATACAATGGCAAACCCAAATGCTCGAACAATCCTAAGGGGATGGGAAGGTAACTGAGGCTCTTGGTTACAGAAGAGTCTAAGCTTTATGCCAAGGACCCATTATTAGGGCAGATAGCATTATTACTTTGGTGAGACACAGGTTTGGTGGACCAACTTGAGTATACTGTTCATCCGGTGATTTCCCACCCCTATTTGCCTGAGATGTTTTCAGTTTTAGCACTGAAAGGACTTTGTCTCGGCAAACAGAGATGGTTTTTTATTCTAGTTCTAAATCTGATTAGACAATAATTCATTTCAAAGTCGTTTCATCATGCTTCCAATATGTGTAAGAAAGAACACCATCTCATTTTGCCCGAATTGCTGATTCCGTGAAATGTTGTCCTTTGGTTCCAGTGTGGGCCTTTTCCAGTTAAAATGAGTCTGGCTGACCTCTTTCAGAATGAGGCTAAATGGATAGGTTGTTTAGCTAACAGGACCTTATTAACCAGTGAGATAATAGAGATACAACCATCTGATAAATTAAAGCAATATAAAGTTTTCTGTAGTGTAAACCACATGAGTATAATGATGACAATAATACCTTTTTAAAAATAAAAGACTTCCACAGTTGCTAGCAAGTTTCGCATAGTATTATATAGACATGTATTTGATGAGCTACTAATTCAAATTGCACTATTGGATGATTGTGATTGCCTGGTTTGATGATAGTTATGATCATGGAATCACTCCACCTTTCTTGATTTCATGACATGTCTTTTATCAATCAGCTAAAAAAAAAGTTTTGTTTGTTTGTTTTTAATTTTTAAGGCTCGTAATGAACCATGAAGTATGAGATATTCATTCATATGAGATATTCACTCTCACTGATTTTCTATTCCTTCATCATATCCCAGGAAGCTCTCCCAGTCTTCATCAGACTTATTTATCATGTATCTCTTCTATTTCTAAAATATCCTTATTTTTTATTTGTTTGTTGTTTGTTTTATAATGTTAGGCAGATATATTACCTTGGGATTTTAGAGTAAAAGCATCC
Organism: Eptesicus fuscus; assembly: GCF_027574615.1. Classification (NCBI taxonomy): domain Eukaryota; kingdom Metazoa; phylum Chordata; class Mammalia; order Chiroptera; family Vespertilionidae; genus Eptesicus; species Eptesicus fuscus. The sequence goes on along the minus strand of NC_072477.1, from coordinate 14,513,742 downwards.
AATTTTTTTCAATATTTTTACAGTTTTTAACTTTTTTTGGTAAACCATTATTTTTTGTTCTGACTTAACATCCATATAACTTCAAAATAAGAGGTGCTCAAGAAATGCTACAGATAAGTTGATTACTACTTTACTAAAATCATATAAGTTATTAAACCTATCTTAGTTATATAAAACAACAAATTGAAGAAGAGTTTGATGAGAAGCATAATGAAATACAATTAAAGCTAGGAAATACGTTTTCGGCTTCAAACCACATGATTACAAGCTAAAGTACTTTACTATTTTTCATCTGTTGAGAATGTTCTCATTCTCTTTTTTGCTATATAATAAAATAAAACAGATATTTTAACATTACAAAAAGCAATGGCCATTGAGGATTTGGTGGAGGCAAGGAATGCTGTGTTTTTGACACGCAACATATCAGATCATAACAGAAGCACAGATTCTGGTATCAGGTTGCCTGGGTTCAAAACAACTCTGTATCAGCCTGTGCATTGAAGTATCATGGGTTCGATTCCTGGTCAAAGGCACATACCTGGTTGCAGGTTCCATCCCCCACCCAAAGTTGGGACGTACAGGAGGCAACCAATCAATGTGTCTTCTCTCTCTCTCTTTCTTTCTCTCTCTCTCTCTATCTCTTCCCCTCCCTTCTATTCCATCCAAAAGCATTGGAAAAATATCCTCAGATGAAAATTAATAACAACAACAAATAAAACAAAAACAAAAACAAAAAAAACACAGAAAAAAAAACAAAAACCACATAACTCTGCTACTTACCAGCTCTATGATCTTTGGCAAAATATTCAAACTGGTTGTGTACTAATTTCTTATCTGACAAATTAAAGTACCAACAGTAACTACCTTATAGGGATATCAAACAAGTTAATATATTAAACAAGTTAATATATGTAAAGTGCTTAGAATAGTACTGGTATAAGAAGAACTATTACTGTTCGTTATTATATTTATTATTTGACTCCCACCTCTATTTTTCAATATTGTTTGTACAAAAAAGAAAAGCTATATGCCAGGAGTAACTTATCTTCCTACATTTTAAAATCCTTCACTATAGGTTATGAAAATATAGTAAACAAACAAACAAAAGAAAATTCCACTTAAGAATCTAATCTAATAATAGACAAATATGCAAATTGACCACACCTTCGCTACACCTTAACCACGCCCACCAGCTAAGCCACACCAACCAACCAATCAGGACGAGTATGCAAATTACCCCAACAAAGATGGCCGCTAATTTGCATATCAAGACAGTGTCGAAAGAAGCCAAGAGCTGCAGAAGGGAGTAAAGCTTCGAAGAAACAAGCAAGCCGGGGGGCGGGGGGGGGAAAGGGAGGAGCGAAGTCAGGGCGGGGGCGAAGGGAAAAGCAGGCGGGCTGGAAGAGAAGGCAGGGCGGAGAGGAGGCAGGGTAGAGTGCAGCAGGAAATCCTATTGCAGGATTTTTCCTGCAAGGGAATGCTAATATTCTATATAATAAAGAGGTAATATGCAAATTGACCATCACACCAACATACAAGATGGCCGCCCCCAAGTGGTCAAAGATGGCCACCACAAGATGGCTGGCAGGGGAGGGCAGTTGTGGGTGATCAGGTCAGCAGGGGAGGGCAGTTAGGGGTGACCAGGCTGTCAGGGGAGGGCAGTTGGGGCAATCGGGCTGGCAGGGGAGGGCTGTTGGGAGGGACAAGGACTTCAGGGAAAGACAGTTAATGGTGACCAGGCCGGCAAGGGAGGGAAGTTAGGGGTGACTGGGCCAGCAGGGGAGGACAGTTGGGGGGGACCAGGCCAACAGGGGAGGGATGTTAGGGGCAATCAGGCTAGCAGGGGAGCAGTTAGGCATCAATCAGACTAGCAGGGGAGTGGTTAGGGGGTGATCAGGCAGACAGGCAGAAGCAGTTAGGGGCAATCAGGCAGACAGGCAGGTAAGCAGTTGGGAGCCAGCAGTCCTGGATTGTGAGAGGGATGTCTGACTGCCTGTTTAGGCCCGATCTCACTGGGATCGGGATTAAACGGGCAGTCGGACATCCTTTGAGGGGTCCCATATTTGAGAGGGTGCAGGCTGGGCTGAGGGACACCACTCCCCCCCTCCGTGCACGAATATCATGCACCGGGCCTCTAGTCTATATAATAAAAGGGTAATATGCTAATTAGACTGTACATCTTCCAGACAACCTTCCGGACAAAGCCAGAGCGGCTGCGAAGGGCCCAAGATCAGGCCAGCAGTGGCAGTAGCAGTGGAGTAATGGGGCGGCACCTTCCCCTGATCTGCCAGGTCATCTCCCACAGAGGGAGGCCAGACTGCAGCTTAGGCCGGGGCAGAGGCAGAAGCAGTTAGGGCCAATCAGGCCAGCAGGGGAGCAAGTTAGGGACGATCAGGCCAGCAGGGGGGCAAGGTAGGGGCAATCAGGCTGGCAGGGGGGCAAGGTAGGGGCGATCAGGCCGGCAGGCAAAGGCAGTTAGGGATGATCAGACCCCAACCAGAGGCAGTTAGGGGAGATCAGGCAGGCAGGCAGGCAGAGGGGTTAGGGGCAATCAGGCAGGCAAGCAGGCAAGCGGTTGTGAGAGGGATGTCCGACTGCTGGTTTAGGCCCGATCCCCTAAACCGGCAGTCGGACATCCCCCAAGGGGTCCCAGATTGGAGAGGACACAGGCCAGGCTGAGGGACCCATATGATAATACCTCAACAATTTATTATTTAGAAAATGTTTTCCACTTGTCAGATATTAAAATAGTTTATATTTTCCCCAAGTCCAAAACATGGCTGTTTAAAATGATAAGAAATTATAAGCACATGCTCTTTGTCAATCAACTCAACTTGGTAAGTGCTGATTAAAGGAACTTATCCTAAAATGAAAAGAAGCTGTCAATAGATGTGTGTGTGTGTGTGTGTGTGTGTGTGTGTGTGTGTGTTTTAATTGTGTATTATGAAGACTGAAGCCTTACATGTCATTTGTCTTTTTTCCTTTCTTGTCAATTCTAAATAAACAAATAAACTCTTAAACATTTTTGTTAAATTTTTATTAATCCCAGTTTTTTAATCAGTAAAACAGAGATAATACCTACTTTATAAAACTAATGAAAGAATTGAAAAGGATAATGAATATGGAGCAACTTGTACATAAAAATAATTATATCTTAGAATGAAAATTCTTATATTTCTGAAAATTATGCTCAAGTGAATCCAGATATAAATATTTGACCCCAGATATAAGAATAATGCAAAAGGAGATACAGCATTTGGATAGAGATTACTCCATTATGACTCCCAGTAGCACTTAGATATGGGAGTCTTTAATTTTATATTAAATCATATACTAATGAACACATATACATACACAGTCCCATTAATTCACACATTTTATTCATGCTGTCTATGTATTAAAATTAATATAAACTTATTCCTATAAGTTCAACTTTCTACTCATACATGAATATGTAGAAGGAAAAATAAACAAAAGAACAAATAGCATCTAGAAATTCCTCTTATATAAGACTTAATTACAAAGAAAGACATTTGTGTATCTTTGGTTGATATGTTAGAAGTAAATAATCTTTTTGTAAAAGAAAACATAATATCTGTTGTCCATGGGCATCTATTTCTACTGCTATCCATCTCTAACCAAGAAGAGGACTTTTGTGAACTTAGAGACTATTAGTTTGAGTGAACGTAACTTTTTAAAGACATACAAATAAAGTGATAAACATACTCTGTCTTCTATAAAACAAAATCTGAATCAAGACACTTGGGATCTGTTGAAGTTCATGATTTGATTGTTTGATGGTTTGTTCAGTTGAGTTGATCACCCAATAGCACACTTCTGCCAGGGAGCCTGGTTTCCTTCAAGCCCAACTCAAAAGATACACCACACTTAAACTGAAATCTTCAATTAAGAGATACACCCTGCTTAATGTTTAAATAAACAACATCGCAAATCTCCTTTGTTCTGATGACAGTTGGGTATGTGCTAAGAACAGGACTGAACGTTACTTAAACTCTGAGGTGGTTAATTTTGCTCAATTATATTACAGACACAGGGTGGAGCATGGTCTTTTGCCCTGTGCCAACAGTCATATTCAATCAAGTTTCACTATCACTTCTTCACCCTAAGAACAAAACTAAACCCAAAAAGGAGGAAAAGGATCAGGAGAGGTAGGAGAAGGAGGAGGAGAAAGGGGGCAAAATAAAAAACATTTAAAATCCCCCTTTTCTGGTATAGCAGGTGACAATCTTAGAAGTCATATGTGTGATCTTTTTAATTAAGCAGTAGGTGTGCTTCCCCCTTTTATGTTTGCCACACTCATGCACTCAGGTTTCCTTTGAGAGATATTTCAGGCTGTAAAATCATGAAACCACTTCTTGGGGGTCAGTTGAGATTCTGAGTTCTGTAACTGAAAGTGCACATACTCTTCCACATATTGAGGTCCCACTTTTTTATTTCCTTCTTTATGTGTTATTTTAAATCAGTAAAGAAAAATTAACAGATAAAAGATTTTTAGTTTTCTGTCAAAAAAAAAAAAATACACCCTATTTTATCTTTTCTGTAACCTCAGGGGAAAAAGAAAAAATGTTGGGTAGAAGTTGCAGTCATAGTTTTGCATCATTGAATTCTCTGCTCTGCCGTGAGTTAGATAAATGACTTCAGAAATTCTTAAAATCGGTAGATTTGAATGATCTCACTCCTTACCAAATATAATGAACAATATAAAAAAGAATTAACTTGAATTGAATATAGACTGTGAACAAGGCACTGAGTAAAGTGCCACATACATGTTAATTTTATTTCTAACTAGAGGCCCAGTGCATGAATTTGTGCACATTGAAAGGAACTGTGGGCTGGGAGGCTGCAGTGTGAACAGGGGCAGGTCTTGGCCCATTCTCCAAGCCCTGGCCTGGCCCCTCCCACCACGGCCCCTAGTCCCCTGTCTGCCAGCAGCACTGCTTGCTCCCACCACTGCTGCTCTCATACACTGATGGCATGGAGATATTGGGGCTGGCGCTGTCAGTGGGCGCAAGCGGCAGCTGCTGCCCTGATCACCCCTCAGGAGTAGGGAGAGGTGGAGAAGCCCTCTGACAGCTCCGAGCAATTGGGACTGGTGCTGGGTGCCAGTAACGGGTGCGAGTGGCAGCTCCAGCACCAGCTGCAGGTGCAAGTGGGGCTGGTGCCGGCAGTGGGTGCGAGCAGCAGCTCTGGCACCAGCAGCGGGTGCTAGCAGGGCCATCACTTGTAGTGGGTGTGAGAGGTGGCTACTGGCCGAGATCACCCCTCAGGAGCAGGAGAAGGTGGAGAAGCCCTGAGGGGTGATCGGGGCCAGCAGCGCTGCTCGCACCTGCTGACAGCGTCAAGCAATTGGGGCCAGCGCTGGGTGTCAGCAGTGGGTGTGAGCGGCGGCTCTAGTGCCAGCAGTGGGTGCAAGCGCTGGGTGGAACCACGGCATGCGGGAGCAAAGAATTTTCAGTAACCACCAGAGGCTCACCCCAATGACAGCACCTGGCACCCCACCTTGGTCTGGCACCCCCTCTCACCTGCTCCACTATCCCACTGCAGCCAATGCTCACCATGTTCCACGCTCTGCCACCTGCTGCCAATGCCCACCATGTTCCATGCACACTCCCTAGTGGTCAGCACACTTCATAGCGACCGGTTATTCGGTTGTTTGGTTGTTCTGCTATTCAGTCTATTTGCATATTAGGGTTTTAGAGAGATAGATAGATAGATAGATAGATAGATAGATAGATAGATAGATTAGCTTGCTTCTCATTTTGAAAATTAAACTATGTATTATGCATATTTATTTTCAAAGATAGGATCCCAGTCATTTTATATTCATAAAATAAATTATAAGCTATGGAATTTCTAGCAAGGTTTAGTTCTGGGCATTGAACAATAGAGACAAATCCATTGCCTTATTATTTAAATCCTCATTGCACTTGGAATCTATTTGGAAAAATAAGATGAACAAAGGTAGGATAAGTAGAGAACAACTGAGCATGTACTTGGTAACGCTGGTTACAAGGACTTTATCAGTTCAATGATGGGAGGGATAGATGTGGTTTAATATAGTGAAAGTGAAAAGGGAGAGGTGTTCTTGGGATGAGTTGAGATGTGAGCAGAGCTTGACAAAGGGCAAGGTCAGTTGCAGATCTGATTGAGTAGAGAAGGAAGCATGCCTGCTGGGGACGATTATGATTGTTTAGAGGGAACACTCTGGAATTACAGGAAACCTATCTTCTGATAAAACCTCAAAAGTTTAAAGGTTTGATTTATGGAGAAATATAATTTAACATTTTAGTGAAGAAAATAAACTTGCTTGGCACTTGTGGAACAGCAGTTATATTTAACCATATGCAGCAGAAAGACAGACAAATGATAATCATATGTGCATGATCCTAGAGTCCAAAATAAAATCCCACTCTTTCTAAATTCTCAAAAAAGTCTCTAAAAAGCAAATGAATAAATAAACTGGCATGGCATCATCATAGAGTCAGAATCCTAAAGTAGAATCCACTGTTACATATTTAAAAATAAACTATCTGCAAGGTTGGGTGTCTTTTACTACTATTAACACGTCTCTTTAGCATGCAGTGCCTCAATACTACAGCTGAGAACCAGTCCTCTGCGCTTCATGCACATGTCACCTGTTTGTGCAGCTGTGAAATTCATGAGGTGGTTAGAGTGAGAAGAGTTCCACGTCTGAGATGGTCCCTTGCCAGGCAGAGGTGGTCTGCCCTCTATACACAATTGCACATTCAACCCCCTTTAGTTTCAAGTAACTAAGGGGGAGATATGGGAAAACCTACAGAGATACACTTTTTTTCTCAAAAGGGAGTGCCTTCCTAGGAAAGCATTCTGACAGTAGCCATTTCTTCCCACCAGTTAAGAAAAAAAAAAAAAAAAAAATGGCTGATGGGGTAATAAAAAAATACCCCAACGCAACTTCTTAAGAGAAGAAATTGTGTGATTCACTGGTAAGTCAAAAGAACAGAAAAGGGGAATTTGGTGACTTGTATTAATACTGGACAGCAAAATAAGCTTTGTTTGGCTATCCCCAAATAAAGTTTCTAGATTATAAGATTTATTTTTAAGAAAGATAGAATAATTGGGGGTGGGTCTTAAGAACCTTGCTGTTTAAAGTGTAGTATATAAATCAGCAGCTACAGTAGTAGCTGAGAGCTCATTAGAAATGCAGACTGCCAGGCATCTCTGCAGTGTTTCTAAATCTGAGTCTACATCTTCGTTAGAATCTTCAGGTCATTTATAAAGTTTGAAAGTCCCTATCTTTGAAGACTTGGAGGGCTAAAATGTGTGATAACAGGGCAAATAGTTAATGAAAACAGAAATCCTGAGGAGAGAAAAGATGAGTTCTGGAAATTCTGTGGAATGATAAGGATTGTCCATGAGAACTTCCAGGACAATCCAAGGGAGCTCCAGTGAGTGAGAAGGAAAGAGAGACAAGTTTCAAAGGTTCACTGGGAAACTAAGTAAAGCACAGAATACTTCAACCTACCACCAACCCGATGTGGAGAAGAGGTCATGATAATGTCAATGCTGGCAACCACAGAGAATTGCTTGCCGTGAAACTTAAGTAGACATGAAGAGTTTTAGATAAAATGTGGGAGCCCCTGTAGCCATGTCATTCAACAAATTACTTTGAAGTCCATACTTTGTGCTAGACATGATGGTCGTTGTATTTGTTAAGCAAGACCATATCTCCACCTTTACTGCAGTTAAAAGGCATTTGGTTTTAGGTCAGGGAGGCAATCACTATAAAAAATCACAGCTCTGAAGAGAAACAAAGGGCCTGTTATCACTATCAGAGCTTCTAAGCACCTGGCAGAAAGGATTTGCAAAGCTTAGGGGTAGACATTTTTGAAAGAACAAGGCCACACTTGTATTATATAAGTTGTTTTCTCTCTCTCTCTCTCTCTCTGTCTCTCTCTCTCTCTGTCTCTCTGTCTCTCTCTCTCTCTCTCACACACACACACACACACACACACACACACACACACACACACATACACACAATCGAGAAGAGAGAGAGAGAGAGAGAGAGAGAGAGAGAGAGAGAGGAAGTATAGTTGTAAATTGGTAGTATTCAGTTTGATCATACTGTTTTAGGTTTTATTAACATTATTTCTTCCAAATCCCTAGGTCAAAAATCAAATTCAAGCCCAAGCTTTAGAAATTTCCAAGTGTGGCCCCAGCAGCCATATTTATAATTTAGTCTTCCTACATATTTGATTGGATGAAGGGCAAAATCTTTATCAAATTGGTCCTAGAGAATTCTCTCTCCCAGATATTTAATCCGGGAATAAGAGGTAGCTACGAGAGGGGCCAGAACTTGGAGAGTGTAAACTTGAGGACCATTGAGTCACCATATTTCACCATGTTCTTGGAAAAGAAGAGACCAGACTGCAGAAAGAGAAAAGTAAAACTGGAGCAAAAAGGAACAGACTTTAGAGATCATGAAGCCTTTCCAACTTGGCTTCAATTCTATCTTCAAGTTTGGCTTTACTCAATGCCTTTACATTATATGAGAAATGTACCCCATGATGAATTCCTTCACCTAAACTGTTTAAGTTAATTCCTAAAATGGTTTTTTAATAGACTTAGTTCTACTTGCAACAAAAAAAAAGAATCTCAACCAAGATGCCCAGGGTCTATGCTGTTATAATCTTCATGAGTCAGGTTGTTTTTCCTAAGCAGGATGCAAAGGTGATTTCTTTCCCGGGTTCTTGTCCAGGTGGATTCAAAGAATGAAGTCACGGACAAAAGGTGGTATATGAAAAGGGTAGAAATTTATTGGAAGCAAGTACAGGCTCCCATGTAGGGAGGAGATCCCAAGGGGTAACCCACTAAGCTCCTTTTTGCTAAGGTTTATAAAGGCTGCAGTTCTTTGTCTCTTGATGCTCCTTTCTCATGGGTCACCCTTTTGCAGTTTATCACCTTCCAAGCCCTAACCCCACATGGTGCCCCCCTCTTTTTCTTCCCTTTCAGTGGTAGAATTCTCTATCTCACGTGAAAATCTGTCTTCCTCTTCCTCCCATTTGTTGGAATTTCTCTATCTTCTGTGAAAGTTTGTTTCCTTTTTCTCCCCATACGCTGTGGCTTTTCCTTATCTTCTGTGAATGGATGTCTTCCTCTCCCCTTATCCTGTGGCACCCTTTTTTTTCTCTGTGAATGGATGCCTTTTGGCAGCTCCAAGGCCTCATCTATGCAGTTGACTCACTTTATTCCTAAATCTGCCTAAACCTGCCTATTTTACCCCTAAAACTTCTTTCATTAACGTTAAGACAGCTGGGCCACTAATAGAAAAGTAACTGATGAGGAAACTGGTACCCGCACCCAATGATGTTCAAGCTTCCTTTTTCTTTAAAGATGTATCATGCTTTAAAGTGAAGTAGTGTTCTCACTTGGTAGTGCCCTTATGGCTACATCTCAACTCAACTGCAATTGGTCAAGGACAATGAAACCATGATCCTTTAATGTTGACCTTGGGTTATGCAGGCCCAGTGTTTCAGAAACTTCAATGTGCAATACCATCTGCAGGGTCTTCTAAAAAGTCCAGATTCTCCAGCCTTGTTCTGTCCCTGTTGTATTTGATCAAAATCTGGGAATGTGTACTTTTAACATCTCCTTGGATTATTCTGATTCAGATAATCCAGGGAACTAACTTCTAAAAACATATTTTAAGCTTTGGGTCTTATTAATTCAGAATGGCTCATACAATAATTTGAGAAGCCTTTAAAAAATATACATGCTGAGTACCACCTCAGACCAATGGATTCAGAATTTTAGCCAGCATGTGTTTGCACAAGATCCCCAAGTGATATTTAAGCACACTTCTAGTTAAGAATGGCAGATTTGAGGCACTCAAGGGTGATTGACTCAGCTGTGCTATGGAGGCGGCCTCCTTCCATGCAGAACTCTGCAACACCAACAATATTTTATTTTAATGGCCACTTTCAATGTTTAAAATTGCTCAAGTACAAATTATTCAGACTATATCTACATTGACCTATTTGAAAATCAGCATTTAAAATACCGCCCTTCCTTTATCCTCAGACCAGAAGTGCATTTTTCTAATTGGAAAGTTTGCCTACCACAGTTATTTAAATGGTAACTAAATGGGGATGGAATTGACTTTAGATATATTCTTCATTTATTTGCTTCACTTTGCAGTATATCAAAGTTTTATGGAAAGCCAAAAAAAAACCAGACTCCTTCAAAGGAAAAGTGTATTCTCTCTGTCAGACTTCCTGCCATTTTTTTTTAAATTTTCAGAACTTCTTATCTCAAAAAACAAACAAGATCTTCTCTATTTTAAATGCCAAGATCAGAGCAAGAAATCAATATCCACAACATGATTGAACTGCATAATTTAGCCTTTTAAAAGTTTTCTTGTGGAACACTAGCAATGGATTTCAGTGAGTATAAAAATGCCCAATTTTCTGCAAATCTGTAAAGTACATTGGCATTTTTATATGCAATGGACATACCCTCTGTGATTTTTAAGTACTTCCTCAACTCATTGGCTTCTTGATGAGGTGAGTTCCCATTATTTATGTAGAACTGACCTTTGAGGAAACCTCTGCTAACTGAACTAAAAGCAATAGTGTGCAAGAATATGCATGTGCATGCATGCATGTATGTGTGTGATACATGTATGTGTTGATCCATAAATTCATTTATCCAGCATTTCTTATAAAAAAATTAATTAGTTAACAAATAAACTAGAACTAATTAGACTACCCATAAAGAAGGGATTTATTTGAATATATTAGTATATTCATTTCATGAAATAATATGCAATTATTTAAAAATATGTATAATAATTGACCTAGAAGCATTAATAAGATATTAGGGTAAAAGGAAGCTATGGAATAATGCGTGTAGTAAAATTGCTAACCAAAATGGCAGCAACAAAGTGTAGACCTGTTTATAAGCTATATATGTTTAGGTGAGCACAGGAGATATGAACAAGATGTTCCCATTTAAATGTTTCTTCAAGTAGTGGGATAGGGAGGGAGTAATATTGTCTTTATACGTTTCTTTCTATAGCATCTGGTGGCTGCATGAGCATGCTTGTTTTTGTGCATTCCAAAAATGTGAGAAATAAAAAAATTGTAGACCAAGTGAGAAAAATAAGAAATAGAGATGAATAAGCATTCCTGGTAAAGTAAATAAAAATGGGTAAGAATAATAAAATATTCTGCAATACTGATCATTAAAGATGCAGATTCAAGCAATGAAATTCATTTTTCACCTCTTAAATTGGAACATATTAAAGAAAAGATCATTCGCGATGCTGATTAAGGCACTGTGAGAGCGGCACTTTAACACAATGCTGAAGTATAATTTGAAATAATCTTCCTGGAAATTGGTTGAAAATAGGTATGAAGCACATAATGTTAATATCTTTGACTAAGTGGATCTCCTTTTATATATTTTTTTAAATTAATCATCACCCAGGATATTTTTCCAAGGTATGTGCCCTTGACTAGAATCGAACCTGGGGACCTTCAAACCACAGGCCTACGCTCTATCCACTGAACTAAACTGGCTAGGGTATCAGTGGATCTCCTTTCAGAGGCTTGTTTTAAGTAAACAAGCAGAAATGAGGGCAAGCATGTGTGTAAAATGACTTTACTATAGTTTCCTTAAGAAGTGGCACAATGATCACACTGTCCACACCATAAAAAAATCCATAAATAATTTCTTACATTCCTCTCTCTCTCTCCATCTCCCTCACACCCAGAGCTTCTAAAACCCCTTTCCTTCCTTCTCTCACCCACACAGTCCCCCGAGAGCCATGCTGTCCTTGTTCACTCCATCGGTCCCCAGGCAGAGGGACAGGAACATCCCTAGCCCAGTCCCCTGGAGAGCAGGCTTTTCTTGTCCGACTCTTGTTCTTCAGAAAATCAACTTCAACAGGTTAATTCTGTTGAATAAAATGCCTAGCTCTACATCAAAGTGGGTAATCCAAGATCTAAACATGAAACACTAGTTAGGAGCTTTATTGACAATGGTTTTTATTTTTCTATATTTTACTAATTTTTCTAAGAGGAATATATGCCAACTTTATAACCTAATTTAAGAATGGCTTTATTGTTAAATATTTGCAATCCTTTTCAGAGCCCTGCTGCTTTCTACAACTTGTGTAAAATACTTATTGTAAGATTAAGTGTTTTTAATTTGTGAAAACAAACAACTTGTCCCTTTCAGATAGACTCAGATATTTGGAGTGAAGCCTGAGAAAGACTTTATAAAATAAAAATATTTTTATTTCATTATATGCACAGTAGTTCTCTAAGCTGTTAAGTAAAATGGCGGTTCGTCATTCTTTTTAGATTAAGTATCCCCTGAGAATCTGACGAATGGCATGACCTTCTTTCCTGAGAAACAAACATCTGCCCCATATATGGGTGTCCTAGACCTAGGGCTACACACACTGGGTGACTCACAACAGCAGAGCTTTCTTGTACCACAGTTCCTGGACCAGAAGTCCGAGGTCAAGGTGTAGACCTAGCAATATTACTCCCTCCTTATCCCACTACTTGAAGAAACATTTAAATGGGAACATTCTTGTTCACATCTCCTGTGCTCACCTAAACATATATAGCTTATAAACTTTGTTTGTTGCTGCCATTTTAGTTAGCAATTTTACTACACGCATTATTCCATAGCTTCCTTTTACCCTAATATCTTATTAATGCTTCTAGGTCAGCACCTTGCTCCCTCTGTAACCTGTAGGCAATCCTGCCTTGCCTCTTCTTGCATCTGGTGGTTTGCCTGCATCTCTGGCATTCCTAGATCTGTAGATGCATTGCTCCTATCCTCCATCTTCACACGAACATCTTCTCATGTCTTCACAGGATCTCCCTCTGTGTGTATCTGTGTCCAAACTTCCCCTTTTTATAAAAACACCAGTTACACTGGATTGAAGCCCAGTGTAATATCCTCATTTTAATTTGATTACCTCCATAAAGAACCTGTTTCCTTTTGAGGTACAAAAGGTAAGGCTTTATATATTTTAGAGGAAAAACAATTCAACCTGAAACACCATCCCAACATATCTTATCATCCAATACCAGGATGTAGACATGCTAAGATTGTGTCTCCAGACCCCAGCTTAATCCAGATCTGAGGATTGTTGGAAATCTATTATCCCTGATCAAACCCCCTCACTAATTAGCTAATGAAGCTTCCAAAGACAAGCCAGATCAACCCAAAAGGCAGGAAAACATCTCATTAAGAATATTAAGAAGAGGTAAGAAAAATATTTTCTGAACTCTTCACTTCAATGTAATAAGTATAAGAATTGAGACACCCAGGAGACATTGTTGATAGATATTGGCTTCTTTCCCAGTGGAAATCCAAGTCACAATTCATCTCAACAGAGATTACAAACAGATACAATGCTGATTTCCCACAGAATGCAAATGCTTCTGAAGTTTACCTGCCTAGAGCAGTAAAGACTCCTTGAACCCTTTTATTTGTAATTTTATTTGTAACTAGAGGCCTGGTGCACAAAATTTGTGCATGGGGGGGTCCCCTCAGCCCAGCCTGAACCATCTCCAATCCGGGACCCTTTGGGGGATGTCTGACTGCCGGTTTAGGCCCGATCTCAGGGATCAGGCCTAAACTGGCAGTCGGACACCCCTCTCACAATTGGGACCTCTGGCTCCTAACTGCTCACCTGTCTGCCTGCCTGATCACCCCTAACTGTCCCCCCTGCCAGTCTGGTCACCCCAAACTGCCCTCCTCTGTTGGCCTGGTCACCCCCAACTCCCCACCACCCCCGCCGGCCTGGTTGCCCCTCACTGCCCCCTTCTGCTGGCTTGGTGGCCACTAACTGCCCCCACCTGCCTGCCTGGTTGCCCCACACAGCCTGATGGTCAGTTGTTTGGTTGTCCCTCGCTAACCCCCCTGCCAGCCTGGGTTCCCCACGCAGCCTAATGTTTGGCTGTTACTGTGAGGTCATTGTGACCAATTTGCATATTACCCTTTTATTAGTATAGATTTTATATTACTATCACATGTATGTAATGTTATTAGCACTGCACTTACCATAGTTTTACTTAATATCATATGAAAGTTGCTATACTTTGCTCAGATTCTACAATTTTGTATTGTAATTAGTCATTAATATGAAATCTGAAATAAGAGAGGCATTGATTTTCGAGTTACTAGATATTTGATGATGGATACATTACTTACCTCTCCTCATTTTCAACTTTCTGTAAAATGAGGAAAATAATATCTACCTCAGGGATTCATATCTGTGGAGTAAGAATGACTACCTTTAAACCCCCCTAACTCTGAAACGTATTAGCAGTACTTCCCAGATATTTGGCCAATGTGTGCCTCAGTTTACCCATACCCATAAATAAATAAATAAATAAATAAATAGATAAACAAATAAATAAATAATAAAAGCAAGGATGGAAAAATTATTCATTGTACATGTTTGCTATGCAAATTAAATTGAGTACATCACATAGAAGGGAATCCTATGTATTATTCTCTGCTAGCCAGCATTCTCCAGAGAAAAAGACCTAATAGTATGTGAATATATAAGAAAGAGAATTTATTACAAGAAATTGCCTCAAGCAATTATGGAGGTTGTAGGTGCAAGTCTGCTGGCTTTTGGGAACAGTGGTGATGAGCACACTTTAGGGCAGAGACTGGAAAGCTCTTCCTCTTGGTCAACTTCCTCATCTTTTTCCCACACCCAGTGGCGTCTGCGCACAGCGCGTGACTCCTCTCCTAGCCCCAGGTCACAGGGCTCCTTCACTTGGTTTTCTAAGTGTTCTCAGAGCAAAGAGGTGTCCAGGCCTTGGGTGTCTGGGTTCAGACTTTTCTTTGGGGCAACATGAGGGCAGCCAGTGCCTGAGATGTTGGTGGTGCTGATGTTGGCTCTGTGAAGTTGGCTCAAGCAGGTCTACACATTGAGCCAGCCTGTCAGGGCATTGTCACCCACACCAGGAACACACAGGAGGCAGCCAGTGTCACCTTCCTCTCTTCCTCTTTGGCTGGCTAGGGCCCTGGAGCCTGCATGCACCTCACCTCAACTCCTGTTGCAGTGTATGAAGCCAAGTGCATATTATACTCTCAAAACTGGCCAAAAATGAGAAAGCAAAGTGTGGGCTGGCACACTGGAGACCCAGGAGAGCCAATAATGTTGTTCCTGTCCAAAGGCCAGCAGATGGGGGCCCAGGGAGCTCATATTGCAGAAGAAGTCCAAAGATCCTCTGTTGGAGCATTCCCTCCTGCTTAGAAAGGCTGACCATTTATTTTATCCAGTCCTTTAACTGATTGAATGAGTCTCACCCACATTATCAGGGCAAACTGTTTACTCAAGTTCACTGATTTAAATGTTACTCTGATTCAAAAAACACCCACCAAGTTGACACATAACATTAATGTCACACATACAAATAAATCTTTAATCTTCTTTCAAGTCACTGTGCTCTAGGTAGGTGAATGCCCTGGCCAGGAAGAGGAGATTGTTAGAAGGCCATCCAATATATATTTTTTTTAAGTCTGGAAGGAATAAAGGCTGGGTTAAGAGTGAAAAGATAAGAGGTAAGACTCCAGGACTGTAATTAAAACAAACAAACAAAAAAGAGCACTTGCATTTGAGATTTTCAGGAGTAGAGAACATCCGGCCTGTGGGCTGTATAAGGCCCACTAAGTCATTTGGTCTGGCCCCGACAAGGCATTAGGGGTGAGTTAATTATATATTTGACCAAATATAGCAGACTAATTTTTAAGTTGATAATTTTGTATGGCCTGAGACTCCTATATAATAAAAGCCTAATATGCAAATTATCTCCTCAGCTGGGAGTTCGACCAAGGGGCAGGGCCGGCCAGCCAACCTCCCGTGTCCCCTCCCCGTGGAAGGCCTGGCCCTGTCGGCCAGGATTAGGGAGGGCCAGCTGGACCTCACCTGTGCACGAATCCATGCACCAGGCCTCTAGTAATGTTATAAATATCCAAATGTCCCTTGGCAGAAAAACGTTCCCATCCCTGTTTTAGAATATTAATAGAAACAAACGAGAAAGAAGCTAGCTTACCACGAATGACCCAATAAAACATGCACAGAAATCTTGGGGAGGCAGTGATTACCCTGTAGAAAGAGATTTCCAAGAAAACTGAATGACTTGATATTCACCATTCCATCCTTGCATGAATCCCTTATGTGATAAGATTCCTGGTCAGGGACAATATAGATCTTTCAAGGTTAGGATAACATGGGAAATTTCACAGAATTGGAGAATAATGGCAGAAATTCTTGAGTTAACATGGATATTCTGCAACAAACTGTATCTTTATTAGTTGACTGGCTAACTTAATTACAAAAATTGACCCAAATGCACATCCTACCATTTGGGTTGAACTTAACACAATGCCATGTAATTAGCAGACACAGTTGACATTGGATTGACAATGAAATTCATGATTTGATGTTATAAGTGAGGTATTGGCCAAGATTCTTTTTCCAATAAATTCAGTAGTATGGGCTCATTGCCTACATTTTTTTCAAGTCTGTAGTGTGCAGAAAGTAGGTACCATAATAGCCCATCAAAAATCTGTTGAATTCTTAAGATAAAACTGCCATAGTCTTTTAATTAGTATCTCTTTGCACAGCCCTCTCTGTGAACATATTTTAAAACTTCTTCCTTTATCACATCTTTGCTGTAAATTAATAGCAACTTCTCTCATGCCTCAAATTAAAATATATATCAAAGAGAATCAGTGTTACACTAGCTAAGACTTCCAGCAAACTGCTCTGCCAACATTTTGAGATAATATCTCTGGGAGTATTTTAAAACAGTGAAGATTTTTATGGGTGTGGCAACAAAAACATAATGGCCCTACTCACTTAAGTGAGGAAAAGTATATTTTTTGGAATTTGTTTCTAGCTAATAACACTATTCTTCTGAGGTTATGTGAATGCTTGAGAGTGTTTATGCAAGTATTGTGCATGCATTACTCTTGAATTTTTAAAAAATATTATAATTATACTATACACCCATTGAGCTTCTAACATGTGGTACACTTACATTTCATGAGACAATGTGTAGAAACCAAACTACAGGATGCTTTTAAAATGTGTGATTTCTTCAAATTTCTCAGTGGAAATCTATAAGGTGCTAATTATGAATGAGGAAAGTGAGTTTCAAAGTAGTTGGTGACTTTTCTAGGATCCCACAGGTCTATCCACTTCCAAGGCCTGCTTTCCTCCCACTAGGCCAGAAGTCAGACAAATTCAGGCCAGATTTGGCTGGCTGCCTGTTTTTGTGAATAGGTTTTATTGGAGCACAGCCATGTTCATTCATGTACATATGGCCTATGACTGCTTTCACACGACAAGGGCAGAGTCTGGCCGTTCCAACATAGACCATGTGGCTGCCAAAGCCTCAAATATTTACTACCTGGCCCTGTGCAGAAAATGTTGCTGACTCCTGCACAAGACTATGCTGTCTGCTTCATGTTTGGGCTATTTTTAACAAACAAGGATATGACTAGACTTTTCCTCTGAAATAATCAGTAAGAACAAAAAAATAAGATACAGGTTTTTGTTCATGCTATCATTGTTCAAATACCTGATAAATAAGTTTAACCATTTTTACTTTGGATTGTTTGTTGTAAATGAAATTAAACAACTTTCATGAACTGAAATTAAAAAAAAAAATTGTTGGATAAATAACAACTCCTGAATCAAAAGAAAGCCTGGAGAAGAAGGCTTGGGAGGGACCAGAGATACTGAACTACACGAGGTCCCTGACTCAAGATTCATCCTGAGGGCACTGCTTTTGATCTGTCATCCATGGGGACCCCAGCTCAGCACGTAAGGATTAGCAGTGCTGAATACTCCATACAGCAGGAGAAAATCTCTCCAACCAAGCACAATATTTGAGGCCCAGGCACAGCATCGGAATGCTTGTATTTGGACAACATGACCCTTTGGTCACCAGAAGTACAGAGAAGGAATATGTATGTCTATCATTTCCATCAGCAGAACATATCATAGGATGTCTGCCTACATCACAAGGATATGAAAGTGCTGAGCTGGAAATTTAGTAAGTGTGCATTATACTATACCTATGACTTCCTATAGTCATGCACTGACTGCAGAAATTTAAAAGAATATTAAATTATGCCCAACCTTTGATAGTTATGGATGTAGAACCTTAGTATCCTGTACAAATACAAACACACACACACATACACACATATGCACTCACACACACTCACATGCACACTTATATCCAGGTTCCTTCCCTTTTTGTGGTAACTGGAGCTGCTCCCAGGAGTGTCCTAGTGTATTTATGAATAAATATATTATCTTCTCCTGCAAGTGGTTACAAAATTGCCTTAGCTCCCTTCTGTTCTGATGTTCCATAATCCCTTAGTGTCAATATTTTTGTCATTAGGTGGCTCCAGAACATGCTCCTTTCATTTTGTTCCTTTTGCCAGAAGCAACTTTAAATCATCACTCCCTACTCCCTTGGCCACCATCCATATGGCTGCCATCTGTCACCTTGGGGCCATGCTCCTACAGCTCCACTCAAGCTGCCACCTGCATTGCCAGACTCCCAGCTTTGTAGCCTCCACCTCTATCTCCCTCTGGCTGTTGCTGTGGGGTATCTTGCTCCCAGCTGATCTCTCTTTGCTCCATTTAATTGATGGCCCATTGGTGGCTGTGGTTAAGGGGGCTGCCACAACCCTCTTAAATAAGTTCAGAAACAATTCCCTTCTCCCTTCATAAAGCTTTTAAATAGCAGGTATCTAGATTAAAACTCTTAGCTTGCACAGGCAATTTACTTTTCCTCCCTAGATTGTACATGCTATGCCTGAGATTGAGTTTCGTTCAAGTAACAATGAGCAGGCAATACTTGGAACCATTATCCTACTCTGATCCTTGCCGGGACTGACCAGCAACCCCTGAATGACAGATGAACAGGTTACCCCGACACAGTTTGACTGTGGGGGAGAGGGCTAAGGGATGGGCTGACTGACAGCAGCCAGGCAGCCTTGATTGCCTGCCTGGTTAGCCTTTTATTGGAATTCTTATCTTTAGATACCATCACTAGGGTGAGTAATCTTGGGAGGACACATGTGTTTAAATTGTCCTCTAGGCAAGAGCATCCAGGGATTAAGCATAAGGATTCCAGTAAACACCCAGGGGTCTACACATACACAGACTTGTTTGGAAAGGTCAGGAATAATTAGGGGCACCGCCTAAGTCTCCCCTAAGTCGGAATTCCGATAAACAGGGAGGCAACCTTCCACACACTTCCCTTTTATCAGAATGTCCTCCTTACAAACTTTCCAACCAAGTCCCATGCTTTCTCACAGATCTTCAGAGTAGGTTGGTCCCACTTTGTGTTGGATCTTTTTCTTAAGAGATCTTTGCAAATGGTTCTATAATCCCATTCTGAAAATTCTCCCTAAATCAGCTAAATTTCAAGTTCTGTTGTTTCTAAATATGAAGAAACCCAATCATTGGCACTCTTCAAATTCCTTTACTGGGAGGTATCTTTTTCTTTATATGAAAGAGTTAATTCAAATATACACTAGGTGTGGAGAGAACTCTGAGTCACATGCCAATCTCTGTTCCCTCAATCAGGAAATTCTTTTCACAGTCTCATATGTTTCCCTTCGTTGAAGCTTGCATTTTTTTCTATTGAGACATTTTAAACATAACCATAGATTTGTAATCTTTTTCATATTTTATCTCTTCTACTTACTCAGAAATAAAGATTAAGGATGAAAAATGGTTAATTTTTAGAGTTTATTATATTCCATAAATTATTTTATTTTTTTTTTAAATATATTTTATTGATTTTTTTACAGAGAAGAAGAGAGAGGGATAGAGAGTTAGAAACATCGATGAGAGAGAAACATCGATCAGCTGCCTCTTGCACACCCCCTGCTGGGGATGTGCCCGCAACCAAGGTACATGCCCTTGACCGGAATCGAACCTGGGACCCTTGAGTCCGCAGGCCGACGCTCTACCCACTGAGCCAAACCGGTTTCGGCACCATAAATTATTTTTAAACACTCTACAAAAATCGCCATGTCAACCCTCACCACAATACCACACACTTATGAGCTAGGTACTATTATCACTATCCCCATTTTACAGATGGAAAAGTTAAGGAATATAGAGTATATGTGGGACATAAAAAGAAATATGTAATCTGGCTCTGGCCCTGGTTTTGTATAATATGTAGTCTCTGCCTCCATTTCCTGGCACAGAGTTACTAAAACCCTTGGTATCTCTGAAGTGATGACTGGTGGCTGCTGGATAGCCTCAGGAAGAGGGCTGGTTGCCAGGGAAACTCACCAGTGATTATAAGGTTGGGACTTTCAGCCCCCCACCTACCCACCCCCAACTTCCAGGAGGGGAAAATTCTGGCATTTGAATTAACAAATAGCCAATGATTTAACCAAACATGGCTATGAAATAAAGTTTCCATAAAAATCCTAAATGACAGAGTTTGAGAAACTTCTGGATTGGTGGACACATAGAGGTGCAGGGAGAGTGGTGTGTCTAGAGAGGGCATGGAAGCTTACACTATGTATTTCATCCATCTGGCAGTTCCTGAGTTCTATCCTTTTAGGTAAATGGTGTTTCTGAGTTTGGTGAGCCATTCTGAGTTCTGGGAGCCAGTCTAACCATTTACGGGACCCAAGGAGAAGGTTGTGGGAACCTCCAATTTATAGCCTCATTGGACAGAAGCTTGGGTAACTAGAGGACCCACTACTTGAGATCAGTATCTGATGTTGGGGATGGGCGGATGTCGTGTGGAACTGATGTCTTAACCTTGAGATCTGAAACTAACTCCAAGTAGATAGTGTCAAGTTGAATTAAATTATATGACACTCACTTGGGGTCTACAGAAAATTATGGGGTTGCTTGGTGGGGGGAAAAAAATTCCACCTAATTGGTGGCCATAAGTATTGAGAGTACAGTACAGAAAGAACATAGTGAGAACAACAGTGAGTGTTTTTCTTTGGAAATGCCACCATTCAAAGACACACTATTAGTATGTGGTAGAGTCAGAAAGTGAGTCCATGCAGTCTGACATCAGAGTCTATGCTTCTAAACGCTATACTTACTGTCTTTATCCCATGGACCTTCCCCACACGCCATGTGTGTCTATAAAAACAAATGTTTCCCCTAAGTGGCAGCCCTGACCAACGATAAAATAATTGTTCCTGAGAATTTTCAGCTGAACATATTCAAGAACACCCGAATTGTAATATATTTATTTTTATAATATTCATTACAAATTGATTTTTTAAATTAAATTCAAATTATCATGGCATGTGAGGATCATTCCCATTTTGGATGCATGGTAGTTAACTGGTTAGTAATGGGTGCTTCTCAAAGGACAGGCAAAACCTGTCCTTCTATGGCTTAGCTGAGTTCACTACTACTATTGTTACTTATTGCATTGATTCGTGTAAATAAGGGTGCAATTCTTTTGATATAAATAATTTTATTTGGGCGGTACCTAACCAGTATAAACTATTTCATAGTTATTAGATAAGTACTCTGATATATGTTATTATTTTTGTTTAATCATAATTTCCCATACTTTTTTCTTCTTTATGTACAGTTATATTTTGAAATCTCATTGCATACCTTGTTAACTGCTGAATTTTCAATGTTTACCAAAATTCTTGAAATAATATTTTGGTGCTCAATAAAGATTTTTTGAATGAATGACTATTAATTAATCGGTACCTTAGTACCAGGCACTGTGCTATATGTTAAGATTAAACAGGTAAAAATGAGATGGAATTCTTGACAACATGGCATTGGCATATAAAAAGAACACCATCTAATAAATGCTGAGGTGGATAAGTTTAGAATATTAGGGAGCACAAAAAGTTGATGCATATTTGTGCTTCTCAGACATTTAAAAAAGTAGATATTTTAAAACAGAATTGCAGAACTTTGGTTTCTATTATGTGCACACACATATTCCTTTTTTTTTTTTTTTCTGGTTCGAAGAGGATCCTGCTAATGGTACCACTATAGTGTCTGAGAATATCTAAAGAGAGATTGATTTGTCCTGATAAATGCTTTACAAATTGAAACATAAGTGGTCAGTGTGTTTTCTGTTTAGTATCTATAGTCACAGTCTTGCGTTCTTTTGATCTTTGTAGCAATGACTAATTTCCTTTAATAGCCAAAGAAAAGCTCTATTCCAAAAGGCATGTTTTACATCTATTTCAGCTTGGTTCACACTTAAGTTTTGTTATCTCTCCCTGCCATTGATACTTGGATGCCTGACTTAATGTTGGGTATTTTCTCCAGCCCACCCTGGCTTCAGTTGAAAGCATGTCCTTACTCCTTTCTTGGTCAAGGTACATGCTGATATACTACATTCTGTTAGTGCATTTTCTGACCAAGAAAAAGTCTGTAAATCCATTGCCAATGAAGATACTTTTCACCTACTCTGTGCTGTGGGAGATAAAGAAGAAAAGCAAACTTAGTCCTTGTCCTCAAATATGGCAAAAAAGATTCAATTTCTGTTCAGGGAACAACTGAAGAACAATAAAAGTAAGTAATCAAGAGGTGAAATGTGTGGAACGGTTAATAAATATTATAAGGAAAACTTTTCATCACATCATAATCGAACTGCTGAAAATTAAAGACAAAGATGAAAACCTTGAAAACAACAAGAGAAAAAAAGATATCATCTAAGGGGGGCAAAGATCTGAATGCCTGCGGATTTCTCATCGGAAACCATGAGTCAGAAGGAAATGGCTGGGCATTTATAAAGTGCTAAAGTGAGATAAAGGAAATGTCAACCTAGAATTCAATATTCTGCAAAAATATCCTTCAGAAATAAAGGTGAAATAAAGGAAACTAAGAGAATTCATTGCCTACAGAACTGCTTTAAAAGAATTGTTAAAGGAAGTTCATCACACAGAAGGGTAGTGATTCCAGCAAACGGAGACATCAGACATGAAGATCAACAGAAATGGTAAATATCTGGATACCTCTAACAGGCTATTCTTCTTCTCTTGAGTTCCTTAAAATATATTTCACAGTTAAAAGCAATGGTAAAACTTTTCCTCATGGAGATTTTAAAGTACATACATTTAACCCTTTGCACTCGCTTGCTTTTTTCTCGATTCCTTTATTCTACTCGGGATTTAATCTTTTAAATACCCCAGATTTTACAAAGCGCAGCAGTAGAATAAAAAACTGGAGTTTCTTTTCATACAAACTTATTTATTTGGATTTTTTTTTATATTTCAAATTATTGATACATTCAAAGAGTATAAAAAGAGCTGCTACTGATGCTAACCGTGTCGAGTCACACTCGACATCCGAGTGCAAAAGGTTAATATATAGGACTACTATAAGTAGTTCTATCCTATCTAATAAAGAGGGAATATACAAATTGACCATCATGCTGTAACAAGATGGCTGAACCCACAGTGGAGGCGGGGATCCCATAACACAAGATGACTGCACCCACAGTGGAGGGCAAGTTCCCATAATGAGCCTTAATGAGCAATCAGCAGGGACCTGAGGCTGTGTGGCACTGGGCTGGGGCAAGGGACCTGAGGCTGTGCTCCCCAGCTTGGTGGGGCTTGACAGGGGACTTCAGGCTGGGGGACATCAGGCCAGGCCTCCTGCCCCGGTGCCAGGCTGGGAGACCTCAGGCTGTGCCCCCCACCCAGCAGGGCTTGATGGGGGACCTCAGGCTGCACCCCCCGCTCTGGCACCAGGCCAGGGGACCTGAGACTGTGACCCACGTCCCGGAGCCAGGCCATGTGACCTGAGGCTGTACCCTCTGCCCAGCAGGGCTTGACAGAGGACCTCAGGCCATTCCCCCCTCCCAGTGGGGCTTGATGGGGGACCTCAGGGTGCACCCCCTTCCCCGGCACCAGGCCAGAGGACCTGAGGCCGTACCCCCTGCCCCGGCGCCAGGCTGGGGGACTTGAGGCCGTGACCCTTCCCAGCAGGGCTTGACAAGGACCTCAAAGTGGTCCCCCTGCTCCGGTCCAGGACGGGGGACCTCAGGCTGCACACCCCACCCCAGCGCCGGACCAGGGGACCTGAGGTTGCTCCCCCTGCCTGGTGGGGCTTGATGGGGGACCTCAGGCGATGCACCCTGTCCTGGGCCAGGGGACCTCAAGGCGAGCCCCATGGCCCGGGCTGGGGGACCTCAGGCCATGACCCCCAACCTGGCACTGGGCCAGGTGACCTGAGGCTGTGCCCCCCTACCCGGCAGGGCTTGCCGGGGTGGGGCTGGCCAGGTCTGGATCTAGCCCAATGGGGGTGGAGCTGGCCGGGTCTGGGTCTCATGTGATTTCGAGGAACATGTGGGTGGGCGGGGACTTGACACTGGGTCCTGTGCCACGCCCCAGACTCTGACAAGAGGAGGATTTTCATATACATTTTACTAATTTTCTTTCCTCTCTGACACTTCTAGTATAGAGAAAGGGCAAATAGCAATATTAAAATATTTCCTCTAATTGATTCCCTTCTAATGTGCATAAATTTCGTGCACTGGGTCACTAGTATATTAAATAAAGGTGCAAGGGTAAATATGTAAAATAAAGGGGTGAGGGTAAAAGGATCCATACTATAACTTATATTCCACTTGGAAGGGTAAAATATTGATTCTAAGCATAATGTGAAAAATATGATTTTTTAAAAAATATTATAATCCCCGGAGTAATCATAACTATAAATATCAAGGAGATACAATAAAATGTACTAGAAAATTAAAATGAAATACAAAAAGTTCAGATAATCCCAAAGAAAGCCTATGATAAAAACATATAGCTCAGATAGAAAACAAATGTAAAATAGTAGATCTAAGTCCAAACAGAGAAAAAAATTTACATTAAATTACCAATTAAAAGACAGGGGTAACACAATGGATAAAAATGACTTCATTATATTTTAAATATAAAAAATGAACTTCAGATATGATTATATGTATGCATTACAAATAAAAGGCAGAAACAGATGAAAATTTTGAATAGCTATATTAATATCAGACAAAGTAGTTTTCAGAGCAAGGAGTATTACTAGTGACAAAGTGGGATTATTGCATAATGATAAAAGGGTCACTTCACAAAAAGACTCAACAATAACAAACAATAAATGTGTATGCACCTAACAGCAGAAGTTCAAAATACACAAAGCAAATCTCTCAAAACCACTGTGAAGGAGTTTGACAGTTTCTTATAAACACACACCTGATGACTCAGCAATGTCACTCTTGAGTATTTATCTTAGAGAAATAAAAACTTGTGCTCCCATGCAAATCTGTACAGGAATGTTTGTATCAGCTCTATTCACAATTATCAAAGACTAGAAAATACCCAAATGTTCTTCAGCTAGTGAATGGATAAACACTGTGGCACATCCATAAAGTGAAACACCAATCAGCAATAAAAGTGGATGAACTGCTGACACAACAACTTGGATGGATATCAAATGCATTATACCCAAAATGTTACACACAGCATGTTTCCTCTTCTATATCATTCTTGAAGAGATCAAAATATAAGTAATGAGGAGCTCACCATTGGTTCTTGGGAATCAGAGGTAGGAAGAAGATTCAATTACAAAGTGATAGCACAAGCAACGTTTGGGGAGGTGATGAAGCTGTTTTGAATTGTAATTGTGATAGTAGTTATCTGAATCTATACATGAATTAAAATTCATAGAACTATACACCAAAATGAGTAAATTTCACTGTATTATAAATTAAAAATCATATATAATAAAGAGGTAATATTCAAATTAACCATCACTCCAACACACAAGATGGCCACTCCCATGTGGTCAAAGATGGCCACCCCCATGTGGACACAAGATGGCCACCACAGATGGCCGGCAGGGAAGGGCAGTTGGGAGGGACCAGGTCTGTAAGGGAGGGCAGTTTGGGGCAACCAGGCTTGCAGGGGAGGGCAGTTTTGGGGGGACTCAGGCCTACAGGGGAGGGCAGTTGTGCGGGACCAGGCCTGCAAGGGAGGGCAGTTGGGGGGACCAGGCCTTCATGAGAGGGCAGTTGGGGGTGACCAAGCCAGCAAGGGAGGGCAGTTAGGGGTGACCAGGCCTACAGGGGAGGGCAGTTGGGGTGAGCAGGCTGGGAGGGGAGGGCAGTTAGTGGCAATCAGGCTGGTAGGGGAGCAGTTAGGCATCGATCAGGCTGGAAGGGGAGTGGTTAGGGAGTGATCAGGCTGGCAGGCAGAAGCAGTTAGGAGCAATCAGGCAGGCAGGCAGGAGAGTGGTTGGGAGCCAGCAGCCCTGGATTGTGAAAGGGATGTCCCAGATGGGGAGGATGCAGGCTGGGCTGAAGGACACCCCCCCCCACGCACAAATTTTGTGCACCAGGCCTCTAGTCTAAATATATAAAACCCTAATATGCAAATAGACCAAACAGCGGAACCACCGAACAACTGAACAACTGGTTTCTATGATGTGTGCTGACCAACAGGGGGCATATGTGGAACATCGTGGGCATCAGCAATAGGTGACAGAGTGTGGAACATGGAGGACATCAGCTGGGGCAGGATGCTGGAGCAGGTGAGCAGGGGTGTCAGTCACTGTCATCAGGGCGAGCTTCTGGTGGTTACTGGAAATTCTTTGCTTCCACGCATCGTGGTCCCACCTGACGCTCACTCTTGCTGCCAGCGCCAGCCCTGCTTGCACCTGCTGCAGGCACTGGAGCCACCACTTGCAGCTACTGCTGGTACTGTCAGCAGGTGCTAGAGGCAGCTACCAGCACCGATCGCCCCTGAGGGCTTCTCTACCTCCCCCTGCTCCTAAGGGGTGATCAGAGCAGCACTGGCACTGCTCGTACCTGTTGCTGGCACTGGCCCCAATCGCTCCATGCGGGAGTAGGGCTGCCGGTAGACAGGGGACCAGGGACCGTGATGGGAAGGGCTGTGCAGGGGCATGGAGGATGGACCGAGACCCACCCGTGTCCCTACTTCAGCCTCGCAGCCCACAGTTCCTTTCAAGGTACACGAATTTGTGCACTGGGCCCCTAGTAATAAAATAAAATGCTAAAGATCACATTGAGACTTTCTCTGAATTGTTCTCATGTCCATGGATTATTCCACCCATACATGCACAGTAAATGACCATTATTCCCAATATGTGTTAGCTTCATTTTTATCTTCTGATATTAGAATAAGGCATTTTTTTCTGCCTATATTCTTTTATTCTCTGCCTGATAATTGTTAAAATCAAAATAAGGCTTATCTTTTTTTTTTTTAATATATTTTATTGATTTTTACAGAGAGGAAGGGAGAGGGATAGAGAGTCAGAAACATCGATGAGAGAGAGACATCGATCAGCTGCCTCCTGCACACCCCTTACTGGGGATGTGCCTGCAACCAAGGTACATGCCCTTGACCGGAATCGAACCTGGGGCCTTTCAGTCCACAGGCCGACGCTCTATCCACTGAGCCAAACCGGTTTCGGCATAAGGCTTATCTTTTGAGGGAAGTGAAAAGATTGGCAGGAGAATCCTTGAGAGTCCATGGGGTGATGATGATATTCAGTCTCCTGGTCATGGTGGTGTTCAGAGGAGTGGACACATTTTTCTACATTCATCAAGTCCTCTGTACTCTTTTTTATATGCATAAAAAACGATTTTAAATAAACATTTAAATAAACAATAAATGTACCCAGCATTTAAAACCCATTTAAAATGTTGAATCGTCTAAAGCCTTCCCCAACTTTCCAGAGAATAGTCCTTCCTCCATCAATGCACCCATCCTCGTGTGACCATGCCTCACTGGTAAAACTTGTCATATTTGATTATACTTATCCATGCCTGTGTGTATGCACACATGTGTATGTGTGTATGGCTCTCTCACTCTGTTCACTGAAAATAGAACAGTTAAACTTATTCTTGGCACTCTGCAAGCACTAGCCTCGTACCAAAAACCAGAAAAAGAAAGAATGTCGAGTTACTAGGCCCTGCTTTCTTTCTCCTGGCATCTCACTCCTGGCCATCTTTTCCTAGTTTGAACATATCTAATGCTGCATTATAAAAGAACACTTTTTATTTCCTTGTTGATTTTTTACTTGAGTGCAAACAACACTAATCTCATTATTAATGGCATGGGACCTGCCCCAGTCACATGAGATACATGCAGAGGTGCATCCTAGCAGAGCATTCTAGAGTTGAGAGCACTGGTAGAGAGAAAAATAATGTTCCATTGTTTCACAGATAGGCAGGGTCACTGGTCAGTAGAAATATCTTTTTTTATTTTTTAATATATTTTATTGATTTTTTTACAGAGAGGAAGGGAGAGTGATAGAGAGCTAGAAACATCGATGAGAGAGAAACATCGACCAGCTGCCTCCTGCACACCCCCTACTGGAGATGTACCCGCAACCAACATACATGCCCTTGACCAGAATCGAACCTGGGACCTTTTAGTCCGCAGACTGACGCTCTATCCATTGAGCCAAACCGGTTTCGGCAGTAGAAATATCCTTGTTAGATTTTCACAATTTTTTAAAACGTGGACCTTTGAGAAAAAAAAAAAAGTTATATAATTTAACCTGGAATGTGAAATTATTGTGACTTAAGAAAGCTTCACCCAGATCTTTGTGGGATTTGTGTAACTGGTGCTAATGTAACATTGTATGGAAAAATCCTAATATGGACTTAACTTGCCAACGCCCCTCCCTCCCCAGTGATTCATGGCCATGATTAATCCCTATAATGGTTACTGTATTTATTTGGTGATTTTAGGACCAACAATCATGTCAGCTATATTAATTTTAGTTGACAGTGTTCATTATTTTTATGTTTGACCCCTAAAAATCATTATGTAGGGATGATCTCAATTGAAAAGAGAAAAAACAATGTGTTTGAAGAAAACTATGTGCTTCCTCTTTTGACCACAAGAGAGGAAGAAAATATTTGATTCCTTTCAACTCTATTTATCTCTATCAAAACTAGTGTCCCTTGACTTTTGATTAATCTGTCATAGGTACATTTTTTGGATTGCTCTGTATAATTAAAAACAGCTCAAAGGGATAAGCTTATTCAAGTGAATACTGACTCCTATTCTAACTCAACGATCATGTTAAAAAGTATTAAAATTCCAAAGAATATGAGTTGAGATACTTGAACAAATGTGACGAGTCACAAACTGTAAATTTGCATCAGAAACTCCATCAGCTTTGCCGAAACCGGTTTGGCTCAGTGGATAGAGCGTCGGTCTGCGGACTGAAAGGTCCCAGGTTCGATTCCGGTCAAGGGCATGTACATTGGTTGCGGGCACATCTCCAGTAGGGGGTGTGCAAGAGGCAGCTGGTCGATGTTTCTCTCTCATCGATGTTTCTAGCTCTCTGCCCCTCTCCTTTCCTCTCTGTAAAAAAATCAATAAAATATATTAAAAAAAAAAAAAGAAACTCCATCAGCTTTATTCTCAAGCCCTGATGCATCATATAAAATTGTAAGCAATTGCAGAATTCCATGGAGACAGCAAGGTCGTGCTTCCAGACTGAGTCACCTGCTTTTCTGTGTTAAAAAGGAGGAAATAAATGCTTGCTACTAAGCTGGTTTATATGTACAGAGGCTTTTTAATGAATGATTAAAATGAATAATAACAATTAGAATAATAATACTAAGCTTTTAGAAAATGGTTTTTATCTTCAATGCAGTTCACAAATGTGCCTGTAGTTAATCTCTGCACCCTAAATGCAAATGCAACTTCCCAAAATATTTTGTTTTACAACAGATGCATTTCAGAAGGGTTTCACTCATCTTTACATTTTCTGGGGCATAATTCCATATTAAAATTAAAAAAAAAACAGGCAGTAGAAAATAAAATCCCAAATTCTTATTTTATTTTATTTTTAATGCAAATGAGCTTCTTTCTATTCTTGCTGGAGGAAAGAAATGTTCAGTTAAAAATGATGATAAGCCCAATTCTGTTGACTCTGTGTAATAAGGGTCATTTTGTATAGGACTGGGGTTCAGCTGTTCTCTGCTCCACTGAGGTCCAAACAAATGGAAATATGCTTAAAAGGCAAAGGGCTGAGTAAATATATATTTTAGATGCTGTTGTGCAGGAATTAAATTCACTTAAAATAAAAATCTTTACTAAAAGTGCTAATTAAGTGGGACTGAGTTGGCCCTTACGTTGATGGAGTCAAATCCTTTCCAGCAGCTTCTGGAAAAGCATTTTCAGATGAATACCCAGCGTGGCCCTGACAGGAGAACACACTAGTGCTCAGTGGAGGAGTCAGAGCTTGGACGCCTGCCTCAGTGCCCTGCATTCAATGAGACTAAGCCCGCACCTCTCCACAAATTGTACACCAGGGGCCAGCCTCACGTTCCTTTCCTTTTGTTCCTTTCTTCATTTTAAATATATTTTTCTTGATTTCAGAGAGGAAGGGAGAGGGAGAGAGAGATAGAAACATCAATGATGAGAGAGAATCATTGATCATCTGCCTCCTGCACACCCCACACTGGGGACGGAGCTCGCAACCCAGGCATGTGTCCTGACTTGGAATTGAACCATGACTTCCTGGTTCATAGGTTGATGCTCAATCACTGAGCCACGCCAAACAATTTTTTTAAAATTATATAAGCAGTGCATGCTGGTTGTTAAAATATTAAATTTAGGTAGTTAAATAGGAAGGAAAGAAAGGTAAAAAGTCTTCTCCATTCTCACCACAGATCTTGGTACTAAATTCTTCCAAACCTTTCCAATAAATATATATCTTACTTGACAAACACAGGTTCTCACTATACTTGTGAAATTTAACATTTTTTAAAAATATCTAGTTAATATCCTTAGAAATGTTCATGACAATATATGTATATATACCACTGGTCTAACCTTTACGTAGCATTTTCTGTGTTAATGTCATTTACTAACTGTAATGATCCCCAAATTTACACTATCTTAACGGTCACCTGGAGGATTGCTTTAAAATATAGTTACAGTCCTAGACTGAAAGTACTGCATTGGACTATCCAGGAAATGGCCTTAAGAATTTCTGCCCTGGCTGGTTTGGCTCAGTGGATAGAGCATTGACCTATGGACACAGGGGTCCCGGGTTTTGACTTCGGTCAAGGGCACTTACCTTGTGAGTGCGTATGCAGGAAGCAACCAATCCATGTGTTTCTCTCTCATCGATGTTTCTCTCTGTCTTTCCCTCTCTCTTCCACTTTCTCTAAAAGAGGAATGGAAAAAGATTCTCAGGTGAGGATTAAAAAATAAATAAAAAAGAATCTGAATCTCTAACAAGCTCTCCAAGTTATTTTGGAAAACACTGATTTAAGTCATGTTTTGTATGTTTCATTTAATTTCCATTTAAAAAATAACTCTCCAATACTTTATTGTATCTACTCATTATGTTCCAGCCTGATTATTTTCTTAATTTAAATTCAAAAGGCTGAAATTGCTTGCTTACAGATTATGCACATTTTAAATCTTTTAGCATATGTTGCCAAACTATTCTTCATCAGGCTGTAATAACTAGCATTTTTACACTGACAACTCTCCACTGGATGTCAGAATCAAAGGCAATTGGTGCAAGATATTCAGATGTGCTTCCCTTTGGTGGCATTTTGCTTTCAGAACAGGTCAAGAGTAGGGCTTTCATCTTTAAATCAGTTATAAGTTTTAACCTCTGTCGCTAGCAGTAAAAACTAGTTGAATTTTAAAGCGGGTTCAACTCATTTTGTGGAAAGAATCAAATATGTGAATTAGATAAGAATTCCTTGTTTACTCCCCTCCTTATTCCACATGTTAGTATTGTAATTATTGACCATAGATTTATTTGGAAGTACAAAATTTACAATTCTTTTAATAGAATATTTGGTTATTCATTAAGCCATATGGGATAATAATTAGAAAAAAAAAAAGCAAATTTTCAGACTCACCTGAATCAGTGGAGATGTCTGGAAATTTGCTTTTTCCTAAACCTCCTTAGATGTTTCTTGTACACAGTCAGGAGACAGAACCTGGGCTCTTGTCCACACTGCTGACTTTGTGGATGACAAAAGCAACCCAGGCTGATTCCTTGTGTGGCTTTGTGGCAGTGGCAAGTGAGTGGCGAAGCTGAGTTGGAAGCCATGTCACTGTCAGTGGATACAGAGTACTTTCTGGTATTTCAATGCATCTATGATTAGGTCTATGTGTTTACCTCCAAATGGGCATTTTTGTTAAAACACCACAAATAAATGCCACTCTTGTACAAATTCAATTATACTTGGAAATATAACATTTGATAAAGTAGCTAATACTACTTTAATAACCAATAAAATAGCACTTAACCTAATGCTCTTAGGTTTTATAAGGAGTAAAGTATCCCTATTAATGGAAAATAAAGACAAATATTTCAGAACTTCATCCAAATAGAAAGTGTTTCCCTTAACAGCCTACTTTACTCTCCAAATAGCTCCTGTTTAAAATTTGTTCTTCAGTTCTGAATATATCAGTGAAAAAGCCTCATTTCTGCGCTAATGGCTTTAAAGATTTTCTTTCATAGTTATTCAGCTCCTCCTCTAACCTGAGCACATGTGCCAACCCTGGAGGAACCCAGAAGAGACAGGAAGGAGGGAACGGGGGGTGTTTAACAAGCATTAAATATATGAAGCTTCAATTACTAAGCCCCAAATCTTTAAGAGTTCCTTTATCGTTGATTACCAAGGAAGTTTATTCTAAGTGCACGGTCACTATGTTTTTCTTATTCTTCCTTATCTTTCATACTTTAAAATGCATGTGATTCTAGACTGATTTATGTGACTGAGTTAGATAGGTGCCTAAACAAACATATAATTTTTGTTCCAAGAAAAGCTCTAAAGTTACATTTAGTCTGTGTAAGCAATTTGACCTGCTCACTTGGGATTGCGCAGGTGAAACCCTTTATTCTATGATATATATCTCATTAATGCTACAGAATTTGGGGGCATTTCAATTTTGAGCCAATATTTCCATTACTTTTATCTTTCTCAAAGGATTACTACTCTGAATTGGAATTTCTTATGGTTGATGTCACCCTGCCAAACAACTGTGCTCCTTCTGAGTGCTATGAATGAGGATAAATAATGTGTTGTTGTTTTTTGTTGTTGTTGTTGTTTTTACTACTGTAAAATGCATCCACAATGTTTCATGGTAGAAAAATAAGTTCATCACATGAATTATCAAAAATGTAACTTGTTGAAGATATAAAGTGTTTTCATTGAAGTTTAAAAATTTTTAAACATTATTTTCATCATTGTGTGTGTGTGTGTGTGTGTGTGTGTGTGTGTGTGTTATACACATAGACAGCATCAGGAAACCCATTTATTGAAGGAGCTGTGCCTTTCACATGCAGGCTGAATAACCTCTGGTTCTTACATGCTGTATGTACTTCAAATAAATACGTAAGCACGTATGTGTATGTATAGAAATATAGATTTTATTAAACTAGTTACTGAAATAAAATATTTGAATACCTAATAGACACAGGTGTATTCAATTAGATGTTCCTTAAGCTTCTTAAATTATGCTAAAAAGGGAGTCTTCCCAAGGCCCTCTCTGCATTTACTCTTGTACCATAAGCTGCCTTCAATGGCATCACCATTGCTAACCACACTCTGCTCAACACAAGGAGAGTCATAAAAGCCCAAAGGTATTAATTTCTAGCTATCCCTGATGGCTAGATGTTCACCTAATTATATTTCTAGGAATATAAGTTTTGTGGAATATGAATAGGTGTTAGTTTAAAAAAAAAGGCAGGGAGAAAAAGGAAGAGGAGAAAAAAACAAAGAAAGCATTCTGGAGTAATTACATTTGAAGAACACCACATTAAGCAAATTAAACATATTTCTTAATTTCAGGCTTTGGATGGAAACTTTAAAGAATTAAAATACAGAATATTTACCATTTTAAAATTAACTTCATCAAAGAATCATTTCACTAAAACATTTTGGGAAACCCTACTTAGTCTATTACCCTATTAACCAGATATCCACCATCAATCAAATCTTCATCTTCCTTTACTTGGTATAATTGAGAGCTAAGAGCTCTCAACTATTATCCTTGACTTTATCTGAATGCTGGTCCCAGCCTTAAATCTCACAGGCCTCACTCTCATTCCACACTTACCAGCTCTGTCTGGTTGAACTCTCTACAATTGGAATCTGCACTCAAAATCTCTTCATATCATTAAAGACAAAGTCCAGATGCCTTAACATAAAACACACACACATCTTTGGTCTCACATCTTTGCCTCTGATCTGGGAACAGCCCCACTCAACTTGCTTCCAGATATGGCCTGTGCTTTCATTCTTCTGCATATTTGCACACACTCCTCCATGGTTTCTCCATCCTATGGCTGGCTAGCTGATGCTCATCCTTATGATTTACCCTGGGAGTCCTTTCTCAGAGATATCCTCTCTGAATTGCTCCCAATCCACAGAACATTGGTGACCCTTCTTCATCTCACAGATACTCCACCCGGACTTACCCTATAGCACTAAGCACTGAGTGAATTTTAATTGTCAGTTTACTTATTTTCCCCCATCCCAGGAGCTTGACATTCAGCTTTCTTTGAAGATGTTTTAATAATTTAATTTGGATGTAATCCTAAACAATACACATAAAAATCCAGGGAATATTTTCAGAAAAAAAAATGTTGAAGATGACAGATGAATATAAGAAAATAGAAGCTTAGGGAAAAAAAAAAAGAGAAATGCTGACATTCTTTATGGCTAGTTATCACATTGCAGTTTTTATTATAATCATTAATTTTTAAGGTTCTATAATAGGGAAAGTAAAGAGAACAAACATTTTTTAGTCACCCACTATATATTATACCTGCAGACATGCTTTATATCCTTTCTCAGAATACTGAATGCAACTTCCCTCCCTAAAATTTTCAACAAAATTTCATACTATAATCAAACTGTCTTTTCATTGTAATGTAACAAGTTTAATGATCTCCATTACTGTGTTGTCTCTAGAATTTGTCTTCTATTCTAGAATCAAAATCTTCAAAATTGTTAATTTTCTGTAGAATAAAAATTTATTTGTGATTTTTAAATGGTTAATAAACACAATAAAATATTTAGATCACTTTACCTTTTCTCTTACCATATAAAATGTTAGAGTTAAAAGGAAATGCCGAGGCATCTAGGTAACTTGGAAATAACTTGTGTTACCTTTGCACAGTTTTAATAATCTCTACTTGACTCATATAGTCTGACTTGTTTTCCTGGATGCTTAGCCCCTTAAAAAATATTGGTTTCTCCATGTTTATTATAGCATTTATCCTAGGATTCATACTTTTGACTTTAATAATAAATTGCAATTTACTTGAACAATTCATAATGCTCAGACATTTGAATCCAGAAATGTGGAAGTAAAAAAAAAAAATGTCCTTAGATAATTACATTTCTCCCTAATTAATCGGCTTGTTTCACTCTTGCTCCATAGGCTACACCCAACAGAGCAACCTTAGCAATGCTATTAAAGCTGAATACCATTATGTAATTTCTCTTCTAAAATTTCTGAAATGGCTCCCAATTTCAAAATTAAACACAAAGTCAGCCTTAGGCCAATAAGATCCTACATGATCAGCCCCACTCAGCCATGCAGCTCTAGGCTCATGGAGTTCCTTGCCATTCTCAACCCAGAAGCTGTCAATCCAAGGACACCTCTATCAGTCTGGACAGTGCTTCTCAGACATCCAGGTGAATTACTCCTTTGCTTCCTTCAAGATTTTGCTTTAATGCCAACTTCTCAATGAAAGATCTACTTCGTTTAAAATGTAACCCCTCGTATCACCTCCTCTGTTTCTTCCCAAAATTTTATAGAAAGGTATAAGTCAATTCTTATTGCTATTGTCCATTTTTGTCTGTTAGAATGTAATGTCTATGAGATCACAGTTTTCTATCTATTTGGTTTCTTGTGTGCCTATTCTTATAATATTGTGTTCAAAATACACTTTTTGGTTACATAAACTCAACCTAAGTCTTAGGCTCCTACGTAGAATGTAGTGGGGGAAGTGTTGGAAAATAAGTCTTAACACATTTTGTGTCCACATCCCTAGAACAGAGCTTTCTAATTTTAGCAGACATCACTTTGGGCTCAAAGGTATCTAAAATTTTGAGAATAGGAGAATTCTATAATTAAACGAAGAGAGATGCTGCAGAATTGGTTGACTATTTCCATCATTTCTCTCTCTTCTCTAGAAGTTGTTCTTTATTTTACATTCTAAAAGTCTCTTGAAATTTTTCCTTCTCAATTACTTCCTCTCAAGTCCCCGGTCAATATTTTTGGTCAAGCTATCCTTAGACTTTGTTACATTGTGCCACTATATGTCCTCATGGCACCCTTCTGTTCCTTATACCACAATCGTTTTATCTTATTGGAATCACTGGTAGTTTCATCAAACTCTCTAAGGGCCACACTGGGTCTGTTTTGCTCACTATGCTGTACCCCTTTTGGCAAGTTCAGTTTCTCACACAGAATAAGTGATAAATAAATGTTGATTCAATGAGTGGAACTATTACCTCCACCATTGCAATAGTCTCCCATCTTATCCTTTTTAATTTTTTTTATTTATTGATTTTAGAGAGACAGAAAGAGAGAGAGGCATTCATTGATATATACACTGAGTGGCCAGATTATGATCTCTGGACGCATAATAATCTGGCCACTCAGTGTATATATATATATATAGGCCTGGTGCATGAATTCGTGCATGGGTGGGGTCCAGCCAGCCTGGTCAGGGGGAGGGGACATGGGCAGTTGGCCAGCCTGCCTGCTGGTCGAATTCCTGGTTGAGGGGACAATTTGCATACTAGCCTTTTATTATATAGGATATACACTGAGTGGCCAGATTATTATGTGTTCAGAAATCATAATAATCTGGCCACTCAGTGTGTGTGTGTGTGTGTGTGTGTGTGTGTGTGTGTTTTTTTTTTTTTTTTTTTCAGAAAGGAAAGGAGAGGAGAGAGGTAGAAACATCAATGATGAGAGAGAATCATTGATTGGCTGACTCCTGCATGCCCCTTACTGGGGATAAAGCCTGCAACCAGGGCATGTGCCCTTGACTGGAATCAAACCTGGGACCTTTCAGTCCACAGGCTGACACTCTATCCACTGAGGCAAACCAGCTAGGGTCAATCTGCTCCTTTTGACTTCAATTTCTCCTCTGGTCCTTCCACCCAACATTCTGCAGAAGCAGCATTTTTCTAAAAAAATATAATGTGCTCAATTCTTTTTCTTGCAACCATGTATTACCTACAGAAAAACTCAAAATCCCTTAAATATCTCCATAATAGGATCTCAGATTCCCTTTATGGCTTTTATTCTTGTGATTCATTCTGCATCCCTTATATTTTGCTCACAGCCTGAAGATGAAAAATGGTAGTTCTTCATATCAAAATATCTTTACACATACTGTTGGCCCTGCCTTATACTTATCTTGATTGCTGTCTGTTTTACCCATTAGAATTCAAGGTTTATTGAGAGCAAAGATTCCTTGCATCTATTTTTAGACTGCTGCATTATTGCTGGCTAGAACACTAAACAACACAAAACACACAACACATGCTCTACAAATGCTCATTGAACAAAGGGATGACTCTTCTATATGTCTGCTTCCTCAACTAAGTAATAAGTTTCTTTTTGATGGGGGTGGAAAGATGATGGCTTATTCACTTCTCAGCCCCTTCACCTAACACAGCCATTGTGCACAGCACATAAGAACTAATGTTGGTACTTCTCTGTGTTCAACATAAATCCTATCAAGGATCCCACCACTATATTCACTTTGAAGACTGATTTTTTCCATCATGACATTTTGTATAGTTTGGAGTGTATTTTTGTAAAACAGTAGATGTAAGGGGAAAAAATGTTATTTGCCTTCCACAGTCAGGATTATTAAGGCACATGAGAAATAAGACCCATATTTAAGTCAATGACAAGGTCAGAATTAAAATCCAAAATGTACTTGGTGTAGGATCTCATAAGTCATACACATACCTATGAATTACACTTGGATAAGTATGTTAGAGGAGTAATAAATCCTTTTGTTTTCATCAGGGAATCTATTTGTTGCTATCTGTCTTTTTCAAAGACAGAATGTATGTGTGGGTGTTGTTGTTTTTTTGAAAGCAGAGAAAAGGAAACAGCTCTCCTCCCTAGAGATCTTTAAAAATTAAGTACATTTAAGAGGACAGTCAATGCCTGATTGTCATTCCTTTAATTCAAATCACCATAAATTGCGTTAAAAGAACATAATAATGCACTTGATTCAATTAAAAAATTTGTAGGCATATTTAAAATATTTCTTAGCAAAGAGAAAAATAGAAATAAGAAATGCAAATCTATGAAATGTATCTAAAATTTCAGCACCCAACTCAGAACATCTTGCTATGTGGGAGTCTGCTCAGAATTCTTTCTTAAGTAAATATTTATAAATAAACACTTGAATTTTGTATGAAAACAGTATATCTATTCCCAAGGCATGAAATCTTTCTTCAAGGCACTGATGTTGCAGAATGGTGAGTGGAAGGAATGGGGAGAAGATGAAGTCAGAGGGAGCATATAACAGATAATTGCAATGGTTTAGGTAAGTGTTTACTTCATTCAATAAATATGTATTCATCCTCCTCCTTGCCAATAGGGACATCCTGGTGAGCAAGACAGATCAGGCTGGGCCACTAGAGGGCTTGGTGAAATTGACCAGTGAGCCTAAAAATGGAAGCAGCTCAAGGAAGTGTTTGGTGCCATGAAGGTATATGCTGGCTGGCCTTACATAGTCTAACTAGAGGCCCAGTGCACGAAATTCGTGCACGGAGGGGGGTTGTCCCTCAGCCCAGACTGTACCTTCTCCAATCTGGGACCCCTCAAGGGATGTCCGACTGCCCGTTTAGGCCCGATGCCTGGGATTGGGCCTAAACGGGCAGTCGGACATCCCTCTCACAATCCAGGACTGCCGGCTCCCAACAGCTTGCCTGCCTGCCTTCCTGATTGCCCCTAACCACTTCTGCCTGCCAGCCTGATCACCCCCTAACCACTCTGCTGCCAGCCTGTTTGCCCCCAACTTCCCTCCTCTGCCGTCCTGGTTACTCCTAACTGCCCTCTCCTGCAGGGTTGATCACCTCCAACTGCCCTCCCTTGCAGGCCGGGTGCCTCCCAACTGCCCTCTCCTGCTGGCCATCTTGTGGTGGCCATCTTGTGTCCACATGGGGGCAGGATCTTTGACCACATGGGGGCAGCTATATTGTGTGTTGCAGTGATGATCAATCTGCATAGTACTC
Organism: Eptesicus fuscus; assembly: GCF_027574615.1. Lineage (NCBI taxonomy): Eukaryota > Metazoa > Chordata > Mammalia > Chiroptera > Vespertilionidae > Eptesicus > Eptesicus fuscus. The sequence continues at coordinate 14,474,425 of NC_072477.1, read as the reverse complement.
TTTTATTAGATAGGATATGCATGCTCTGGTCCAAAGCAATGGCCTGAGAATTGAGAGGAAGAAATGCACTCAATAGGTGTTTTGAATGTAAATCAACACAACTTCTAGAGAGGGGAGAGGGGGCGAGGGTTTGTAGGGGTGTGAGAGAGAACTACTATTCATTAGCATTGTGCCTAAGATTCTAGAAAACCTTGCCACCCCTGTCTTCATTATTCCTCCTTCTCACTTATTCTTCAACATTATATTCCAGGCTTCCATGGAATCCCCTATCTACACGGCTTCACTCACATTCCTCTTCCTGGAACTGCATCCCTTACTTCTTCACCTGGCTACATCTTGCCAACACTTAAAATTTATCTCTGCTATGACCCCTTCAGAAAACTTCTCTGACTCAGCATTCAAGGTCATTTCATACCCTGGATCAGGGTAGGTGTATGTGTGTTTGAAGCCTATTTGTAATGCTCATGACTAAAGATTATTTTTGGATTTGCCCCCCCTCCCCCTTCTGGTGATTAGAAATCATACATTTCTATAGCCAGTTTCTTTTCTTTTTATCTCCTTTGTAGTTAGTTGGTGTTTGTTTAGCTTGGTTTGGTTATTTTTATCCTCTGCCTTTTTATTTTCTCTGACATACTTTGTAAAAACTTATTGAGCAGCCCCTGCAGGTTTTGCTCTGTGATGAATAAGTGTGACTCGATTAGCTGAGTGTTTATTCCAAGAGAAGCGAGTAGCCTCTGCCTCAGCCGCTGCTCTGTGATTGTGGCGTATCAGTGACTCACATCCAGGCCAAGGTCACGGACTTTCACAGTTGAGACATCATATCTCTCTCTTTCTCCTAGGTGGGTAATTGAGGTGAATGGGGCTAGGGATAGAGATGTTAGAATTGAAATGTGACATTTTCTAGCCTCACTTCCTTTCCACATGTCATTGCAACTTTTCGTGAATCATTTCTGCCCTACTGAATCTATCTCCTTTGTGACAAATAATATGAAGAGATACTTCATAAATAATTCAGCATATCCATTCACATATTCCTAGAATGTCTACTACACTAAAAACCTTAAGCTCTGCACTGGGATGGTTGCATGGATGACTAAGTCATGGTTTCTGTTGTCAATTAGGAACAACTGACACAAAGTGGGCATCTGTCAAATGCTTACCCAGTCACTGAATAGCAAGTACTTCTACTAGAGCTGAGAAAGTAAAAATGAGAAGTTTTCAAGTAAAAAGTTAAATAATATACTACTCCAATATGATAATTTGAGCCCATATGGTTTAAAACTAAACCCCAATGGATTGATATTTTCTTTTCTAAACATATATTTACTGATATTTAAACTTTATTTAAATGAATTTTGGGGAATCTTCTCCCCTTTTTTATATTTTTTTATGAAACACTAGGGGTCCAGTGCATGAATTTGTGCAACTTGAAAGGAACTGTGGGCCACGAGTCTGTGGTGGGCACAGGGGTGGGTCTCGGTCCATCCTCTGTGCCCCCTTCCTGGCCCCTCCCACTGTGGTCCCAGGGCCCCTGTCTACTTGCAGCCCTTCTCCGTCTGCCACTGTTCCCATGCACTGATGGTGCCAACCCCACTCACACCCACTGATGGTGCGGAGCAATTGGGGCTGGCACCAGCAGTAGGTGCCAGCAGCAGCTGCTGCCCTGATCGCCCCTCAGGAGCAGGGGGAGGTGGAGAAGCCCCCAGGGGCGATCAGGATTGGCAGCTGCTGCTGAGCCCTGCTGCCAGTGCCGAGTGATTGGGGCCAGCGCTGGGCACCAGCAATGGGTGCGAGCTCTGGCTCCAGTGCCCACAGTGGGTGCGAGTGGGCCCGGCGCCGGCAGCAGGTGTAAGCGCCAGGCTGAACCACTCACCTGCTCTACCATCACGCCACAGCCGATGCCTGCCATGTTCTGTGTGTGCCCCCTGGTGGTCAGTGCACATCATAGCAACCAGTTGTTCAGTTGTTTGGTTGTTCCACTATTCAGTCTATTTGCATATTAGGTTTTTATCTCTCTCTCTCTCTCTCTCTCTATTATATATATATATATAATAGAGAAATATGATAATTAATCAGGACACCATTATGGGTCGACTGGACAGGAGGAGGTTGCATGTGCAGCATCAGGGGCAGGGCAGAAGGGGCCTCCACACACCTGCCCTGGGGGAGGGCCTGATCAACAGCAGCCATAGCTGCTTCAAGGGCCAGAGAGGGAGGCAGGGCCAGACTGGCAACTTGAAGGTGGGCAGTGACACGTGATTTCAAATCACGTGCTGGACTCCTAGTATTTAGATAAACTGGCACATTAAAGTCACAAAAAATAAAATTATTATTTAGACATATATACACATATACACAAATAAAATAAAAGTAAATCTCTTGTAACCTGTTTCTTTATTCTGTACTTTTCATCTTGATTTATTCCAGGTTTATATAGTCTAACAATGTTGTAAAATTCAGGGTTAGAACTGCATATGGACTAGTTTATTTTGGTATGGAGGGAAAAAGGAAATTAAATGGGCAATACCAGGACAGTTGTATTAAAAATGTCTGCCACTACTTACAGAGTTTTACTTCACAATGTTCTCATGTGAATTGGAAAAAACAAACAAACAAAAACAGCTAATGAACTGTCTTTTTGTATTCTGCTCATAATTGTTACTTGGTCATTATGAATTGATTCATCATCCTGTCTAATAAAACATTAGTATGCAAATTGACTGTCACTCCATCACACAAGATCACTGCCCCCGTGTGGACACAAGATGGCCACCACAAGATGGCCAGTAGGGGAGAACAATTTGGAGGGACCAGGCCAACAAGGGAGGGCAGTTGGGGGCAATCAAGCCTGCAGGGGAGGTCAGTTAGGGGTGACCAGCCCAGCAGAGGAGGGAAGTTGGGGGCAACTGGGCCTGCAGGGAAGAGCAGTTGAGGGGGACTAGGCCTGCAGGGGAGGGCAGTAAGGGGCAAACAGGTTGGCAGGGGAGCAGTTAGGCATCAATCAGGCTGGCAGGGGAGTGGTTAGGGGGTGATCAGGCTGGCAGGAAGAAGAGGTTAGGAGCAATCAGGCAGGCAGGTGAGCAGTTGGGAGCCAACGATACTATATTGTGAGAGGAATGTCCAACTGCCCATTAAATGGGCAGTCGGACATCCCTCGAGGGGTCCGAGATTGGAGAGGGAAAAGGCTGGACTGAGGGACACCACCCCCAGTGCACAAATTTTGTGCACCAGGCCTGTAGTGGGAAATAAAAATGGAAAGAATTAGTTTGCTAGTGCTTCTCATTGATTTTTTATTGCCCCACCACCACCTCCCATGCCAAAAACAAAAGAAACATCGTGTTTTAGCTTACTCATAGTAATGAAATACCTTTTATGATTTTATTGCTCAGCCTGGCTGTTGTTGCTGAGTGGTTGAGCATTGACTTATTAATGAAGAGGTCACAGTAGGATCCCTATTTGGACACATGCCTGGGTTGCGACTCAGCCCCGGTAGGCGGCATGCAGGAGGCAGCTGATTGGTGATCCTCTCTCATCACTGATGTTTCTATTTCTCTCTGTCCCTCTCCTTTATAAAAATGTGTGTGTGTGTTTGTGTGTGTGGGTGTAATTGTAACCAACATTCCCCTATGAGAGAGATGGCTGAAGTAATATTTTTGTTTCACATTTGAAGTTAAAAGGGTTGAAGAACAAAATGGCATTTTTGCACCAAGCCAGCTGGGAGCACAATGTATTGAGAGTTAAACAAAATCCAACAATGCATTTGAAGGAAGCAATCAAGACAGAACTTATCCTTCTTTATCTCTTACTTTACAAATGTGTATGAGTATGCTGATGTTCAATTCTCCAATAGTGGAAACTAAGATCCAGAACATGCTTTACTCTTTGCTGCGAAGTGGTGAATAGAAAATCCATTATAATCCTGTAAATATTTAGTAAATCAAAATATATCTCATAATACACATTGTCCAAAAAACTGTCAATAATACCTAAAGGGCACCTGAGATTTATACAATTTGAAAAGGTTTTATGCTTTAAATTAATTAATTTTAGGTAAGAAATACTTAAATATAAAAAATCATTATTCAGATACATAAAATAAAAAACAAAGATTGTTACACTGGATTTAAAGAAACCCAACTACACTTTACCATATACCAGCATACTTTAAATATAATGTTACAAAATCTTATTTACTTTAAATCTTACTTTAAAGCAAGGAATCTTCTAGAGGAAAAAAAAAGACATTTCATATTGATTAAAGATTTAATCTATCTATCTACATGCATCATATAATATAGTTTTAAAAAACAATGTATGAGTTGGCAGAACTAAAATAAAACAGTAAGAACAAAGAATAAATCAATAATCTGATAAATTTATTTTATCTAAGACTATTGTGACCCAAACTGACAGATTACACATTCTTTAAAATGCCTCTAAAAGTGTACTAAGATTGATCATATAATGAGCCATGAAATAGTTCTTATGAACTTGCAAAGATTTAAAAATAACTTAGAGTGTCTTCTCTGACCAATAATAATAATAATAATAATAATAATAATAATAAATTAGAATTATGTAAAACAAGATAAATAGAAAATATCCACACATTTTGACACTACTCATACATGTTTATGTAATCATTGGGACAAAAGGAAATTAGCAAATATTAAATTGAATAATTTTGAAAATGGAATATATCAACACTTGTGGTATACAGTTAACTCTGTGTTTACCAGGAAATTCATAATCTTCAGTGCATATTTTAAAAGAGTACAACCTATAACTTAATGATCTAAAGATCCATCTCAAGAAGTGAGAAAGAGAGCAGTAAATTAAACCCAAAGAAAGAGGAAGGTAGATGTATTAGTTTTCTAGGGCCTAATAACAAATTCCCTAAAATTGAGTGGCTTAAAAAACAGAAATGTGGTTTTTTTCACCATTCACGATGCCAGGAGGCCAAAAATCAAAGTATCAGGGTTGGTGCCTTCTTGGAGACTCAAGAGGAAAGTTCATTCCATACATGCTCTTCTAGCTTCAGGTGGTTTCAGACAATCCTTGGCTTTCCTTGCCTTGCAACTTCAAAATTCCAATCTCTGCCTATGTTGTCATGTGGCCATCTTCCCTCTGTGTTCATATGCGCCCTTTCTTCTCTCCTTATAAAGACACCCGTCATATTGTATTACAGACCCACCCATTCTACTCGGTTGTCATCTTAATTGGCATCTTAATTATATCTGCAAATACTCTCTCTTTTAAAAACATATTACTAGCATTGAGACTTGAAGATATTTTTATGGGGGGACACAATCCAAACCAAAACAGAGGGGATTTATAAAAAGCAGAACTTAAAAAATGTAAAAAAAAAAAAAAAGAAGAAAGCACAATAGAAAATGATGAAAGTCAAAGTTTGGCTTTGATGGAGAAACACACTTTAATGAAAGTTGGAAGCACCTCATTTTTCTTCCTAATCAAATATTAATTTCCCTTATATATACATATGTATGATACAAATGAAGAAGAAAAGTAAGATGTCTGTGATGTAGTTGAAAGAACCCTAGTTTTAAAGGTATAAAACAAAGGATTCAAGTCTCATATCTATGATTTATGAACTATAGGAGCATAAGATCATCAGTGAAATTCTAGGAATTTCTTTTTTCTCATCTGTGAAATGTGAAGAGACACAATCACCATCTCATGGTATTGATTTTAATAGTATGTATAAATGAAAGCATCTTTTAAATTTGAATGGTAGTAAATAGAAGTTTTAATGTTATTATAGAATATATACTAAGAATTTACCAATCATTTCCCCTTGATTATTTAGATATTATATAAATTACTACATATCATGCTTCTAAAACTTCCTTCTTAGAAAACTATTGGTTATTAAGTCACCCCTTAATTTTTATTTTATTTTTTAATTTATTTTTATTGATTTCGGAGAGGAAAGGAGAGGGAGAAAGAGAGAGAAATATCCTATATAATAAAAGCCTAATATGCTAAGTGTCCAGTTGTCTGTTCAATCAATCAAAGAGTAATATGCTAATGATATGCTAAGGCCACTCAACCGCTAAGGTCACTATGGCATGCACTGCCCACTAGGAGGTAGATGCTCCAACCAGTAGGTTAGCTTGCTGCTGGGATCTGGCTGATTGGGACTGAGCAAGATGGGCCAGACACGCCCTGGAGCCCTCCCACAGTCCTTCCCCATCCCTGATCATGCACTGATGGGGTCCCTTGGCCTGTCCTGCACCCTCTCACAATACAGGACCCTTTGGGGGATGTCGGAGAGCCAGTTTTGGCCCAATCCCACAGGCCAGGTTGAGGAACCCCATTGGTGCATGAATTCATGCACTGGGCCTCTAGTCAATGATAAGAGAGAATCGGCTGCCTCCTATACACCCCACTTGGGGGTAGAGCCGCAACCCAGGTATGTGCCCTGACCTGGAATCGAACTATGACCTTCTGGTCCATAGGTCAATGCTCAACCAGGGTACTCCAGCCATTTTTATTAATCGTGATCCTAGAATTCCTGTCAAAAATTGTATCATCATATTTTTATATTGTGTTTAAGAATCATTTTACTTCTATTTGCCTCCCACCACTTGAATTTAGTGTTTAAAGCAAGGTGATATTAAAATAACATTTTATTTTATTTATTTTTTAAATTTAATAAATCTTTATTGTTCAGGTTATTACAATTGTTCCCCCCATAGCTCCCCTCCACCTGGTTCCCACCCCACCCTCTGCCCTTATCTTCCCCCCCCCCCACTGTCCTCATCCATAGGTGTACAATTTTTGTCCAGTCTCATTTTAATTCTAATCAAAGGAGCCATTTCATGTGAAACATTATCAAAATAAAGAAAACATAAAAATCTAATTATGACAAAACACAGGGCTGAATTTATGATTGGCACAAAATCCAAATCTGCTTCCCCAAATGATAGTCTTATCTTCACAAAGTAAATATTTTAAGAACACATTTGGGAAAAGATGTGTTTTCCATTGAGATTTAGAAAAATAAACAAAGACATAATTCTTTACCCTGACTGCTATATATGGTGAAGAAAAGCCCTCAACCTAGACTGCAAAAACATTATTCCAACGTGTGGCTGCAAATAAAGTGGCAAAAGAAAAAGGCAGAGAAAAACCACAGCAGGAGGCAGTTTATGGTGTGCAAGACAATTTCTGGTCCCATTCAGTGTCATTGTTTGAGCAGCAGTGGCCATAAAAGAACCACATTGTGCTTCCATTTTCGGTTCAGCACAAGTGGCAGTGAATTTTGGATTACAAGGATGTGGTGGAGTGGCCCACTTTTCCTCTCTGCATCTTCTTTCACAGCCTTCATCACTAGTGCCTTGTGCTGCTTCTTACAAAGCCCACACATCCTTTTCTATGGCTCTTGAGAAGACAGGGAGATACTCGCGTTCAGTAAGACTCACTCAGAGATCCCGGTGGCCTTCCTGACTGCCAGGTAGCTTCAGTGGATGCATCCAAAGCAGATTAGAGGAAAACAGAAACATGACACCTCAAACTGGATCATATTATTCATCCAGGGATAATCACTCTCATGGTCCCCAAAGGCCCTCAGATGGTGCCTTGGTAGATGAGATCTGATGGTCCATATAATACCTTTGCTTCGTAAGTACTAATGTTATAATTGACTTCAACTATGAAATTAGCCAGCCTTTTCTTTTTTAAAATAATTTTTTTTATTGATTTCAGAGAAGAAGGGAGAGAGAGAGAGAGAGAGAGAATCATCCATTGGCTGCCTCCTGCACACCCACTACTGGGGATCAAGCCCAGGACCCAGCCATGTGCCCTTGACCGGAATTGAACCTTGACCCTTCAGGCTGACACTCTTTCCACTGAGCCAAACCAGCTAGGGCTTAGCCATCCTTTTCAAAAATCCATCCAGAGTATTTTACTTGATCACCTCCTTCTTTAGGTGAAATAAAATTATATATGCTTTATTTAGATTTATACTAAAAATTAGTTGCACAATAAGTTTTATTTTTTAATCTTTATTATTGAAAGTATTACATGTGTCCCCTTTTTTCCCCCTATTGACCCCTTACAGCCTGCCCCTAGCCCCTGCCCCAGGCCTTCACCACCCTATTGTCTATGTCCATGGGTTATGCATATATGAATACAAGTTCTTTGGTTGATCTCTTCCCACCCACCCACCCCTGTCTTCACTCTGAGATTCCACAGTCTGTTCCATGCTTCTATGTCCCTGGATCGATTTTGTTTATCAGTTTATTTTTTTCATTAGGCATATTTTAAATAAATAAAATATACTGGTCAGCTTATAGTATGCTGTCAAATTTTTAATTATCACAATTCAACCATTTATAAAGTTTACCTCTATTACATTAGTCAGATTTTTGCACTCCTAAGTATGCCAGCTTGTTTTTATTCTTAACTTTTTTGTTTTGTTTTCTAAAGGGTATCTTTTCCTTTAGTCATTTAGGCCTTGAGACCATATTTTAGAAATATTCTGACTTTTTTTGCAATAGCTCTTACTATGGCACCTAAGTAACATTGACAAAAAATGTATGAGTATTGTACATAAATGGATAAACCTTAATATTTTTTTATTTTTATTAAGGCTAGTAAACAGTAAAATTAAATGAAAAATAATTTTTATTTTAGGTTCGCTAACATCACTATTAAACTCTGTGTGTTTTTTTAAATTTTTACAGAGATACCATTTTCAGAAAAGAAAATTATGATATATACACACCATAATCTAGTAATATACTATAAATTTTTGCATTAAAAATATTTCTTTGAAATCTAATGATTTATTATTAAACTCACAAATTTGTCAAAGTGTCTTACCTGAGACACTAGTAAATAAGCATAGCCCTTGCACAAAATATATCATCTATACTAATAAAAGGGTAATATGCAAATTGGTCAGGATACCTTCATAATAATGACCAAAAAGCAGGCTTGCGTGGGGTGACCAGGCCAGCAGGAGGGTTAGTGAGGGACGATCAAACAACTGAACAAGACAGCTTTGTGGGGCAACCAGGCCAGCAGGGGCGGCAGTTGGGGGCGACCAGGCCAACAGTGGGGGCAGTTAAGGGTGATCAGGCTGGCAGGGAGGGCAGTTAGGGGCGATCAGGCAGGCAGGCAAGTGAGCAGTTAGGAGCCAGTGGTCCCCAAGATCGGGCCTAAACCAGCAGTTGAATATCCACCGAGGGGTCCCAGATTGAAGAGGGTTCAGGCTGGGCTGAGGGGACCCGCCCCGCCCATGCATGAATTTTGTGCACCGGGCCTGTAGTTTTATATATAAGAACTGTATTTGACTAAAGTTAAATCAAATGATTGGTTCACAAACACACACACACACACACACACACACACACACACACATACACACACACACACACACAACACACACACACACAATAAGTAAAAGAAAGATTACATTAAATTGAGCACACATGCTATTTACCATGGGCTAGGTACTTTTAGAAGTACATTTACAACATGAGGTAGCTACTTTCATTATACCCATTTCATAGACAAAAAACTGAGGCACAGGGAAGTTAAGTAGCAACCTTCCAAGATATCCTAGAAAGTTGTAGAGAAACATTTTACAACTGGCTGGTTTCATAGTTTGTGCCCTTAATCACTGTGCTCTCCAGAGATAAGAATTATATCAGAACTGATGGGCCATTATACTCAAAATCAAAGAAACTGATAACAAATAAAACTTAAAACACACAAGAGCATACTTCTATTATTAAATCCAAAGGCAGTTGAAGTTATAATTTTATTACTTTTTTTGCAATTTTGTTCATACTTAATTTGTACTTTTGTTCTATAGATTGGTAAGAATATCAGAAATTTATATTTTGTTTGTGTCTCTACATATTTAAGTAATCTAAAAAAAACAATGTGAGCAAATACTAGACAGCTGTGTGTTTTTTTCCTTTAAAAAATTCATGTGTCACTTGTGTTTGAAAAACAGCTTGCTATATACACTTTTCACAGATGCATGATGTGTCATGTGTAAGCTATATACTTGTGTCTCTTACTATTATTTTTTATTTGTAGTCTTCATTTTATTCCATTTTTTACTTTAAAAATAAATCATAGCATGTTGATGCTATATTTGACATATAAGGCTAACGACAGTTATATTTTCATTGTAGGTTGTACATTACAAGGGTAGAAAATATACTTTTTGTTAGTTTAATGCTTTTTGCCTTGATTTCTACTTGGTATGGAATTACTAACTACTTCACCACACCTCCTTACTCCCACCAAGCATGCCTTTGCCTAATATGTCTTGACCAGCTTTTTTATTTTATTTGGTATTTTCTTACTTTTTTTCTTTTGCAAGAAGCTTAGACTTGACTTTTCATGTTCAATACACACAGATCATATATTAATAGGCCGTATCTTTTTTTGTCATAATAGATATGTTTGCTCTTCCCTCTGTTACCTTGCCTTATAAATTTTATCATTTATAGCTTTGCTCTCTTTGTTTCTACAGCTTGATCTATATACTCTGTTCTCTTTGAGGCTAAATTCTCGGTTGACTCAAAGAATCCAGTCCAAATTCAATTTTATAAATAAGAATAGGAAACATCAAGCTCATATATGTTTCCAGCTCTCCTTTTCCCTCCCACCTCCCTGTGTGAATGAACCATTCATCAAACTAAGTTTACAGATGTGGATTGGGGGGAATTCCATAGGCTCTGAGGCTTTTAGATGTCCAAAGAAATTGAATCTTCATTATGAATTGATGGCAGGCTTTTCCCCTGGGTAGAATGGAGCAGAGGTGACATTTATCTGAGAGACCTAGCAGATAAGTGCGGGACAAGACTCTCTCTGTCCATTTGCTATTAACCCCTCAGGAGTGTTCCAACTTGCTGATGCAAGGGCTCCTGGGAGAGGAAAGCATTGATGGGCAATGTACTCAGAAAGAGAGGACATGCTTGCTTTTGGTTGAAGATAAAGGGAGGCAACATCACACACTTCCTCAGTGGAATTACGGTTCTAATCTTATAATTTATTATTAAACTCACAAATGTGTTAAGGTGTCTTACCTGAAAGTATACTAGTAAAAAAGCATAGTCCTTGCAAAAAATGTATCATCTATACTAATAAAAGGGAAATATGCTAATTAGACCAGGAGACCTTCTGGACGTCCTTCTGGACAAAGCCATGGTGGCGGGACCAAGGAAGAGGCGGTTAGGGATGATCAGACCATGAGGGAAGGGCAGTTGGGGGAGAGCAGGCCAGCAGGGGGGGCCAGTTGGGGATGAGCAGGCCAGCAGGGGGAACAGTGGGGGGTGATCAGGCTGGCAGGGGGGGACAGTTGGAGGTAATCAGGCCAGCAAGGGGGAGCAGTTGGGGGCAAGAAGGCTGGTAGGGGGGCAGTTGGGGGGGAGCAGGCCAACAGGCAGAGTAGTTAGGGGCAATCAGGCAGGCAGGCAGTTGAGCGGTTAGGAGCCAGCGGTCCTTGTGGGATCAGACCTAAACCAGCAGTCGGACATCCCCCAAGGGGTCCTGCAGGGGCCTGATGCGGCGGGGGCCAGATATGGCGGGGATCTCCCTTTTATGCATCCAGCATGCAAAGAGAGATGAAACCAGTTGAGTAGAGGTGGCCAGGGATTGAGAAATAAAAGAAAGAAAGAGAGAAGACACAGAGATAGATTTAAAGCTGGGTCCCAGGTGGGCCGCTGCCCTCTTCTGCTGGAGAGACAGACGACCCAGAGCCGAGGCAGCACATTTATTTATATTCCAAAATACAAGGGGGTTTCACCGAAAAATTTAGGATCAAAGGAGCTTGGGTGGGCCCAGGTCCTATTCATTCCCTCATTCCCAGTGCTAGACTGGATTTAACATATCAAAGCCTGGGTGCGCCCAGGTCCTATTCATTCTCTCATTCCCAGCACCTGGACAAAGGTAAGAAGTCAGTACTGATAACACTCTCCACCTTCTTGGGGAGGGTGTTTCCAAGACGCGGCTCTGCAGGATCCCAGATTGGAGAGGGTGCAGGACAGACTGAGGGAAACCCCTCCCCCCCGTGCACAAATTTCATGCACCAGGCCACTAGTCTCTATATATAAAAGCCTAAGTGACTGGAATGACTGGAATGATCTGTCACTATGACACACCCTGACCACCAGGGGGCAGATGCTTAATGCAGGAGCTGCCCCCTGATAGTCAGTGCGCTCCCACAGCCAACCTCCCCGAGCTGGCCAACTTCCCATGGCCTCTCCACCTGGCCCACAACCTGTTAGTCTATTAGTATTAAAGTGCCACCATTTCCTCATGAGCCACTGCTCCCTCACTATTACAGATGTCCCAGCAACCTGGTCTATGAGGTTTCCCAAAACAGTAGTACCCTTGGAAAAATTACCATGTCATTTATTCTCCCTTTACCTCCTCTTGCCTCCCCATTTCCTATTTCCTTCTGGTAATCTGGTAATGACCATACCCTTGTCTATCTAGGAGGTTTGTTTGTTTTTGGTTGGCTTTGCTTTTATTCTTCTTCTTTTTTTTTTTTTCTTAATGCCTTCTCCTTTTTCATCCAGCCCCTCTCCTCATACACACACCCTTCCCTCTGACAGCTATGAGTCTGTTTCTGTTTCTTTAGTTTATTTTGTTCATTAAATTCCACACATAAGTGAAATCACATGACACAATACAATATACAGATGATGTTTTATAGAACTGTACACCTTAAACCTATATAATTTTATTAACAAAATAACCCAAATAATTCCAATAAAAAAGAAAAAATAGCATATCAAACAAAATTTCATCATGAAAGAGTCTCATAATAAATTTAAAGAGATTTAAAGGAATTAAAACTAAGTTAAATAATGAGAACAAGGATGTCCTATTTAGGCAGTTCTAAAGAGAAAAAGAAAAGAAAACATTATATCCATAAAAATTCACTTATGGTTCTGAGAAAAATTCTTATAATATTTAAAATTGATATTGCTATAAGTGAAATATACTAGTACATCAAATGTGTTAAAAAAAATCAGAATGTATTGACAAGTATGGCTAAATCCAGGTGCTTAAATTGCATTACCTGGAGTCCATGTCTTTTCATCTCTCGCTTCAAATGTTAACTTAATTTCCAGATAGTAACACTACATGTTGATCTTACCAAACTCCAGTCAGCCTATCAGCTTCAAGTTCAAAAGAGAGAGAACTTTTATTAACAGGTTTGGCAAAAAAAGGTTAAGGACTGAGTTTCACTTAGTTAATCTGGATCGACAGTCCTTCCCAGGAGACATTTTTGGGAGAGAGTAAAGAGATATTGGAGAGGATGAATCCTTCAGTAAAAAACACATTTTTGCTCTCAGTAAAAGAAAGGATAAGGCAAAGACGTAGATGTTCATAATTTTTACACACATGTGTAAATTATTGTCAGAAAAATTTTAAAATAAGATGAAATGTTTTAACTTGCAGATAGCATGTTATGCTTTCCTATCAATATGTTCTTTCCTTTATCATTAAAACTTATGTTTGGAGACCTTGTGTATTATTTGTTTAAATATGAATCACTGAGTTATGGGACTTCATATAAAGAATCATCATGAGCATTTCCAAAGTGTTTTGTATTCCCATTTGTATTAATTATCTCAGTATACCACTGATTTAAATGTCCACCAACAGTCCTTTTATTTCATAACTAGAGGTCCAGTGCATGAAATTCATGCACGGGGAGGGGGGGCGTGTCCCTCAGCCCAGACTGCACCGTCTCCAATCTGGGACCCTTCAAGGGATGCCAGACTGCCCATTTATGCCTGATCCTGGTGGGATCGGGCCTAAACTGGCAGTCAGACATCCCTCTCACAATCCAGTACTGCTGGCTCCCAACTGCTCACCTGCCTGCCTGCCTGATTGCCCTTAACCGCTTCTGCCTGCCAGCCTGATCACCCCCTAACCACTCCCTTGCCAGCCTGATTGATGCCTAAGTGCTCCCCTGCTGGCCCGATTACCCCTAACAACCCTTCCCTGCTGGCCTGGTTATCCCCAATGGCCTTCCTCTTCAGGCCTGGTCCCCACTATCTGCCCTTCCCTGCAGGCCTGGCGCCCCCAACTGCCCTCCCCTGCTGGCCCGGTCACCCCTACCTGACTCCCCTGCCAGCCCAGTCACCCCTAACTGCCCTCCCCTGCAGACCTGATTGCCCCTAATTGCCCTCCCCTGCAGGTCTGGTCCCCCCCCACCGGCCCCCCCCTGCCGGCCATCTTGTGGTGGCCATCTTGTGTCCACATGGGGGCGGCCATTTTGTATGTTGGAATGAAGGTCAATTTGCAATTACCCTTTTAGTAGATAGGACTAGAGGCCCGGTGCACGAGATTCGTGCACTGGGGGAGGGGTCCCTCAGCCTGGCCTGTGTCCTTTCACTGTCCGGAACCCCTCAGGGGATGTCCACCTGCTGGCTTAGGCCCAATCCCCGAGGCCTAAGCCGGCAGTCAGACATCCCTCTCACAGACCAGGGCTTTTGCAGTTTGGGACCTATCGCTCCTTACTGCCTGCCTGCAGCAGAGGAGGGAGTGGCCATGAGCCTGGGAGTGGCGCTCCCCCTGTGGGAGCACACTGACCACCAGGGGACAGCTCCTGCATTGAGTGTCTGCCCCCTGGTGATCAGTGTGCATCATAGCGACTGATCATTCTGCCATTCGGTTGATTTGCATATTAGAGTTTTATTATATAGGATTTTATCACTTTTGTGTTAGTATGTGTAGTTCTCACTAAGCACCCTAACATAGGAATTCAACATTTTCAAAGGGATTTTTGAGATGATCTATTTCTGAAGTCTTTTATTATTGAACACATATTTCTCTTATAGTTCCATGGAATGTAATGAAACTCAATATAATATTTATGCATATAATATAAATATTAAGTATATAACATTTAAACTGCCCTACTTCCCAACTCTTTTAGTATGTAGGGGGAATCTGATTTATCGTGGGATTCTGCTCTCACCTTGCCTTAAATGATTGGACCAATGGGAATATTAACTATCAGCTGGCCAATGGCCAATCACATTTTCTCTCTAACTATTAAAGAGACAAAAATTGTGAGCAGCTATTGGGATTAGATGCCATGAAAGGTCAAAATCATGGCAAGGCCAGGTGACATTCACTCTGAACTTGAAAAACAAAACTACAACTATCAAATGGAAACTGACTATGCTCTGCAGAGCATAGCTATCCAAAAGTTAAAGAGGAAACAAAAGACTTATACAATCACCTTATATAATAACGAGGTGATATGCAAATTGACCATCACTCCAGCACACAAGATGGCCACCCCCATGTGGTCAAAGATGGCCGCCCCCATGTGGACACAAGATGGCCACCACAAGATGGTCAGCAGGGGAGGGCAGTCATGGGTAATCAGGTCAGCAGGGGAGGGCAGTTGGGGGGGACCAGGCCTGCAGGGGAGGGCAGTTGGGGTGGATCGGGTTGGCATTGGAGGGCAGTTAGGGGTAATCAGACTGGCAGGGGAGCAGTTAGGCATCAATCAGGCTGGCAGGGGAGTGGTTAGGGGGTGATCAGGCAGGCAGGCAGAAGCAGTTAGGGGCAATTACGTAGGCAGCCAGGCAAGCGGTTGGGAGCCAGCAGTCCTGGATTGTGAGAGGGATGTCCCAGATTGGAGAGGGTGCAGGCTGGGCTGAGGGACACCCCCCACCCCCAGTGCATGAATTTCATGCACTGGGCCTCTAGTGCTAATAATAAATGGGATGTGTCCCATTTTACAGAAATCAAGAGGCATCCATAACCTTTCTCAAATTTTTAACATGTCTCTGTTCAGACTTTATTATGTTTTCTAAACACACCATCCATATGTTCCACTCTCCAAACTAAGACCTTAATCATAAGGCAAAGGCAGTTTTCAATTATAATCACTTCATCTCAAGAACATAGCTTGACTTTTTAGTTGGGTTGTTCTCAGCATATCACACTATATTCCAGAAGACCATGACATTATGCAAAACAAGAACTCAAATTCATTAATTCAATCTCTGATTCACACATCCACTCAGAAAACTCATATATATCAACATCCTGTAAGATGTAATACTTAACTGATTTTAGGGCATGTAGATGTGTAGGAAAAAAAAAAACATTAAATAATACCAACCAATACTGGGTCATAACTCTCAGTGACTTCCACAGTTTACTGGTGGAAAATAATCAAACTGGCTACAATGTTATTTTATAAATGGTAAGTTGACAATAGGAACAGAGAATGATAGGCGTGAGAGGCAGATACTAGTAGAGCAAGGAAGATACATTAAGAATGTGACACTATCTCCTGAGACAGTGAGTAGTTTACCTAATGTGGTCTCTGTGGTCTTGACCTCTTCCATTACTAGTCTCTTTAATTATTTAGTGAGCAGTAGATACACGGTCATTATGGATAAATGTTTGCATCATTGAGGTGAGATGAAAATGAGTTTTTGAAACTCTTAGCTGGGAAAGATCTAGGGAACCATGGTACTTGTGGTCTGTGGGGCACATCTATATTCAAATTCTGACTATTTTACTTTGAAACTGCATGATGTAGGGGAAATACAGAAACCTAATGTTTAAAATAAAGAAAGGTTCTTGTAGTTATCTCACAGTAAGGTTTAATTGAAATACCAAATAATATACCTGGTAGGTAAGAGAGAATATTGTTTTCATCAAACAGAAAAACACACACACTCAACTCAATCTCCCTTTTTATTCTAAAAAAGGTTTCTTTCTTAAATGAATTTTAGGGCTTTGCAAAGCCACTACCATATGTAGAACTAACTCATTTGGGAGAACCATAATCTGATGCTTTTTTTTCCTGCCTTGGAGCCTTTTTAAGAGTTTCACTTTCCCAGTAATGTGCAAGGCATATATTCAAATGATGTGGATCCTTTGAGGTAAAGATGATACTTACAATGCAAACTAGATAATCAAATCTTGGTTCAGAAAGGAGTGTTTTCTCTCTATTTGAGTATTTGGAGATTGAAGGCACACCTTTATACCATAGTTAGATGAACAGGAGAGACAGAGGCAAATACAGGTAGGTAGCATAGGCAGATCAGAAGTTAGGTGGATAGATGTAAACTTAAATTTTTCATGAGCACAATTTCAAATCCATAGCCATAGTTTCATTAGAGAGTACCTACATGCAACTGTTAAACAAAGTGGCTCCAGAATAGGGTTTGAATTATCTGCAATAAAAATCTTAAGTTTCTCATAGAATAAACTGTGTTGGGTAAGCAGTATCTTTCTCAGATCTCTTTTTGTTTCACACTTTACTGCTAAATTTTTAATATATGCAAGTATGTATGTATGCACATATGCTTGTATGTATTTGCTTTAATCTAAATTATTTTTAAAACAAAGGTTAAAAACTTGAGATTTTCATAATGATAAATTGCCATCATTCTAAAATCCAGGTTCCATTTCCTTATATAGATACTACTACATACGCCTAGAGTTAGTTTTTATTACATGACAATTTCCTAACATCCTGTAAGTTCCCAAGTTATGAAAATTATGCTCTTCTCTTAGAACATTAATCTCTCTCTAGAAAGTAAAAATTATGAATAAATAAAATCCAAATAAGCAAGAATTTGTAAGTACTTTATGATTTCAATTATTTTGAATCAAAGCAAGAAAGGGCATCTACTATAATACCATGGGATGCCATAAAGATAGCACCAACACAACAAGGGATATAGTGAGAAAGGTGGGAGATTTTGTCAGTGAGATGATGTGAACACAGTTTTTATCCTGTATTTATCCTTTTTTCACAAACTCATTGTCTTCACATCAGCTGAATGCCATCTTCCTTTCCCAACTGATCCGTAACCCACATTAGAACAACAGGTCCTTAGGCTTCTTTGAATAGACACCAGACAGCCACATGTGAAATATGCAAAGCTCGACTGAAAGGAATACTCATCGGTCTATCTATGTGTTTACCAAAGTGGAGTCAAAAAGGAAAACCTGACATGGGTGGAGAAGCTCTGTGGAAACTCTCCTGGGAATAGGCTTCTTTTCTCTGGCAGAGCTTTCAGCTCTTCACTGTGGTTTCTCTCCTGCACTGATCTTACAGAAATCCCTTGATCTTTCTAAACCACTTACAAACATTATTTATTTAAATCTTCATACTTGTCATGTCGGCACTTTAATGATATGAACATGAAGAGAAGTGTGATGTGTGTGTGTGTGTGTGTGTGTGTGTGTGTGTGTGTACACACTTGTGCATATGACCGAGGCAAGGTCAGAGAAGGAAAGTTTGGTGTATAAAAAGCACACTCTATTCAGAGTGAAGAAACCTGTCTACTGGTTTTAGATGTTTTTGCAATTGATCAGTTATGTGGGTCTCTAAGTCATAAACCCTCCGATGTTAACATAAGAAATTGAAACAGGCCGAAACCGGTTTGGCTCAGTGGATAGAGCGTCGGTCTGCGGACTGAAAGGTCCCAGGTTCGATTCCGGTCAAGGGCATGTACCTTGGTTGCGGGCACATCCCCAGTAGGGGGTGTGCAGGAGGCAGCTGGTCGATGTTTCTCTCTCATCGATGTTTCTAGCTCTCTATCCCTCTCCCTTCCTCTCTGTAAAAAATCTGTAAAAAATCAATAAACTATATATTTAAAAAAAAAGAAATTGAAACAGAAGAAATCTAATACAGATTTCAATTCTGAAATTCTAAGATCCAAACACAGATACTCAGTAAACACAATTTTGAACTATTTGATCAAGGACATCCACTGATATTCTAGTTTTTATGTTAACATATCAAAGAATTAATGTGTCTAATGTGAGTCGGATCATGGAACTAGGGTAAGTGTACTTGTTGGAGACACATTCCTTGCTGTTCACTGTTCTATCTCTGTCCTGTCCCACTGTCATTTGTAAATAATACTGATGCATTATTTGGGTACCAAAGAAAATGTAGAAAAAAATGTTTTACAAACTCCTATCTCTTCATCAATTTGCACGTAACTGATAAATGTCAAGACATGTGGTGATAAAATTCCATTGACTGGTAGAATTTGAGGGGTGGTATGGTCAAGGTGGAAGCTTGGCAATCAGAGTGACCTTGGGTTGAATTTTTGGGTTGAGGTTTTGCTCATAAGATTGTTAGCAGGATTCTATGAAATAATCTATGTACATTATTTCTTTACTTGCATGATCTGTGTAGATAACAGAATAAGGATAAAATTTACTGAAAAGAATCAGGAAAAGACCCAAGAAACAAAAAAACAGTCTTCTTTCTTGTACTCCCCCCTTGTATTTTCAGCAAAGTGCAAATCCTATGGGGCAAATTGGAAAGGTGCGATAGCAATGCAAGAGAGGAAATAGAGGAAAAAAGAACTATCAGGGCCACTTCATTCTAGATCCTAGCAATATGGGTGATTCAATTTTCTTCATTGAAAAAACAAAAAGTTAACTACAAAAATTATTTGTCTAAAACAAATATATGAGTCTTTTTGCAAATTGATGGTCTCTGTGGATGTTTTTATAAATGTCCTTCATTTTATCGCTATAGATACCACAACAGGAATTCTAAAGAAGGGAGCAAGTATTGGGTAGACATGCAGACATTCTTAGATCACCCAGGTAATCCACCACGTACCATTTTAACATATTAAGACTTTAGCCACATGAGAAGGACATTCCTGAATGCAAAATGGCTAGGTGAGTCCAGCTGGCATGGCTCAGGGGTTGAGCATCGACCTATCAGCCAGGAGGTCACAGTTTGATTCCCAGTCTGGGCATATGCCTTGGTTGCAGGCTCAATCCCCAATGTGGAATATGCACGAGGCAGCCGATCAATGATTATCTCTCATCATTGAGGTTTCTATCTCTCTTTCCTCTTCCTTCCTCTCTGAAATTAATAAATATATATTTTAAAACAACAACAAAACAGCTAAACAAAAGAGAAATAAGTATAAGCTAGAGATACTTTTAAGAGAAGATACAATAAAATATACTGTCCTATTGTTTATAGATTTTATACATATATGCATAATTACTTTATCATTTTTTAAATATATTTTTTTTTTATTTCAGAGAGGAAGGCAGAGAGAGAAGAGAGAGAGAGAGAGAGAGAGAGAGAGAGAGAGAGAGAGAGAGAGAAACATTAATGATGAGAATCATTGATTGGCTGACTCCTGCATGATCATCAGGCTCACAACCCAAGCATATGCCTTTGACTGGAATCAAACCCAGGATCCTTCCATCTGCAGGCCGACACTCTATCCACTGAGCCAAACCAGCTAGGGCTATCATTTTATTCAATTAAAAATTAATTTGTAAAGTTAAAATAAATACTATTTTCTTGGTGAGGGCTCACCCTTCCCTAATTCTAACCCCAAGTAATGTCCAGAATCTGAGTTTATCACCTGTTTAGACTATCCATTGTAGAATCTGCTCTGGGTTCTAAGATCATTTACCCACAACAGTCCATGTGAGGATTGCCTAATTGTATAGGACAGGTTATTCAAATATTTGTGCTTTAGTTTCCTCACCGGATAATGGAAGCATCATTTGGAGCCAGAGAGAGTTGGATTTGAAAATCCATAAACTGTTCTATCAAATATGTCATATTCAGTGTGAATAGATTTTTTTTTTGAAGTTCTAGTTGGAGACCACACAACTTCCTCTGGGAGGTTGTTGAAGGCAGTATCCTATATAATAAAAGCCTACATGGTGTCGCACATTGTCACAAGATGGCCACCACGACGTCATCACAAAATGGCCACCACAATGTCATCACAAGATGGCTGCCACAAGATGGCCACCACAAGATGGTGCCACAAATGGCCGGCAGGTGAGGGTAGTTGTGGGCGATCAGGCCAGCAGGGAAGGGCAGTTAGGGGTGAACAGGCCTGCAGGGGAGAGCAGTTGGGGGCAACCAGGCCTGCAGGGGAAGGCAGTTGGGTGCAACCTGGCTGGCAGGGGAGAGCAGTTTGGGGCGACCAGGCCTGCAGGGGAGGGCAGTTGGGGGCAATTGGGTCAGCAGGGGAGCAGTTGGGCATCAATCAGGCCAGCAGGGGATTAATTAGGGGGTGATCAGGCAGGCAGGCAGGTGAGCAGTTAGGAGCCAGCAGTCCCAGGGATCGGGCCTAAACTGGCAGTCAGACATCTCCCAAGGGGTCCCAGATTGGAGAGGGTGCAGGCTGGGCTGAGGGACAACCCTCGGCCCCCCGTGCACAATTTCGTGCACTAGGCCTTTAGTATATAAGGTATATCTAACACATAATTGGTGGTAGCATAGTAGTTATTCTATAAAATCTATTCATTATAATATTTCAGTCATTATAAAGAAAGATGTGGGGGAAAACTCTATTTAGGACATGATTACTTGGTATATTTTTTGCCTCATTTTACAAAATTATGTCTAACAAACAAACCAAATCAACCAAACAAAAAAACCTTTTAGTAGCCATTCCCATTCTCCTTGGTAATTGATTTTGAATATGTGAATATGTATTGGCATCTATCTGCTTAGACTTGCAGACGCTGTTTTATTTAAGTTAAAAAATATGTTGCATGTTATAGTAAGTCTTCTGTTCACTGATGTTTCCTCCAGCACCCATAATAATGCCAATATCACAGTAGGCATTCAAAAATATTTTCAAATTCATATGTACATAATTTTTACAATCTTTCTTATGTGGACTCTAAAAGAATACATGTTTGGTTTCAATTCCTGGATCTGACATTACTTTGAGCAAGCTACATAACTTCACTAAGATTCCATTGTCTTATCAGTAAAACAGAGATAATGAACTTAGTCTCCTAGGACTCCTATATAGATAAGTTAAAACATTCCCATAGTACATGGGAAACAGGAAATGAACAAGTGGTAACTATTATTACTGTAGCTCTTAACATTGTGTGACCTATCAACTATGTTTTATAGAGAATATCAGATGCAGGTCAATATTTGTCTTTCTGGAAATAAAAAATAAAAAAAAGAAGAAAGTAAATAATATCTTTAATGTGAAAACTTGCTAACATATTTTCTAGTTTTCCAATGAAACTGGTCTGTCTGAGAATATATATTCAAGTATTAAAAATGTTTGGACAGGTAATTTTCTGGAGTGAATACATATCAAAACTTCTATAGAGAAATAATAGTATACCCCCATCCTCTTCAATGTGTCATAATTAAAGAAGATTTTGGAAATTTCAAAGTTATCCATTTAACTCTAAAAACAAACACCCTACTTGCATTTCCTCCAAGAAACAATGAAAATTGCTCAAGGAATTCTCTTAGGGAGTTTGGAAATGGCCCTGAAAATCTTATGAGCACATTCCTGACAGCCCACACAAAGAAACAACTTATTTGCTATCAATGTTTAGTCCTATTTCTCCAAGTAGAGAATCTAGGGGATGTGATTGCTTCCTGTAATTTTGTTTGCTCATAATTAAGCAGAATAGATCTTTAACTCGCAGCCAGAATAGATGGGACCCTTTTTTTGAAAAGAACTAACATTTGCTAAAATATTTCCAAATCCTTCACTTGATCTCAAGTTTCCTTTTCTCTTATCAGTTCTGGTTTATTTTATTAGTATCAGTTGACCAGCTGAAAAATTAAATCCCCTGTCTTGAGTCTTCCATTTGAAAATGTTTGTTTGCTGACTTATGCGTTCTGTTCTTCACTTTTAGATGATCAGTCACAGTGACAAGCAGAGAGTCTGTCGCCACCCTGAATGTTTTGTACAGTCAATTAAACAATAACACGAACAGTGTGGTGGACTACAGAATTGTGTTTTCTTTTTCAAGTTAATGTAAATCATCTGATTGTTCTATATTATGGCTGTGTATTTTAAGGAAATAATTTACTTCTTTTGGCTTGCATTTTCCCATTCATTTTGAAAGCTGGTAATGGTAATGACTAACCTCCTTTTTTGACATTGGAGTTAGAATGATGACACTTGCATGTGCAACTGATTTTGAAGAGTGATTTTTTTTTTTGTTAGTTTACTTCTAAGTTGTTAACGTGGAGACAGAGAATATTTTCATCCCACGTCACCATTCATTCCGTTAGTCGCTCTTCTTTTCTAATTTTCTGGGCCCATGTTATGCTATCATATTTAAATTTGCCATGGTCGTGGAAAGTATCCTGTCTCTGCATCCACAGTGTTTTTTTTCTCTCTCTTTTTTTTTTTTTTTTTGCAAGTTGACTTGTAAAGGGGGCCGTTCACAAAGTCGGGACTGCATTACTAATTTGTTTTGAAGTCTGTAATGTCTTCTTTGTTCACTGTTAAATGACCTGAATACAAATTGTAAAAGTTCCCCAAATCTCTCACAATTCCCCAAGCAACCATGATTTCTTCAAAGCAGTGTCATTTACTGTAAATAATTTAACCCTAATAGTTTTTATGTTTAAGACCCTGACGTGTTAAGCATGAAAACTTTCAAATCCAGGCTTCCATGAAATTTTATTTTATCCAGTGTCAGATATGTCTATATTTTCAGGTTCTACCTCTTACCTCTTACCCCTGAATTTTTATGTAAATGCCTTCTGAGCCTAATGTGTTTATAGCTATTAAATGCCATGTGTTGGTCTTCTGTGCTGTAATAAAGTACATCCGTGCCTTCCGAAATGCTCTGGCAGCTATCTCCGAGTTCACTGTCCGCCAATCAGCATCTGCAAATGTAACCACTTAAATCTGATCCCATTGTCTGAGTCAGTTACTCAGATGAAAGGCAGCCAAGATCTAAGCCCTGCTCCATGTGGGACCCTCTTAATACTTCCCCCCAAAGTGGACATGGTTCCTCTTACTGAGAGTGTCTGTTTTCTGTTTCTTTCACTCATTCTTTATCTACTCCCATGTCTCCTCCTGGATTCTTGCAAGCTCTGTCTTAAGCAGGAACCAATTATGCAGAATTTAACCAAAGGCTTTCTGAAATTCAAACAGTCATAACATATGTACTGTCATTCTCAACACCGCTGGTACCACTTCAGATTGGAAAGGATGTTAACTAGGCAGATATGTTGTCGAAAACTAAACTTATCATTTTGGTTTTATTCTCTGGGTTAAAAAAATCATTATTTAGTTAACTATTTTTTAAAAATCTTTCATTGTTAACTGTATAGTTATACTGCATAATCCTCATGAAAATTAGTCAGATTCCTAGAAACTGTTTGATTTTCTTTGAATCACCTTTAAGCCAATGGACTGTTCAGTTCTGTCTATTTTCTGTCAAAGCAAAAGTGTGATATCCATATGCAAGTAAAATAAAAAAAAAATAATTTAAAGCTCTGATATGGGTTCATGTTTGCAAAAATATTCAGTTTTACTTGTGGCTACCGCTAGAAATAAGCTAGAAACTTGCATTAATACATGCTCTTCCAAGCTGTATTTCATTAAGCTCATTCTCTGGCATCTCATCATTCTACTGTCTGTCTGAGAGAGCATGGGCACAGTACATTTCATTCTTAAATAAGTTAGCAAGTCTTAGTGAGGCTTTATTTGGTATCATTATGATGCCTAACTTTTCTTAGCTTGAGTTTGATTCAGAAACAAGAGGGGGAATTGAGCTTTTTCTGGCATTGAGTATTCAACAGGTTTTCCACCTAGTGGAGAGGTGCTGTTGGTGAGCACTTGATACCAGTATGTGCCTTATGAACATCATAAACAATGTCAAATTTATTTGTATCCACACAAATTATTTTCATTTAACTATTGATAGTTCTATTTTTCAGGTGAGAAAATCAAGAGTTCTACGCCTTAGTAATGTGCACTAAAGCCCCACAGCTAAACTATTCTTGCACTCAAAGACAAGAATCATTTGAATCTGAAATATATTCTTAGCCACTGAGTATATGCTTCTCCAGAAAACACACACACAATGCCGCCAAAACAAATCTCATTTATGAACCTCAGAATAAGAACCCCTCTCCTAAATGAAAGAGAAAGCTGAAAGAGATCTTGAGATTTCTTCTGGGTTGGCCATCACATTTTAATGGGAAAGGGCAGGATACTAGACACTAGGACAGAAACTTTATCTTAGGAATTATTATTGTTCTTCGTTGAACAATAGGCTGGAAAACTTTTTCTCAAGCCAGATAGTAAATATTTTGGGGGTTGGCAGACCATGCTATGGTCTCTATTGCAACTTCTCAAGTACACAGCTGTAGGCTAAAGCAGCCATGGACAAGAATAAATGAATGGGTGTGGCCAAATGGATTGTGCCTTGATTCCCAGTGCTGACACAGAGGTGAGAACTTACAATATACTGTGTTTTACAGGAGCCTGGGTTTTGCAATCAGAAAAGAAGTAGAAGGCACAGAAGGAAAGTCATGGTTTTAAACTTACTCTACTCTGGTTTGTTGTTCAACCATTATTCATTCATAGGCTTTATCAAGAATAAAGGCTTCTCAAGGAAGCTCTGTTACTATCAGCAGAGACCAGGCCATGGCAACGAGGTTTTTACTTTGGTGGTGAAAATAGGTATCCAATATTGGCTATTTAGGGGATAAAGAGGATGGAGAACTTTGCTAAATGTAAAGCGTCTCATGTATGAACCATAACATTTGGTGTGAGCTCTTGGTACTGACAAGTTCTGGAAGAAATTAGTCACACAGTTGCAAAGCTCATTATTAGATTTTTGGAAGAAGGATAACATGAATGTGATGTTTAAGGAACGAATTCCACATGGAGATGCAGAAAGTCTAGTGGAAATATTAGAAATTAGGCTGTGAAATGGTGTTTGACAGCAAGGCTTTGAAATGACCCAAATACTGCCAGAAAGAAAAAACAGTCGACGTAAGACCTGGGACATGACACTGTAAGTTAAGAGCAGTGACAATTAAAAAAAAGGAATTTGGACATGAAAACGGGTTTTCTATTAAAAAAAATATATACATTTTAAGTAATTTATTTTTTCAAATGAAGCACTTTAGGAAAAATGCGTGCATTTGGTCTTTTCAAAACAGGTTGGTCCAGAATAAAGTACTTAGAGATAGAAGACAAAGACTAATGGGATTACTGGTACGTGAAAGTTAAAAAATGTTCATGTGACCAAACTTTTACTTAATAGCATCTCTTGGCTTCAATTCACATTGTCTTGCCTATCCATTTCTGGGCCCTCCTCTCTTCACCCAGTCATTCTCCATGCCGATTGTGTTGGTCAAGTGGTTGTGATCACCTCGCAGACTTCTCATTAGACCTAATGAGTCACCCCCAACATTATGAATGATGCCAGCACAGCTTCTATATTCCACGGGCAAATAAAGCAGAAAACAGACCATATTCCTGACGTCTGTCTGCCTGGTTTGACATTTAAACACACAAAGCCACTCAGAGTTATTGTTGTTTTTTTTTTTTTTTTGTGGGAGTTTAGATTTATGAGAACCTACAGACATTTCCATTTCACCTACAGAAAAAAACAAAAACAACCTGCAATGTAATATCGAAGATAGAACTTAATTGAACCCATCAGATGATAATAAAGAAACAATGCTACCCTTCAGATGGCTTAACTGCAGCTTTGTCCCTGGCCCTCTCCCCCAGCAGCCCCCTGTGGATTTCTTCCATGGCCTTACCCTTCTTTGAAGTCAGTGGGAGCTCTGAGCTTAGAAAAGTCACCCAGAGTCCAGAGGTGCACTGAGACAAGGCTGTTTGACTTTTCTTCCCTCACAGAGATCATGGGGTGGATGAATTAGTAAGCAGAAAGAAAAAAAAAAATCTTAACCTTAGTCCAAATGCAAAGCAAGCACTTTTCTTTCCTTCTTTCTTTTTTTTGAAGTTCAATTTTGTTTCCTTTCCTTTTTTATTTTTATTTTGTGTTTTTACCTTTGCCCTTCCTGTTTCCAACAGGGGTTGGAAGTACTTAAAACTCTTCAGAAAGTATGCTCTGTTGATATTTCTAACAGGGACTGGAGCAGAAAGTATGACTTATGAACTTCTACCCCTTTGATGCACTATCACTGAAGCTGAGCGTGCAAAGCATGAATGTATCAGGCTTGCAATAGCTCTCAAGGGACAGCCAAGATCAAGGAGTCATTGACAGGGATTTCAAAAGATGAATAACCAAGCTGGTTCCTTCAGTGTGTATTAGCACTAATAATTAGTAGAGGACATTCCCCATGATTTTCTTAAAGCACAGATATTTAAAGAGTTCATTTAATTATATATGATTTTTAACAAGTATAATTTATTAAAACATTTTGAATCCTTAAAAAGAAAGATATTTTATAAAGCCCTGCCATAATGACCCATTGCTACATTTTAATAAGCTGTTAGTATTTATTAAGCATACATTTACTATCTTATTAAAATAAAGGCTAATGTCAATGGAAGACACTTAACTTAATATCTTACTGCTTTGACTAGTTAATATCCACCTCTCCCATACTTTCCAATAGACGAATAAAAATTTTAATCACTGTATATTGAAATTTTCTGGGTGGTTTACTTTTATTGCACTATTGCATTTACTTCTCATTTTAATCTTCTTTGACTTTCCTGGACCTACATCAATTTACCTGGTAATTTTTCAATCACATAAGCCAAGACATTTTCCTGGGCTGCACAGTCAAAGAACATGCCTGGTAGACACTGAACTGATGGATGGATTTTGACAGCAACAAACTGGATTTATTATATTTCAGGAGATGTTAATTTAACACTGTGCTCATGTAAGAAACTATGCTAGACATTTTAAGGAATAAACAAAGAGGCCATAGGGTGATCATCTGTGTTAGTTTGCCCAGGACTGAAGGTTTTATAGATATGGGACTTTTAGTGCTGAAACTGTGCAAGTCCCAGGCAAACCAGGGAAGGTTTTCCCCTACCAAAGTCCTGTTTTTAGAAAGTGTACTCAAGAGAAAAATGATGCCGAAACCGGTTTGGCTCAATGGATAGAGGGTCGGTCTGCGGACTGAAAGGTCCCAGGTTCGATTCCGGTCAAGGGCATGTACATTGGCTGTGGGCACATCCCTGGTAGGGGGTGTGCAGGAGGCAGCTGGTCTATGATTCTCTCTCATCGATGTTTCTAGCTCTCTATCCCTCTCCCTTCCTCTCTGTAAAAAATCAATAAAATATATTTAAAAAAAAAAGAGAAAAATGACAATGAATAAAGAAGTCATGTCCTACTACCAACTTCTATAAGATGGGCCAGCAATACAAATAGGTAGGTATTATTTCTGGATAAGTGGCTAGAAATGATGCTGCTACAGTAGTGTTTGTTAATATTAATAATAGTCATGATTTTGGCCATATCTTGTTTTATTGCAAAATCCTTATAGCATCTGTGATAATTATGGTACTTTTGTGAGAATTCTGAAATGCTACATATTTTAAAAATCTCCACTAAGTTTTCCTTAACTGTACATTCTTAGTGCTAGAAATTATAAACATTGAGATAACTTGAGGTGTATCTTCACTCCCAAGAGCTTTATGTCTTTCAGACTATTTCCTGGGATAATTCTACTCATACTCTTGCACACTATATATGAATTAGTTCATTTAAAAACAACTGTATACAGTATTCCCATCTTACCGATAGAAATACTGAGGCTTAGGAAGGTCAAACAATTGTCCAAGTTCAAAAATATAAATCATAGACAGGATTTGAACTTGGGCAGTCTAGCTTCAAAGCCCAAATTCTTAACCATAATAATTATCTACCTCCCTGCAGCAGTACTTGACTTTGGGTTTATAGTAATTATTATTTAATTTAATTGGAACCTAACAATTAAGAAAGTTATCTCACTCCTGTACTAATATAGCAAGCTAATTATAGTCTTGAACTAGCTTTCCTAACTTTCAGCCTGATTTTCTTTCCATTATACCACAACTAGAGGCCCGGTGCATGAAATTCATGTAAGAGTAAGCCTTCCTTCCCCTGGCTGCCGCCACCAGCTTCCCTCTGGCACCCGGGACCCGGGCTTCCCTCGCAGCCTCGGCTTCATCCAAAACGTTGTCCGGAAGGCCATCCAGAAGGATGTCCGATCTAATTAGCATATTACACTTTTATTATTATAGATACTTTACTTTTTCTTCTACCTAGCATAATGTCAGCCCACACAATAGCATTTTATGTATTCCTTCACCAAATTATAGACAAAGTGGTGTAGGGGGAAATCAAATAAACTCAGGTAATGATTACTTTCTTAATATTTATAATGCAACAGGAATAGGAGGTATTTGTTTTCTTTTGGATTCCATTTTTATTTTTTACAAGCTGTGGTATTCTTTTTTAAAGAAATACACTTTTATTCATTTCAGAGAGGAAGAGAGAGATAGAAACATCAATAATGAGAGAGAATCATTGACTGGCTGCCTCCTGCATGCCCCTTACTGGGGATTGAGCTCAAAACCAGACATGTATCCTGAGCGGGAATCAAACCGTGACCTCCTAGTTCATAGGTCCACGCTCAACCACTGAGCTACTGTAGCTGGGCAAGCTGTGATATTCTTATATAGATGTATGCTGCATATGAACAAGGAAAAAATGTAAAGGGTTTCCACTCTGGTTGAAGCAGGTAAGATATATTTAAAACTCCCTCTCCTCTATGCCCTATTCCCTTCATCAGCAGGAGGAGAGGCAACAGTGTTTCTGACCAGCATCACTCAGAGACTATTGCTATAGTGTCTAGAGCCATGGCACCTGTGGTTCCATCTGAGTGAAATAATGGGGGAAATATCTCACAGATATGGAGGGATCTGATTTTGGCCTTAAAGCATAAGTAGAATTTCACTGAATCTACACAGGGAAGTCACTTTATTGTGTGGGGATGGTCAGCAAGAACAACCGTTTATCAAAAATCAGGGAATCAGCCTTGAGAAATAATGACAAATAAGAGGGTGTGAGCTGATAAAAGGCTTGAATGTGACATCCTGCCACCTGGGTTTCTTGTAAGAGAGGAGAGGAGCTCAAAAGAGTTAAATCAAAGGGAGGAAACTGATTAGTCCTCAAAACAGACTCATGTGAAATTTTGTTCCCCACACTTCAAGATTTTTCATAATTTCAGGATAAATGATATTGGACATTTAGCAAAATTAAAATTCAGTCATATTTCATTTGATTATCAAAGATTATAGAGGCCAATCCAATTACTTACTATACTTAGATGAGAATACACTTAAAAGAATAAAAAGACAAATAATGCAGAATCTCATTACATGATATAGCTTATTGGTGATACTTGCAGACTTGCATAAGTTATCAGAAGTGTAATGATTGACATGGATATTTCTGTCTTGGCCATTTCCTTAAGTTACAAAGCCCCCATTGCAGACTCTTTTTTAGAAAGAGTTCAGGTTGTACCATTTGGAATCGCAATTTATGTTCCTGGTCATTATGGAATCAAGCCATCAGAATAGAAAAAGCCAAGGGTTCTAAGATGAATTATAATTTCTAACTGAGTTACATTATTAAGCTTAAGATTAAAATTAAGTAGAACAATATTTAAAAGAATTTAACCTGGACTATTAATATTTTGATTTCAGAATACACTGTATGTATTTGGCAGATGAAGAATTTTGCCATTCAGAGTCAAAGTTGTAATTTCATTTTTAAATATGTTGAATAAAAATCTAGTCTCACACTTTTATATTAAGGTATATTAAAATTTATAAACACTAATAAATGATTTAAGATAATACTATTTACATTTATTTATTTATTTTCTAAAATTCAGTGGAATACTTGGGGTGATTCATTGCCAATTGAATAAGTATCTTTTAAAAGAAATATAATCAGTCCAGCCAGTGTGGCTCAGTGATTGGTGGTTGAGCATTGACCTATGAACCAGGAGATCATGATTAGATTCCTGGGCTCAAGCCTAGGTTGTGGGCTCAGTCCCCAGTGAGGGGCAGGCAGGAGGCAGCCAATCGATTATTCTTTCTCATTATTGATGTTTCTGTCTCTCCCTCTCCCTTCCTCTCTGAAATCAATAAAAAATGTATTTTAAAAAATAAAATATAATCATTCTATAAATACAATTTAAACTGTTGGAGTAGCATATTTAAATAAGTTTATAAATGGAAACAAACATTTATCAAGGTTTTTAAAAGTGATTATTATCATTTGCTATAGTTACTAATAGAGATTAAAAACAAAACAGAACCAAAATACCCTAAATTTTAGGACATGTAATATAAATAACTTTAATATTGACTGCTTAAATAAAAATATTTGTGAACAGAAAATCACCCTTGAGGGCATCAAAACTCCCATTGACATAGGATAGGTGAACTGAATTCACCATAAATGAAAATGCTTTCTGTGCTACTTAATAATTAAGTAACAATTTAGAGATGGAGAAGTAGTTTACTAAAGAAATAAAGCAAATTAAAAGCTACTATGGTATTAAAGACACTCCAGGAAAACTAAGAAAAGGTTGAATTTCTAACAAATATCATGTTGATCTATCAAATGTGTTGGCCTTTAGACAACTAGGAATTCTGAGAGTCAAGATAAATATTGTTACAAGGAAGAAGTTTCCATGGCTTAATGGACCACTTCACACCCTGCATAACGAATGTCATGATCTGTCTTTCATAAGTCTCTTGCCACCTCTAAAATCAAAGTGATTGAGACATTTCACACTGTAATTAAGAAGTAGATGGTGATTTTAGACTTAACTTCATTTGATTGAAAAGTGTTGGCATTCATGATTTAAAGTCAGTGTGGGCCATATAGGACTTAACAGTACATCACCATTCAGTCGCCAGTTAAGGTGTTGGGTGGGAGTGAGGGGCTCTGTCTGATGCTTTTGCTATAATCACCCATTACTCCTCAAGTCTGCCAGGAGAGCAGTAGTTCTGTATTATGAATGATTGAATGATCTTCTATCATTTTGGACATGGCTGATGAAGGTGATATTTTTGTGCTAATTTTATTAAATAGCTATCTAGCCCACATAGTCTCACAGTTTTATTTGATGATCAAATTTGAAAGCCATTTTGCTTCCTCCATAGTTTGGATCCCTCTGAAGGCAAACAAATCCCACACACTTTTCAGCCACCACAGGAGGTAAAAGTACTCATTTGTAGAACCACATCAAGGCAAAGGTTGAGGGTTTGCTTCAAAATGAAACATTTGTGGTCAGTTGACATTGCAGAAGGTTGGGTTGAGCAAACTGTATCAAGAGGGAAGTGTTTGCTGACAGTTTGACAAAAGTACACATTGCTTTTGCTTTACCAGAAACGAGCGTAGGCGCTACACCACCGCTCCCAATGAGACCTTAGGGTATTGCGTAGCTATCCATTCACAGCTCTCGCAGTGATGAATGAGGTCTTAGCAGATGCCTTGCAGAGGGCTGGAGAAGAATAGATTCCTCATATGTCTGCCCTTTTCCCCTCAGATTGGGCCAGGCAGATGATTAGAGAAAGAATGATCTGGGCAGTTTAATGAAACCCATCTGCTTTGGCTGTTAACAGAAAAGTCCTTCAGAAGCTCTTGAAAAGCAACAGTAATTTAATTTTTAAAAATCACATAGATATAGCTAGATACGAATATATATTTTATGTATGTGTCTATACTTTACACACACACATAATACAAAATATCTACTTATTTATTTAAAGAAAACTTCCCTTTCCTGCAATCGCAGATGAATGGATACATTGCTGTATATACATCCAACATAGGACCCTGACTACATAGTTTTGACATCAATAGATGGTTGTGTTGACTGAATGTAAAAGAAACTGAATCAATGTAAATTCAAACCAATTTAACCTGTTAGGTGTGTTAAACAGCATAGAAATTTTTAGAGCAGAAGATAATTTATTGAAATTACCTGAATGTACTGACTGCCGGACGTATTGAAGTCACACTGAAGGCTCCCTTTCTCACAATGTCTTCAGGACTGGTTTTCACATATAAGCTGATGGAGGCAGCTGGAAGCTGAAAAAGGAGAGGCAAAGTCATTATTTCAACCTATGCACTTTAAAAATCATAGCTGATGTTGGAGATTTTATTCTATACATACTAGCTTAGAGAATCTTTTATTCCATTGGATATATTTTTATTTGTCTCAGGTTTATATAAAAATTCAGTTAAATGTAATTTCATACCTGTCCAGTGTTTAGTAATATTACAAAATATAGATAAATATGCAATATATAACATGCATATCTATCTCCTATAGACAGAATGAAACATGCAGAGAAATACTGACGAAATAAATAGAGCAAAAAATTATTAATTTTGTTGAATATTTTCATATCAAAATTTTAGTTTTTGATACTTTATGACATTTCTTAAATTTTTAACAATGTATCATTGGAGCCAGACAAATTATATTTATAAAGATAAATATGATGGGCTGATACATTGTAAATAAATTGAAATTTTAGGGACTAGCTCTTAAATATTTTTTATTTTATTACATTTATTTTTATTGAAAATATTTTCTAGATAACAAAAGTATTTAGTGACTAATGTCTAGCACAATCCAGGCAAACATTTTCAAATCTTTATGAAGAATAAATAAAAGCTAGCCTAATGGTTATTTAATTCACAGCACATGACATTATTTGTACCTATTAAGTGGTATGCTTATTCTTTATGAAGGAACAACTCATTATCATCAGTTTCAGAACATGGGCTTTTATCTGCATTCATGTATACAAAAAACCTGTTTATCAACAAATAATTAAATTGAGTAATTCTATGCTGAGGTAAGTTGAATAAGAACAAGTTCTAAAAACTTGAGGGATCTGAATGTTTATAACAAAGGTTCTGAAAATTTAAGAATGCACCACAATCACCTGGAAGGCTTTATAAAACAGACTGCTGAGCTCCGCCCTAGAATTTCTGATTCAGTTGGTTGGAACAGGGCTGATTACATGCCTTTTTTACAAGTTCCCTGGTAATGCTGATGCTGCTTACCCAAGGACTGCTGTCTGAGAGCCACAGGTTTATATGATCAATTGGATCTTGGAATGTGAACCCCCTGCTGCTGAAGACAGAACAAATATATGAAATGATGAAGGGAGTTAATCATAAAGAAAAGAGACTGTTCTTCCTTTTGTGTGAAGAAATTTCATTTTTTAAAATATATTTCTTTATTGATTTCAGAGAGAAAGGAAGATGGAGAGAGAGATAGAAACATCAATGATGAGAGAGAATCACTGATCGACTGCCTCCTACACACCCCCTACTGGGGATCGAGCCTACAACCCAGGCATATGCCCTTGGCCAGAATCGAACCTGGGACCCTTCCGTCCGCAGGCCAACACTTTATCCACTGAGCCAAACTGGCTAAGGCAAGAAATTTCATTTTTTGTTTCTTTATCTTTGTTTTATTTATTTATTTACTTATTTGTTTGTTTGTTTGTTTATTTATTTATTTTGCTTGCTCAAAAAACCAAAGAGGAACCAGGAAATTGGAAGAGGAAATGCTAATAGGAAATTTCCCTGTAGTTAGAGCAGTTTGACCTTGCTGTAGAAGAGCTTTCCAACTCTCACTCAGTCTTCTTAAGTCATGAGGAGTCTTCATCCTTTCCTATAACTTAGACGCATTGGTCATTTTTTATAGTTACCTTATTTTTTCATATATATATACATATATATATATATTTAATTTTCTTGCAAAAGTTCTTGTTCCTTCACTCATGCAAACATTATTTTTCTAGACCTGCTGGGATATTCATAGCACTCAATTATTTCTATCACAAATTTACATAAACCCTAAGGGCTGTGGCTTTTCCTCTTCATAGCTGGGCCAGTCTGCACTAAGCTTTCCCCTTTGACCTAGCCATTGTCACTGCTCCATCACCTGGGATGTCAAAACTGGGCACCATGTCTGGATCACAAGGATATGCTTTCATATCTGGTCCATGCACCAAGCTAAACCTCTTTCCCCAAATGAGAGCAAGAGCTACCCCTTTCTTTGCGTTTGCCTTTAAATTGCATCTGAACTTAAGTGGCCATTGCAGTAATAGGGTGATTTTTCTGGAACCTGGGTTCCTAGCCCAGTTCTCACAACATCAATACTTATCAGGAGACTAAATTTAAGAAGGAATGTGAACGTCATCAATAGCATGGCATCATTTTATATGACCCCTCTTTTTTTTTTTTTTTTTTCTCTACAAAATGAGCATCTCTTTGCCACATTCACTTCCCCTTCTTTTGGCAAAAGGTTGATTTTTTAAATATATTTTCATTGATTTCAGAGATGAAGGAAGAGAGATAGATAGAAATAAAAATAAATGATGAGAGAGACTCATTGATTGGCTGACTCCTGCATACCCCACACTGGGAATCCAGCCCACAACCCAGGCATGTGCCCTGATCATGAATTAGACCATGACTTCCTGGTTCTTAGGCTGACACTTAACCACTGAGTCATCCTGGATGGGCTGAAGGTTGATATGTATACACTCACTAGTGGCAACTGTGGAGTTTTGTGACTGTCTCTTAAGTTTCCTTCAGTATGAGCATATGGGTGCTCTCTCAACTGCTTTTCAGCTTTCAAACAGGAAGTCTGTGGTGCCACGGAAAAGCAATTACAGTCCCAATCATAGTTTTAAAAATAACTTGGTTTGAGGCGCAAATTCTTTTTCCTTCTTTATCACTAGATGCCTAATCATACCAGATGCAAAGCTCAATAGATAAGCAATGCATGACATGAGAAATCCCAGCCTAAAAAGAAGTTCACTTCTCTCTAATTTATAAACTGTCTCACAACATCATGAACTCTAAACTCAACACTGGCTACATACATTTACCTCTGATCAGAAAACCAAATAATGTTTTGGGTTTTTGTTTCATTTTGTTTTGCATCAGAACGTTTATTTTCAGCAAGAGTATCCCCAGATTTCCTCTCCAAAAGTCCATATCAAAGAGATAATGGTAAATAGTCATTTCACGAATATGCGTCACATTGTTAGCTCTCTGTATATTTTTCCCTTGTACCCTGTGGTTGAATTAGTCTTTTAAAGGAAGTCCAGGTAAGCTCTCAGCATCTGCCGACACTTAATGGTAAGTAACAGCATTGTGAGAGACCCAGAATTTTCCTCATTGGATCTCTTCAGGGGGTGCTGCACAGAGTCAGTCCTCCCCTAATCTCTGACTGGTTTTCAATGCAAACACTGATTGCCTTACTAGCTCCTGGCCAGAGGATTTAGTTAAGCACTTGACTGAAAACCATGTCAATGCAAATTTAGAGGATAAACCAATTTGAAAATCCCCAAGACTTCAGCAAATTATACTTCTGCCACAGTATCAGCAAAACAAGATAGCAATTATGCAAGAAATCAGCTGA
Source organism: Eptesicus fuscus (assembly GCF_027574615.1). Classification (NCBI taxonomy): domain Eukaryota; kingdom Metazoa; phylum Chordata; class Mammalia; order Chiroptera; family Vespertilionidae; genus Eptesicus; species Eptesicus fuscus. The sequence continues at coordinate 14,438,193 of NC_072477.1, read as the reverse complement.
AAGGTTATTTTTAATTTAAAATTTTGTGTCTTTACAACTAGAAAAAAAATGAAACTCTGTCTATTCTTTCTTGTAAAACCCATCCAGTAGAAGCCAAAGCCATATGGTACATTGTCACAGCCATGTTCTAAGATGAGGAATACACGCATGCGTACATATGGTCACACAAACTGCTTCAGGAAGAATAGAGAGTTAAAGTTAAATTGTCAGATGAAGTTAAATTGTCAGATTTTCTCCCAGTGTTCTATACTAATCTTTTAGAGATCCAAGCATAATTCACTTCCAGGAAAAGCTAGCTATCTGAAGGTGATCAGCCTTGGCCATTTCTTCAATCTCATGTCTGAACTCTTAACTCCGGTCTCACCATTTCTCTGGATGCACTCCCACTTCTGGATGCTCTAGCTGAGATAACTTCAGCTGATTTGGGCAAAAAAAGAGGCTCCACCTTTTATCACAGTGTAAAGACCTCTGCTGTGTTCAGAGAGGCAGATTCATGACTGGTGGATCTTTTAGTTTATGTACTTTTGGTCTAGAGAAGTCGAAGTCTTCCTAAAGCATGTGGTCTCTGAAGGCAGCTACCTCCAGTTCACAATGCCCTGCAGGCAATGCATGTTCTGTTGCAGTATTTTCAGGAGCCCAAAACACAGGTGCAATTTTTGTTGTTGTTAATCCTCGCCCTAGGATATTTTTCTATTTATTTTTAGAGAGAGTGGAAGGGAGGGAAAAAGGCAGAGAGAGAGAGAAACATTGATGTGTCTCATTGATTGGTTACCTCCCGCACGCACCTTGACCAGGGCCAAGGCTTGAGCCTGTAATCTAGGTATTTGCCCTTAATGGGAATCAAACCCAAGATTCTTCAGTCTGCAAGTTGACACTCTATCCACTGAACCAAACTGGCTAGGGTGACAGGTGCAATTTTTGTAAGGAGACGGGGGTTATGGGACCACATTTACGAAGGACTGGAGTTTAGAAAGCAAATAGCATGCTTGAGAACTAGGGTGACAGCCTGGTCTGGGTTAGAATCCAGGGTCTCTCCCCAAACTGCTGGGGGAATTAGATAAATTCCTAAGCTTTCTAGACCTCAGATGTTCAACCAGAAGTGTCTAACTCCTTGTTTCTCAAAGTGTGGCCAGCATCATCGAATCCCTAAACTACTGAATCAAGCCCACCTTATAGTAAAATTCTTGGTGATTCTGTGCGTGTTAAAATTTTGACCATTACCAGACTACTATACAATAAGACCTCCCTAAATGGTAACTATTATTGAGTACCGACTATCTCCTGATGCCATTGTAGGCTCAGTGGATAATCATAGAAACCAGAAACTAATATTAGCCTGTACTCCCATATTAGGAGAAAGAAACTTGAATTTCATAAGTAACATACCCAATTGCAGATGGAGATGAGTGCCCTAAAGACATTGAAGAATGCCTTACGATCTTAAGAAAATTGACTTGGACAGGGGTGTCCTAGGAGCTCTATGATTATTCTTAAAGATCATTGTTAGCTCTGTTGTTTATAGATCCCCTGTCATTTCTTCACTACCATTTCAGTTTTAACATCTTATGTATGAACCAATCTTGTACATTTGAATGCATGTTTGATCCCCTTAGGATTATAGATTGTCTTTCTCCTCCTTGACATCCAATTCTGGACTCCCAAACAGCTACGTGCCCTGCATTAACTCAACAGACATAAATCCCTCAGTTTCTTCCTCAGTGGGGTTCTCTCCAAAAACGATATGGAGCTGGTAGAGGAGAAGTGCCTCTTCACTATTCCAGGCAGCAAATGAAGCATTCGCTGCAGCTCACAGCATTCTTAAAGGTCGAGCTCCCTCACTGGACATGTTATATTACAGTAATTATTTTCCCTTGGTTTCTCCTCCTTTAAGTACTATTCTCTGGCTCCACTGAGTCCTGACATTCCCACTCAACACTGCTGGTGCCTGAGTTACCACATCAAGAGTCATCATAGCACAGCCGCACACACAAAAATAGTGATGGATAGAGACCCAGAGGCACCAAACCTCCAAAATAGAAAAAGAGAAAAGAAGGGATAATCTTAGACCCATTCCCTCCACCAACACTTGATACATGGAGATTCAAGTAAACAATGGCAAGGATTTATGAGTTCTAAGTACCACACTGCAATCTGCACTTTCCAGAAATATTTTTAAAATTGCCATTCGTTAATATGTATAGAACGTCTTATCTTGTATGTTGTTCATGTTGTTCAGCAAATTACCTTTAAATGCATATTTGAACACCTCACTCTCCACGGCTTAAGGTGCTTTAGTGGCTGCCCATTAAGTAATCTCCACAAGGTTCAATTTCCTGCAAGGCCCTTCATCTCATGACTCTTTCACCTTGAATCATACCCACCACCCATCACATCAAAGACATAGAAATTGTCAATATGTTTTATTACTCCATGAACCTAAGCCTTTTATCATATTTACTAGAGGCACAGTGCACAAAATTCATGCATGGGGCGGGGGGGGGGGGGGATGTGCCCTCAGCCCGGCCTGCACCCTCTCCAATCTGGGACCTCTCGGGGGATGTCCCTCTCACCATCCGGGACTGTTGGCTCCTAACCACTCACCTGCCTGCCTGCCTGATTGCCCCTAACCACTCTGCCTGCCTGCCTGATTTCCCCTAACCACCTCTGCCTGCTGGCCTGATCGCCTCTAACTGTTCCCTTGCCTGCCTGATCGTCCTTAAAGCATCTGCCTGTCGGCCTAATCGCCCCTAACTGCCCTCCCCTGCAGGCCTGGTCACCCCTAACTGCCCTCCCCTGCCAGCCTGATCACCCCTAACCACCTGTGCCTTGGCCCCTGCCACCATGGCTTTTTCCAGAAGGACGTGTGGATAGATGTCTGGAAGATGTCTGGTCTAATTAGCATATTACCCTTTTATTAGTATAGATTCTTTGATCTGAAATCTGCTTATCATTCCATTCTCCCAGAAGAGTCTCTTTTTCCATCAATAGTTACTCATATCTTCTGGATGAAGCCTTTTCTGACTCCCTCAGAAGATTAATTGATTAAAAGTTCTCAATAATGACTGCTGTTAACTATTTTATTGCGCTATATTTTTGTGTTACACAACATTTGATACATAAATATTTCTGAGTTTTTGCAGCTATTTTCTCATTATATTGTGATCTCAAAAGTGGCTAGGCAGCCTTTTGATTGTGTATTCCCAGACTCTAATACAGTGTCTGGAGCACAGTACGTTCTTGGGGAAAAAATGTGCTTAGAACAGCAGGCAGGAAAAATTGTGTACATTTTAATACATGAATGAATGAATGCACAGGGATGGTAAACTGTATCCATCCATAACTAAAAGCAGAATGAAATTAAATGCCATGTCCCTGCGCACTGCCTGTTTTGTAATCAGTGCTGAAATATTTGTCAAATCAACAAAAAGAATATATGGACGAAAACAGAGAGACAGCTCTACTTCCTATTTCCTGAGCACTGAAATTGTATCGCTTGCTTACAATAACCCCCTCGTGTATATAGGTACTTTTCAAACCTTTCAAATCAAATGTCATGTTAGGAATATACTCTATATTAAAAGAACAACTTCCATGGTTTCCAGAGCAATTTGTAAATATTATCTTATCAACTCGACTAAGGTAGACAGGCTGAAAACTTTACATTTATGCTCCAGATGATTCAGCCCAGGGAGTGCGTGTATGTGTGTGTGCGTGTGTGCGTGTGTGCGTGTGTGTGTGTGTGTGTGTGTGTGTGTGTGTTGGGTGAATGTCAGGCTGCACTATGCTAAAGTCTCTCCTCAGTCTGTCTCTCTCAGCTCTTTGCATATCTAAATAAAGATCACACGGACAAGCTGATCATGATCAGGCAGTGATCTGGAACTATGATTTAAATGACTCTCCTAGCAGGTTTCATACATGGTGTTCTTTCTATGTAATGCTAGAGAGGTCAGCAACACAATTTCTCTCATCTTCCTCTAAATCTCTGTATCAATCTCTTTTTCAATAATGGATTTCTACAATACTTCCTGTCTCCAAATTGAGGAAAAACTAAAAAAGTATAAGCTATGTATTCTGCTCTGGGAGGATTCACAATTTGATGGAATGTCAAAACTATGTCACTGTTTCAATTATTGCTTATTTATACATGGTGATACAAACACAGTGTAGGATAGAAATGTATGTGTCAATGTGTTAGAAATAGAATATTGGGGACCAGCTATAATTATAGGAAATATTAAACATGTTTAATATGGTAACTGTGATTGTTTCAATCTGGTAACTGATTGTTTTGTTCTGATTAAAGGAAGCACATTCTAACCTGGCTGGGAGTTGCATGTGTGACCAAGAAGCTCACCTGGAAATGTGGCTCATCCTCTACATTTAGGCGCTACCTATTATCATGGAAAGATTAACAGTCTTGTTGAAAGATTAACAACCTTGTTGCAGAAACCAGAGGTGCCAGCCCTTTGAAAACCCTCAGCCTTTTGTATATCCCCAGGGGGAAGATGCTCCAACCAGTAAGTAATCTTGCTGCTGGGGTCCGGCTGATCAGGACTGAGTGAGATGTGCTGGACATACCCTATAGCCCTCCCGTGGTCCCTCCCAGGCTGGCTAACTTCCTGCGTCCCTCTCCGACTCTGATCATGCACCAGTGGGGTCCCACAGCCTGGCCTGCACCCTCTCGCAATCCAGAACCCCTCGGGGGATGTCAGAAAGCCAGTTTCAGCCCGACGGTGGAATGACCGGTTGCTATGATGTGCAGTGACTACCAGAGGACAGACGCTCAATGCAGGAGCTGCCCCCTGGTGGTCAGTGTGCTTCCACAGGGGGAGCGCAGCAGCGGTGGTGAGAGCCTCTCCCACACTCCTGCCTCCTTGGCAGCACTAAGGATGTCAGTCAGGCATCCCTCAAGGGCTCCCGCCCTGAGAGAGGTCACAGGCCAGGCTGAGGGAACCCCAGAGTGCATGAATTTTGTGCACTGGGCCTCTAGTTTCTTTATATTCTTCAAGGGACTGGTCTTTTGTTCTCTAAGATGGCTCTCAATCCTTCTTTAACTCATTTTACTTTCCTTCTGCTCAAACTACTTTGCACAATCTATCTTCTCTACATACTCAAATTCCACTCGTTATTCATGATACATACTCTGTCCTCCTAAATAAATCTGTTTCCTGGTGATTTCTTTTTATCCCTGAAGTCCTGGTACATATCACAGAGTTTAGCATCCAATTACATATTGACTAATATTTTTTCCTGTATGCACATCTTATTTCCCCAAGGATAATCTAAGTTAACAGACTTTCAAAAACATCTTATTTTAAATTAGTTTGTATCCTCCAAAGGCTGAGCAATTCAAAAGATACTCTTGATTAGGAGTTGGGATTACAATATATACCTTTATTTTTCCTTTGTTTATAGCATAGGCTCATAGCACCTTGCTGTTATTTCTATGGTTCCCTAGGTTTGGGCTTCCGTCTCTACCCCCTCAACCTTGCAAACTCCTACTCATTCTTCAAGACCCAGGGCACAGAAGTACTTCTATTTAGACATGTCCGGAATGAATGTGTTTTACTTTGATGCTCCTATAAACTTTACACAGTACTCCATTTTAGTTGTAATTACATATCCTTATAATTTATCACATTTATAAATTTATCAAATTCAGTACTATCTGTAGTAGACAGAAAAATGGGCCCCCAAAACAACAACAAAAAGAAATGCTTATTGAGTCCCTCCCAGGTTCCTGGAGATATCTATGCAATAAGGATCATAAAGCCTGCATTTACTGTGATTATGTTATGTTTTTATATATCTGAATTTAAACTTTCCCTGATATTTCAGATATGAATATCCAACTACCTATTTTAGTTTTGTTTCTTATATTTCAAAACAGTGCCTCAAACTTGACATAACTGAAACATTACTCTTGATACATTCACTCTAGGTATATTCTCTAGATGGCACACTCTGCTTCTCAAAAGTGCCTGCCCATCACTAACCAAACTGCACAAGCAAAAACTTTTTTCTCTATCCTCACTCTCAGCATCCAACCTGTCTCATGAAATCTTCTCATTCCTGTCTCAAAATCACATTCTATGTTCATTCATTTCTGACCATCATTACCACCATCTCCCACCTCCACACCCATGAGGACTACAGTGGACTCTTAACTGGTTTTCTTACTTCCATTCTTGACCCTATTCCTTATAATTTATTCTGTATACATTTTCCAGAGTGTTCTTTTAGCAAAAGAAACTGCTTGGTCCCCAACTAAAAATACTCTAGTGTCTTACCACTGCTCACTTAGCTCAGTCTGCTATAACAACATATCATAATGTGCTTATCTAATCAACAGAAATTTGTTGTTCACAGTTCTGGAGATTGGGAAGTCCAAAATCAATGTGTTGGTCAATTATTGTCATAAGGTTTGCTTCTTGGTTGCAGAAGGCTGTCCTGTTAAGTCCCCACTTGGTGGAAAGAGAACTAGCTAGCTATGCAACTTCTTCTTATAAGGGAACTAATTCCATTGATGAGGGCTCCACCTCCAAATACCATCCCATTAGGGTTAGATTTCAACTTACGAATTTTGAGAAAATACAAACATTCAGATCACAACTGCATTTCAAATAAAGCTCCAGATTCTTAATCTCATCTCACGAAGCCTATGTCTCAGACTTCATTCCCTACCACTGTTTGCTTTGCTCATTATGCTCTAACACACTGTCTTTATTTTAGATTTTTTTAAGAAATCAAGCCAACTTTTACTTTAGAGCCTTTGCAGTGGGCTTGTATTGTCTGTCTGGAATGTTATTTCCTCATAATCACCTAGACACTATTATCATCACTTTTAAGTCTAATCTTGGGAAGTGAAAGTCCTTTGGTGCTACAGCAGCCAATTATAATTCTTTACACAATACTTTGCACATTCGTTTGCATATTGTCTATCATCCCTCACTAAAATGTGAGCTTCAGGAGAGTAGGAAGACCCTATCTATGTTATTTATCTCTACCTACAAGATCTAAATTAATGTTTCACATGCAATGATTTCTCAATAAATATCTGTTAAAAGAATAGAATGCAAAAGTCACAACACCCTATAAGTGAACACTCTACCAATTATAGTATAAGAACTCTTCCTAGGTCACCAATCTATTATAACAGAGACACTCAAAAATATATGAAAATCGTATTTCGCTGCCTCAGTTCCCATTAGAAGAACTGTTAAAACTGCAGCTCAAAGGAGGGGAGGCCCTTTGTATTTCAAGGAGGACCATGTCCACCTCTCTGCATGCCTCCGATTTCAGGTTACATTTTTGTCTTCACATGTTATTTCCATGTTCCCAGCCCATTCTCCTATTTGAGGATGTGCATGGCCCTGCTTGTAGGCCTCCTGCCAAGAGTGCCACCTGAAGATACACTTATACTAGTATTTCTTCTGCCTGTGCCTCTCTCTGGTTACAAAATAATATGGAGTGCCCACAGTACGGGTGATTACTTTTGATTAATAGAGAAACCTGGTGGTTTTCACAGCTCTGGAGGCACCACCATCATGGCTTCCAATTTATCCTTTTGAAGATACTGCCCCGACATCAGCCTGGCAACTACCATCCCCATTCCTTCCATCTATAGCACCTTATTTACATTCACTCCTGCTCCAGGAAGTCCCCACTCCTATCAACAGTTTATACCATACCCTTTGTCTCTGAAACCATTCTCCTGCCCTAGTCTCTCTACTCACAAAAGGATCAAATTACCAATCTAATGTCTGCTTATATGTTCCTTCCTTTTTCTCCTTTTGCTACAGTTTGAGTGGAAGACTTGAACATTTGTTTTTGTTTTGTTTTCTTTTTTTTTTTACAAAAAAAAATATCATTGCCTATATAGTCCTTTATTCCCATTTTGTTTACTTACTAGGCCCAATGTATTTACATGTAAATTATTAATATGAGATAAGACAAATCGAAATGCTCAATAAATGGGACACATCATCATTGTTAGTGTTATTAAGCACAATTAACAAGGTAACACCTAACCTTTATATCTTTTCAAAAAGTCTCTGAAAAAAATTGTGAGTTTCCAATTTCTCTCAGGGCTTCACAGCACTGAGCTAAAAACAGAATATTCTGTCAGTCAAGGAATGAGGCTTGTACATGATGTCAAACATCCCACTTAATTTAATTACTTGACCAATGTGCCTTTGAAGTTATGCATACGTTGTCTCGTGTGCAGTTGAAAATTATAGTTGTTGCTTACAGAAGGGGTGGGGAGAGGAAAAAAGAAGCAGTATCCAGCATATGATAGCAATTTTCCTTTGATCATGTCAAAAGTAAGATATGTATAAAAGATGTGCTCTGCAGTTGATACTGCACATCCTCTTTCTTAAGTTTATGATGATGGTTTATGTTTTATGTTCTCAATATTAGAACACTGAAATATAGTCACTCCCTCAATAAAATCTTAGTTCTCTAAAGACAAACAGCGTTACAAAATAATATGTAGTGCCCACAGTATGGGTAATTACTTTTGATTAATAAAGAAACTTACATAACACACTCCTCTAGGAAAATTATATGTTTCAGGTCCATACTTTGAAATCTCCAAATTTCAAATAGGAAAGAAATTAGCTTTCTTGTATCTAAAGATTAGGTTTAGAAAATATATATTAAAATTATAAAAAAAAATATAATTTTATTTTAAAAAGGAAGACAAAATACATCCAAGGGAGATAAGATAGGTAATTAGCAAAAGGAAATATTCATCTCAAAAATAAAATGAATTTAAAAAATTACAATAGATGAAATTTACATTTAAATTGATTTTAAAGAATATGAGGAAAGTTTTCAAGAATTTCTTATCTGTTTTAGGAATCAGCAATCAGCAAATAAGTCAGTTTTTAAAGGTTATCCTTATCTGTCTTCAAAACTGCCTCTGGGGAGATCTCAGCTCTCTGTCAGCTGGATCCCAGACATTTTCTGCTGTAAGAGGTCACCATGGCTTTCTAGAAATCCTTCAGGTCATAATGCTGCCAGCCATGCAATGAAACTTCTTTAGGCAAAACTGTGACTTATTCTGCTCTCTCCTCTCTTATCTCTCCATAGTCCTTTAGTGTCTTCTACAGTCCTAAACACTAAGGGGAGGATGAGATGGTGATTATGACAGCTGTGTTATTTTATTTTCAACCAAACACACTTCCTCTTTTTCCAGGACCAGAAACTACAATAGTTCATATTTGTTTCAAATGGAGAATCCACGTGCTTAGCTAGGAAGCAGAGGTGTTCCCTCTGCACTGTCCCAGCTGCGGGGGGTCTGGAGCTCTCATCGTCACCCCAACTACAGGGACTCACCCCATCCCATTGCTGGGTGCCCAGGTTTTCCCTCTGGTCTCATTATCTTGGGTTGGAAAACACTGCAGGGAGAGTGCTGCAGAACAACCAGGTAGGTGACCAGATTTGCTGGCATCCTGCTGGCTGGATGGTGATGGCATAAGCAGGACCACTGTCATTTACAAAAAAGCTGTTAGACAGCTGGCAGGTACTCTGGACATTCTAATGTCTCATTTTTTTTTTTTTACAGTGGTTCTTCAATAAGCTCAACCCCAGAAACTTCCCAAACATTAGTACACCTGGAGAGTTCACCCAGCTCAATGCCCTTATTCTTCTCTTGCTTCCTCAATCTCATTCAATGTATGTTCACATCTCTTTATTTCTCTCTACCGAACCATTTTTCCTCTTCATTCTCTTCTCCCTCTTCTCCCTCCCCCTCCTCCTTTTCCTCCTCCTCCTCCTCTTCCTCTTCCTTCTCCTTCTCCTTTTTCTTCATTCATATCACAATACATATAAATGACATATCAGGAAGAGCCTGTTTACTCATAACAATACAAAGCCATTAGCAATATACATTCTTGTTCTCCTTTCTACAAGAAAAAGGAGGCCCAGGACTTTGGAAATAACTTTGCTCTCATGTTTCATCCCAGGAGAGAGAGAAGATGTTCATATTTCATTCTTGGAAAAATTATCTTCCCACAAGTATAAACAGATGACTCCAAAGGCAGCAAAGGAGAATGCAAGCAAATTAACAAAAAATAATTGAATTTTAAAACAAATAAAATTAAATTTTTATAACCCATTGTATCTGTATAGACAACCTCAAGCTTGAATAGTTCTTTTTTGAAAAGCCATTTGAATTGAACTCTAGTCAAATTTTAAATACAGCAGTCAGTGATACTTAGGAGGCCACTGGTCAGTTGATTCTGTAAGCCAATTGACAATTTGAAGCCTTTCTTTTGTTAGCTCAATGAATTTGTAATCCAAATTGTCATTTATTAATTTTTCAATATCTTGATGACTGATAAAAGTTGCAAACAGATTTTTCAGAGTTCTTCATAAAAAGTGCCCACAAATGCATTCATTCTTCAACTGCATTCATTTTGCTATCAAATGCTAAACCTTAATGTAAAAGATTTAAGAGCAAAATAAAATGTGAATTATTGCTAGATCAGTCAATAAAGATCAATAATTATCAGCCCCATTTATATTCTGCCATGCCAACATTTTCCCATTTCTATATATGCAACTCCCAGGATAACAGCCTTAAGATTCTGACATGTTTGCTTTATAATTTTATGAGAGCACTAACAAGATAAAATGATATCGAGTTCAAATACATAGATTATCTAGAAGTGAAGTATAGAGCCTTAGATGCTCTCTGCAAGAATGCAGAGAACTTCTCTGTGAAATAAGACCATTGGACTAGATGATTTCTGCATTTCCTTCCAACTCCTGGGATCTGTGATATTTTTTAGACATTTTGTTCCTTTTTCTTTTAAAGACTTTTAGACATTTTGTTCCTTTTTCTTTTAAAGACAGAAGCACCATTTGTAAATGTGGGATGGTCTAGTTTCTCAGCTCAATGTACTCATCTGCAAGAAGGATACCATATCTTCACCGTCTCGCCTCAATGGGTTTCTGTGAAAATACAGCATGTAGAAGCACATTATGGACTGGAAATGTTTTGCAAGTCAGGATGGTACTTTTACTATCTATGGCACAATTGCTATAAAAAAGCAGAATTTAGGGGTTAAATTGTGTGGTCTTGAGAGTATGACTCAATTTGAATCGTCATCTTTTTTAAGCCACTGAGTCTGGAGACTACTTGGAAAATAGGGAGGCAAGTACCTACCTTATGAGATGATTGTGAGAATTGAACAGGATAACACATGTGCATCTCATATCACAAGTCCCTGGACATGATAAGCACTCAATAAATGTGATTACTTCTTGAACATTCCTGGCTTTGTAAAGTATGCATCTAGGCAGTAATCATGAAAGAAAAAAAAAATGAAGAAAAAAGCAATAAAAGAAGATAAGTGTACTATTTCTAAATCTGGCTATTTCCCAGAGATTATGTTCTCTAACAATAAGGAAGATAGTACTAAATAAAAATGATGTTTGAATTCTAGGAATATCAGAATTTGAGTAGAGAAGATCAAAGGGCATAAGTCTGAATCTCTTTATCATAGACAAGGGCTTTTACATCTTACTTTTCTAGCTTTTGGGGTACCTTTACTATCAGCACTTTTTCCAGGTGAGTACTAGAGCAGCTTGTGATGGAGCTGGTATGTATCAGCTTGCCAATTATTAAATGTTCAGGAGTTTTATGAGCTGGTTGGAAACCTGTGGTTGTTTGAAGTCTGCCTACGTGTAAGTATTTACATCTAGAAAATTGATAGCACAAATCACAACCTTTCTTTTGGGTCTTGGAATTCTTGCTGTTTACCAGCACACGACTGGTTCTCTTTGGAAATGATCCATTGATCTTGTGAAGTTAGCCCACATATTGCTCAGGAAGAAAGAAAGTCACTTATCTCTTCAAAAAACATGAAACCAATGCTTATGGTGACCCAGACATTATTCTTTATTCTAATCTGACCAGCAAACTAGTTTACAGTCTACTGATCAGCCTGGAAATACTGAGTGAAACCTAAACAAAAAGAAAATTCAGACAAGAGCAATCTAATGATAAAAGCCAAGGAAAAAGGGGTGGCCCCAAAAGTGGTATTCTTCAGAACTGGCATCAGATATCAGTAAGTGCATCTCCTGAGAGACATCAGTGCCAGCCTTCATGATTCCCTTGAAATTTCCAGCTTGCAAAAGACTGTGATTGTAGTTCAGATACTGTGATCTCAACTTTATCATAAAAAAAATGGCAATGTTTTCAATAGATTTAATAAATCAGTACTAAATGTCCTTTGGTTTCTTGTGTACAGTTGCTCTGAACTGAATGATTCATTGTTGTTAGAGGAATAGGCCAATTGTGGAATCTCCTCATAGGAACAAAGACGATGCATTGGCAGCATTCTTTGTTTTGCAATATGGAAGCTTATAAAAACTTATTTGCTTTTAACATTAAAAATGTTCCAATTCACCTGTCATCCAACTACATTAACTATTTTAAAAGCAAGCAGTTCAGACACATGCTCACTCCCTCAAGTGATATTCATTAATGTATTTAAACTCCTACAATATGTATTTTGAAACACAGAAACTGCAGGCTAAGCATTTATGTGGTCACGTAATATGACATTTCTACAGCCAAAAACAATGGCTTAATGACAGCCACAGACTGCTGATGTGGAAGAAAAACTACCTTAGAAATCAGAAAAACAAGATTAAAATTTTAACATTTACCATTTTCTGACCAATGTTAATTTAGTCACCACAGTCTCTTAGCTTCATTTTCCCAATTCATTAATTTTTGTAAGGACTTATAAGACAGGAGAATTGGACAAAGGTAATTTTTAAATATGTGGACTACTAATACTGGAGTAAGAGAGTTGAGTTTACATGGTGCATGGCTAAGCACTGAGTCAAATATTTTGAATCACCAAGTGATAGAGGCATTTCCTCAATATTTTGATAAAACTAACAAAATTACTTAGCTGGAGAGATTGGGAATTCTAAATAAAAATGTAGATTCAAGGTTCAAAGTTTTCTTGGAGAAAAGTATCTAAATATGATTTTTAAAAATGCTCAAAGTCACTGAACATCAGAGAGATTAAAATTAAAATGACAATGAGATATTGCTTCAAACCTGTCAGATGGTTACCATCAACAAATGACAAGTGCTGGCGAGGATGTAGAGAAAAAGGAACCCTAGTAAACTGCTGGTGGAAATATAGAATGGTGCAGCCATTATGGAAAACAGTATGGAGTTTCCTAAAAAAAATAAATATGGAACTGCCAATTGACCCAATGATCCCACTTCTAGGAATGTATCCTAAGGAACCCGAAATAACAATCAGAAAGAATGTCTGCACCCCTATGTTTATAGCAGCACAATTTTCAATAGCTAAGATCTGGAAACAGCCCAAGTGCCCATCAGTAGATGAATGGATAAAAAAAAAAAAAAGCTGTGGTACATTTATACCATGGAATACTATACAGCAGCAAAAAGGAAGAATCTCTTTCCCTTTGAGACAGCATGGAGGGATCTGGAAAGTATCATGCTAAGTGAAACAAGCCAGTCAGAGAAAGGCAAGTATCACATGATCTTACTCACATGTGGAATCTAAGTAACAAAATAAATTGATGAACAAATGTACCCAGAGACATGGAAGCATAGAACAGAGTGTGGAATCTTGGAGGAAAGGCAGGGGAGGGTGTGTGGGTAAGAGGTAATCAACCAAGGACCTTGTATGCATATATACATGGCCCATGGACACAGACAATGGGGCAGTGAGGGCATGGGCAGGGGGCAGGGTCAGATAGGAGGGGGTCAATGAGGAAAAAATGGGACATATGCAATACTTTAAAAAATAAAGAATTATTAAAAAATACTGTTTTTTATTTATTATAATTATTTACATGATTTCCATTATTTTTAGATTATCCATCATCATTTAATAAATTCTCTGAGTATATTTCATACCACTCTGTTCCCTGCTACCTGTTAACAAAATTATGTTAGAGTATTTCTTCCCTTCTTTTTTGAGCTCAATTTCATGTTTCTTAAAAGCAAAATAGTCAGCATAATGTCTGCATTCATTCCATCATTCATGTGTTTATTCACTTTTTTTGTAGCAAAAAATACAGAACAAAATGTATCATCTTAACTACATTAAGTGTATAGTCAGGAGCAATAAGTAAGTACATTCACACTGCTGTGCAACATTCACCAACATCCATGTCCAGAAATTCGTTCATACCTGTAAGTGGAATCATACTATATTTGTCCTCTTGTAAAGGCTAATTTCACTTATGATGAGGTCTTCAAGGTTCATCTATGCTTGTAATATGTATCAGAATTTCCTTCCTTTTTTTGAGTAATATTCCATTATATGTACCTGTTAAATTTTGTTTGTCCATTCCTTCAATAATAGATGTTTGGGTTGCTTCCACATTTTAGCTATTGTGAATAATGCTGCAGTGAGGACAAGTATACAAATTTAAGTTCTTGCTTTCATTTTTTTTTGGACATATACCCAGAAATGGAATCACTGAATAATATTATAATTCTATGTTGAATTTTCTGAGGAAGATTCTTGTCTTTCATTTTATATTTTGTACCTTTTACACTTTGCATTATTTTATATTTCCATGTGAAATGCACAAAGATCCAATTTCTTCACAGCTTCTCTAGCACTTTTTATTTCTGTTTTTTTTATAATAGTCATTTTAGTGGTATCTCATTATAGTTTTGATTTATACTTTCCTAATAATTAGTATGTTGAAAGTCCTATATAATAAAAGCATAGTATGCAAATTGTCCCCCTCAACCAGGAGTTCATCTGGGAGTTCGACCAAGGAGGGAGTACCCAGCCATCAGTTGCTAGGGACCTACCAGTGTATGAATTTTGCGCACTGGGCCTCTAGTCTTATCATATGCTTATTGACCATTTGCACATTTTCTTTAGAAAAATGTCTATTCAAATAATTTGCCGATTTATTAGATCAGCTTGTCTGGTTTTGGTTTCTGGGGTCATTTTATTCCCCCAAACATGACCTACATTCTAATGGCAGAGGAACATCAATAAAAGTACAGAAAACTGAATGGCCTTGCTAAGTTATAAATCGAGAGCCATGTGACTACCAAGCCTTGAAGCAACTAGCTCTTTTGGGGAGAGTAATAGAAGTTTCACTAATGCCCATTTCACCAGTGTGCCTTGGTGGTTGAGTGTCTGCCCATGAGCCAGGAA
The DNA here is from genome assembly GCF_027574615.1 of Eptesicus fuscus. NCBI lineage: Eukaryota > Metazoa > Chordata > Mammalia > Chiroptera > Vespertilionidae > Eptesicus > Eptesicus fuscus. The sequence continues at coordinate 14,423,002 of NC_072477.1, read as the reverse complement.
GTCAAGGTAAATGGTTACATGAGCCCAAACAATTATAATAATGTCATTGCTATGAAAAAAATATTTTAGTCACACTGTCCTCATTTATATGGATTTAAATAAACAATTACAACATTTCTAAATTATCAGACATAAGCCATACAAAACTGAGAATATTGTAAAGTAAAATGTGAAGAATTAGAATTACAAAATGTTTCCCTCTCTATCAAATAGAAAAGAACAATGTATATAGGTTTCTAATCTCCATTCTTAAGATCCTTATAAATTCTTAGAATAGATGAAGACTGGTGTAGTATCCCATCAGACTTGATTTTTCACAAACTGTGTTGACAAATACTGGAATTCCACAGGTGTTAAACATGAGGAATTATTTTATAATGTAGTAAAGCATAGGTATGCTGTGTTAAACAAAGTTACATTCATTTCTTTACTGAAAACCTTCTCATAGATATTAATAAAATAATGTGCATTATAAATATTTGAAAGGAAAACAGTATGCAATAGTTTTTAAATTTTCTTGTTGGAATCACATCATTGATTTAGTTATCCCTTGCTGCTTCATATTTTTTTCTGGTATCTAGTAGGTCTTCAATCATGTTATTTGAATAGATGAATAAGATCCAGGCAAAATGAAAGGCGGGGGGCGGGGGAGAAAGGCACTCAGACTAGCATACGGCACTTATTAGAAAGTCTTACTTTTGCAAAAACACCTGGTACAAGGAAAGAGGAAGCATATTCTGAGAAATAATATTAAAAACAGAAACATAGAATGTTATTTTTAGTTGAGAATGGGACTGAATTTAAATAGATTTTCTATGGCCTAAATCATTGTCCAATTAATTGCTACCTTTTAATAACAATGGCATCATAGATTGAAGGGAGGAAATTCTTTCTTAGTTCCCATTGCAATTAGTTTATTCCACTGGAATATGATAAATTATTAACCTTATCTTAAGACAAATACACAAACATTATTAATGATTAATGAAATAAAGTACTCAACTTTTAAATTATCCAGGCATCAGATTTGATTCTGTGACCTTCTAATGCAGGAAATTTGAAGAGGTAAGCTAAATTCTATCTGAAACAATCTTTGTCTAGGTTTCTTGTGCATTTAATGACCTCTGATTTCAACTGAAGTCATCCTGTTCCCATGACCTGGAAAATATCTGCATAGGGAACACTGAAGGCTTTTCACAATGTCTGTTGAACTTGAGACAAGCACCACATGAACAGTCCAGAGTCCTTCTCTGCTACAGATATCGCAGTGAACCCATCAGTCTGGAAATACTTCCACTCCCCCTACACACTGGGCACCTGCTTCTATCAATATCCAGCTGCTCTCTCATTTACACCATCTAATGTTTCACTTTTTCCCTCAAGGAAAATTCAGCCTTTCTGACATAGCTTAGGAGGAAATCCATAGCAATCTCATAGACTCATCTCTCCATATTCCCCGCTCACTATCTAGGTTCCAGAGGAGGGAAGGAATATTGAATTTCTTTCAATATCTTGAGTCAACTAGTTTTTATCTCATCTCCATATCTCCATAAATGCTGTTTCCTCTATCTGAAATATCTGATTCTCAGCACCTTCCCTCCTCTTTTTCTTTTAATTTTCTTTTGCTTTAGTGTCCACCAGCAACTCCATATAGATTCCCTTTAATAGGTAAGGAGCACCTCCTAGAAATTTGAAACACACACACACACACACACACACACACACACACACACACCACACAACTATTGCTTTTCTCTATTATACCACTTATCATACTGCATTCCGAACTGCCTGAGTACGCATCTGTTCCTCTCATTCGGTTTGAAAGAGGACTAGCATTGGCTTGCACTCTCTCTTTCCGTTCTCTCTCTCTCTCTCTCTCTCTCTCTCTCTCTCTCTCTCTCTCTCTCTCTCTCTCTCTCTCCTTTCTACCTGTAAGGTCTAAGGCAATGCCTACTTGATAGTAACTACACAAAAATGGTTGTACAAGTAAGGAATAAAAAGATATAGACATGCATTATTTCAATAAATGACTGAATACCTATATGTGAACTGGTTAAAAGGTAATGAATACGTTGGGCAAAGTCTGAACTCATGACAAGTTACATTCAAGGGGGGAAGAGACAAAAAACATGGTCTCAAATATATAATATTGTGACAGCTCTGTTTTGTAAGTGGAAAAATTGTAGTCAAGAGGTGGGCAGATTCTATTTTACATATTAAGGAGATATAGAAAAAATAAACCTGGAAAAGAAGCAAAATATATTTTCAGGAAACAGACAGATACAAAATACAATTTTAAAAAAATAAACAGGCCCATTTCAAATAAAGAGAAACCATGCATTTGTTCAGAAAAACAAAGGGCCTATGCTATTGAAAAAGAGTAAATAGATCCTGGTGCTTACTGAAGTGAATTAATTTCAGGGGAGTAAAATTATACTACCTGATCACCAAATACATTCTCTCTTCATCCTGGACACATTAGACTAACTTTTCAGCCTCTCTTACTCTTAGGGGTAGCTGACATAAAATAGGGTACGTCACTTCCAGTCTCTCTGTTTCTGCTGGCTTGATGCCCACTACAGTGAGATTGTAGGCTGAGGATCCTGGAGCCACAATATAGAAAGAACCTGGGTCTCCAAAACATTGATAACTTGAAATCTGCTCCGCAGTGAAGAACACCTCAGTTTGATATGGGAGCAAGAAATATTTTCTGCATTTCATATTTTAGAATTCAGAACGGTTTAATGCAAAAATTACTATTATAAACTTCAAAGCAACCATCATTTTCAGCTATATATCTATCTTTTGCATTTTCTGATTTAGTAAAGTATTTAGTAAATACTTTACTTTCATCAAAGATATTGAGATTAGCAAGTTTTGTCTGTGAATATAGTTGCCATTGGTAATGTTTTATTTATATTTCTCTGGAGCGATTGGTTATCCAGAAGAAATTGTAAGAAGTAAACAATAAATATTAATATGGATATATATCCATGTATAATATACTTATCAATAGAAACTTTCAAGTAAATGTTTAAATAATATAATGCTTTTAAGACCATACATAGATAGTTAAACATATTAGCAACCTTATCTGCCACATTTTGCAATCTACTTGGAATACCCACTATCCCTGAGCGATAATCATAGGCTAATCATTTTATAGGTGCTTGCAGAACTCTGGCTCCTCCATCTTCTGTTAAACTCATCCAGCTTCAAAGAATACAGCACTAGTTATTTAAACAATTTCCCACTATAATAATAAAATACATGGTTTTATATTACTATATCCCAATGGGAATTTGAGTATTAACTGTTGTCCATTTTTACATTATATATATTCTAAGCATATATAGGAGTTTAGTTGGGTTTGAAAGAATATTTATTTTTTCTTATATCTTACAGCCTTTACATCTACTTGGCATGCTTTGGAGGTGGTGAAATTGTGAGATCTGCAGAGATTGATTGCAATTGAAGACTCAACTGAGCCTCTTTCAAAATCTGAATTGTGTTAAGGAGAAATTTATAGGTAGAAGGTACAGGATGTTGTATCTGGACTGAACAACCTGGTTCTTCTATTCACTGAAGAACTAGAAACACACACACACACACACACACACACACACACACAAAACAGATGAACTTGAGAACATCGATCTGAAAAATAGTAATGATTAGTAACCTAAGATTTGGACATCTTATCAATTAGGCCTAAGCAGAGGTACGGTGGGCAAAGGGTTGCCTCTCATGCCATGACAATAAACAAACAAACAAACAAAAAACCCCACAAAATTAATAAATTAATGAAAAGTTTGATTTTAGTTTACTTGGACATGTGACTTGAATGTGTGACGTTTTCATTCCCAAATCCTGACTTAGTCCTTCCAAGAAATCCCATGAAGCACTTGGTTGCAGTAGCATGGACATGCACAGTTCAGAATAGAACTGAAGTATGGTCTTGTTGTTTGCTTGTTTTGTTTTAAAACATATCCTATGAGTGCAAATCTGTCTTCTTGTAACCAAAGGAGTACTAAAACTGTGATTTTTATAGTTAACCAACAAGGTTATCAAAATTACATTACTCATAGTTGCACAGCAGAGCAGTCAGTCAGGGGCTCGTCTCATGGAAGTGGAGTCCTCCTCTCATCAGGCAGGAGACGTTGACTGAAGAAGGTCCGGTGCTTATATAGCCGGTAGTAAACAACTTGTGTCTTATCGGTGTGGGCCAGACGGTGTGCCTTATGCTAGGAGCAGGGCGTTTACACTTTAAGGGCTTAGGGCTTTCACATCAAGATAGTGGGGTGTTCACCAATTTGGGGAAGTTACCGAGTACTGGGGTCTCCACACAGCAAACATTTCACAAAATAATCATTTCACACATTAGAGGGGTTTCCTTATGACCATAGCATTTTTATAACATTAGTTACAGAGACCAGACTGATTGATGGTTGGCAGAGAGGAGAGAAGCTGGGGGACTGGGTGAAAAAGGTGAAGGGATTGATATGTACAGGTTGGTAGAGGATATAAAGTACAGAATAGGAAATAAGTCAATAATGTTATAATAACTATATATGGTGCCAGATGGGTTCTGGAAATACCAGGGGGAACACTTTGTAAAGTATATGATTGTCTAACCACTATGCTGCACAACTGAAACTAACACAGAACAATATTGAATGCAGACAGTACATTAAAATTTTAAAAAATACATCAAAATTATATAAAGTGTCCAAGGGGATGAGGAATTTTTCTTATATGCAAGCTACAGATCCTGACTAAAATATAATGTTACCTACTTGCATACACAGCATAACAAATTAATCAAAATAACACTCTAATATCAGAATAGAATTCTTTTATTTATGCAACTAGATATGAGGGACATAATATTCATAATAATAGTACATATCAACACCATATAAATGGCCTACCTATTGTTGCTGAGCAACTATGATTAACTCGTTTATTAATCTTCCACCTGAAACATAGCTATAATTACTGATGCCATAGTAGTCTCTCATTTAATAATTGAGGCAGCTGTCATGTTTACAAAGATGCCAAGGATGATACAAAAATTCTTGCAACCTGGCCTAGCCTTGACAATTATTCTTTTGCTGTATGACTGCTGCCGTCATACTAGATAAGATTAGATGAAATAATCATTTGCATTTGAATATTGCAATCTTTGTGTTCTTTCTTTATTAAAAACACACAATACTCTTGAAATATACAATTGAATTTAAATGGTTATTCATGGAATACAAGGCTTTGTTTACTTAAAAAAAATAGTCCCTATTTTTACATCTAAATGTGCTGAAATGTATTCGGATTGAACACATCTGTTAGAAGAGTTAGATAGGGACTTTGCTGTATTCTTCTCTTGTCTAAACCAGCACACTGGTGCTTGAAACAGAACTAAATAAGCCTGCTTGATTTTCTTTTGTCCAAGAAGGAGGATGACTTCTGATTACCCCTTGGGGAAACAGGCGAATTTGTTCTGTCTGCAGCTAGGAAGTGAAGGCTCCACACCATTCAGAAATTGTAATTCAGGTTCATACTTCAAATACAGAAGAATGTGTGAAACACAAAAATCTAAAGGCTTAGTCACTAAATCTGAGAGATGTACATTTGGGAACAATAGCCTGGAAGGGAATAGAGATAATGTATCTCCATATTTGCATAAATGAGCTTTCAAAGTAGGTGCAGAAAAGAAAAGAGGTAAAAGCAAATTACAGACAGACGTGACGAGGGGGTAAAAATGAATAGGAACTTCAGGGGACAAATAAGAATAAGATGTCCTACTCTGGGTGGAGAGAATTACACACGTTTGCCTATCCTCAATTTCATCACAATTATATCAATGACTTCTAACTCCTAAATTCAATGAGGGATATTCCTGAGTTCTGCATATCAGAGGAGTAAGGGGGAAAACTGTGTAGAGATGTAGAAGCAAAAACATCAATTTTATTTTAGGCTCTCTCCTAGACTAACTCCTGGGTAAAAACTATCTGCGTCAAGGAGAAGATAAGAAACATTGATTAAGAATTTGATATTCAAACCTACCAATGGACAAGTGGAAATATCCTGAGACATTCCAAAGCATATGTGCTTACTTTCTACTCATTTCTTCAATATATTTGTCTTATATCTATTTATTATTTTTCTCTTATTCACATGCCAATATTTCTTATATACTAGAGGCCCAGTGCACAAAATTCATGCATGGGGGGTAAGGGGATGTGTTCCTCAGCCCGGCCTGCACCCTCTCCAATCTGGGACCTGTCGAAGGATGTCCTACTGCCGGTTTACAGGGATTGGGCCTAAACCGGCGGTCGGACATCCCTCTCACAATCTGGGATTGCTGGCTCCAGCTGCTCACCTGCCTGCCTGCCTGAATGCCCCTAACCACTCTGCCTCATGGCCTGCTCACCCCCAACTGCCCCCCACCGCTGGCCTGCTCGCCCCCAACTGTCCCCCTGCTGGCCTGCTCGCCCCACCTTCCCTCTCCACTGGCCTGCTCACCCCCAACTGTCCCCCTGCTGGCCTGCTCACTCCAAACCCCCCCCCCCCCGCTGCTGTCCTGATCATCTCCAACTGACCCCCACTGATGACCTGCTCACCTCAACTGGTCCCCCTGCTGGTCTGCTTACCACCAATGGCCCCTGCTTTCCCATCCTGGCCTGATCACCCCCTGGCGACCCAAGGTCCCAGCCCCTCCTTTTTTTCTTTTTCTTTTTTGTTTTTTTCAGCACCTCCTTGAGCGGTGGCCAGGGCCTGCTGGAAGCAAGTATCTAGAATTTACTTATCTTCTATAATTAAAACTTTGTAGCCTTGAGTGGAGGCCAGGGCTGGCCAGGAAGCTTGGCTTCCTCCATTGCCGGGGGCAACCCAAGCCTCCTGCTCTCTTCTACTCTGTGGCTGCCACCATTTTTGTTGGGATTTATTTATCTTTTATAATTGAAACTTTGTAGCCTTGAGCGGAGGCCAGGGCCGGCAAGGGCAGGGGGAAAGCTTGGCTTCCTCCACTGCTAGGGCAACCCAAGCCTCCTTCTTGCTCCAGCTCTGTGGCCGGCCGCCATCATTGTTGGGTTAATTTGCATACTTGCTCCTGATTGGCTGGTGGGTGTGGCGTGGTGTAGTGGAGTGATGGTTAATTTGCATGTTTCTCTTTTATTAGTGTAGATGGTTGTCTTTGCTTGTTAGGTTTAGCATACTACCTTAAATAATAAAAAAGTTTTCCCAATGAATGATTATTTTAATAATATTTATGGAGCTTATATTTAAAATGTTAATTCAGTTGCTCTTTAGCAGGATGTTATAGTAAATCATTTTGTAGAATAAGTTACCCCAAATTTATTTTGTGTGCAAGTTCAGATTTATACATACTGGTTGTATTTAAAAGAGATTTCTAATGTGATTGTAGGTTAGTCATAGGTAAGGATCCAGTCCTTATAATTATCTTTGTAGAGCATCAAGCACAAGCCTGGATTCTTGATGACTGGTCCATAATGCAGCAGCATTAACATTTCCTGGAAGCTTCTCAAGTCACATTCAAGACTTAATATATCATAATTTGTATTTTAATAAGATCTTTCATTGCTCATATACTCATTGAACATTGAGAAGCACTGTACTAAATGGTTTTGTGAGTAATATATATATATATATATATATATATAATTATAATATATATATATATATACTATAATGGCAGTGATTTTCATGGTGATGGCAATGATGCAATGATGGTAGTATCCTATTTATAATGTTGGTAATGGTGATTGTTTTGGTGGAGGAGAGATAGGTGGCATCAGCCTACTTCTCAGGATCCATTATGAGGGGAATATGACTTCAGTACAAAAGAATCATTGGAAAAAAACAATAAATAAAAGTGAGAAATTTTTATTTACCAGAACTCCTATAGGGAGAATTTTATGCATTTGAGAAGAAAATCTTGATAAATCACTTGAAAGAGAAATGACATCCCCAAAGCTTATATTCGAGAAGGCCAGATGATAGATCTGCTGAGTGAACAGAAAATTTGGAGACAGGAACTGAACTTGATTCATAGAGTAAGTTCTGCCATGATACATCCTATAAACCTCTCCATACAGCACTCCAATGCTTATTTAAGTCAATGTTGACCAAACAGTTAACATCATTTTGAATCCTAAATACATTATTCGCTTTTCCATAACATAAATTATTAACTTGCTCAGTGTGTCCTTATGTCTCAGTTCAGTCCAAATTACCTGGATGTAAAAATTTTCATTTTTTTTCTTCCTCTACAAAGGAATACAATACAGGAACAATGAGTGTTTTCAAAGTGCTGGATTAAAGTAAGACCCCAGATCCTGGATTACTTTTCATGAGCAATCAGCTGATCCTCTATCTTTTGAGGCTTGTGGAGTTTTCTGTGATGACCTCATAAAGCAATAGGATTAAGGTTTGGGGGCTTGTAAAGAAAAATACAATCTGCATTTATTGCTTTGTTACAATCTCCCTCTGCAGTGCAGGATGTTTCTACCACACAAATGATGTGTTGGGAATCACATTTCATCAGACAGTTTGCAGTGCACTGTCTAGGGGTGCTGAATGTGGCACTCCCCTGGTTTGAATTAGTGTCTTCATTTGCTATCAACACAAAGTCATCGTGAGCTTCGGGGTCATTGGGGGAGCTTAAAGCAGCATATTAAAATTGTAATTGCAGCTATTCTGTCAAGCAACTTTTCCTGTTCATAACTTAGAAAGGATATGATAACAGATGTCCACAGTCATTCTGCAACCTCGGTCCTCCAAAGCTGTGTGTGAACCGCTATCATGTCTTGGTGACAAGAACTGCTTCTTGGTATAGCACTTCATTCTTGAAGTGTGGCCTTTACATGAGTTCAAAGAGAAAGATTAAACTATATTTTTTAAATTATAAAATGCAAAGAAAAAGCAAACCCAACAAATCTGGAGAATGAGGATGTTTATCTTGTATTTACCATCTTCCAGGGAAACGATCTCATGGGGATTAATATTCACAGTGCCTGTCTAGGGCAGGAAATTGAACCAAGTCTCTAGAGTTCTACTGTCAATTCATCAGGATAAATAAGAGTCTGTAATCCAGCATGTTCCAGATGAGAAACAGGCCCTAGGTTTCTTCTGCCATACTTCATTAGCAACCTTTCTGATCACAGGGCAATACCTAAAGAAAAACATGTATGTCACATAATGCAATAAGGACCAAAACAGGTGGTCAGGAAAAAAAATAAAAATAAAGAAAAAGAAAAAAAAAAAAACCTCAATCAAAGTTCTGACTGCTGTAGATTATGTGAAAAAATAAAACTTGAACACAATATAATGTATACTGATTTAACATAGTAAAGTGTTAACTTTTTATTGGATTATTTATTGGGTTTTAGGTAATTTTTGATCTGTCATTTCATAATCATTTATAAGTGGCTTATGAAATACAAATATTTACATTAAGCATTGGGGGAAAGACAGCAATTAAGGAAGGATCACAATCTTTGAGTACTTCCAGGAGTAGAAGGGATTTGTTGTGTACAGTCTGTCCTGGGATATGCATGCATCTGACTTGGATTACCAAATTTCCAGGCCCCTGTAGAATATATCAACTATATATTTTTCTATCAATAGGGAAGCCTTTTTCATCGTATTAAGCCTCAGTTTTCTCATGTTCAAAATGAAAAATAATTACAACCATATTATTATTGTATGTAGACTTTCTCTGAGAACTAAATAAGCTGTGTTTTATAAAAGAATCAAAATTTAAACTGTAAAATGTTGTTCAATTGTATAACACAAGTACAAAGCCATGCTGGTTATTTCAGAGGAAAATGTGTCCCAGTGGGAAAGTACAGCAGGAAATGGAGACCAATTGTATTCACAGGCATGAGATAACCAAGGGAATGGGGGAAGAATATTTAGAAATGTACATTGAGGCCATTTTGTTGAGAACCTTGAATATAAATTCCTGATGGTTTTTGAATTGTGTTAAGAGGAAATAAGCTAGTGATCACTGGCAAATGGACTTTATTAAATTATTAAGTAACTTAGGTTAGGTTAAAAAAAAAACACACAAAAACTCCTTCTCCCATGTGGCTGTGAACTGATTTAGGAAAGAACGCACAGATGTGGAAAGGAAAAGGTAACTGGGACAGGTATAGTAGAGAAGATAACCCCAGAGTGCAGTGTCTCAAGGTAGAAACAGATAAAACATGGGAAAAGGAGTTTTTGTTTTGTTTTTTTTAACCTAACCTAAGTTACTTAATAGAAATAAAAAACTAGCAAGAATAGTTGTAGATGAGATTATCATTTCTAACCTCAAATTTTCCAAAGAGAATTTTTTTATGTTTTCTTATAAAAATTCCAGTAACTTTCTGACATAAAAGTTCTGATATACACAAATTAAATTTCAACAAATGGAAACATTTTGTTGAAAAGGACTATTAACAATCTAATAAAATACTTTAGGTTTTCTCATCCTCTGTGTGGTCCTCCATATTGAAAATATTTGACGGGTTCTAAGAGACCACCCAGAGTTTCAATTATTTTTTTCCTGACTGCTTCCATAATAATATTTACATTTTCTTCCTATTTTTTTTTTTTTTGCTTTATTTGAATCTGGATTCCTTGTGTATCTTAAACATCCTCATAAATTGTGATTCATTGAATACTATGGCAGAGGTGTAGACAAGGAGGCCAATTCTACAGCAGTCAGATTTTCTATGTATTGCATAAATGATCACAGACCAATCTATGTAGTATCATCTACAGATAGGTTGGATAAGGTTTATCACATCTTTTGCATAAAAACTTCTAAGCAGTATAAATTACAACAACCAACGGTAAGTTCAACTTAACCACAATGATAAGGAGCCACTGGTCATTTTCAGATGTAAATTAATTAACCCTTTGCACTCGCTTGCTTTTTTCTCGATTCCTTTATTCTAATGCTAACCTTGTCGAGTCACACTGGACATCCGAGTGCAAAATGTTAAGGATACGTCTCTAAACACACAAAAAAAAAAATTTTGGCAACTACCTCTCATGAATAACAAAATCTCCAAGGTATTTTTAGACTGACTCGTTTACTCTCTAAAATCTATGGAGTTGTTTAGCAAAACAAACATCATTAAAGCATAGCATTTCCTTAATATAAAACTTTCAATGAGCCTAGTTGTATTGTTTTTATAGGTGCTTTAAGACTCCAGTATAAAAAGTTTAAATATTTATCAGTTCATCACATAAATCAGCAAATGAAACTTTTGAAGTAACTAAGGATTATGTTTGTGTCCTTGGTTTTAAATTCCTTTCTTTAATAAGGGAAATCCTTTCTATGACATAGGATAGAAAACAGTGTTTTCATAGAAGAGAAACAGAGTTTAGTAATATATACTTATAAGGATTACCATAAATCTTGATAGAACCAACCATAATTTTCTTCTATTTTCAATTATTTTGCTATGTGATTTTTTGAAGCCAAAGCTATACCTTTTTTAGAAAAATACCACCTTTAAATCTAAATTTCAAACTCTTAGCTAATTTATGTGTTTCCAATGATTTCCATGTGATGACAAATACATACTTTCAATGTTAAAAAAGTGATTTGAGAGCCTTCAAAATTTGTCTCTTCTATATTAGTTACTCCAAGTTCTTTTCAGCAGAGTTAAGCATTTCACAAGTGCCAAGTATTGCTCTTGAACACCATAATTAACACACAAATTCCGATTTGGAAAACTTCATATTTTCATGAACTAAAATATTTAATTTTTTTTTTTTTTTAATTAAGAGAGACTCAAATCATCTCAGACTCTCAACTTAGCCAATGTACATTTAGTCTTAGGGAAACTGTAGCACACAGATGAAAGTTTTTAAAGACAATTTTATAATTTGAAAGAAATATAAAGTTTGTTTTCTTAATATTATAAATACTGGGTGATGGTTGGCATATAATATAACATCTCACCAATCAGCAAGGTTTAGAAAATGTATTTATCATACTAGTCTAGCATAGAAATGAGAGACTAAAGATGTTTCTTAATTATTGCTCATGACCATTCCTATTGCTTTCAGGAAAATAAAAAATGGAAACAAAAACAAAGAATAAAAAGCTCACTACATTCTAAAGCTTATCTCAAACAAAAAATGGCCTTTTTTTTTCTTCTTTTTATTTTGGAGTAGGGGTGAGGCTAGGCCACAAAGAAGCCCATTTTCTGAAACATAAATTCACTGTGAAGGAATTAGAGTTTCTAGTTCAGTATCTGTTTGCCCTTATCCTTCCTTGCAGGCTACTATTCTCACAACTGCCAATGGAAGGCAGAGACAGTAGACTGGATAGGTGGTGCAGGGAGGTGAGGGAGGAAAGGGACCCCTTTTTTCCTGTCTTTCTCAGGTAGCAACTCTAGCAGTGGCTGCATCTCCTCCAAAGCTCCAGGTCCAAGTGGACAGGCCAGGATGTGGTCTCAACTTCAGGTTCTCCACTCTCTGCCCCTCCAGTGCATGGATGGTGGAACTTCCTGCTGTTCCAACATCATCCGCTGTTGATTTGTAGGCTCTTCTATCAGCTGGTTACCCAATCCTCTGTGTTCCAGTAATTACTGTTTACTTGCTGATCTCTGTTCATCCTTTTTCAGGTGCCTAATTTTTTATTATATCATTTGAATATGCTATAATATGCTTTTCCTAGCACAGGTAGCATTTTCAGCATATTTCTTTTTTTTTAAAAAAAATCTCTTAAATGTTTTTATATATGTATATTTTTATTGATTTCAGAGAGGAATGGAGAGGGAGAGTGAGATAGAAACATCAATGATGAGAGATAATCATTGATTGGCTGCCTCCTGCACAACCCTTACTGGAAATTGAGCCTACAACTCAGGCATGTGCCCTGACTGGGAATCAAACTGTGACTTCCTGGTTCATAGGTCAACAATACTCAACCACTGAGCCATGCCAATCAGGCGAGCATATTTCTAATGGTAGCTAATCTATACTACTTTTTTATTATATACATCAATTAACATGAACTATATAGTGCTTGACATTACATTTAAGAATTCCTGTATTGTTATAACATTTTATTTAGATACTAGAGTTTACAGAATATGTTTGACCTATATTTTAGGAAAGTTTGCATAAGCAGAAAATTAGAATGTATTAAATCTTTCACTTCTCACCTTTCAGAATCATGCCTAAGAAATGATCTCTTAATAAGTCATGTATTCCATTAGGAACTTAAGGGATTCTAATCCAGGTAATAATATTGACTAAGTCCTAACTATAGAAATACTTCAAGTAACCTCTAGTGCAGTGGGTGGAACACGGCACTAACATAGAACTAGGGATGACAGCTTTACAGAAGGATTGCATGATTGTTTCTATGTCTGGTTCCTAATAAAAGTTGCCACACGAGGAAAAAGTTGTTCAGATATTTTTGCATTGAAGTTGTGCAGAAGAGCTAGCAGAAACAAATATTGGCAGCTACTGTTATGTACAAAGTAGAAAAAGTAGGAAGGAAGATAGGAAAGAAGGAAGAATAAAGGTAAGAAACATTTTTAAAAGACAAAAAAATCCAACTAATATCTATGTATTGACACAGAACTAGCCAAGTTCACAACACAAAAAATATCATAACTATGCTACAGAATTCTGAGAGACAGCCTGCCTTACGTTACCACTCAATTCAATATAAAAATCATATTCTGTTTGTATGTATTCTCTTGTCTCAATTTATATCAGCAGTAGGAAATTTTCATTTAGAATGCTTTTTAGACATTCAGAACATGCCAACACTTGAAATAAGAATGATACTACTTGGAGATGATTGATGGGCTTAATAGGAAGAAATACAAAGATACTACTGCTTGGTATGTTTGTGTGCACATGTGTGTGTTTATACTTATATTTATCATAACAATGTAAACTATGATCAGCTAACATTTATCAGGACTGATAAAATTTTCTACCAAGTAATTGGGGAAGCCATTTTAAATATAAATAAAATGGATATGAAAAAGAAAAATACTGAAATAAAATATTAAATTCCCCAATGCAAACTTGTGCATATGTATTCAAAGTAACTAAGCTTTATCAACATAAGAGTTTGATTTGGATTCCCCTGAAAGAAAAATATCAGAAAGTGTGAAAATAAAATATATAGGAATAAAGTCTCAAAACACCCCTCCTCTTCAAAAACAGATCAGCTTTCTATTCATTCAACCCATCCTATATAATAAAATTTCCAATATGCAAATAGACCAAATGAAGGAATGACCAGTTGCTATGACATGCACTGACCAAGAGGGGGCAGATGCTCAATGCAGGAGCCGGGGCTCATGGCTGGCAAGTGCAGCTGGGGTGTCTGGAACCTCTCCCGCCTCCGCAGAAGTGCTAAGGATGTCCGACTGACTGCTTAGGACCATGGAGAGTGGACCTAAGCAGTCAGTCAGACATCCTCCAAGTGCTCCTGGACTGTGAGAGGGTGCAAGCCGGACTGAGGGATCCCCTGAGTGCATGATTTTTGTGCACTGGGCCTCTAGTTTCATAATATTTCAATATCTAATACAAAAAATAACATTTTAACAAACATATTTTATAACATATGTTATATTTCTAAAATATAAAAATATGTATTTTAATAGATTTATATCTTCATACCATAATTTATAGTTATAAAAATATATTTATGTTCAATACTGGGATCACCATGGCTTAGTACAGGTTAGGTCTTTTTTGAATTAAATTCTCTTACTTAAATCAGAATTATTCTACTAGTTTCTGTTTATGTAAATAAACCTTTTACATAGTATGATGTTTTAAATAAGGTTATGCAGTGTGCTCTGGGCATTTCATCACTATATATAATGGTGATTCTAGGTACATTTCATTCCAAGTTCTGAACACCTTACCAATAGGCTTTGAATTCAGTTTTCCAAGAGATTAATAGTCCCTAATTGAAATGGTATTTTCCATCTCTACTTTACAGTATACTAAGTTAAGGAAAGTTAGTGAGTTAAAAAATTGTTATTTGAAATCAAAAGAGAAAAATGCAAAATTTTGGCTGAAATTAGAGTTACCTGCAAAAAATATTCCATCCACAATTGGGGCCTTCAGGCATGTCAAAGATTAAGACCCAATACATGTGAACTCACAACTGAAGATTACCAAACTCACAAGGATATTCATTATCATGAGGGAGAGCTGAAAAGGTAAAGGTCAATTTTAAATATTGAAATGACTAGATATGAACTATAACAATTATATAAGACATGTCTATACTAATAAAAGCCTAGGTGACCCTCATGCCCTCATGTCATCACAAGATGTTTGCCTCCATGTCATCACAAGATGGCCGCCCCACATAATCACAAGATGGTCGTCCCCACATTGTCACAAGATGGCTGCCCCACATCGTCACAAGATGGCCAGCAGGGGAGGGCAGTTGTGGGGGATGAGGCTGGCAGGGGAGGGCAGTTGGGGATGAACAGGCTAGCAGGGGAGGGCAGTTGGGTGTGACCAGGTTGGCAGGGGAGGGCAGTTGGGGGCAAGATCAGGCCAGCAGGGGAGGGCAGTTGGGGGCGATTGGGCCAGCAGGGGAGGAAAGTTGGGGGCGATTGGGCCAGCAGGGGAGCAGTTAGGCATCAATCAGGCCAGCAGGGGAATGGTTAGGGGGTGATCAGGCTGGCAGGCAGAAGCAGTTAGGGGCAATCAGGCAGGCAGGCGAGTGGTTAGTATCTAGCAGTCTCAGATTGTGAGAGGGATGTCTGACTCCCGGTTTAGGCCCGATCCCGCAGGGTCCCAGATTGGAGAGGGTTCAGGCTGGGCTGAGGGATACTCCCTGTGCACAAATTTCGTGCACTGGCCTCTAGTTTAATATTAATAAAGGTGTAACTCTAATATTGGCCAAACATATGCAGAAGAGAAATTGTTTTTTTTTTATAAATGGAAATGATAGATATGAAAAAAAATCAATGAATGGATTAATATTTCATTCAGCTGAAGAGAACTTTGTAGATGAGAATATAAATCTGAAGAATTTATTTAGAATGTAGGAAAGGGATTCAGAATAATAATGAATGGGAAAGACTTTAAGAGTTAGGGAAACAACAAAAAAGAGAAATTCTAAAATATACTTAAAGGACATAGTTGCTTTTTCAGTTAGAATTTGCAATCACACCCAAGAGAAATCCATAGGTTTTAATCTAGTACTATGTTAACTTTATAGAAGGATATGAGGTAGAAAGTACAGCAAGTATAGCATCTTCATTTAATCAGAAGGCATCACAGTTCCTCAAGTACCCAAGATGTATGAGGGCCACATAGCAGATAGAGACTCCATTTCCCATCAATCTTATATATCACTAGAAGCCCGGTGCACAGATTTGTGCACTGGTGGGGTCCTTCCACCTGGCCTGCACCTCTCCCAATCCGGAACCCCTTGGGGGATGTTGGAGGCCTGGTGCACAGTTCCACCTGATCCCTGCAGGGGGTCTTTCTCTGGCTCTCTCTCCTTTCTCTCTCTCCCCACCTCCTTTTCCCCTCTCTTCAAGTCTCTCTAAAAATCAATGGGAAAAAATAACTTCAGGTGAGGATTAACAAAAAATAGAGGTGTGGGAAATTTTCTTTTCAAATATTACACAATCTAATGACTATGTATAAGAGTGAATATATCTATGGATTATTTTTCTGTTCCATTAATCTCCTATTGACTTAATTCACCTAGCTTTATAATAAGTCTTAAACTCAGGTCTGTAAATAATCCTACTCTATTCTTCTTTCTGAAGATGGTTTTGAATATTTCGTGTTAATTTTGAAATCAACTTGTCATTTTCTAAAAAAAACAAACACAAACACACACACACACACACACACACACACACAAATTGAGAGTTAGAGATTTCTGAGCTCTTTGTGATTAATGTTTTAAAAAGATTACTCTGGCACCCACATAGGGAATGGATCAGAGTACGGTAAGAATACAGTAGGGAATCCAGATTAGCACAGTGGTCCTGAAGAGGAAGACAGAAATCAGGCCCATAGGATAGCAGTGAGATGGACAGGAGTGGATGGGTTCAGCCTAGGCTTTACAACGCATCCAAAAAGAAAAAAGTCAAAATCAAGCGTATGAGAGCATGGTTTAGGCCGGGCATTTATTAATATAATTCAAATGTGATGTCACAGGCAAAGATGTAAATTTTGGATTCACCCGACATACAAATTTAACCTGTACTAATCATGATTATATGAGACATGCATGGGACTACCTTGTTAAATTATTGGGGAAAAGTGTTACATGCTATTTTGGGAGATGATAGGAGGCTAAACAAATTAGTCTGCAAAGGAACCTTGAAGTTGAATTTGAAAGCATGATGATCTGTAATTACAATGCTCATTCTGTAAGCCTATTTAATCAGTCTAGGTGTATAATAAGCCAAAACGCATATATGCCTTGCGAATAAATGTTATTCAGGGTGAAAATCAGTGCTAAACGAGTTTGATGTGGTAATGGGTAGGGTGGGTGGCTCATCCTCAAATTAAAAGAATTGTGTTAAAGAAGTAAAATTGGCCTCAGCTGAGGTAAAACCACCAGCACCTGCATTATAAAATCTCAGAATTTCTCTTCCTTCTGTGTGTGTGTATGTGTGTGTGTGTGAACATTAAGTCAGAAGCTGGTCTCTGTTTTATCCAAAAATCAGCATACTGACAATGTTAGCTCTAACAATTTCCCTATATGTAACCTTCTATAGCAAAAGACTGAAAATGCAAAGTTATAAAAAATGTTATTTTCTAAAAATTTTAGGAGAAGAAAGAAGCTTAACCTTTTGGCTGGTTCTAAAAAGCTGAGTGTCACTTGACAAAGGAAGGGGAAATTATTAGATATAAAATCTTAATTCATCACACATAAGTTACATGAGCACATCCTACATACACTACACAAATTCCTACTTAATGACCTCATCTGTAAACAGTCCAATTAATGTCTTGCTCCAATGCCTTTCTGTTTGCTAGAATCTTAACAATTGCAGGTCCATTATAAATATCTTCTTTATGATCCTCTTACCTGTATATCACATAAATGTCACAAGTCATAGGAACAACCTAGAAGTGAGGGCATTTTCAATAAATAATACTCTAGGTAAGGTATTTTTCTAGTCCATTGGGCCAAAGTTCTGAGGGATAGAAAGATGTTTAATAGGGCTATGTTCTCTTAGACATTCATAAAGGCCAGGAATAAATCCATAATAATTACACTATGGGGAGCTGTAAAGAAACACTTTAGTGCATATCAGGCCTATAGTTATAGAAGTGCCACTAAAATACCATTTCCTGTTTGGAGAACTATTCAGTCACAGAATATTTCCATATAGAAGTTCCTGATAAAATATGAGTGGCACACCTTGTCTTTGAATGATATCCCTGAGTATAGTTTTAACAACGTAGGGAGGATTTTCATGCAGGTGAGGAGGTAGAAAGCAAAAAGAAATAGTTTGGAAGTTGGATGATTAACCAAGGGTTATATTTATAGATATCCTGTCATTTTAACCCAGGCTGTTAAAAATGTTTGTTTGCATAGTGCACACCAAACTGTGTAGCCTACTGTGGCACTTTGAAGAGAAATAATAAAACCAGACTTGCTTTCAGAGAGTCTATAACTTATTTAGGGAGCCTGCCACTCATAAAGCTGAATATTCAAAATAACACAGCATTTTCTTAACTTTGGAAGATGTGGCTGACTAACAGAGGTCTACTCAATAACCAACCTGCCCTTAGGCTTTTATGAAAGGACCATAATTTCATTCTGTGCAGTGATGTATCCTGTTGAAATATCCACTTTCTCAGACTGTCCAGAATCCAGGAGCAGCCATTTGGCACATTTCTAGCCATTGGCATGTAAACAAAACATCCCATCTGGGTACCCAGGAAAGTCGTGCTGCAATATGAAAATGAATACTTTCAGTGGGCAGCCACTCTTTGCCATTTGCTTTTTCTGTTTTTAATCCTTTCTTTCTGAAGAATGGATGCAATACATGAAAATGGAACAGCCAAGGAGAACAAGGAGACAAGGAGAACAAAAGACATAGGCCCAGAGGGCAAGGTGGGCAAGTAGAAGAAATCTGTTACCCGAGGGGCATCATGAAGCCACCATCATAGCTATGGCATGCCTACCTTTGGACTTCTTTTTATGTGAGGAAACATAACAATCTATTTGCTTAAATGTCAGACCACTGAATCCAATCCTAACGGATATCTATGTTATTAAAGTTAACATATGAGTCAGGTCATTAATCCTAATAAAATCTTCAAATTCTCTGAGCACGATCTCATTTATTTCTCACAACAACCCTATTGGATTAAGTGACGGTATCCACTTTTCTGATGAGGAATCTGAGACAAGCCATGGAGGTTGTGTCTGTCTTGGGATCACACAGATAGTTCATCATAGAGATAGTATTTGCAGTTACTTACTTCAGCATATCATGTTATCAATTCAATATCAGTGGTTTCCTTAAAATCTATTAACTAAATAATGTTATTTTCTATTAACAAAAAACAAACAAAAAACATTTGCCTGATGTAGGTCTTATAATTCTATAATATATTTGGGCTACAATATCTTACTTGAAGTTCACAATTTTAGAATGGGAATAAGAATTTGTAATACATATTTTACAACTGCAGAAGTTGAGTTTAGAAGGTGATGAGCCTACTCAAGGAAATGAAGGAGGCGGAACAGGTGTATGCCCTGAAACCTCAAAGTCAGTGTTTTTATAGGCCTGGTTACTCAATGAACTCTTTTTCCTTTCTCTTTCCCCAGTGAGCCTCTCTGTCTGAACCTGAAAATAATTTGTTGAGGAAGCTGAGTCAGCTCTGAGGATCCAATGCCATGTTGGTTGTGTCAGTGACTCCTAAGGAATTGTGACCAGAGATGGAGACTTGTTCTTAGCAAGCTTCGACCTCCTGCCAACCCTGCACCTCAAGCTGATGAAAGGTAGGGGGGCTCATCGGTGTATATCCAACAACTGAATGTTGTGACACATACAGATGCTTAGAGGGAAAGCAGAGTCATGAGGGCTGCAACAGAGCCAGTGAAACATACAGATGAAGGTGCTGGGTGACATCTGAGAAGACTGTCTCAGTTATGTCTAGAGCCTTCCAAGGTGAGTCTGAGGTTTGCTGGTGGTCTGTCTGAGTTTTCCCATTTTGCCAAATGTGTTCGGTGGATTTGGAAAATGAAATATTTATGCACCATGTACACCCTGCCAGTCTGATTGCCACTATACACCCCACAGAGGCACAATGTTGAATAAACAGGAAAGCTTTTATCGTGCCCACCTGCTGGGCGCCTTTCTCCAAGGCTGAGTCAACACAGCAATGGTTATATGATCTATTTGAAAGTCTAGAGGGTGGGGGGTGATCTTTACCAGATTTATTAGGCAAGGATGGCTTTAGGGGCTTTCAATTTTCAGCATATATAATGCTGCATTACTCTAATTCAAGTATTATTAATAGATATATTTTTTTTTGTTTAAAATCTAGAATTAAATAAATGTTACATAAAGTCTGTTAGTTACTATACATATGCAGGGAGGGATGAATTTCATGAAGTCTTAGGGGAATTTAAAACCAAGCACAAATTTAAATTAGGACACACATTGCATATGGCATGAGGGCACACTTTGGTCATTGCTTTCAGATTTACTTTTTACTTTTTTAAGAAAACACATATCTTTTCTGTTGTTTCTCGGTGGGCACCAAAAGCATCTGGAGTCATTTACATTTATTTATGTTTTATTCTAACTAAAATGGCTCAGCTGAAAAGCATTTCAAAATTTATTTAAGGAAAAATAAAACTGACTGGAGACTCACATGCCAGATTTTAGCCCAGAGCAAAGTGTCATAGCTGATTCCTAAATGAAATGGAAACACTGACAGACTCTTGATCCTGGCAGTGTAATAAGGATAACAGGTACAAACAATAGCTTAAGTTAATAATAGGTAACATTTTCCAGGTTTTGTTATTAAAGGTCCCTCATGACAAACAAGCTTTTTCAAGTTTCTCCAAGAAAACTTTGCTTATAAGATAAAAAGCCAAAATTCAGCCAATTTTCCATTGCAATAAAATATGATTCCTCTTTTGTTTTTATAGTGTTAGATCCTTTTTGCAAGTTCCCCAGTATTAGAATATGTATTTCTAGATGTCATTCTTCTCTTTAAAAGAGACTCCATTGGCATCAATAAAAGGAGGGCATTTAAAAATATATTACCTACATTCCTTTTAATGCAGGTTAGATGTTTACAAGGTCTTTTAAAAATGAGTATTTTTAATGAAATACCCCTTACCTCACTGGTTTCCCATATTACTTCCACTTGTAACATGATTCTTTAGTGTTTGCATTTAATTGAAATTCCTAACATGCTGCCATTGTAGTTTGTATTTATTTGAAGTAGCCACATATTCATGTTTATTTGTTTTGTTTTGTTTTTATTATTAATGTTCCTCCTGCAGAGAAATGCAAAACCAGGCAGGAGGTTGAATGCATGGATTTGGGAGAGGAGAGCAATGTTTTGATCCTGGCTCAGACACTCCTGAGCTTTCCAGTGTAGGTAGTGTTCTAATTCTTTTTAAATGCAACCTAAAATAGTAGCAAAATCAAAGAGTGAGTCTGGAAATGAAAGGAGATGAGGGGCTTAACACAACTCCTGGCTTAAGGCAAATGCTTTATAAAGCTTAGCTGGAATCATTTACTGTGTAATTTTTTTTTAAATAGCATATAACATAATTTCCCCTCATCAAGCACCAGTTAGCCAACTGTTCTGAACTGAAGTGTTTATCGCTACTATTTTACAGAGGGATTATTGCCATTATGAATTTCTATACTTGCAAGGAACTGTTTCTGGCCTGTGCCAAAAAATACTATATTACCATCATAGTTTTATAAGATGCTTTGAAAGCTAATTGTCCAAGTCCTCTCATCTTGTTGGTTTGTTTTAATAAGTATATTGGCTCTAATAGGCTCATTTACTCCTCTGCATATATGTTAGAATCTACTTGTGTCAAATTCTGTGAACAACCTCATTGCAACATGTGTTAAAAATTCAGATTCTATAAGTCAATTTGATACAATTGCATCTTTTGCATTTTGATTCTTCCTTTCCATAATCATGACATTGTTTTCTACTTATTTCAATATTTTATATATACATATGTATACGCATGCATATATATTCATGAACACATGCCTGTGTATATTCCTGTATACCTTCCATTAATAATTCTTGCATCAATTTATGAAAGAGTATTATATTAATATTTTTTATTTTACCCTGAAATTAGTTTTCCTGTTTGTTGTTTGGGGGTAGAAATTTAATTAACTCTGTTATAAATTCTAAATAAAATTATATATAGATTATGATTGTTTTGTGATTAGACAGTTATACTTTGTGCAATATTTAGAATGTTGAATAAAATTTTTGAATAAGAATGAATAGTAAGCATACTTTCTTATTCCTGGTTTTAAGAGAAAAGCACATTAGTTTACCATTATGTATATCACTATGTATATTATTTGGTTTGGCAGATAATCTGGTTAAGAAAGTTCCCCATTTTGCCCTGGCTGGGTAGCTCAGTTGGTTGGAGTGGCATCCCATACACTGAAAGTTTATGGGTTTCATTCTGGATCAGGGCACATACCTAGGTTGTGGGTTCAATCTCTGGTTGGAACATATACAGAAGGTAACAGATCAATGTTTCTCATACCGATGTTTCTCTCTCCCTTCTTCTCTCTCTCTAAAATCAATAAAAGTATATCCTCAAGTGATGATTAAAAAAAAGAAAGTTGCCCATTTTGTAGAATTTATGATTTATTTATTTGTAAGTATTGAGACTCATATGGTTTTCTCCTTTAATCACTTAATTTGATGAGTTATATTTGTAGAATATTTTCTAAAGTTAATCTATACTCATTTATGGGATTAGTTTATTCAACATACACTTATTGATAACTTTCTATATAAGGTCCTGGTCTAAGTATGTGGGCTTAGCAGCAAACAAAACAGACATACCTTAACAGAGCTCATACTATAGTTAGAGAAAATCACTGTACATAATTTTTTAAATGAAATAGGTAATATATTGCACAATCATAATCACAATGAATGGAAATCAGAAAACTAACTTGTTCATAATACATTATATCATGTACATATTTCTTGATTTGTTTGCCAATATTTTGTTTAAGATATGTGTGAT
This sequence comes from Eptesicus fuscus, assembly GCF_027574615.1. NCBI lineage: Eukaryota > Metazoa > Chordata > Mammalia > Chiroptera > Vespertilionidae > Eptesicus > Eptesicus fuscus. The sequence goes on along the minus strand of NC_072477.1, from coordinate 14,399,739 downwards.
TTCATGAATATGGTTGGTCTACCATTTATCTTTTCTCTTGGGATCTTTATTTGGTTTGGATAACAAGGTATCATGAGCCTCATAAAATGAGTTTAGAAGCATTTCCTCATTTGAATATTTTTTTTGTATTGTATTAGTTTGTTTTAACAGCAAACTAATTTGTATATGTTTTCTTTAATCAAGTAATGAGCAAAATTCCCCCAAATATATTCATATGTAGAATATGTAAACTAATTATCTCTTCTGTATGACTCATATCTGGGATTGCAATAATTCAGTAATATTTAGCATTTCTTAATTCAATATAATTTATGTCATTGCATCTATTCATATTTGGATCATTTGATTTTGTATGCCAATGCACAAAATAATGTGAAATATTTTCTGTTATCAACATTTGTATTCTGATAAAATTCTTCCAGAATGTCATCAAATTTAGTAGTGGTTACAGCTAATTGAAGAATATTCCCACGCTCACATTATTTTTGAAATTATCTTCTCAATGCTAGACATGGCCTTGCTAAGATCAGAATCATGTAGATTATGCATTCAAACACAGACTTGTTCTCATTTTTATATATTTTTATGCAGGAAGACAGTAATTATTAATTTTAAAAATTATGTTTCAATTTAGAATCCTTAAATCTATTTCATTATTCATGTTACAATAACTATGTGCCAATGCTGCTAGTTATTTAACAAACTATTTTTCATCACCAAATTATTTCTAATGTAATAAATTTAACAAAAATATTTTGAGGCAAAACAAAGGTTCTCATTGTTTCAACATGTGCAAGAAAGATGGGTTAAATATGTCTAACAACTTTCTACATATACCATCTTTAGACAATTAACAGATTGTAACTGAAGTGTACCATTTTCAACAAAAGTAACTAATAATTTAATATTCAAATTTCAAATTTTATGTGATTTAATTCAAATTCAAAACAGCTTATTTTTTTCAATGGGGTCTTTGGGATAGTCTTCCTGTTTTTCCTAAAATTCATCTGTTGTGACTTAAATGGTAGATAGAATGTTTATATCATTTCCTATCAGTGAAGTATCCTTTGCTATATAATGGCCAAATTTGAAGCTCTGAAGTCATTTGCTATTTTCTGGCATTTTGTCTAATTTCTCAAAACTGTATTTACTTATGCAGATAATTGCCTTTAATTTTTATTCTAATGGCTTTTTATTTTTTTCCTGATAGTACTTTGAGCATGTATTTCTCTAACCCAGTGATCTTCAGCCAATGTGTCACAGCACTGGTGTGCCTAAAAAAATTGAAACTTTCAATACCTAACTCTAGTCAGGAATACTAACCTCTTTTCCTGTAGATTGTTAAATAAAATAAAAAGTGACAACAGTAGACATCCAGTGTAAATGAATCAGAATGATGCTTATTTTTTTGTTAGATTGGCAAAAAATATATTTATTGACATACAGCAGAACTTTAGTAATTAGCTTATGTGTGTCATGAGATGAAAAAGGTTGACAATCGCTGCTCTCACCAGTGGAGACATGATATAAAAGTTTAGTACTGTAACACACAATTTGTATAAATATAAAATATTATCTATCTCACTAAAAAAATTGTTACAGCAATTAAATTTGTACTCATGGCATTTTTATTTCATCAAATAATTATATGCTATAATAAAATTAGTGGATCATTATGTATTAATGTCGACGTTATTAATACACTCAACTTTGTGACTTATTAATGGTAAATGAAAATTAGTTACTACTTACCAAAGCATATTAAAACAAAAGTAATTGTGGATTTAAATTAAGAGCTTGACTATTATTCTGGCGCATAAAATGAGCAGTAACCCTGGCATGTTTGGCTCAGTGGATAGAGCATCGGTCTGCGGACTGAAGGGTCCCAGGTTCAATTCCATTCAAGGGCATAGGCCTGGGTTGTGGGCTCGATCCCCAATAGGGGGCGTGCAGGAGACAGTCAATTAATGATTCTCTCTCATCATTAATGTTTCTATCTCTCTTCCCCTCTCCCTTCCTCTCCAAAATCAATAAAAATATATTATTAAAAACATGAGCAGTAGACCACATGACTATAATGTGAAATGTATTAAATCAAAGACCTAGTACAAGTAGGGGATTTAGATACTCATCAATAGGCACATTGGCCAGAGGATGATTTTTAACATTTAATTATATTTATTTTAAATATTTTTAATGTGGTAGATCTGCAATGTTTTATTTTCTCTAATTTAGGCCTCCTTTGTAAATGTAGCAAGAAAAAAAATGCATTATTCCAATAAAACAAGACAATTTATTTTCTTCTGTCAAAAATCTTAATGTATTGATTTATTGGAATATACCATTTTCCAGTAATTATTTTATCATATAAATTATCTATCTTTGGATTTAGCAAAATCATAAAAAATAATTTCCAAATTAATGAGGAAGACTACTATATGGCCAGTGCCTCCTGCAACATGGCTGCTGGGGACAGCCTGCCATGGTGTCTCCTACTCTGAGATTGGTCCACAGAAGGTATCTACAGACAAATCCATCCATACCATTTCACAAAAGTAGCCAATGACTTTTTTCAATTTTTCCAAATACATCTCCAGAGTTATTTTCAATTGTTTATCTTTGTATAAATTAGCCACTCTCTGCCTCCCACACGTAAAACTCAAATATACTCTGGTTTCTTAACTTAAGAAGGAAATAGTCTTCTGCCTGGTGTTGAATTGCAGAATCCTGGAAGTGTGAAAACAAATGATCCTAGAGTCTCAAAAACTCAGAACTGTGTGGCATCTTATGGATCACCAACCAATTCAATGCCATAACTTATTGATCAAGCAGATGGCTCTCAATGTTGGAGATGTTTTCAGATATGCAATAGAGTGCACTGGGCTCACTAATAATGAACAAGTATTTCATTATTGCCCCAGTTTGCCAAAGTTAAGGCTAACTTATTTTCTTAGACAGAGAGAAAATTATTTGATTGTGTGAACCCTGAGGATCCTGTTATGTAAGAGCCTGAAGTTTCATGGAAAGAAAATCAGATTGTCAATGGGGACGAGGATGAGGAATAAATTTGCTGATGCAGGGCTGGAGGGTATATTTAATAGGTTTTTCCTTTTTCATTTTCCATTTTTACTGACTTGCCCTTCATAATCAAGAATGTGTCATTGAGCTTTTGGATTGGCAGATAAGACGTGAAATGTGTTTTCATCAGAGGAGCAAAATCTAATGTGAACAAACAGCAGCAACAACAAAAGATGACAGTAGATAAACCATCCATACGCTATGAAAAAGAAAGCTGATACAAAAGATAAGCCAGCTATATACTATGAAAAAGAAAGCTGATTTAAAAGAAAATGGAATTTAAGATGAATACATTATTGGAGATTTAAAAAAAATTAATTCCATGAGAAGTTATAATAAGCACTTATTTAAATTAACATATTAAGTATCTCTTAATGTGTAAACAAAAATTTAGAGTGTAGAATTTAGTAAATCCACCATTAGTATGAGATATTTAAATAAATTATTATTGATAATTAATAGAACAAAAATATTTATAAAAATATAGGAGCTTTTAACAACAAAATTAGAAGCTCAGTTTAATGGATAAAGCCTGCTCATTAAGGAGCAACTTGTGATAAAGAAGTAATTACAAAACTATAAAAAATGCAAAACCAAACAAAAAGAGTGTCCATATTCTTCAGGTCTTACATGCAAAATTTATAAAATGTGATGGTACCTTAGTTTTTTCTCAAGACATTAGAAAGAATCAGAATCATGTAAAGTAATTAAAAATCAATAATGAAAATATACTTAAAAAACAATGATTGGAAAAAATACAAACATTGTTCTGAATAATTCATCTATCACAGAAGAAATCATACTGCAAAACTGAATATACTTGGAACTAAAAAATAAACACACTTCCTACTGGGTGGCTTGAACAACAGAAATTTCTTTTTTCAGAATTCTGGAGGCTACAAGTCCAAGATCAAGAAGTCAGCAGATTTGGTTTCTCCCAAAGTCTCTTTCCTTGGCTTGCAGACAACCACCTTCTCCTTATATCTTCACAAGGCCTTTCATTCCTGCATGTGCGTCCCAAGTGTATCTAAATTTCCTCTTCTTATGATAACACCATTCAGATTGGATTAAGGTCCAACCTAATGGCTTCACTGGAACTTAATTGCCACTTTAAAGGACCTATCTTCAAATACACCTACTATTTAAGGTACTGGGGTTAGGGCTTCAACATATAATGCTAAATAGGACACAGTTAAGTCCCAACCAAGAAGAAAGTCTGACCCTGGATGGGTGGCTCAGTTGATTGGGTCATTGTCCCATACACCAATAGACTGTGGGTTTGATCCCTGGTCCGTGTGGTTACAAGAGGCAATCAACTGATGTATGTGTCTCTCTCACATTGATGTTTCTCTCTCTCTCCCCCTTCCTCTCACTCTAAAAATCAGTAAAAAACATATCCTCTTATGAGGATTAAAAAAAAGTCTGCTCATTAATGAGCAATTTGTGATAAAGAAGTAATTACAAAACCATAAAAAATGCTACCTAAATAAGCATAAATAAAACAGACAATGAAGAACAGAAAAGCAATGGAATATAAACCAGAGATACATGAGAGAAAATTTAAAAAAAGACAAAGAAAAATCTTTGAAAAAACTAAAACTGTAAAAATAAATAAGTAAATAAATATCTGGCTTAATTATTGAAAAATAGCCCTAGCCAGTTTGGTTCAGTGGATAGAGTGTCAGCCTATGGACTGAAGGGTCCTAGGTTTGATTCTGGTCAAGGACACATACCCGGGTTGTGGGCTCCATCCCCAGTGTGGGGTGTGCAAGGGGCAGCCAGTCAATGATTATCTCTCATAATTGATGTTTCTGTCTCTCTCTCCCTCTCCCTTCCTCTCTAAAATCAATAAAAATAATAATAATAAAGCAAAAAAAAATACAAACAACACAACACAACAAAACTGAAAAATAAATAAATAATATTAGGAATGGAAAAAGAGAAACAACAACTCTAAGGAGCTTCGTCTATCCAAAAACATCAGTAAAATATCTTCTACTAATTATTACTGGGAGATTGTTTTCTGCACTTGATAGCCACATCCCCCATTCCTTCAGAGTGGAGACCATTTATTTCTCTCATTCCCCACAGTGTCAGACTATGGAATAGGTATCGTTCTTCCTCCCAGCTATACTTCAATATCATATTCTCTTTTTCTCCCACAAAGCTCCTGTTAATAGCCATCCCTGTCCTTCTTTGTTGCTATCACTCATTGACCTCCTTGATGTATCTTACTTGCTGAAGATGTCAACACTTGGTTCTTCATTGACTTTCTTCATGTTTGCTCTTATCATCTTTCTTGGTGATTTTAATGTATTGGATTCTCTGAATGACACATTGACACCCAGGGATTAAATATAATTAACCTCCTCATGTACAATGGTCTAGTCCTTCTTCTTAATTTGACCATTATAAGAGTTATACCACTGATTTTGTTATCACTTCTGAAATCTCATGTCTCAATATTGAAATTTCTCACACCAGCTCCTCTTCTTCCAGGTGACCTACTTTTCTATCTTATCCAACAATTCTTTTCCCTTCTTCATTGGTTTGCCCTAGTATTTCTATGACATATTTTTTTGAGGTCATTAATTCCTCCTTTACTAACCTTAGACTCAATGATATCCTAATATATAAAAAGCCAGGGCCCGTCATGACTGAAACAACTAAACGGAAGACCGAACAGCAGGCTGCATGGGGTGACCAGGTCAGCAGGGTGGGGGGGCAGTGAGGGATGACCAAATGACTGAACAGCAGGCTGCGTGGGGTGACCAGGCCAGCAGGGCAGGGGGGGGGGCAGTGAGGAACGACCAGGCCAGCAGAGGGGGGCAGTTAGGGGTGACCAGGCTGGCAGGGGAGGCAGTTAGGGGTGATCAGGCAGGCAGGCAGGTGAGCATTTAGGAGCCAGCAGTCCAGGTTTGTGAGAGGGATGTCCGATTGCCGGTTTAGGGTCTAAACCGGCAGTCGGACATCCCCCGAGGGGTTCTGGATTGAAGAGGTTGCAGGCTGGGCTAGGCCCCCCCCCATGCACGAATTTCATCCAGGCCTCTAGTATCATTATAATTATTTCCTTGCAAACACTCACAAATCTCTTGCCCAAATCTTGCTATATTGTTCTTGCTTAAAGACGTGAAATATACTTAAACACCTACTTCTCTGTGCTTGTGCTCAAGAAATTATATGTAGCTAATGCAGTTAGAGATAATGTAAACCTGAACTGTACAACCACAATTTAAACTTAGCACTTTGAATACCAAATGGGACATTTCTTTCCATTTGTTTTTAATGTTCATTCTTGGATCTCCCCAAGTAATTATTTTACACCTTCCACCCAATGATTAGAAGCAATTGAAATAAATCTATTTTGCCATATTACTACTGCACAATCTCTCATGTATCTCATCTCATCTCATACTCTCTTGCTTTCTTTCCATTATAAAGAGATGATGCCTCAAAAAGCTGGTCCTTCAGGTTTTTTCAAGGTATGATTACTAGTCTTTAATCTCTCATCTAAAACAAGATTTATTTCCATTTCTATTCATTTGTTCCTAGTGGCATATAAACATGCTCTAAGATTTACCATCTTAAAAATCCACATTAATGACAAAACATGCTTCAAATCCATCTCTCTGATCCTCTTCCTAGTAAAACATTCTAAAGTGTTGACTATCACTGCTATTCTACATGTCCTTCCTATTTCTCTTCCTCTTGATCTAACAAGGTTTTTCTTTCCAACATACTGCTGCTACACTAACTGATATTCTCAGTAACCTGTATACTGCCAAGTGTAAAAGCCAACTCTTCATCTTCTTTTCCCTCTCAGCAATATTTGATTTAGGCACTCACATTCTACTTCTTTAAGCATTTTCTTTTGCACGTAGACATCGAGTACACTTCCACTTTTCCTCTGAATTCTATTCTTACTTTACTTTATTAAAAAATATAGTTTTTATTGATTTCAGAGAGGAAGAGAGAGGGAGAGAGAAACAGAAACATCAATGATGAGAGATAATCATTGATTGGCTGCCTCCCCATGCCCCACACTCAGGATTGAGCCTGCAACCTGGGCATATGCCCTGACCAGGAATCAAACCGTGACCTCCTTGTTCATAGGTCAACACTCAACCACTGAGCCACTCTGGTCAGGCATTACTTTCCATTTTTAAACTTCCTTTGCTAACACCCCCTCTTCTGTTTCATCTTTAACTATTGGGATATTACTGATATATTGGAATTTGAATATTATTATGTACTATAACTGATCATCAGTTTTCTTCTTTTCCCATATTTTATACATGAGTGACAGCAAGATAATAGCAGGGAGACTTCAGCAATTAATTAGCTAGTCTGTACTATGTGCCTGACATTTCCAAGTCCTTTACCAATATTAATTCAACCTATATTTCAATGATTCTCCAGCCATGCTCCATTGCAGTCCAGTTTTGTATATGCCACTGTATGCTTACCATCTCTATTGAATAATCTTTTTTTTTTCAAAATTAACATTGGCAAAACTCTGCCCTGCCACCACAGTAAATGTCATTAAATATACCCAGATAGTTAATAAGAAGAACTAGAATTCAAGTTTGAACTTTCTTTCTCTGTTTCTTTTTGTTTTCTGTTTGTTTTGCCCTTTGAATCCAATCTGTCAAAGAACCCCATTGGATTGGTCTCAAAATGTATTCTGATTTTTTCCATATATTTCCATTTCCTTTGTTCTCCTCATTCAAAAACATCCCCATCTCTAGCCTGGATGACCTCAATCACCTCAGAACTTTTAATTTGATTTTAAACATTCGTATAATCTCTTCCATGCAGAGCATCCAGAGTAATCTCTCCTTTTTATTTTTTAGAACACAAATTATGCCACATCACTTCCCTACTGAAAATTCTAAATTGCTTCCAATTACATGGTTTACAATGTAAACTCCTGATGACCTGTGAAGGATCTGGCATTGCTTGGCTTCTTGTCCCCCTCCAATGTTCCTGTCATCTTGCTACACTGCAGCCACAGGGGTCTTTTTCTCTTAGTAAGACACACCCATTTTGTTCCTGCCTTAGATCTTTTGCACTTCCCAACTGTTCCTAGCCTAGAAGATTCTGGGTCATATTTTGCCAGTCTGATTCCTTCTCCTCATCAAGTCTGAGGTGTAATGTTGCTGCATCATAGAGATCTTTGCTGACTGTCCATAGTAAATTGGCCTCTCCCTTACCCTGGATACCACATCCCTCTGCTTTTTTGATCTTTTAATAGTTACTGCTATATAATCTTATTTAAAATTCTCAATAATTCCTTGGTATAAATATTACTATTAATGTTTTCATATAGATGATGAAATCGTGGTTCAAATTAGTTAATTTATCTATGTTCAACAAGATTTAAGCAGCAATGCTGTTTGTTCCCCCAAATCATTGACATTACAACTTGCCATACTGACTCCCTATATTAGATCACACACATATGTACAGATTGTCCCCTACTTCATTTCAACTATCTATAGGCCAGCATACTCACTGTAGAAAGTATTAGGGCAAAGTATCTCTACCCCTTTTTAAATAAGAGAACACTCAACTTTTGTTCAGGGTGTGATCAATAATTGTGATTTCCAAATACCAGGCTTTCAGATTTAAGCTAGGTAACTCTCACATGCTTGGGTTTAAAACATTAAGCCCGGCTAATCTGACTGGCACTAGAATGAGAAAGTTGAAACACAAACCAAGTTTTTCATACTAATGTTTACATTCTTTTAAAAGGCCTTCAGTGTGATCACCTAGAGAACTGAGTATTCCATTAGTTGAAAAATGCATGTATATTGTATTTACAATCTTCAGAGGTGGGGGTGAGAAGATAAAGGGGTGTGAAGTATTTCAAAGGCCATAACAATTTAGCAAACAATAAGTCCTTAACCAGGAACACATGGTTTCTCACACCATGTGTAAAACATTAAAAGGGGAAAGAAAGAAAAAGAGAATGATAGAGGGTATTATATTACAATACTAAAAAATGTTTTGTTTCAAGAATGCTTTTAATAAAAATAAAAGCTGTTCTTGGAATAAACTTTCTAATTACTAATTGTGTTTCTTCCTGGATGTATTTGCTTTGTGTGTGTTGAACACATTGTAAAATATTCACAGTTGAGTGCACAGATCACTTATCAGATTCAGCTCATGGCCTCCATAAATTACAAAATGCTTTGGTGGATCATGGGGATTAACAGGATAACTTTAATTCTTTAGTTCTTTTAACAGAAATAACGTGTAATTCACTTTAAAGGTAGAAAATTGTTGTTTTATGTTATTATTATTTGTTGTTGTTGCTTTAATCAACACTCATCTCTAAGAGAAAAGCCCTTGCAGATTTCTTCCCATATCGACCATCACATAATGTGACAAGTAGCCTTCTAAAATGGCTCATAATTATTATAGTTTCCTGATCCCCATGCCTTTGTCCAGTTCCCTCCTCTAGGTGCAAACTGGACCTAGTTACTTGCGTTCATCATTTGAATATGGCAAATGTGATTGGATATCACCTCCAAGCTTAGGCTATGAAAGACAGTGACTTCTGCTTTGTTAACAATCTTTCCTTTGCTTCACTCTCTCTGCTTATTCACTCTGGTGAAGCAAGCTATTATATGGAGAGGACCTTGTAGCAAGGAAATGAGAGTGACCTCAGGACAATAGTCAGAGAAAGCATTCAAATAGCTTAAGGGGAACTGGATTTTACCAACAAACAAGCTGGTTTGGATGGAGAACTAGCCCCAGTTGAGCCTTCAGATGACAATGCAGCTTCAACTCTCATCTTGGTCTCAGAATTGTTAAAGACCTGAAAGCAATGGACCCAGCTAAGTTGTACCTGGATTCCTGTCCCATAGAAACTATCCTAATATATAAAAACCCAGGGTCTTTAATGACCAAACGAAGACTCGACCAAACACCAAAAGTCAGTCCTGCAATCAGTGCTGGGCTGCTGTGGCAACCCAGCACTGACTGCTGCCAGTGCAGGTGTGGTGACCCAGCACTGAGTGCTGAGGGGGCTGCAGATCAGTCCCATAGAGAGGCCTGAAGAGAGAGACAGGGTCTGATCTGCAGCCTCCTTGGTAGCTGTTGATCAGCCCTTGCCTCTCTCTTTCTCTCTGGGCTTCGCCAGCAGCTGTGCCTCTGTTTCTTTCCAGGACTCCGTGGGGGTTGTTGATCAGCTCCACCTCTCTGATCAGGCCCGGAGACGCTGACTGGCATAGAAACCGACCAATCAGAACCAAATCTGGGTGAACTGTGAGGAGCCAATGGCTGCCTAGGAGGTGGAGTTTTTGACACTGCCGGCAGGGGGCGGGGGGGCAGTTGGAGGTGAGATCAGGCTGGCAGGGGAGGGCAGTTAGGAGTGATCAGGCAGGCAGAGGCAGTTAGGGATGATCAGGCTAGCAGGGGAGGGCCGTTGGTGGCAAGATCAGGCTGGCAGGGGATGGCAGTTGGGGGCAACCAGGCTGGCAGGGGAGGGCAGTTAAGGGTGATCAGGCAGGCAGAGGCAGTTGGGGGCGAGATCAGGCCAGCAGGGGAGAGCAGTTGAGGATGAGATCAGGTCAACAGGGGACCGCAGTTAGGGGCTATTAGGCAGGCAGGCAGAGGCAGTTAGGGGCAATCAGACAGGTAGGCAGGTCAGCGATTAGGAATCAGCGGTCTGACTTCCGGTTTAGGCTCGATCCCACAGGGGACATCCCCCAAGGGGTCTCCAATTGGAAAGGGTGCAGGCTGGGCTGAGGGAACCCCTCCCTCCATGCATAAATTTCGTGCACTGGGCCACTAGTGAGATAATAAATGTGCGTTGTTTTAAGCAATTCATTTTAGAGTAACTTGTTATGTGGCAATATATAATACAGAAATATGACATTGTCAGAAATCCAAAATAAATTTGACTGAACAATTTCCTGACCAATCATATCCAAGATTGAGTTTTGTCTGCTCTACCCCCTTAGGGTCTACTTCAGCCTATCCTGACATATTATCATTTTCCTTCCAACCCCCAATAACATTTGCTTGAAACATTTTAAGATTTCCTAAGAGTTATGCCTAGCTCCAGACCTGTACATTCCATTTCAGCCTCCATGACAACATTTCCAAAACTAGTGCTCACAGATTATTCAGGAAGAAAAAAGTCCTTTATCAAATGAATCTAGGGCAGGTTAGGTATTTTATGGTCTTTTAGAGAATTGTAACAGAAGTGTGAGTCCAGTCAGTGTGGCTCAGTGGTTGAGCAGCAACCTATGAGCCAGGAGGTCAGAGTTTGATTCTTGATCAGGAAACATGCCTGTGTTATGGGATCAATCCCCAGTAGGGAGCATGCAGGAGGTAGCTGATCAATGATTCTTTCTCATTATTCATGTTTCTATCTCTGCTTCTCACTTATCTGGAAAAAACAAAAGCATTAAAAAAAAGTTGTGACATCATTATATACCTTTCTTCAATACAGAGTTTCTCAAATGCATTTGGCAATAAGACTGTCCTCTCCCTCTCTTATTGTTTTTTAAAAGCATTGATTACATTTTATGGGATCAATTTTGTCCCCCAAAATAAATTTTAAAAACACTGTTTAGCAAACATTGCTCCAAACATCCAATTTTTTTTTCTAAAATACAAATCAAATCATATCACTGACTTGCTTAAAACACATTTTGGCAACCTTACATTGTTTACAGAGTAAAGTACAAAGAAAGCATCCAAACAAAGCCATCTATGACCTGGCTTAACCTCTTCTCTCTTTCTTCTCAGTTACTTATCTGACTCACTGACCTGTCTGCTGCCCTTATTCTCCAGTCCAGTCTTACTAAAGTCCAATCAGTTTACTAACTGTTTTTTAGTATCAGGATTATTAGTCTCCATTCATGTTTCTTCATGAGTAAACACTCTTGTGCATAAGCCTATCTCTATTTTTCCAATGGTCTCACAAATTATAACTCATTTTCCTATTCACTTCAAGAGTCATTTGTGAAGCAGTTACATAGCTTGAGGACTGTGGGGAATGGAATTTGTTTCATCTCTGAACATGCTCTTTAAAAGTACCATAAATTTTTACAAAAATTAATGTACATTCTTTTTAATATCTTTGCAACCCTTGTAATTCTGATGGTAAAATTATTTCATGTTCTCATCACACTGAATTTCTCTCTTTTCTTCATTTCTGTCTCATTTTTTGTTATATGCAATTTTTGTGTCTTTCTACTTAAGATAGACAATAACCACTTTAAAGTCAGATAATGATACACTAATTTTTGTACCCTCATGACATTTAATAAATAATTAATGCTCAAACAACACAATATTCATAAATCAACTTTCTTATTTTTAACATTATTTCTAAATTTAAAATCGCTCTAGCTTTCTCTTTCTCAAATAGACACTTCTACATTAATTCTTATGATTTTTGTCCTGCCTGGTGCATTCTACTTCCAAATATGAGTGGATTCACGATTTGTTGGGTTGTTATTTGTTTGATCTTACCCCTCGTGATTCCTAGAGCTTTACTGAGCTTGGTGATGCACTCTCTTTTGTAAGAAAATAAGAATAAAACTTTATGCAATATATTTCAGTAAATTTATGGAAATGTTAACCATCCATGGCTTGAGTTATACTAGGAAGGCACAATGCATAAACATAAATCAAAAGAGTTTATCTAAATCATGTTTCACTAATTACTGACTGTCATGTTTAGTTTTCACAAGTACATTCTTTATCCATATATAGATCCAGGTTGTTTAAAGTAATGATTGTCTAGGTATGAATATTAAAATATATATGTAAAAATAGATGAAAGTTATTTATCTGAAATAAATGCCCACTACTATAAATATTCTCTATTTATAGCTTTGATGACATCAGTATTCATGAATTGTGAAACAGGCTGAATTGCTGTTGTCTTATTGTATGCCTCACAGATCTAAAAAGAAATTGCAATCATGTTATTTAAAAAGTTTATTTTTATATCATACTAGAGGCCTAGCGCACAAAATTCATGTGTGGTTATGGTCCCTAGGCCTGGCCTGTGATCAGGGCCATCTTCCCATGCTGCCACCCGCCCCCCCCACCCCCCCAGTTCCCTGTTTGCCTTTGGGCAATGGGAACCTGCCGGCTGGGGAAAGGGTCCAAGAGGTGGTCAGTGCACCTCATAGTGACTGGTTGAGTGGTTGTTCTGGTCATCCTGCCGTTAGGGTCAATTTGCATATTACCCTTTTATTATATAGGGTTATAGCACATTATATCATACCCTTTTGCTAAGTTTTATCACGTAAACATCTTTATACATCCTGTGCTTCACCAAAATTTTATTTGCTTTAACATTTTAACTATATACTCTTATATACCCTTATGTAATTAGGAATAAAATGAGTACATGAATAGAATCAGGAATAAAAATCTTATCGTTGTTATGGTATTTCCATTCATATTTTATTGTTGCCAAATGTGCTAGGAAATGTTCATAGGACAGGATTAAGTTTTGTAAATGGTAATTTCAATATATTTTTCCCATTTCCTGAATAAATTTAAGCTCAATTATTTTCAGTGTTACAAAACTAATATTCAACAGATAACAGTAATGGCCCAAGCCTAGTGTAACAAATGTAATTTAAATCATTTATTGATTTTAGAGAGAGAGAGAGAGAGAGAGAGAGAGAGAGAGGTATTGATGTGTTGTTCCACCCATTTATGCATTCATTGGTTGACTCCTGTATGTGCCCTGACTGGGGATGGAACCCTCAACATGGAGACATATGGACAATGCTCCAATCAACTGAGCTACCTGGCCAAGACTATAACTGATGTGTTGTATCTGTAAAACCTCTGATATTAATTAATAAAATTGTATTGGCATAGCGATCAAAGAGATATAGCCTAGTGGGGCATGATGTCCATCTATCATTTTGTCTTACCATCAAAGATTCCTTCTTTCAGCAGTAATATCCCACACTTTTGGCAAACTTTTCTCCCTTCAGCAATCATATTGTTCTTCTGCAGTTTCTTATCATAATATTCCTCTGACAGATGACCCAAGCCAATAAAACCCCATTCTCTGAATTATAAGAACTGAAACAGGAATGGTCATGTTTCACAAGCAGGTCAATCTGAGTCCTGCCCTGAAATTTTCTTTACTGAAATGAGTGGGAGGCTCTTTTGATTCCTCTGGATTGAGAGCTTGGAGTAGCTACTTGGAAAAGGCTGGTCAGTGCATCAGCAGAAAGGGAGAAGAGATGGGGAGACAGGATTACATATAAACAATATCATGAAGCTCACTGTCATACATATGTGGGGCCAGATCTATACCTTTCCAGTTACATGGACCACTATATTTCTTTAAGAAAATTGCTTTTCTTGAATTAGATATTTATAATTTGAATTCTGTAATTTGTAATAAAAATGTTCTCACTAAAACAAAATATATGTCTTGGGAGAAATGGCTGGGGGTTGGAATGGTAGATAAGAGAGGATGGATGGATAGTTACTCAACCTTGTGATTTAGTTTATAATTTATATTAAATTGGAAAACTGTGTGAACTATTTTTTATTCAAATATTTTATTTTCAGTGCTTTCTCCATCTCTCCTTCTGAGACTCTTATTACTACATGTTAGACCCCTTGATTTTGTTACCACTCATCCAATGAGGTGTTAATTGTATTTCAATATTTTCTCTCTTTGCTTCTCTTTGATTAATTTTCGATTGCTCTGACTTTAAGCTCACTGGTTATTTCCTCTGCTGCATCATATATGCCCTTAATCCCATTCAGTAGATTTTTAATTTCAGACCTGCTTTTTTATCTCTAAAAGTTTCATTTATTTTTTTATATATGATTTAATGTACTTCAATTATGGTCATATCTTTGAGCATATTTATAATAGTTTAATAGATTCTTAAAAAAGCTTTTTCTGCTGATTCTAACATCTGGGTCATGTCTGGGTCTGTATCAATCAATGGAATTTTTTCCAGTTATTGTTATAATTTGCTGCTTCTTCATTTGTCGCAAAATTTCTTATGAATAAAGGGCACTGTAAATGACACATTTGTGAGTGTTTGGATTTTGATGTCTAATTTTATAGAACTGAAGTCTGTTTTTACAAGATCTTTGTATTTCTATAGATCAAAATGATTCTTTCAAGATTTATTATTAAGCCCAATTATAGTGGCATTAAGTAGCATTTACTTAAGAGCTGAATAGCCCTTTTTTAAGGTGATCTTTTGGGGCTCTCTACTAATGGCTCTAATTGATCAGCAAGGTCTCACTACTCTGGCTAGATGAAAATCAAACATTTTCCAGTTCTGTGTGAGCTCTGGAAATGTTTAACTTCCCCCCCCCCCCCCCACCTCTGTACATGTCTGTATGTAGCCACTTAAGGGGACTCCTACCCGGATTTCTGAAGCTCTTTCTCTATGCAGCTCCATATTCTATAGGAATTGGGTCTACAAATTCTAGTCCCCTCTGCTTCCCTGACCTGCAATCTCTGTAAACATGACAGATAAACTCTACTTGGGTTTTCTTTCCCTCTAGTGTGGTCTGCCAAGTGCTTCCAGGCAGAGAGCCAGAGTGACTGCACAGATCACAATCTTTGTTTTCCTTCTTCTAGGAATGGCAGTCCTGTTCGGCGCTCGTTCAATGCCTGAAGATCCTGTCAAATTTTCTAGTTATTCATTGCACATGGGTTTGTTTGATAATGATGACTCTATCATGGCTGAAACATTAAAGCTCAGCATTTAGTTTCAATGTGGCATGATAAGAATATCTCAGCTTTAATTTCATAAATTTCACAAAGGTTAAAGGTATCTGCTTTTTTCTTGCTATTCTCATTGGCTAGTATTATGTCTGTCATATAATTGGCCCTCAGTATATGTTTGCTAATTGAATTAATACAAAAAATATAGACTATTTTTAAAAAAGCCTTTTTTTTTTTTTACCAGAAGAAAAGCTACTGCAGCAAAGAATTAGTTAAGACAAAGGTCTGTGATTGAAGTTTGTGTAATATTTTGCCTATTTTTTATGGAATTTTTTATAGGAAAGTGACATGCCTTCAGATATGTAAACAGCCCCAAATCAGGCATAGACGATGTGCTTTTGCATTGGGCTAGCAGAAACCTTAGAAAGTTTGACAATTTTCTTTTTGCATTAACATGAGAAGAAACTTCAAGAAGCAGTTATAATAAAATCAACGCTCTTGATAAGGGTTATTAACCATCCAGAGACATTTAAGCTATCAATCTAAATGTGGGTGAGTCTGGGAGTCTTGATGAAACTCTTTAATTCTCTCGGCCATTATTAAAGATTTAAACTTGTCCAATTAATCTAAAGTGATTGAAATGATTCAAATGCTTTCATTTTAATATTTCAAACATAATCATTATTCATCCAGAGTTGTCCCAGATGCAATTGGCGTGTTCTTATACTTCAATCTGCAGGTCACTGAAGTTATTAGCCTTGCTTAGTAGACTGGCCTTATCCTGCACATTAACACTGTTTCCCTAGGTCTTGCGATTCAAGCCTAAAGAACCCAGGAAACTCATAACAGAATCAATTTCTTTGACTTCTGGGAACAATTCTCCATTTGGCCATCATTATAGGAACCATTGCTAATCTGTGCTCTAATGAACTTTCCAAACCCATACTGATGTCTTGTTTTGAATCTTTATTCATTGCTTGCTTTTAAGGATCATTTGGCTGAAACATGTTAAGGAGCTAAAACTTAATCGTATTTTAGATAAATTGTTAATATAGATAACCTATTAGGAAAACAATAAAAAATTAAAATATTCTAGAAAAAGCAAAAGAAAATTCATGAACCTCAACTAATAAATATGCTATAAAGAAGATTCCTGTAATCAAGGATTTCGGTCTGCCAGTCAGTTACCAATTATGAATTTAGTTCCCACAGGGGCACACCATTGAAGAATCTAAAGCCATTCAGTTTTAAGACATATGGTTTCAAGTTGTGATGCAAATCTAAAGGTGAGGCATTCAATTTGAATAAAAGAAGAACAAAGATGTTTAAATTAGCCCCAAACTCAAACCTGTTCTTTGAAATGAATTTACCATCTTTACTGTGTCTTTTATTTTATATTGTCCTTGGCTTTTTGCACAGTCTCATGGAATCACAGAACTTTGAACTTGAGAGGATCTATGGAAGTTATGCAGTGCATATGTTCTCTTTCGGGCCTCTTTGCGAGGATTGTAATGCAATTGCTCTGGAGTGGTCCCAATAATCTTCATTTTAAAAAGAATAACTCTGATCCGAAGTACTGATATAGTTTAATTTCCATTCTACAAATAATGAAATGAACACCCAGAAAAGTTAACTGACTTGCACAAGGTTTTACAAAAGTTGGTGACAAAAAAGAAAACATATACCAAAAAAGCAAAAAACAGGATCATGATTCTGAAATTATGTTTTCTAATCTAGAACTTTTTACAATGCTTTGTAATCATTTTTCCCCAGAGGGAGAAACTGCTTTGTATAATATTAAATGGTACAAATTTTTGGGCTTCTGCCTTAAGTTCGTGTCTCATCAGGTTCTACTTTCTCCTCAAGAGATGGTCATGGTGTTATTTCATGTCTTCCAACTCTTTATCTTTAGTCCAGATCTATGTCCCGAGTTCTAGATTTGTATAGCCAACCTTTTAATTAACCCTTTTATTTAAACAACTTTAAACAAAATACAGGTAAATCTCAATTCTTCATTAATATGCATCAAACCTCATCTGCCATTATTCTCTGTCTTAGGAAATCACACTGTCAGTACACCCAGGTAAGTGAGTCATAGTCCTGAGAGAGATTCTGGATACTCTTTCTGACTCACCTACGTATCCCATAACTAGCAAATGTTTATATGTATTGATAAGTTAATTAAACAAGGAGGTCCTTAGGCTCAGGTAGTTCTAATGCCTTAGCAGCCTATGCAATCCAAAACCTGGGCTATAAATGCCTCAAAGTTAAGAAATAAAAACATAAAGCCAAGCATTCAGAATATGGCTGTTGAACTTTAGTTTTCTATAATCTTGCTCCAAATTTTCCCTTTGCCCCATATAAGAAAAATAACTCCTTGTGTAAGAAATCAGTTTTACCCTCTTATAGCTTCTTATTCCTGCTCACTTTGTACTAGTTTTTGAAGCTTATTTCTATTTTCCTGAGTGGATGCTTCCTGATTCATGGATCACTAAATAAAGCCAATTACATTTGAATTTACATCTCAGTGAAATTTCCAACCCACCTCAGTCCAAGCTAAGATCCAGTTGACAATAGAGGTGATTTTGATGTAATTGCTTTCAGCCTTGCCTATGTCCAATCCATTCTTCACACAGTTGAAGATAAACCTTCTGAAAATGCAAATCCGATCATCTCATATACTCCAATGTCTTTCCATTGTCCTTGAGATATATTGTAAAAATGTCAGCCTAATTTATGTGGCTCTACTTAATCTATGCCTACATTTAATCTCCATATAATGCAGTTCTCTTTTTTACTTTGTGTTTCAGTCATACTGTGGCCACTTTTTTTTTTTTTTTATCATCAAACAGGATTGAAATATAATTGTAATTGTATTTAAGAAATAAAGTTTAATTTCTCTTTTTACACATTAATCCAAGGCCAACATAATTTTGTCATAATTTCCTCTTTATTATATTTAATGTCATTTGTAAGTTTTCTTTGTTCTTGAATTTATTCCTTTTGTTATATGAAGATACACTAATTTTGTGGTTTATTTTTAATACTGTTAGCACACTTATGTAAATAGAAAATCATTTTTGAAAAAGATTGTTCTACAGTAGGAATTATCAATTTTATAAAAAGTCTTGAAGAAAGACAAAGAAAAATCTAGAATATCACTTTCTTTTATTGTCCTAGTATGTTGCAATCTTTACAAATACTATTAGCTTAGTTCTTTATAATGATATGCAATAATATAATTTATCATTCAAGAAACATTTGTCAATGCACTGTTTAAATCCTTCACATTTAAGTAATATTTTTGAGGGTATATTAGCTGCAAGAAAATAACACAAATGTTTTTATTGAACTTTTAATCATCTGGAACAGTAATAAATGTGATACCTGAGTGCCTAGCACTATGACACAACATTTACCTAACTTACCTCACTTGATCCTCATATCTAGAACAAAGATTCTATCCATTGTGTGAACACATTAACGGTGCCTGTCAATAAGTACTCAATACATTTTGCTGTTACTGTTTTTATTTTATTTTTAAATTTTGCACATTTATTTATTTATTTACTTATTTATCTATTTATTATTTACTAGAGGTCCCATGCATGAAATTCGTGCAAGGGGCTCGGTCCCCACCACTGCAGCCGCAGCCTCTGCCTTAGCCTGCAGCTTAATCCGGAAGGTTGTCTGGAAGGTCATCCGGAAGGTCATCCGGTCTAATTAGTATATTATGCTTTTGTTATTATAGATTGTAAATAGAGAGTAGAAGAGAGAGAGAGAGAGAGAGAGAGAGAGAGAGAGAGAGAGAGTGAAAAGCATCAATGTGAGAGAGGCATATCCCTTGGTTGCCTCTGGCATGTGCCCTGATCAGGGCCAGGAATGAAACCTGCAACCAAGGTACATAACCTTGACTGTAATCAAACCTGAGACCCTTCAGTCCACAGGCTGATGCTCTCTCCACTGAGCCAAACCTACCAGGGCTACTATTTTTATTTATTTTTTATTTATTTTGAGAGATGAGGAACAAATGAGGCACATAGTACAGACTTTTAGGCCTGTGGTCCAGCCAGAATTAAATTTCAGGTCCTCTAGCTTCATTCCAAATATTCTGCCAATAAGATTTTTAACAGGGAAATAAAAGAATGAAATAAACACTGACATTTCTTTCTATTTTAGGTAGTTGATTGCTTTTCCTTCCTCCAGATGGCAATATCAATCCTTGGCCTTGACCATGTAGGACAGAACAAGTATTCCAGGGAGCCAATGAAAGGTATGCAACTGATAATGTTTATGGGGGTTCCAGAAATGAGTATGTGACCTAAATGGATACATGACAATCAGAGCTCTATTTCTGCATTCATAGTAGGTATCAGAAATAGGTTTCTCTCTCCTGTAATCGCAGTTGCTAAGTAGATCTGTGACTTTGGAGATTCTGTGGGCCTTTTCTACCAAAACATGGTAGAAAGCTTGCTTGAGAATAAAGCCAAGATAAAGAAAAAGTTGTTCAAAGAGAAAAAATATAATCCTGATGACAATTTTGGAATATCTCAAACTTTCCAGATTTAAGTAAAAATTATTGCTGTGAGGGAAAAAAAAAGTGTTTCACTTAAGCCTGTATGAATTGTACTTCAGTCACTTTAATGGATGGCCTAAAATAAAACACAGATCCTCAAATTAAAAATGGAATTAAAATATATTTTTTGGTTACATTTCTGAAATTATCATAAAGTTTTCATAGTGTATCCATCTGTTTTTGTCTTCCTTCTTTATTTCTATTCTTTATCTTTCCCTGTACCCCTATATCCCTCTTTCTTTTCTTTCTCACCCTCCTTCCCTTCTACTCTCTCTAAATTTCAATGGAAAAAATATCATCAGGTGATAATTTAAAATAATAATAATCCATTTAAATTGAAAACAAAACCCAACAAATGTTTACTCAATTAAGAAGGTGTAATTTTACATTTTCCTTTAAAACCAATACTAGTCATTGACCATAAATCTGTTTACATTGGAAATCACTTGCTCTGTGTACTGAGTTCTCTATATTCTGACATGAAGACTTAATGCCCAGAATGTTTGTCCCTTGGTTTTGCCCTCTTAAATGCTTACTGTATTGTGCATTCACATGTTTAGAGGACTTTTCCAAATAGCCTTCAGAGATTGTGCGTTATTCCTACTGTTCAAAATCCAACTCCCTTTTTCTTTCTTGGGGAGAAATTTGGCTCAAACTTCCTGTGTTGGGCCTTCTGTGAATATGCTTCTGGTCCTAACACATATACACTGAGTGGCTAGATTATTATGATCTCTGAACGCATAATAACCTGGCCACTCAGTGTGTGTGTGTGTGTGTGTGTGTGTGTGTGTGTGTGTGTGTATACACACACACATATGTTAGAGGCCCGGTGCATGAATTCATGCATGGGTGGGTCTGGCCAGCCTGGCCAGGTTGAGGGGACATGGGCAGTTGGCTGGCCTGCCTGCTGGTCGACCTCCTGGTCGAGGGGGAAATTTGCATATTAGCCTTTTATTATATAAGATATACACTGAGTGGCCAGATTATTATACGTTCAAAGATCATAATAATCTGGCCACTCAGTATAATAAAATATATTATGAAATACAGTCCTTCAAAGAATAAAGTGGACCTAAACTGGAACCAACTACCTTGTGAAACATTTTAATTTTTACAAACAAGGGAAAGTGATTCTGGTCTTTTTATTTACTAATAGTGTTGCCACAGTAATAGTAGTGAGAAATTTTCTCTAAACACTTACAGCTATAAAAAGTGGACCAAGGATTTTCTGTGTCTTAATGGGAGTACCACGTAACTCCCCACTTGGCTTCAAATTGCAAATCTGTGAATCAATTTTTATCTTGGTACTGCTGCCCAGCTTGTTTCCTAGGTAGGTGGTTAGTCATTGCATCCCATTTGGCAATTTGAATAAAAATTGAGAAGGAAAAGCGTATGACAAAATCTCTATGCTGCATATTAACTTCTTGGGTCTTAAGAGTGGTGAAGTTAATGGAAGGGTTATAAAAACATCAAAACAAGGAGCTAAAACAAAACCTATTCAGCACACCCTCAAAGAAAATAGAAGAATTAAGAGGAGATGATGTAAGAGAGAGGAAAAGAGGGATATATCTTGCCTATAACAAGTAAGCACCATTAAGAAATGAAAACAATTTCCAAAAAATTAGGAATGAGCATCAATTTGTACATTTGTATTATCTCTTCAGAAAGCTAAAAATATCTAAAATTCTAGCTACATGACACCATTATGACCTCTGCACAGTGAACCCTTGGCCATTTCAGAGAGCCACACCATACTGGGTAAAAGGTTGCTATTGATGAGTGACATTTGACATCATGACCATATATTTCTATATGATGCCCTCCCCCACCCCCAAATGTGTTAACTGGAAAGAAAAAAACAAGGCAAATCATTATTTTTATGTGAACAAAATGTCTTTCTGAACTGTGTGACTTAGCTTTCACACCTCAGCATACACCCAGACTCATTTGGGGCTAAACTTTTCTTAGGATAATATACTTAGAACTTTTATAGTATAAGTATATACTCTGTTGGATCTGGGGGGACACAAAAAATCTAAAGGTCCAAGGAATAGACTCAAGGAATTACTTCTACCTATGGTGCTTGTCCCCTTTCCCCAGATGCTTGATAACAACATTAAATAAAACATCAAAGAGAACACTATAGATGATAAGTGAGCTAGAATTAGTGAACACCAAGTAAAGGAGTCTGCCTTATTTTCAAGAACACAAATTGTGTTTTACTGACTTCCACACCATCCCCAAAGAAGTCCTGTGCTGAATCCATCCTTCAGTTTCAACTGCTGGTATGTTCTCAAAAACACTTTAAAGTCAGTGGAGAGTCATGATGTTATTTCTTTTGTTCTTGTTCACACCTAGACCCTATGCTTCTGATCTCCATTCTCCATAAAAATGACACTCTCCCAAGAGACTGACTTTTGTTTTCTTTCTTTTCTCTAAGAAACAATTGTTTAATCTCCTAAACAGATTAACAACCAGCTATCAAGAGTGACTATTGCTACAAGATACCTCTCCCTTGTCTTCTGAATTGATATATTTCTATTGTTTTCGTCTTTCAGATAAGTGCTATTAATGTGTTATTGTCTACTTTCCAATTTTTGGCCAAAATATGTCAGTAATGTATGAAAACTCAGATCACCTAAATGTCATGATCAAGAGAGGCTAGGCTACAGGAAGAGATACCAAGTCTCTAGTTAACTGATACCAGTGCCCCCATATTGGAGTAGAAAATGGCACTCATGCACATGGATTTGTTGCTTGTGTTCAACACCTGGCAATGCCTCACACCTCTCCATCTAAACACACTGCTCAAGCTATAGTTTAATATATTTACTAGAGGCTTTGCAAACCTGAAAGAGATAAGAAAAAATTCTGGAAACAGGAGCAAAGAGTATGATCTATGGAGGAATGACTAAGCAGTATTTCTTGGAGTCATTAATATTATAAGACTAGAGGCCCGGTGCATGAAAATTCATGCACTGGAGAGGGGTCCCTCAGCCCGGCCTGCCCCTCTCACAGTCCAGAAGCCCTCAGGGGCAGGAGGCGACCCAGCAATCAGGGGAAGGTGACACCTCATCATACCTCTGCTGCTGCCACTGCCGGCAGCGCAAGCCTCGACCGGCCCTGGTTACCTGAGCCTCAGGTGGCCCTGGGCAGCTGGGCAGCCACCATCTGAGGTTTGCCTGCACCTCGGGCTGGTCCTGGGCAGCTGGGCAGCCACCATCTGAGGCTTGCCTGCACCTCGGGTGTCGGCTGGGCAGCCTCCATCCAAGGCTTGCCTGTGCCTCGAGCTGGCCCTGGGCAGCTGCGGGGTTGAGGGGACTGGGGGACTCCAGAGGCAGGCGCATGAAGCGGCCAGGCCCGCCCTCAGGCTGTGTGCCTGCCGCCCAGGTGGGGCTGAGGGGACTGGGTGCTGCCATCTTGTGGCTGTGCGTGCTGCTATCTTTGAGGGTGTGGCAGACAATTAGCATATTCCCTCCTTATTGGCTGTGGACACTGCCATCTTTGAGGGTGGGGAAGTCAATTAGTATATTTCCTCCTTATTGGCTGTGGGTGCTGCCATCTTTGAGGGCAGGGCAGTCAATTATCATATTCCCTCCTTATTGGCTGTGGGCACTGCCATCTTTGAGGGCGGGACAGTCAATTAGCATATTCCTTCTTTATTAGATAGGATTACCACTATGAAATACATGGATTTGCTAAATGAGCTCAAGATTTGTTCAGTTTCATTAAATAAAACAAACTGGTCTACAACAAGAAATCTCTCTTATGTAGTTTTGACCAGGCCCCATTGAGTGAGATCTCAGGGAGGAAGGTTTGATAGAGGCAAGTAGATGAATTGTTCTCAAATTGGGTTTTACTGGGTAAGCGGTAAGATAATGAAAGCAATTCTTTGAAAGTCAGCTGCCTAGTCTGTCAGCTATTGGGAAAACACTATCATCATCTACTTATAGTTTTTCCACCTAGTGATTTGGCTGAATGAGAGCCTCTTAAACATTTGGAATGCTCAACACAACCCTAGAATCTAGACCAGGAGCCAAGAAGCACACAAAAGTCTTTGTCTGCCCTGGAGATGAAAGTCTTTTTGAGTAACCACACAGAACAGCAGGTAATCAGCTGTGAAAATGGATGTGTGGAGCCTTTTCATGGGCATGACGGCAGTTAGCACAGTGTTCTATGTGCCACACTGTGCCTGTGGCTTGTTCTATACCAATGGCACTGGGTAGCCGCTAAAATGACATATTTTGTAGTAGCAATTTTGCACTTCCATATAAAGGCAAACGCAGTCTTAAAAATACTCTGAATGCACATTTCCATAACATATTATCTGTACACTGTATTGTGTGGTTAGTGCCCCAGGTCAAGTCTCCTTCCATCACCATTTATCCCTCCTACACCCTCTTCTACCTCACTCCACCCTCGTTTCACTCTGGTAATCACCATACAGTCATTTATGTCTATACATTTTTGTTTGTTTTTTACTTAATTCCTTAACTTTTTTACCCAGCCCTTCAACCCCACAACTCCTTCAACTCTGTGAGTCTGTTCTCTTATCTATGAGTCTGTTTCTGTTTTGTTGGTTTATTTTGTTCATTAGATTCCACATATGAGTAAAATCATATGGTACTTGTCTTTCTCCAACTGACTTATTTCACCTAGCATAATGCTCTCAAGGTCCAATATCACACCTGTGGTCCAATAATCTTGAAGCCACTTCATCTAATGCTTATTAGTGTTAAATGAAACAGACTGGTGGGAACTTGTTATATTCATAAGTACATATTCGTGTATATGCATGGTTGTGTGTGTGTATTAAAATTTTTTAGCTAAAATTAGTTTTCACCAACTTTACAGGAAAGGGATTTCAATAGAAGTATAAGTTTAGTGGAAAGGACTTTGTAAAAGATTTAAATACAGTAATGTTGAGAAATTTTTAAACCACCTTAAATAACCGCCACTCAATAATTAAATGATATAATAATCACTTAACAAATAATTGTAGGGAATCTCTGTTTCAAGATTCTCTGTTAGATGTAATGTGGTAAGCAAGAATGGTGAGGTTGATAGACTATAGCCCCATCACTCTGCAAATCTCTACCACTTTAATACCTGAATATCATTGTTTTTGACATTATAACTTTCTATTGTTGAAAGGAAGCTTGAAGACAATTTTATTTAAAAAAACAACTGAATTTAGAGATTAATAAAAACTGGAATTAAGCAATTTAGGTGTTTTTTTTTTTTTGTTTGTTTGTTTAGGGTCACAAAAATATATCATGAAAGATACCACCATATGTACACTTACCTTAGTTATCACTAACCAACAAGCAAACTTCAAGAGTTGTATCTTTTACTGTAAAAATTACACTTGTTTCCTTTTACCCAGACCATATCACTAAATGGGATGACTCATCTTCTAAAATCCATGCAACAGGGTACTCTTCAATATTTATTACTTAATCTTTTAATGAAATTTTGTAAGTAGAATTTCATTCAAGAGTTAAATCTAACTTCTTATAATAATACTAGAGGCCTGGTGCATGAAAATTCATGCACTGGAGCAGGGGGGCCCTCAGCCCAGCCTGCCCCCTCTCACAGTCCGGGAGCCCTCAGGGGCGGGAGGTGACCTGACAATCAGGGGAAGGCTATGCCCCCATCACACTTCTGCTGCTGCCACTGCTGGCAGTGCAAGTCTCAGCTGGCCCTGGTTACCTGAGACTTGGGTGGCCCTGGGTGGCTGGGTAGCTGAGGGGACTGGGGGACTCCGAAGGCAGGCGCACAGAGCGGCCAGATGCTCCTGGGGGCAGGCCTAGCCGTGCCGCGTGCCTGCCACCCCAGTGGGGCTGAGGGGACTGGGCAGCACCATCTTGTGGCTGTGGGCGCCGCCATCTTTGAGGGCATGGCAGTCAATTAGCATATTCCCTCCTTATTGGCTGTGGGTGCCGCCATCTTTGTGAGGGTGTGACAGTCAATTAGCATAGTCCCTCTTTATTAGATAGGAAGTATTAATTTTTTAAGTTGTTGTCATTATTTGTGAAATGTAGATAATACAGGTCTTCTCATGATGAGGGCAAAGTCAAAATTAGTTTAAAAAATTCAAGCTCAACCATAATCAAGCACATATTTCCAAAACTAGAAGTTTATTTCTCAAAATAATGTAATACATAACATCTTCTCACTAATCTGTATACTTCTCAATGTGAATAAAAAGTATAATAAGGAAAATAGTTAAGTAAATTGAATTATTCAGTTAGTTAAGTAAAAGATACATGCTAAATATTAGATAACTAAGGCCCGGTGCACGAAATTCATGCACGGCAGGGTGTGGGCGGGTCCCCTCTGACCACCCTGCACCCTCTCCAATCTGGGACCCCTCGGGGGATGTCTGACTGCTGGTTTAGGCTAGTAAACCGGCAGTCGGACATCCTTCTCACAATCTGGGACCGCTGGCTCCTAACCGCTCACCTGAGTGTCTTCCTGATCGCCCCTAATGGCCTCTGCCTGCCAGTCTGATCACCTCTAACCACCTCTGCCTGCTGGCCTGATCACCTGTAACTGCCTGCCCCTGCCGGCCTGATCATCTGTAACTGTCCCCTTTGCTGGCTTTGTCGCCCCTCACTGCCCCCCTCTGCTGGCCTGGTCACCCCTCACTGCCCCCCTCTGCTGGCCTGGTTGCTCCTCACTGCCCCCCCTGCTGACCTGGTTGCCCCCAACTGCCCCATCCCCCTCCCCCCTTCCCCCCCCCCCCCCGCCAGCCCAGTCACCCCACGCAGCCAGTCAATGCTGTTTGGTCATTTTGTGAGGGCATCCCGACCAATTTCCATATCCCTTTATTATTAGTATAGATTATGAAGCTCTTGTTGATCCACATCAGCACTGGGGTATTTAAAACATCAAAGATTATATGGTACTCTTCTAATTTTCAGTAGTCAGAGCATGTATTACCTAAGGAAAAATAGAACTTTTTCAATTACTATAGGTTATGGGCCTATTCTATACATCTAATTAATAAACACTTATGATTACAGGATAAAATAAATTAAGCTTTAATATTAATTCTTTCTGTAATGCTCTGGCATCCAATGTTACATTTCTCCATTATCTGGGACTGTTCATCAAATGCATTTATCAAGAATACTAACCCTATGCTCTTTTATTCTATTCATAGCCTAATTTATAGTGTTTCTATATGAGAGTGTCACATTCCTTTTGGATGTCTTTCCAGAGAGTAGAAAGCCAGTGCTTTTCAGTCCTGTTTCCTTTGTTTTACTTACCTTTTTCAAAGTCATTATATCCTCCTTTTCATCACCAGTTTCAAAATGTATTAAATGTAAAAGTATTCAAAATAAAACCATACAATATTTTATTGTTGAAGAAAAAATATTTCAGTTGCCTATTAACATACAGTTTATGATATTTGTTAAATATTATTTCATATATGGTAGAATACATATTTTAGAGCTTTTATGTGAAAATGGCTTTTATATATGCATATAAGCATTAACATAAATGAGTCATGGAAAATGTAATCAAATTATTATTCAAATCACTTGACAATTTCAGCATTTACATTTTAGGTCATTCATGATTAATTTACATATTTATAGATAGATAGATATATGTATATGCATGTATGTTTATTCATCCATTTATGTACTGATTTTATTTTTTAAATTGATCAATAACACTACTATTCAAGGTAATCTTTTTAGCCAAACAGCAATATACTCATTATTTGGCTTTGCTTTTCAAATTTATTTTTGCTTTTTTGTTAAATATGTCCTGTTGAAGCAATGAAGAGTTTGTCTCCAGAGCCATGAATTATAATTCTATTCTCAGATTGTATTAAGGGGCATTAGATAACATAATGGAAAATCACCTTCAAAGTGTATTTTTTTAATAGAAACAGCAAAAATGTTCAGACACCTGCACATTTCTTAGCATTGACCATCAATCAAAAATCTCTAGAGAAATTTATCCCCTGTGTTGGATTGATTGGATTCTTTCTCTCTCTCTCTCTCTTTTTTTTTATATAATAGGCACTGACTGCTATGACTGTGGCTTCTCTTTGACAGAACCTGGAAACAAAGTGAAGGGGGCTCTGAAGAGAATATCTAGATCTGAAATACCTCTGATGGTGAGAAGAAGGGGATACTGGGACTACTACACTATACCCAAAGGAAGGGGGGTGAAATAATAAAAGTTAGAACAGAAATAAATAAAATATATAATAGAAAAATAATAAAGAAAATAGACACAACTAAAAATTTCTTCTTTGATAGGATTAACAAAGTTGATGAAAGTTTGGATCGATTAACCATGTAAACAAGGGAGATGAAAAAAATTAATAAAATAAAGAATAAATGAAGGTGCATTCCATGGAGCCAATATTATCTTTATATGGAAATAAAAGACAACTTAAGAAAACTATAGACTAATATATTTTATAAATATAATTAATTATTCCTCAACAAATTCTAGAAAACTAAATCCAGCAACATATAAAAAGGATGGTACCATGACCCATTGGGATTTATCTTAGAAATACAAATACCAATCAATGTAAAGCACCATGTTAATATAATAAATAGTAAACTGCATGATCATCTCGATAGATGGAGAAAAATTACTTCACAAGCTCCAACAATGCTCTTTCAGGTTACAAAGCACTAAAAGCCCAACTTCTAGAATGGAATATTCTCAATCTGATAAAAGCAAACTATGAAAAACTCATAGCTTACATAATAATGGTAAAAGATTGACAACTCTCCTCCTACACTCAGTATCAAAACCAAGATTTCCATTCTTGCAATTCTATTCAAAATTGTACTGGAGGTTTCAGCCAGTTGAATCAGTCATAAAACAGAAATAAGAGGCATCCATAATGGAAAACAACAAGCAAAACTATTTTTTTTCATATATAACATGAAATTGCATGTAGAAAATCATAAGAAAGTTATTATAGCTAATAAATGGTTCAGCATGTTAGCACATTATAAGACTAATAGGCAAAATAAATTTTATTTCTCTACATTTACAATGGGAATGAAAAAATAAAATTAAAAAACACAATCCATTAACAGTAACTTCAAAGATAATAAAATCTTAGGAATAAATTTAACAAAAGAAGTACAAAGCTTACACTGAAAACTATAAAACATTAAAAGAAACTAAAGATAACCTAGTTAAATGGATAGTCATTCTGCAATTATGAATTAGAAAATTTAATATTATTAAAATGGCAATATTCCATGAAAAATTGATCTACAGATTTACTAGTAACAATAATCCCTCTCAAAATACATTATATATATATATATATATATATATATATATTTTTTTTTTTTTTTTTTTTTTTTTTTTTTGCAGAAATTTACAAGTGGATCCTAAAATTTACAAAGAAGTGCAAGGGACCTAGAATAGCCAACACAATCTTGAAAAAAAAAAAAAAAGAACAAAAAAAAAGTGGAAGTGTTATAGTAGTTAGACAGACATAAGCAGAGCAAGAACGATGGACGAGGTACAGAAACTCACCAGGGCAGAAATCCCCAGATGCCTAGCAAGGGTCAAAACTGGAAAACAAGAACCTCACCCTAAGGTAGCCTATCCTCCTCTAGCATACCACTGGTCATGTGGTTTAGACCCTGATATTTCATATTGCTGGTCAGGCACTTTTGACCTCCTGACCTTTCCCTCCCTAAAGATAACATCAAGGTCTCAGTCGTATATCAGCTCCAGGCCCAGAAAAGCATCAAAACCAGACCAATGAAGCTGTGGCTTCTGCAAGACCAGCTGAATTGACTAATACCTGAAGCCAACCAGTCAGTGGAGACCACGACCCTGAAAGAGCACACCTGGAAAGCTGATGAATATTCTATTGAGACCCTCCCCTGCCCACTCCCCTAAGATTTCCACCTGCAAGAGAAAAATAATCTCAGGATGAAGAATCCAGTGGGTGCTCTCTCCCAGGGGAACATGCCCACACCATTCTCTTCTCTCTAAGGGACCCTAGGAGACTTGCAACCCTGGCGAGCAATGGGCAGTGGCAGCTAATCCTAGGCTAACCCCCCACCCCCATCTTTTCCCTGACTTCCCAGTAAGCCAAAGCAGCCCAGCCTAGGCTCTCCTGTTACTTCTTCTATGCACCTTCTTTGTTTCACTGTTCTAAGTATGTTTTTGCTACAGCCAATAGGTTATTGTTTACTTTGCTACACTTTGTCTCTCGATTGAAATCTTTCCTTCAGGAAGACAAGAACTAAGGTCTTGTTGCCTCGCTAGTAATAGGAGAACTCATACATTGCAATGTCAAAACATTTAAAAAAATTCATTAGTCAAAACAGAGCAATGCTGTCATAAATATAGAAATATAGATCAATGGAGTAGGATTGTGAGTACAAAAATAAACCTTTAGAAACCTTCACATTTCTCTTTTTTTTAATTATGATGATGAGAAACCACATTTTTCATCAATTAATTTTATACAAATGTCAAATGTATAGTTTCACCAACAAGCATGCTGTACAACTGGATATTCACATGAAAATAGAATGGAATATTAGTTGGACCCTTTCAACAAAAATTAATTAAAAATGGTTCAAACACCTAAATGTAAGAGTAAAAAGTATATAACAATGAAAAGTAAACATAGAAATAGATTGTCATGACCTTGAGTTAGGCAATGGTTTCTATCACATGACCATAATCACAGCAACAGAAAGAAGAAAAAAAAACAAAACAAAAAAAAAATTAGACTATATCCAAACTTTAAAAATTGTATTCCAAAGGAAACTATTTAGAAAAGTGAAAAGAACCTACAGGATGGAAGAGAGTATTTGCAAATCATTTATCTCAAGATCCCCATGATTACCACGCACATTTTGGTTTTATGACAGCAAGGACTGATGTTGGGACATCTTTCATTTTAGGTGGCTAGTGAAGTTACTGATTTGGATAGAACTAATCCCAGTTCTTACTGTTCTGCAAATATCGCTATAGCTTTCAAGAAAGACAATAGGAGCAGTGGGTCCATTGCATTTGTCTTAGGCGGTTTCAACAATGCATTCTAGTCCATCCGGCCCTAATATCTTCAATGGGTCAGAAATTCCTACTGCCAGTGAGTCAGGGCTGATTTGACTTTAGGAAGCAAATTCTTAAAGTACAGATGGCATGAATTTACACTTCTATCCTTAATTTGTGTCTCATTCAAAGCAACTGTTTTCCACAATTTCATTAGATTAGGAGTTCTTGTATTAGGAAATAATAAGATATCATCAGACCCCTAATGTATGAGAACACTGTCCAAGGACCCCAAACTGAACGCATCCTTGCAAGAAAAAGATGTTTGCAAAGCCTCAACTTTCACCCTCTCCGGCATCTCCTCCATCATGGGGCTAATCTAAACCTCTCTGCTGTTTCCCACCATCATGTGTATCTCTTGTCAGCAAGATCTGCAAATTACCCTCTAACCATTCAATTCACATCTTGTAGTGTTTAATGTCTGTCTTTTGTGTCCTTTTTGTACATTAGTTCCTGCCAAAAGCTTTCTTTGAAGGAAGAACAAAATAAATTCTGGCCACTAAGAAAGGCCAGACTTAATTCCATCTACAACATGTTAAAGTGATGAAATAGCATGTTGCTTCATTTGGGTCATAGTTGTGGAAGGGGGTAGAAAGTTTCTAGTTCACATAAACAAGTCCATCAGCCACACAGGGAAGGACGCCTGCGTAACCGAACCGGGCCTGGCACTCTTAGAGCAGAGTTACACCTTCCAAAGTTCTAGCTGGAAGCAGACTGAGAATTTGTGTAATGCAGATTGTTTTTATTCTTGGCAAACCTTAACTTCAAGAAGAAAAAATAAAAAATAAAACTCCTTTGAAGTCTTCTTCTACCCACTATCACCCTCAGCAAACACTCTTTTGATACGCAGAGACAATGAATCATAAACAGATGGATTAAATTTCCAATTTTTAAAACTGAGCAGTTTGCTACTTCCTGCTATTTTGCATCTTAAAGTAGAAAAAAGTGGCTGCAGATTATAGGCTAACATTAAATTTCTCCCAGGTCTTATTGTCCTTTAGTAAGTATGTTAAAGGAGAGAACTGAAGCCATTCTTCTGATTTTTGGTTGGAGATAAAATTGTACTACCTTTTCTTCTTTTCTCTAAAAGCTGCCAAAGATGCTTGTAGGACTGATACAGTGTATTGAATCTGAGTATAGATGGTCAAAGTGTGCACATCAAGAAGACAATATTAGCTGCTTTTATTTTTTTAAATATTTTTATTGATTTCAGAGAGGAAGGGAGAGGGAGGGAGAGAGAAACATCAATGATGAGAGAGAATCATGGATCTACTGCCTCCTGCATGCACTCCACTGGGAATTGAGCCTGCAACCTGGGCACGTACCCTGACCTGGAATCAAACAATGACCTCCTGGTTCATAGGTCAATGCTCAACCATTGAGCCACTGCGGCCAGGCAGTATTAGCGGCTTTCAAACAGACATGCCAACTAATTCTATGTTGGGGGGCAGGGAAGTAGGGAATGGAAGGGAAAAGGAAGGAAGGAAGGAAGGAAGGAAGGAAGGAAGGAAGGAAGGAAGGAAGGAAGGAAGAAGGAAAGAAGGAAGGGAGGTAGGGAGGGAGGGAGGGAGAGAGGAGGAAGGAAGGGAGGGAGGGACGAAGGGAGGTACAAAGGTGGGGGGGAGAGAGAGAGGGAGAGAGGGATGGGGGAAAATAGAAAAGAAAAAAAAAAACAGGAAGGAAAACCCTACAGTGAAAATACCATTATTAAAATTTTAGAGTAAATATTTTCCATGCTGTGCTGCTATTAACTTGTTGGACTGACATTTCAAGCCCAAGTAGGATTATGACACCCTCTTATCCATTTTCTCTCACTCACATGGCACTCTTCTCTAAGGTGATGGTAATGGAGTGCACATGCTCTGCTTTATCTGTGGAAGAGAGAAAGGAAAAGAGAGAGGGAGAAGGGGAGGGAGGGAGAGGGAAGGGAGGAAGAAAGGGAGAAAGGGAGATAAGGAGGGATGGAGAGAGAAATGGAATCATAGGAATGAGAATGAATGAGGGAGTAAAAGTAATGAGAGCTACAAAGTAGCCACTGGAGGAGTCAAAGTGAGAAAGGACAGCTGTGTAGCACAGAAGCACACAGGCATTGCTATCTCATTAGGGTTTATTAGCTGCAAGGAAATGGGGCGTGAGAGAAAGGCATGGCTCCCTGGAAGAGAGGATGTCCTTCAGTTATTACTTGGAGGGGTCAAATTTCAGTGTCTCAACCTTCACTTCCTCTCTCCACTTCCTACCCCCACCTCAGCAATAGTTCTTATGCCTGATTTGCATACTTCTCAAAACCCTGTAATTTATGATAAAGCCAACAATGTCATATGGGGAAAGAAGGAAGAAAACCTTTTCAGCGAGTCATCACTATTCTCTTGATTGAAATAACAACTGACCCTAAAATAGCTGATGGAACATTACTGGTATTCTCAGTGTGAGAGAAACCATAGAAAATTAGCATTTTGAATAAGATATGAGCAGATTGAGAAAGCAGTTATCTTTCTATTGATTTAAAGAGCAGTAAAAATCCACTCTACTCCAACACAGCTCTCTACATTTTTATGCCACCTACAAGCAAGTTCCAGGTTTCTTTATCCTGAAATTCCTTTTTCCTTTTAAATAATGGAATTTAAACTTGAGTTCCTTGGATGTTTTCAAGACTCTTAGAACATTTTTACTCAGGAGAAAGCTAAAATGCATTGCATCAAGAAGAAAGAATAGAGGGGTCAGAAACTTGGCATTAGGTGGCTGAGAATGAATACTACTGTTTGCTCTGATAAAGAGGATTTGTTAGAAGGAATTGACTAATTATCAGAAGTAGGATATAGGTTGAGAAGCTGAAGGAGGTCCAAGTAGGCTCAATAGGGAGTTGTTAAATAACGAAGCAGGCAGTTTCTGATTGTGGTGAAGCAAAACAGAGGCTAGATACTACCAACATCAGCAATACTGTTTAAGGGATTCTTGTAATGGGTAGGAATATTGCCTGTCTCCAGAAATACCTTCCACTATTCCTTTTAATCTAATCAATTACAACTTAAATTGCCAGTGTGGCTCAATTGGTTGAGCATTGTCCCATGTACCTTGAGGTCACAGGTTCTATTCCTGGTCAGGGAACATGCTTCAATCCCCAGTAGGGGTGCAGGGGTGCATGCAGGAGGCAGCCAGTCGATGACGTTTCTCTTTCATGGATTTTTCTATCTCTCTATCCCTCTCCCTTTCTCTCTCTCTCTCTAAAAATTAATAAAAATGTATTTTAAGAAAAGCTCTCTAATATGAACTCAGCCTTAATACAAACTTTCCCAAGTTCTCTAGCCCTGAAATAAAAATTATATTTAAATTTCACCTCAACACCTTATTGCTTAAGCTATCTGACCTGGGAGTAAGCTGTTATGCTGCCATGCATAAAGTGGCTTCCATCACTGATTAAACCAACAACATCCCTGGAAACCATTCTGGAGGAAAACATCTATGGCTTCCTCCACAGTCTCAAGGATGATGTTTCCATCCAAGCTAATGGCCCACACTCTTTCAAAACAGAGAAATGTTAGTGCTTGAGTCCAGCCAAACAACAGCATGTCCCCCCCCCCCACCCCCGCACTGTCATTCTATATTCCACAGAATTTAGAATTCCGAAGTTAGGTTTGTATAAAAATATATTTTGCATAGTGAAAATATTTTAGCAATGTTTTTTCTATATGAAATTCTTTCATACCAGGAATCAGAAAAACATGATGAACATGAATGGAGAGGAAAGGGTGTAGCTATGAAAGGTGTAGCTGCAAGGGTGCTGTTTAAGAAATTCTGCTCCAGGTTGAGGACAAATGGGTAGCATGATGAGAACAATAGATTGTGAGGAAGTGAAACGCAGGACAGTTAAGTCTGTTTGGTGTGATGTGAATCAGGTAATGTCAGCTGGCCTACCCCAGCAGGAATTCGATAGAATGTATTTTTTGGAACACCAGTAAAATGGCAGCATAATCGTTCTGGAAGCTTGGTGAACAAAGGCAGAGTTATTATAGATATTTTTAGAAAGATTATTGTATCTGAAAGGAAGAGAAAGAAGAACTCAAACAGAAACTGCAAATGTCAAATTTGGTCTAAAAGAGATGGCAAATCCTTAAAGAAAAGCTTCACTTGTGACCAGAGTGTACTTTAAGTTGCACTTTCGCAGCAAGCTCTTCTCATTAGCAGGATTGGAATGCATGCTATTGGGTAAATATAAGCCATAGATATAATATTTGATTGTTTTTTATGCTGAGCAAATAGAGGAGAATTGGGGATAAAAAAAATGATCATAGGCACTATGAAACATTCATTGATCTTGAAATAGCATGTAAAATTCTCATGAGGCTGAGACACGGGCAGCTTTTGAATATGATAAGGTTGGCCAGCCTTCAATTTCAAATATTTTACGTGGTTATGTAAAACTTGTAAAGAGTAGTACTAGGTCAGCTTAAGATGGCAAAGCTATATACACACATTAGGCAAATAGACCATAGCCTACATTGTGACAACAGCAGTAAATCTTCTTTCCTTGGTAAGTTCTGCTTGATAGAGTGGAAAAAACAGTCTTTGAGATACCAATGCCCCACCCGACACAAGGCCCAGGTTTACACTGACTAGGAGCGTGATTATGCTCAGGAAAAGTTCGTGTCTCTGATTTTCATTAGTTAGGATTTTCGTGTAAAGAAAGGACCACATATAAAGAAAATACCAGCAAGATTATCTGTCTCACAGAGTTATGAGAATCCAATGGTTTAGCATATGTGAAAACATTTTCTAAAATATAAGGTACTATGGAATTGTAAACTATGTTTCCTTGCTAACCAGATATATACACAGAAGGTTTCACCTCAAACCCCAGGCTGTAAGGTGCTCAGACCTTTAAATTTACTGGGGATGGCTTTCATTTTTACCAAAAGAAGAGTTGGTGAACCTATTAATATAATACTAAGTTGTACTCTCTTCAGGATTAGTCATTGGGTTTAACATTATATCCCCATTAGAATAAAGACCTTTATAAAAGAAAGCATTTAAAATAAATTAACAAACTATAGTGGAGAGACGTAGCACCAAAAGATCCATAATGAACTGTTTCACTCTGTCTTTAATGGACTTGTCTTTTCCAGTGAGTCATGTAGCTTCTATTCCTTCAGATTCATTCAAAAGCTATTGAATTTTTGGTTTGTGATTTAGGCAAAATGTGTTGTTAGATCAGAGAAACATTGGTAAAAACCAATTGTGTATATAGAAAATGACCCTATGGTATTGTTATCTAGCCATATTGAAGGTCGTAATCTGGATAGTATTTTAGGAATGACCATTAACAATAAAATATATTATTGTAGGTAATTTTCAATACAATTTGTTCTTCATTTCTATCTTAACAACCATAAGAAATCACATCATTTTTTATTTCCCAGATTCTTTCAAAATGCAAATTGTTTTTGAGCCTAGTACTTTTCCAGTTCATTGACAGCGAAAGCTATGAAATGGAGACAATTATAATATAACTCTTAATTCTCTGGGCTTGGATGACTGACAGGTCCCAGGTGCTCTGATCTAGAGATGATATTCTCCGGGTGGCAGAGCTTGGGTCCAGGGTAGATTTCACAGGCAGTTAGGTTGATGGCTCTACAATTGCTTCCTGGTCTGTCACTCGCCTGCCTGTTGATGGGTTTCAGTGGGCTCTCCAGGTCCCCTTAGGAGTAATTTTTCTTGACTTCTCTTTGATCCTGAGGTAATGGAGCATTTTATCAATTTTAGTGAATAGGTCTTGATCAGATTTTTTTTTTTTTCCAGAAGACCAACATTCTCAGCGGTTTGGTCAGGGAAAGCAGGAAAGGAGGTGAGGCAGAAGGCCTCTTTCCCTGTCTGTATGCTTTGTATGTTAACCTTTCTAATGCATTCCAGGCTGCAGCATTCCTACAACCCTCCACATGAGAAAGTTTTAAGTAACAAAGCAATGCCCCGTGAATCCTACTGAGAATGAAAGGCCCCTTATCAGAGGTCCATTGGCAAAGGATTTGGATGTTGAGTTTTTCTAACCTTACCTATATTGTGCTAGTGTGGTCTGGGACATTCGGGATCCCTTTTCTGAGTTTTGATATCCATTATGAATTCAGCAGGATGTATTTATTTGGTGATCTCTAGGATAAAAGAAGAGTGGAATAGTAAGCTCCAAAAAATCCAGTTATCCTGATAGGGAGTGTTTGAAGACGTGTGACTGCGGTGATTTGGTTCATCAGAGAGAAAGAGGGAATTATTTTTTCCAATTAAAGGCAATTATTAGAATGCTACATTGGCACAAAATTTAATTAGATTTATTCCCTGGCTCTTCATTAGCATTCATGGAACTTTAAATTGATTGTGATACGTCTTAGAAGAAATGGAGAAGCGGAGTTTATCTATTGGAAACAAACTTTTATTTACTTTAAAATTCTGGCTATAGTAGAAGTTAAAACCCTATACTTGGCCTTGGAAGTGGGATATTTTTTAAAAGTATTATAAATAATAAATCCAGGGCTCCAAAAGTTCAGTGAATACAATTTTATTACTCCTTTCTCATTTAAGTGCATATGAGTTTTCTGAAGAAAGCCTAATGCTGACAGTGTGAAATCGACTTTTAGAGACAGTTTTGATTTCAGGTTATTTCATCTTCCTTATCAGTTATTTCTTTAAATAACTAATACGTGTAATTTAATGTCAAGTGTTCCAAATTTAAAAATAAATCCCCTGCTAATTCAATATCCATTTATGGGGTGTCTGCTTGTGTTCAATAAATGCAGTGATCAGTACAGAGACTAAAAAAGTGAATAAAACACTTGTCCTCCTGGGTTTTCTTTAAGTTTTGTCTTAAAATATATGGCTACCATGACACGTCCAAGTCTTCTTTTCTCTAGCCCTTTGCTCTTTGTTCTGGCTGGTAGAAAATCAAATTATTAGTCCATCATTAGTATCTGTCTAGAACAATACAGCATGTAATTTTATTATTATTCTTACCCACTGTTTTATTTAATTTTTATTCTCATTTCTTCCTTTATTTAAAACTATTCCACTAATAATCTGCCTCATTTTACATTTTAAAATGAGATGTGGCATCAATAAATGGGGAGGAAAACCAAATTCATTATTTTTCTCTCCCACTGAGCATCTATAAAGCTGAACATATAGTTTTAAATAAATGTGTTGGCTGATTGATCACAAACTCAATGATTTTCACTAAGTGTTGGGCTTTATGATTGCTGGTGTCTTGCTATGCAGAGTTAAGAAAAGCATTCTTTCCAAATATAGTCCTTTCTTTTGTGAAAGAATAGTTTTTCCCTGAGATTTCCACATCTGGGCCATTTTTACAAGAACTAGAATGGAACTAAGCTTATGAGGGTACTTGTGCTCCTTACCTGGTGAGTCCTTTCACAGAAATGCAATGTGGCCACCTGAACCCTTACCCTACTGATGCTCAACCCTTTCCCCACACAGTTTCTTATGCTCTCTTCACCAGGACTGACTAAATGTTAATCAGGTGAGTCATAATGAGAGAATGGGATCAGTTTCAAATACAGACTAACAATACGGTAGAATAACACCACTAAGACAGTCCTGCTAATGGACACAGCAGAGCTTGGAAATGATTTCTTCTGAATATAATGAGATGGATTGCATATGACTCCTTTGTTTCAGCATCATAATTTTCTGCATTAATTATGATCATGGCAACTCCTATTCCTGTACCTTTGTTGAATGAATGAATGGATAAACAATACTTTATTATACAACAGGCTCTAATTAACAGATATTTCAGTGGATGTTCTGGTTGATGCAGACATGTATAGTATGATCCTTCTTAAGGTATAAATCTCTACTCTTTTCAAGATCCTGCATTGATTATGCAGTTGAATATTATCTAAATCTTGATCTAAAACCTGCCCTCATATTATAAACAAAAACATAACAGAAGAGATATGATTACCATTAATACTTAGAACATTATTTGTCTATAAGTGTTGCAAACAGAAATGAAGAGTAATAATAGTCAAAGCTTATGTAGCATTAATTATGTGCTGGGAATATTTTAAGTACTTTAAATGTAGTGCACTTTTAAAATTCTACAAGAACTCTCTGAGGTATGTAATATTATTAACATCATTTCCATATTCCAAAAGAGAAAATGAAAGAAAAAGTTAAAACCTGCTCCCTAAGGGGGGAACATCAAGAAGGAAATAATAAACAAAAATTATTTGGGGATGCAGGGCATTTGCCAGAATAAATAAAATTGGAGTTGGGGCCAGATTATGAAGGATCTCACCTTATAGATCATTTAATACTTCATTTTACAAATATCTATCAAGTACTACTAGATACCAAGAATTATCTTAGCAACTTGTGAATATATCAGTGAACAGTGATGTGATGGATGTAATTTCCCTATTTCACTGACATAGAGGTTCAGAGGACTTAGGCCACATAAAAATTAGAAGTCTGTAAGAAAGTGGACCTTTGTTCATATCACTATCAGTTTAGTTATCACACCTCAATGTCACACTTCCTTTTACATGTTATTTTACTTTCTGATAAATCTGGAATTAAATATTTTATCCTCCTTTTGTACAGCATTTCTCTTTTTCTTGAGGTCAGTCTTACAGAATTGCAATCTTTTAGATGGACAATGAATGCTCATGGAGTATGTTAAGGGAGTTAATGAAAGTTAAAGGCAGATTTAGCCTTCGATTTGACACTTGCTACTCTCTTATCCTAAGACCCACTTCTGCCAGATGTTTGCTTAGCAAATTTTCTCATTCCATTAAGTTATGTTATTCTAATCCCTGATCAGACCATCTTATTTAATAGTGTAACCTGTCCATCCTCCACTTGCCCAGCACTCTTGATGAGCTTACTCTGTTTTACTGTCTCTTTTTCCCACAATATAACCATCTTACAACAAAGTATTTGACAGACTTCTCAATGATGTTTGATCATTTTTGTCTGTCATGTCCCTTTAGAAAGTGAGTTCTGTGAAGGCAAGAAACTTCATTTTGTTCACTGATGTATCCGAAGTACCCAGAACATGGTAGGTACTCATTATATGTTTCTTGAATAAACGAGTAAATAACCAAAAAAGATAGAAGGCAAATGTCAGTGGGAAAAATACTGTGTCCTCTTCCACTTAAAACTCTGTTTTAGGTTAAAAAATATCAAGAGAGGGAGGGAAAAGTTCAAATAAATAAACAAACATGATTCTGCTTGTGACAACATGTTCAAATTCAAATCTGGGTTCTGAATCTGAATCTAGCTAGCCTAGAATGAAAAATGTTCATTGCCAATTGTATTGATAGGGGAAAAACTGTAAGAGTTGGAATAGGAGAGGTAATATAAGTTATTTAGCTTGTTCTTTTACTATGGAAATTTGTTGATAGTTACTGTAAATGAAAGCTTTCAGGATTTTCAATGAGAATACTGGTAAAAAGCAAAGTTTAAGTTTTTATGAAATATTTGGTTCATTAGTAGTACATTTACAAAAACATCCAGAAGTGTCAGTTCTCAAAGGGGAAGATCTGTGCTGAGATTCAACTAGTCACTAGGTAGGTTGCAATCTTGCTCCTGTTCAAATATATTTTGTGCCCTGCTCTCAAAGAATAAGGAGGCAAAGAGCACAGATGTACTCCAGACTCAGAGAACATTGTCAACTCAAGAATTCATTCTGAGCACAATTCAAGAATTCATTCTGAATACAAAGGCATTTCTTTGATGGAAAAAAAAAAAGACTCAAGAATATGAGATTATCTTCAATTTATTTTTTTACTTAAAAGATATAATCTCTTTTTTAAAATGGATGGAGAAATAAGTGGGTTAAATTATGAAATAAAATAAATATATCAGAATATATTTCCATAATGGAATGGGAACAGTTAGCAGCAGCTTAAGGAGAGATTTCTATGCAATTCAACAAATATTCACAGTGATAAATTCCATTAATGTGTTAATTCAGTTATTGCCTGTTTAGATTTTAGTCTAATTACTTAATTTGAATGTGTCTGGTTTGGGTTTTCATAACTTGTTTATTACGACTTGTGAAGTTTATTGGTTTTTAGAGCCAATAGATATGAAATGAAACTTGAGAATATCTGAACAATATGCTATGAGTTTGTACTTAAAAATATCAAATTTATGTTTTGACTACCTTATTTAAGCAGTTCAATTTTTAAAATATTTACATAAACAACACATCAATAATCCTTAAGTTTGAATTTAATTGTAAATTAAGGAAACAAAGTATAAAGTTATATATACAAAAATTATCTAAAAGATCATATTAGATTAATTAACCAGATTAAAAAGGTAAATGCTACAAATTATTTTCATACCGTACTATTTTGAAGACTTTCACTTGACAATAACAGGATAGTATATAATCACTTTGATATGTAGTTTTGTCTGAAAATATTAAACCTTTTCTAAAGAAAATGAGAGGATGTTGTAGTTACTTAAAAGGGATACCAAAGTATGGAAACATTTGGGACTCACACTGCAAATAAGCACAGCTGCACAAGAATGCAGTTTAATGGCAACTGCAATTAACATTTTTTTCTTTCTTTATTGATTAAGGTATTACATATGTGTTCTTATCCCCCCATTGCCCCCCATCCCCTCCACTCATGCCCTCACACCCCTAGTGTCTGGGTCCATTGGTTATGCTTATATGCATGCATACAAGTCCTTTGGTTGATCTCCCCCCCTTACCCCCACCTTCCCCTACCTTCCCTCTGAGGCTTGGGCATCTCATTGATGCTTCTCTGTCTCTGGATCTGTTTTTGTTCATCAGTTTATATTGTTCATTATATTTCACAAATGAGTGAGATCATGTGATATTTATCTTTCTCTGTCTGATTTATTTCACTTAGCATAATGCTCTGCAGGTCCATCCATGCTGTTGCAAATAGTAGGAGTTCCTTCCTTTTTACAGCAGCGTAGGATTCCATTGTGTAGATGTACCACAGTTTTTTAATCCACTCATCTGCTGATGGGCACTTAGGCTGTTTCCAATTCTTAGCTATGGTAAATTTTGCCACTATGAACATAGGGGTGCACTTAACATTTTACCATCAAGTCTGACTGCTGCGCAGTGCTATGAAACTCCTACTAGGCCAGCATACCCAGGAAGTTTTTAACATTTACAGTCTTCACTAGGGGTGCTTTCTATCAACATGCAATTGGTGACATGTGAAGTTGGACATACAGTTATTGATCTTTTTCCTTTTAATTTAAAAATAATCATCCTTTATTTTCATCATTATTTACTTTGCTTACTGTGAGTACCCAGACAACTAACTTATGTACTGATAAATACTTGAGTCATCGCTATTTTTGATAAATATTTTTGCAATTACTAGACTGTATGATAGTATACATTGTAAATATCCCCATTCTATTTCTAACATATTTATATATCTACTACCTGCCAACCCTCAGTAGGCTTATCAGTTTACCCTTTATTGGGACTATCTTGTCAAAAAATTTTGCTTTTTAAATAGCTTTAATACTGGGTCAAGTCCAGTGTCTAAGTAATTTTGTGAACATTGTCATCAAAGATATGTTCATTAAGCTTTTTTTAATAAAGTAAATAATATGCAATAATTATATATCATTAGAGACTGTTTATTTTTTATTTTTTAACTACTTGTCAACAACTTTATTAGTTTGTTTTTAATAGAAACTAGAAATGTGCTGAGTAAAAGGCAACTGGCTCTTGGGCTTTTGTAAGTAGAGCCCCATTCCCTCCCATCCCCCAGTTAAATGTTTGCTGGCTGCTGCTTCACATAATAGTCTATTGGATTTAGTGATGTATTTCACCATTTCTTTTTGTGTTTTATAAATTTCTGTAGATTAAATAGCATTCTGGTTGTATCCAAAATTTAAGGCTGCTTCTGTTGTTGAACATACCAAAGGTCTGCACCATGGTTCAATTCTCAACATGGAGTAAGCTTTGATGAGCAAGACTCGTGCTTTGACATTAACTTCCATAAAGGCAAATGGGAGAACAAGAAGAGCATGTGTTGAGGGCTATGACATCCCTGGCCCTTGTCCATGCATTTTAGATCTCAGAACACAAAGAGGCTAATGAGATTTATCCTAGATCCCTTGACTTCTCAGAGGCAGAGCTCAGATCGGAAGCCAGAATTATCTGACCCAATGTCCATGCTCTGTTCATTACTGTGCTACCTATCCTAAGCCTGCTCATGCCATTAAGACACTGCCACTATTATTCCATGTGATCAAATTTTCCCCTTCCATTCCAATTTCAGTCACTATATACCTGCTTTGTGCTTCTCTATGGAAGGCTGATTCTGACCCCCTTTCCATCTTATCATAATAAGAATTACAAAAAACCAATTAGCTTGTAAAGTTGAGAAATTAAGTAACAAACTGTCCATGATGCAGACCACTTTCTCATCAGTAGGTAGTGTCCTTTGTCATCTTTAAGGCAGAGGGAAAGCAGACACCAACATTCTTTAACATGTCATGTCTGATGTGGGAATTATTTGATACCAGGGGTGAAATCAGGCCTATCTCTGTAACATAATGCTAATTAATGGAAAGGGGAAAATAATTAATTTGAAAGGATGCCATATAGCAGGCCACAACCTACTCACATCAAGATTTACATGAACAAGTAACTCTTTTCCAGTTGGTGCCTAAAGTTATTTAGAAGATTTCAGAGTCTTTTATGGAAGCCAACATTTTAAGTCCCTGAAGAACCCATGACCTTCAGGAACTAGATAAAGGGACTTTTCTAGTTGCATATCATCCTTAGACTTTCCTGCACCAGCTGTGAAAATCCGTTAGCCCTGGTGAAAACCGAGCTGCTCTGTGTTCTCAATAATGAAAACGGCCAACTGCGTACAAGCAATTTTCTCTGTCCTTACAACGACGGATGGGGACTTTGAATCCCGTTTCACTGCTCTATGGGATTGTCTTTACTTCTATTTTGAAAGTTGCCAGACATGCCAGGAGATTAACATGTAAGACTCTTTGGAGCGGCAGGAAAATTATACCATGGCACACCAGTGACATTTGTGACTCCTTCAGGCTGGTATGCAGCCACCAGACAGTCAAAACAAACACCTCCCAAACACATGCCTGAACTCAACTCCCAGTCGTCTCTGGTCCCTTGATAAAAACTGAAATGGCTGATGGTACCTCATCAATTTTAATGAGCCAGTCAGTAGCTCAGCTAATGTTTCAAGAAAACAATAATAGGAAAATGTTTGTGTAAAGCTAGATAAGGATGAGGCCGCTGAGATGATGAGTGAGAACTGGGAAACACCAAGAGGGCAGGGGTTCACTCATTGGGCACAGAGATTTGAGACTGGCTTCATCTTCCTCTCCTTGTGGGAAGGCGGCCACTTCTGAAGAGTAGAGTTAGAAATGAAGCTCCGGCCCCTCCCCAC
This sequence comes from Eptesicus fuscus, assembly GCF_027574615.1. Lineage (NCBI taxonomy): Eukaryota > Metazoa > Chordata > Mammalia > Chiroptera > Vespertilionidae > Eptesicus > Eptesicus fuscus. Next base: position 14,354,879 of record NC_072477.1, on the reverse strand, counting down.
CCTCTGCACCACTGCCATTCTTATGCTCACCATCAACTACCTGCTTTATAACACAATAGCCCCACAGTGCTTCTTCCCTCAGTGAAGCATCGTTTCTCAGGCTTGGCACTACTGACATGTTGGGTTGAATAATTCTTTGCTGGGGAGGTGAAGGGAATATTCTGAACATTTTAGGATATTTAGCAGCAGATCTGGACCCTACTCACTAGATCCTAGTACCTAATCTCTCCAACTGGTGGCAATCAAAAATGTTCCTAGATATTGCCAAATGTACTCTGGGCAGCAAAATCAGCCTAGCCTAGAATCATTGAGTTACTGTGATATTTCCTTTTAAGTCCCCAAAGAACAAAAGAATTAGAAGACTCAGGGAAAATTCATGCTATTAAAACTGTTGAGTATATACTTAATCTGTCTCTGAGATTATATATATATATAAATATATATATATATATTCCCTATTTATAATGCAATTAATCAAAAGGTAATTGGTTTTTATTATTAGACTTTTAAATTAACATATAAATAGATAACTAGATAAACAAGATTTCATTTTTGCAACAATTAAAATTAAAGACATTGATCATTTGTTTATTTGTTATTAAGATATTTTGTCCTATGATAGACACTACATTCTCACATTGTTGTCTCATTTGTCTACATGTGAGAAAATAAAATTAATTTTCAATTTTTCATTGTGGAATCAGAGGGAGTGAGTTTAAATGACTTGCTAGAGATCAAATGTCAATCCTTTTTTTAAAAAAATATTTTTTTCTACATGACAGTCTTTACAGGTACCTGAAAAACAGAAATTATATTTTGTACCTTAAATAAAGTTAATTAAATAAGAATTTTAATTAAAAGTGTTGATTATAAAGAAAGAATTAGTTGATGAAGGTTAGATTCTTTCTCTTCAGTTAAAACTGGTAATTCAATTAAATTTAATTAACAACTACCATAAGCAAGTCACTACATTCATATATGATATAAAAGACAAAGAATAGTAGCTTTTAAATGGGATTTATGGTTAGTTTTCATTGTAAGTAGCTATTACATAGAATGTGGTAGATTGTAATACTTCAGTGGTTATAATGGTTACAAATTCCTCCCATATCTGTATGGATAACCATTTGATTTTGCAGCTTCTCCTAGAAAGTGGTGAAGTGTATTTTCCACTCTGAATCTGGGATTGGCCATGTGACTTGCATTGTCCAAGATTCCTTGGAAAATATAGCATAAATTGAAGCTTGAAAGTGCTCTACATTGGGATTTGCCTTTTCTTTGAATTCTGCAACCACCACCATGTAAATAGTTTAAGACTGTCTGCTGGAAAATGAGAGACATATAGGTAAGTCACTGTTCTTGTCGAAGCTGGTGTCATATCAACATCTTGCCTGTGAGAGTAAACATGATAGATTACCCAGCCCATGACCAACCACTGTGTGACTCCAGTGATTACATGAGTTAGCCCAGACCAAAAGAATTGCACAGAGGACATATAGAATCCTGAGAGATAGTAAAGTTTATTGTCCTAAGTCATGAAGTTTAAGAGTTATTAGCAGAAAAAGCAAACTAGTGCAGTTATATTTAAGTAGCAATCTTTAAGCCACATATGCTGGCAAACAAACCAAGTTGGAAACCAAAATTAGTCTGTCAAATGATCACATTCTCTTTCATTTATAAGAATTATGAAAGAAATATAAGTTTCAGGTGGGTGAATTTCCATAATAGACTGAAAGTATTAAGTGAAGAAGAGTAGACACCATATAAATTCAGATTCTATTGCTCTTAAGACATAATCTTCACCATCATCATTAGTTCTAAACACTTATTCTGACACAGGCACAAAGTGTTTCATCTGTCACACTGTCCTCATCAGAAACACGGGGAAAATAGTAATACCTGCTACCTAGAGTTATTATAAGGAGAAAATATGGCTTATGGATTGTGTAACTTATGCAGAATCCCATAATTGATAATTAGCAAAGTTAAGAAACAAACCTAGTCCTTAATCACTTCATAGATTATATTCTCAGTTGCTACTCTCACAAATTGCTTCAATTCATCTGCATTTTCTTAAACTGGATTCTGTCATATTTTCCCATTCATCCATCTATCCATCCACTCATGCATGAATGGATACATTCAACAAACTTCAAGGGCATAATACGTGCCAGATGTTATTAATGCAAAATTTAAAAGATAGGCATAGTTCCAGTTCTTGTAAAGCTAATGTACCTTACACACTTTCTTTTTTTAAAACTATTTTTATTGATTTCAGAGAGGAAGAGAGAGATAGAAGCATCAATGAGGAGAGAGAATCATTGACCGGCTGCCTCCTTCAGGCCTCACACTGGGGATCGAGCCTACAACCCGGGCATGTGCCCTGACCATGGAATCAAAAGGTGACCTCCTGGTTCATAGGTTGATGCTCAACCACTGAGCCACACTGGCTGAGCTGTACCTTATTCACTCTTAATCTCCACATTCTACCTCCTTCACATCGCCTATCTTGAATCATTTTCTTTTTCTGTTTGTTTTTAAAACATTCATGAAGATGTTCTTTTAGAATCATAATGAATTTTTAGAGCTTGCGTTAGGGTTCTCCAGAAAAACAGAATAGGAAATTACAGACATATCCCATGACCTGGCATCTGCAAACTGGAGAACCGGAGGCACAAGATGATGTTGTAGTTCCAGTTCAAACAAACATAAAGGCCTGAGATCCAGAGGGGCTAATGGCGTAAGTCCCAGTCTGAGCCCAGAGTTCCAAGAACCAGTAGCATTGCTATCTGAAGGCAAGAGAAGATGGATGTCCCAATTCAGACAGAGGGAACAAATCTGCTCTCCCTCTGCCTTTATTGTCTAGTCAGGCCCTCAATGGGTTGGATAATGCCCCCCTGTATTAGTGAAAGCTATCTTCTTTACTTAGTATATTTGTTCAGTTACTCATCTTTTCTAGAAACACACACACATACACACACACACACACACACACACACACACACACACACACACACACATAATGTCTTACCAGCCACCATCTGGGCATCCCTTAGCCCTATCAAGTTGATAGATAAAATTAACCATTGCACAGCTATAGAGACAGAATGCAATACAACCCAGTGATCTCATTAGGAAACAGAATCCCAGAGTTTATGTTTAAACAAATTATATCACATATATGTGAACATGTGTGTGTCCACCTACATTTGTTTGTGGCATTCACATATACAGACAAGGAATATTGCCTTAGGAAAGCAAATAGAAGGAAAAGGCTTGCCTATCTCATTCTTAATGCCTGAGAGAATACACAGGCCAGCCATTATTATAGATCCTCCTTCTGTTCCAGATATCATTGGAGGTATTTTATATAAATTATTTTATTGAAATCTCACAACCTCTTGTAAGGCACAGGTTAGCATGACTTCAGAGCTCATACTCAGAGTCCTGAGCTATCTACAATGCACTCTCATTTGTTAAAAACATGAGACAGGGCATCTTTAAAGTCATGACAAGTTATTTCCAAGACCCTATCTGTGACCCTGACAAGAAAGGGTGCAGAGGATAAGCTGCAGATGAGCATTCAATACTGGCTCATTTTTACACAAAGGAAGACTAAATGATGTATGTAGTTTAGCACCCTCTATAGAATATAATGTAAAATCGACACATTAATTTTTTCTTTACAGCATAGAATCTGATTTCATAAAATAATGCTAACACAGAAACATTTCATAAAGACCTCAATATTTTATACTCTGTATGTTCCATCTGTGGTTGAGAGCATTAATATGCTCATACACCAGTATCTATACTTGAGATTCGAGGTTTATTTAAACCAACAAATTATCATCTTTTACAACAAAAGTGTAACATGAGTGATTTGTGAATTGCAAATTGATCTTCCCTGCTGGGAGCAGTAACTAGTTTTAGAGCTTTAGAGCTTATGCTATAACAGGGCCACATATAAGTATGTGAATTAAAAAACATGTCCTGGTCTTGATGACATAATTTATTCTTTGGACACAAGCTGTTTTATGTTCTATCCTCCCATAAGTGTTCTATTGCAGTAAACCAAGGAAAATGAATCAGACATGACACAAACTTCAGCTCTTATGGATAGACTGGGAAGACTCAGGATACTATGCAAAGCACACAGCAAGCAAAGATTTCAAAGGTCTGTAAATCACTCCAATGGTTGCTGTTTTAATTTGTCTTACAAACATGTCACACCACGTGTTGTAAGGATTTTTTCTTACACTTCAGAATTCTCAAGAGCATGTATTGTGAATATCCAGCAGGTGTTCTGAAGGTTCCATAAAATAGCTACTAGTATTGCTCAGGCTGGGTGGTTCAGTTGGTTGAAGTATGGTCCCATACACCAAAAGGTTTCGGGGTTAAATTGTGAGTCAGGGCACATACCTAGGTTGCAGGTTTCACTCCTAATTGAGGTATGGGAGCAACCAATAAATGTTTGTCCCTTCCTCTGTTTCTAAAAACAATAAGCAGATCCTCATGTAAGTATAAAAAATAAAAGCTACTGGTATGGAATATTTCAGGTTGCTAGCATAACCTGGACTTGCAGGAGGCAGCCAATCAAAGTTTGTGTCACCACTGATGTTTCCATCTTTCTCTCCCTCTCCCTTCCTCTCTGAAATCAACAAAAATATATGTTTAAACAATAAGTAAATACTAACTCTATTTTAACAAATGAGGTAACTATGGTCCAGAGAAGTAAAATAATCTGTCCAAGGCTACTCAGGTTGTGTAAGAAGCAGGATTGAAACCTGGGTTTCAATATCCCAGGTTAGATATCCCAGAATCTGATTCTGTCAGACTACTCGAGTGATCTGACTGCTCTCATCTTAAGCTGATAGAATGTGCCAGATGTTTGCCACATCTTTTCATACACATATTTTATTCCTTGTCCCCAAGACTTTTCCAGGGATATTCAACAATGAGAATCAGCTTGTACCTGAAATGTGGTTAGATTTTTCAGCGCTTTTGCCTGGAATTTTAAAAGTATATGTATTTCAGACATGGAAATAGATCGAAAGTTGATAAATATGAGGATGCAAATTGGAAGCTAGAAACAAAATGATTGTATCAGTGAAAATGGGTAGGCTTGGCTGGAGCCACGAAGCCAGAGAAGCTGCTCTGAGGGAAGACGTCTAGGTAAAGGGAAAACTGGGTGAGTGGCCGCAGAGAAAAATCTGGGATTCTGAGAAGGGCCGCCCCATCTTCCTAAAGAAAGTGAGTGGTTTCCAATAAAACCTGACAGAGATTTGAGATTTCAACCTGAACCTTATTCTAGAAAGCTTCTCTGTAGGTTCTGAACCCCTGGAGAGAGCAAATATCAACTAAATTACTGAACATCTTCCAGACAGATAACAAATCCTAAAACATGGAGAGCAAAAGATAACAAAGGATTTAGATGCCCTACATTTTAATAATATTTTTAATATCCAACTTCTATGAGTTTTGTAGGTATTTTAAGAGCTAGTAAATTTAGTCAGTCAGTTGGACTCATAAAGAAAAAAAAGGTAGAGCTTTTATACTGCCTGAGGTGAAATCATATTATAATTGTGTATTCCTCTTACAAATTTTGATACAAATACTTTTAAAGAATGAATTCTTGATGAACTCATGCTGTATTATAGCAACATATTATTTCAGCCCTTCTGCATAGGATTTACTGGGTCACCTGGGATGAGGTGAAGGACATTTCATATCCTTGAAGTCATCTGTAGTCATGCACACAATTGCAAATGTAAGCAAATGTTCAGAATAATTTATTTTAAAAATAAAATGTATTGTTTCTCTATAAAAACACAAATATAATGAGCTCCTATATTCAAACCATAGGAAATACTTACATTGCCTCAAATTGGTTTTATTCCAAGGTGGAGTCCAGGAACTAATCTCTATTAAAATGATCTGGCATGTTGTTGATACTGTAGTTCTTCAAGCTTTATCCCAAATCTATTGAATCAGATTTACTTGAGTGGGAATCTGTTGTTGTTGTTTTTTCCAGAACTATAGGTGATAGTTATTGATATTAAACAAGAATCATTCTAATAAGATAAGATCTGGATGAACTGTCATCTACTATCTCTTCCAGTCAGTCATATTTTCCAAGGTGAAATTAAAGGAATATGAGTATCACTAGGCAAAAATAATTACTGTGCTATAATACTGCGGTTTATTACACCCTTCTGATTCTTCTGGCCTGTGTCAGGGACAATTCAAAACCAACCAGAATCCCTAATTTGGGGTGTGGTGACAAAGGAAACTTGATTCAGTTCAAAACAGCTTAATTGAGATGTAGCATAGCATTAGAACACTCTGGAGCCAGGAGGCCTTGGACCAGGCCTCTCTCCATCTAGACAGCTCTGCTCTGCTCCCTTCTTTGTCATTGCACTGGTTTGCTACACTCTGCTTCAACTCAGCCAGGGAAACACAGCTGCAGTCTCCTGTGCAAAGGAAAACGACACTCCAAGCCAGAGGGGAGCTGGCTTATATGGACAGAGGTCCCCACTCCTTGTTCCTGATTGGTCCATCCTCATGCAAATAATGACTCCTAATCCTCACAGATTGTTTGTTTCAAAGGTACTATTTTGATTGGTCAGAATAGAGCCACTCTGATTGGTCAGACATGGGCAGCTTGGATTGGATGGGGAAAGAACTGATCCTATTGGTTGAAAGATGATTCTAGAAAACATTTATATGGGCAACTCAGATGGCAGAAACAGTGCAAAGACAGGCAGTTCAGCTCAGAGGCAGGTAGTTCCGCTCAGAGGCAGGAAATTCAGCTCAGAAGCAGGCAGTTTAGTGCACGCTTCTCAGTGGAGTACAGTTTGTGTGAAAGCCTCTCTGCAGAAATGGCTACTATGCTCTGTTTTTGTTTTGTTTTGTTTAATTTAAGCCCAGTTAGCCATCAGAAGTCCTTCTTAGTAGGTGTCTTTTTTTTTCTTCAGGGTTCACACCAAAATAGAAGTGGTGATTTCAGTAGATAATACTAGTAACATTATTATATATCCCAATAGGAGTGATCTTGGTCTTTCAGCATCTGCCCAGTCACTTCTGAGTCACTTCTCTGCTACTATCCAATGTAAAGTCCCTTAGAGCAATGCTTATCTATACTAATAAAAGGATAATATGCTAATTAGACCAGGTTGACCCGACATCTTCTGGTCATCTGCTCCTCCTTCAGGACAAAGCCACGGTGGTGGGGGCTGAGGCAGAGGCTGTTAGGGACGATGAGGCTGGCAGGAGAGGTCAGTTAGGGGCAATCAGGCCGGCAGGGGAGGGAGGTTAGGGGTGATCAGGCCAGCAGACAGAAGGGTTAGGGGTGATCAGGCAGGCAGGCAGAGGTGGTTAGGGGTGATCAGGCAGGCAGCACAGTGGTTAGGGGAGATCAGGCCAGCAGACAGAAGGGTTAGGGGTGATCAGGCAGGCAGGCAGAGGTGGTGAGGGGCAATCAGGCAGACAGCAGAGTGGTTAGGGGCGATCAGGCAGGCAGGCAGGTGAACAGTTAGGAGCCAGCAGTCCCAGATTGTGAGAGGGATGTCTGACTGCTGGTTTAGACCCAATCATCAGACATCCCCCAAGGGGTCCCGGATTGGAGAGGGTGCAGGCCAGGCTGAGGGACCCCCACCCCCTGTGCACGAATTTCATGCACTGGGCCTCTAGTCCTATATAATAAAAGCTAATATGCAAATTGTCCCCTTGACCGGGAGTTCGACTGCTCGCTATGATGTGTGCTGACTACCAGGGGGTGATGTGGAACATGGTGGGTGTCGGCGACATGGCATTGGCAGCGGACGGCAGTGGAGGTGCTGCTGGCCCCAATGGACCCCGACGGGAGTGGGACTGCAGCAGGATGGTGGAGCAGGTGGGTGGGTGGTGCCAGGCAAAGGCAGGTGTGAGCAGGGGCCCGATCACCCCACAGATGGCGACCAGCAGTGGTGGCGGGGACGAGGCTTCCACCCGGCTCCCAGGCACTGAGGGAGCCAGGCAGGGGCCTGATGACTCAGATGGTGGGGGGCGTGCAGAGTTCCAGGGGTTCAGGTGCTGCCCAGGGCCCAGAGGTCAGCTGGGACCTGCCCTTCCACACCAAACACTCGTGCTTCGATCGTTGGCCAGGCCTAGGGACCACACCCAGGCACACATTTCATGCATTGGGGCTCTAGTTTATAATAATCTTGGCACATCAGACCCTAAGTAGAATCATGAATAAGACAAACTAAAAGATTCAAGGACTGGCAATTTTGAAAAAACTGGCTTTCTTATTCTTCCTTGGAATTGTAAAGAAGGAAAAGCAATTTGCATAGGATTTCAGAAAGCTATATCATTCTTGAACTTGCACCTCTATACTATATCTGATTTTCACAAATCTGGGCCTTTTAAAGAGGGCATGATGATAAGTAATCCACATATGGTACACACATTTTTAAGTGTTTTTCACTAACTTTAACTCTTTTTGACAGAAGGGAAGAGCAATCAACTGATTTTCATTATTCAGCAGTGGTATGATCTCCAAGGAGGCAGTCATTTAAAAGCTGAATGCGGTTTTGTTGTAATCTTCTGTGACAGAATCAGCTTATGGTACACATCAGAGCAACCTAGGTAGTTCATAAGCACTAATGACAAAATTTAAACCTTTACCTTATAGTGACTTGCCTAAGTATTCCTTAATTTGTTCTTACAGTTAGTGACTCAGTAAACACTTATAGAGAACCTCTTATATTTCATGCACTGCCATGGGCTACATGAATATATATTTTACCTGTTTTTGTGAACCCATAATAACAAAGGGCTATATAGACAAAAGATCTTTAATCCAGGTAACAACCATTTTCAGTCCCTCCAGGAGAGATTTTAATACCAGGATTTAGCATTTTATGTAAAAAGCAATGAGGGGGGCACTAAATTAATTGCTCATCCGATGGCATCTCATTTTATATATTTTATACAACGCAATTTTTATGGCTTCTTTTCATTTATGACCTGGACACATGACATGATATTAGACACAAATGATGGAATGTGGCTTTTGTGCAATTATAAATGATTCAAATGGCCAGTGATACATACTGTGTTATGGTTTACACATTTTACAAGAGCAAAAAGTCCTTTATCCTTTGATTATCCTAAAGAATGAGTAAAAAGAGGGGGAAATGATAGGTTAGAAAAGTCAGAGTTGAGCCGAATTCCATTTATGTTGAAGCTCCGGAGGGCGGCCTGAGTTCCTAAATATACTATATTTTTAAAATTCCAATAGGCCTTATTCTATCCCTTTGCTGAGCTTCCTGATTTCTGGTGGTTTGGCTTTTTCTTGCTTCACTGAACACAAGTATTTGAATAATGGCAATGATAATTTGTATTATGGGTTCTTTGTTGTCTTTCTTCTCTACCCATTCAATCAGTGATGTTCATTACTTCAACAGGATAGTGAATTGGAAAAACAAAGGAAGGGTATTAGAACAGAAAAGCAGAGGATCTTTGATATCTGGTGATGATAAAGTAATTATGCTGACTTAGCAACACCTAATTCCAGATGTCTTTTGTTGTAGAACTCACTTCTTGTCTAACCCACTTTTATTTAGCTCTAATTTTAATTAATATCCTCACCAGAACCTTATGTGATTCATTTTTCATTGCTTCCATTTTCCTATCCCAAGTAATATATCAGGAAATGTCCTATTTATCTCATGGAGCATACATTAGGCATAATACTTAATTTATAAACCCATCCCAGGGATATTCACAGTTCAGTGGTATATATGACTTCATATCAAAGGAAACAGGCTCTAACAGTATCGTATCACACATTTAAAGAAAATACTAATCCAGCCAAGCATGGAGATAAAAAGCCTCGCATTTTTATCACAACCATATCCAATTGCTTTACAGGAAAACTGTAGCCTTACACAGTCTACATTCTCTGTGCCCACTCAGTGCAGATGCCTTCAATGAAGTACATGTGAGCTTTATTCTATTGCAGTGTTTGTATAGTTTCTGGAAATCCTGACACCTTTAAGTAATGTGCATTTGATTTTTGTCTCTGAAAATGGTTATATTTACATATTTATCAAGTTTCCAAAGGCCAAGTTAAATAAGATACGGATCAAAAAGAAGAAAGCATAAAGAACTAAGGTGGGAAATTCTTCCATGAACTTTAGTTTGAATGACTTCCTTTCTGATTTTCATCACCAATGATTTAATTTCTCAGCTCTAGGGGAATGCAAGTGAGCAAACTAAAGCAAATTTATCACTTCTGAAAACTGCTGCAAGACCCCCAAGACAGAACGATTACCCCCAAAATTGAATTTAAATAAAAGTAATTAGTTTTATCTTGTTTTTTAATTCATTTACCTCTGCACAGAAATCCTCCTGGAGTTTTGAAACTCATCAGTGATTATCCCTGGAGCTGATCCAATAATGTGAGAATAAATACACCATTAACCAATTATACATAATGACTCCAAGACATGCCAATAGTGGAGCATTTCAGGTGATTTATAAAGCTTGCTTCCAACAGCCTATTCACAATTCACATCTGTTCTAAAAAAGTGCATTAGAAGTTAAGCAAGACCTTAGATCTGCTTCCATTCATCTCCTAAGGACATGAATAAAAGAAACTAAGCAATTCATTTAAACATTTTTGCTTGTCACATATGAAAATCCTTGAGTGTAGGGAATGAAATATTTATTTGAATTCGGTGGAGCATAATTCACATTTTTATTTATTTTTTTTATTTTTGGTCAGTTGATCTAGTCCTATATGCTGACAGCAGCATAAAAACCACTGTATGAAAGGACATATTTTGGATTTCCAGTTTATCAAAAATTGAGAAGCTATGCTTTATTTTCCTTTTTTTGAAATAACATTTTTTTCTGTTTATTTTCCAGCTTTATTGAGGTATAATTTAAAAATAAAATTTGTATATGTTTAAGTTGAATATGATGTCTTGATACTATTATGAAATGATTACCACAATCAAACTAATTAACTCATCCATCACCTCATATAGTTATATTTTTGGTGTGAGGTGAAAACACTTGAGACTTCCTCTCTTGGCACATTTCAAGTATGTCATACATAATTATTAACTGTGCTGAACAATAGGTCTCCGGAACTTATATTCATCTTATAACTGAAAGTTTGTACCTTCTGACCAACATCTCTCCTTCCCCCATCCCTCAGACCTTGGTAAGCATCATCCTATTGAGATTATTGTAACATGCTCTTTAATAGAGGAATAAAACCATGGATCATAATATTAGATGGATCATAATCAGATCTTTATTTGATGTAATCATATCCCTCTATAGAATAATAGGGTAAAGAGAATTAAAAAATGGGCCATTTCAGTTAAAATTTTTTAAGGGTTTTTAAAGACTAGGGAGAAGTTCCTCAACTTTATGGCATTCAATCAGTTACACATTATCAATTTCTCTCCAAGCAGTGTATAAAGTAAAATTGAAGATTAGGTTCTAGAATTGTAAAGACCTCATTCAAATCTGAGATCCACCAAATTCCACCACTGATGAGCTATTACACTTTGAGTACATTCTTGAAACTTTCTGAATCTTTAGCCCTTCGTTTGTAAAATGTGTATGTTCAAAATGATAGCTAACTAATAGGGTTTTTGAGAGCTTGAAAAAAATATAATGATAGCCCTAACAAATGTCAAACACATGGTTAACTTTCAATACATGAATCATTATTATCATAAAATGAGGAAATATTTGCAATTTTTATTTTACCTTTTGTGCTCTACAGATTAGTGAGAAATGGAAATGTGTATTATTTTGCACTTACCAATAAAAACTGAGCTAACATTTTACCTCAATAAGCACTCAATGGAAGTACAGTGAATCTTTGATCAACATGGGTTTGAACTGAGCAGATCCATTTCTACATGTATTTTTTTCATTTGACCCCCACAGTTCAATTCCATTTTGTTCAAGGGCCAATTCTGTAGTTGGGAATCCATGTATTTATACATGGACTGACTGTATTTATAAGGAGATTTTCAGTATGTTGTGCCCCTAACATCCATGTTGTTCAAGAGGCAACTGTAAATCTGGATAATTTCATAACAACAACAAAAGCATAAACAAATGAATGTATAGGAAAAAGATAGAAAGTTACTGACATATATAGTGTCTAATACAAGCTAAGTTCTACAATGGATTATTTGTATGATTCTTATTTAATTAAAAAAAAAAAACAGGAAGAGATTTTCTCCATGTGATAGTTATAACATTATCTGTAGCCACATAATAGGTACTACATACTATGTACTCAGATGTTACACCCTCATATTTTTACTGCATTGGGCTGTGCTTCATTTAGTTGGCACAAGAGAAGTGGAAAAAAGTTGGGTTGGCCATGCTTGCTGACACTGTATATTTATAGAAGTCTATCAAATGCTGAGCCATAAAATATAAAATTATTAAAATGATTTATTGCATGACAAAATGGAGTCACATATTTTTAATCTACATACCTTTTCTAATGGCACAATTCATGAATCATGTAATGTGCTTTTATTATCACTACAGGGAATGGTGGGAAGACAAATAGACTCACACTATAAAGCTAAAGAGTTGATAAAACAAGTGACATGTGAGTTAATTAGAGATGAAATTTGAACTCCATCAAGATTTATGAGATATTACCAATTGTTTAAAATGTTTTGTTTACATGAGATTTATATGTCTTTAAATATACTAGGATTTAAAAAAAATGTGATCAGTTTTACCAAACAGTTTTCTGTTCTGAAAAGCTCATCTTATTTGTGGAGCTTTATGCTAATAAAATTAATATATTTATAAATACAAAATTCTAAAATTATATTTTTTAAAAAGACCTTGAATCACATAGACATATATTGAGCTATGACAAATAGAAAGCCAGACTGTAGTGGCTTCAAACAACAGTAATTATTTTGTATATATAGCCCATCTGGGAGTAGATCTTTCTGGTATTTTTTAGGCATTCAACATGCCATTAGAAATGTAGGCTATTTCTATCTTCCTACTTGTCCATCCTAAGACTATTGGTCTTTTTCCACTTGCTTATATCCTTGTGGTGCTAAGAGCATGTGGAATCTATGGATATGCCATCTTTTTTAACTGTAAGGAGAATGGGAAAAATACAGAAAATTATTTTGTCCTTTGTTTTTAGGAAAGCATTATTTTTCAGAACTAAACCCTTCTCATCAGCGAGTTCTGTTTATTTCTTAGAAGCTGGAAATGGGATAAATAGATGGCATAACAGAAAAGATAACTGAGAAAGTAACTATTTGGCTTTCTCACCCCTTTTGTGGGGATGATGAAAGAGAAGATTGGAAATGCTTTTTGAGTAGCCAATTAATTGACACTGCAACAAAAGTGGAAGAAAATCCCGGTTTTCTTTGATTAAGCCAGTGGTTGATAATCTGAGGGTGGAATATAAACTTTGGCAAGTGATTAGAATTTCTGGTGTGGTGGAAAATATGTCTGTGTGCTGGAAGCTAATTCCAGCATGTCCTAATAAATGCAAAAAGTCCTCAAAAGGTTGATGGGCTTCTATATTCAGCAGGGCTGAATCATATTGTTGCCTGCTGGAATGGCCAAAAGCATTTCCCCAAACCTGAAAAAGATGCATATATTATTGCCTATTGCCAGACAGCTGAGGGTACTTCAATCTACCTGCTGCTGGCCAAACAGCTGAGCAGCTGAAGGCAGTTCCTCCAACCTGACAATGCCTAGCTGTATACCAAACCTTAACCTTTGATATGTATATCTGCTTTGCCTTAGGGCAATTTGTTTTAATGAAAAGCTAGGGGTCCAGAGATTCAGAGAACTTGGTTGCTATAGCTAGGTCTCCTCTGGCTCCCCCGTGTATTCCAAATTTATATTTCTAGTCCCTTTATCTCCAGATTCCTGAACCCTTCTAGATGCTGAGAAACACCCCGGCATCTATGCATAAGGACTGACCTTATGCTAAACTTGGAAGTGCAAGCAGTCTATTTTGGGACACCCTCCACTCCTCTCAATATCTGACTATTCATGGTCTGTATTTCCAATAAATCTTTAGCTTCTGCAGTTAGACACATACTTTCCCCATTTATGTACCTAAATCAATGGGCAAGATACAAGCATATTACAAAACAGGAGAGGGCATTAGCAATCTCTATCTCCCTTTACAATCAATTTTTGTTATTCAGAACCTGACTCCTTGAGTTCTATGGCTGTAAGAAGTCATTTAGAAAAGTATTATCAATGCTCAGCATACCTTTAGTGAGCCAGTACGTTAGCTAAACAATGCAAAAGTTTATTGGTTCTCTATATCTGGGAAATGCTGGAATAAAAACAGTCTTTTTCAAGGTTGCAATCACTTCAGAAGGATTTTTTGTTTTTAAATTTAAACTAGACCATGAAGAGAATACAGCACAATTTTTACTGTCATTTTCTTTATTTTGAATATTTTACAATTATTATAACAACCGATTTCCTGGTGACTTAAAAAGTAGGTATCAATATAGAAAAATATTAGGAGAGAATTGTTTTACAAATATTTGTAAAACCATTGTAAAGGTTTATGTTATTATTCATGCCCTGAATACTTTCTCAATTTGTCTGATGGTCATTAGTACATATATTCTTTCAAAAAATTATATTAATTGACTCACTGCCATGATGTTAGATGTAATCTATCCAGGAAAGAGGATAGAATGTTTAAGAAAACAGAGAGATTCATCTTGGCTGCCAAAACAAGAGATCATGGAATTAATGATGCCGACCTTCTTATTAACATGAACACTCTCATGTGGAACGAGTCTGCTCTAGAGGTCAGTGTATTATGCTGAAACTTCTTCATTCCTCAGACTCATGTTTTGGCCTCGTCCCTGTATCTACCCAGGGAATAAAAGAATGAGAGCAAATACTATCTGGAATTCCTCTTTTGCTATGCAGCCCATCAAACTTGATTAAATGTAGTAAAAGGTTAGACAATATAGGCCATGGGAAAAGCACCACTTAAAGGTAACATGGGCTTCCCTTGTTGTACCATAAACAATAGAGCAGCATTTATGGAGATCCTTTGTTAATCCATTAAGAACCAGCAAGTATTCTTTTCTCCCCCTCTCTTTCATCTCCCTTGTGCTCTATAAATTAAAACCAGTAAGACTTGAAATTATATCATATTGAATTCCAATATTTTTTATTTTTCTCCTCTTTCTTCCTTACTCCCTCCTTCCTTTCTTCTTTGCTTCCTTCCTTATTTCTTCTTCCCTCTTTGTGATTTTAAAAATTCTTCTTTTAAAATTCTTCTTTTAAAATATCATTTTAGCAGACGAAGTTCAAAGATAGAGTACTAGTATATATTACAACACAAGGAAGGAACATGGATTTTCATCCAACATTCTAAAGTTCTTTCCCTTTTGTCAAGTATTAGAGCATATAAAATATTTACATCAATGAGATTTTTATTTTTGTTTTGCTGTTTTAGCATTATATGAATATAGCCTAAAAGTAGATATTTAAAAGTTTCCTTAGCCTGACACATCTAAATTGGAAACATTTATGATTTGTTTAGATAGCCTAAATCCTCAACAAAATTACCAAGCAGATGAGAGATGCTTCTCATATCTACAACACATAGTTTTTATAATATATTTCTCCACTTTTCTAACATCACTACACAGGACTCACGTTGCTTAGGATAGTTATTCTTTTTGAAAGATAAATAAAGAAAGCTATAGTTCATTCCTTTGAAACCAGAATATTTTGCTTGACACTCCAGCATTACTGTTGAGATTTCAAGTATTAGGCAAGAGAATATACATGCAGATGACTTCTGCTCTTCAGAGTCTGAGAAACTACCACTTCTGATGGACAACAACAACAAAAATGGTTTTAAAAAGTAGGAATATGTGAAACCCCAGGATATAAGAGTGAGAAACACCAGCATTTAAAGTATTAATAGAGGAAGATAATCTCATGAGTAATATCTAGAAGCATATTAATAGTGAAACAGGATTTTAGAGGATTATAGGCAGGCTTAGGAAATTTTTAGAATTGGAGTCCATGGAAAAAACGCAGAGCTACAGACTGGGAGAAAGTAAATTTCCATAGCACAAGGAAGCCAGGGGAGGTTACATTTCCATAAGACAAGGGAAACTGGGAGAAGGTACATTTCCATAACACAAGGGAGAGGCAATAGTTACATTTACATAAGATAAGGGAACTGGGAGTAGCTAAGAGGTCTATATTTAAAAAATAAAGAAGGAGGAAGAAAGCCCAGAAGGATTAGGAAGGCAATGGTGGAGGAGGGCCTCAAGAGTTACCATAGTAACAAATTCAAAAGGGAATATTGACCAATCAGAGGGGATATCAGGACACAGGAACTTCAGCTTTTATAAACCATGGAAACAGGAAGTCTGTGGGACCCTTTCCCCTCCCCACTTGGGAGTCTGTGCTGTGAGATGCTTTCCCCTTCCCCACGTGGGAATTTGTACTTGTTCAATAAATTTCCATCTTTGCTATACCATCTTCAGTCCATGGATTCATTCTTTGATTCTGGGGGACAGAACCTGGGAACCAGTCTGCCCAGTTTGTTCCAGTCCAAAAATTCAGTATCAATAGGAAGTCAGCAAGAAAAGACTGCAATGTTGAAGCTAAGGGAGAGAACTCCAGAAGAAAGCAGCTAATGGGAACAAATGAAACAGAGAGCTGAGTCATTTAAAAAGATACAGTAATGTCACCAGCAACAAAGATTTAGTTTTCTTGAAGTTGGAAAACAGAATTTGGAACAGGAAATGAGAAGGAAGACATTCTTAAGGAACTTGGCTATAAAAGGAGATGAGCTATAAGGAAGAAGGTGAGTGGGGGTTTGGTGTAGAATTTTTATTTTTTCCAAGATAGGATTTGAACATTGTTTACAAGCTAAAGGAGTTAGTAAAGATAAAGTGAAATATCTAAGGAGGAAAACAATAAAAAATCCAATGACAAGATCACATGGCAGGCAAGAGAAATGGGAAGCAGATAGAAGAGTTTGCCTTAGACAAAATGTATGAGAAGAGATAGTAATGATTAAGGTGATTGAACTTAAATGATAATGTGGGTGAAGTAAGAATGTTGTAGGAATTCTTTTCTTATGATTCCCTATTTTGTATGGGAAGAGGAGGCAGTGGTGAAGGAAATTGTCTAATGTTAGTCTATAGTTCAAGTATACTGTAATGTAGTGACTATTTTTATCATAGTCATGATTTTGAGATTATACAGATATTCCTGTTCATACTGGATTGCTTGTGTTTACAAAACATTATAGAATATAACAGTATAACAAACCAGAGTTTATTCCAAAGGAACTGGGGAAAAAGGAATAAACAGAGATATGCTCATGAAACAAAAAATATAAAACAATTTAGGTAATAAATACAGGTTGAAAATAACCCAGAACAATTTATTTTGAGGTATTCGTTGAATAATTTTGAGACAACAAATAAACAATCCTATATAATAAAAGGGTAATTGCAAATTGACCTTAACGGTGGAATTATGACGTGCACTGACCACCTGTGGGCAGACGTACAATGCAGGAACTGCCTCCTGGTGGTCAGTGTGCTTCCACAGGGGGAGCTACGCTCAGCCACAAGCCAGGCTGATGACTGCGAGCACAGCGGTGGTTGCGGGAGCCTCACCCGCCTCGTCAGCAGTGCTAAGGCCTGCTAAGCTGCAGTCGGACATACCCCAAGGGCTCCCAGGCTACCAGAGGAATGTCTGATTGCCAGCTTAGGCCCTATCCCCTGGGGAGTGGGCCTAAGCTGGCAGTTGGACATCCCCCGAGGGGTTCCAGACTGTGAGAGGGTGCAGGCTGGACTGAGGGACACTCATCCCAGTGCACGAATTTTTGTGCACTGGGCCTCTAGTTAAAAAATAAAAGTTCATATGGCACTAATAGAACATTTGGACATAATG
This sequence comes from Eptesicus fuscus, assembly GCF_027574615.1. Classification (NCBI taxonomy): domain Eukaryota; kingdom Metazoa; phylum Chordata; class Mammalia; order Chiroptera; family Vespertilionidae; genus Eptesicus; species Eptesicus fuscus. The sequence continues at coordinate 14,336,903 of NC_072477.1, read as the reverse complement.
AGACAATATCATGTAATGCTTTAAATTTGTGCCTGGGTTTAAACCTGATTCTCCCTACTACTTGCAGGACCTTGGGCAAGTTAATCTCTCTGTGATCTTATATATGTTAGAATATAATAGAATACTTTCACAAAGCTGTTGAAAGGATTAATTAGTATGTCAATACAAAGTACTCAAAACAGCAACTGGTGTCTTATTTACATAAACTCCAGAAATGTTAGTGATAATCAATAGAAATGAATCTAGGGTTGAACTGAATTCTGAAGAATGGGCAGAGAGGTATACACAATAGAATGACTTTGGCTCCAAGTAACAGACAACAAAACTGAAAGTATTTTAAATTAAGAGGGACTGTTTTGATTTATTTAATGGGAAGTTCAGAGGTAGGGCAGACTTCAGAGTTGATCTCTTTTCTGTAATCCTCTGGGTCCTAGTTAAGATTGTATGGGTTTCTTTATCAGGTAAAATGGATACAACAATTCTGGGACTCCATCTCTGAAAAACAACAAAATGTCTATTTGACCTTGATCAGGTCCTGAAAATTTGTTGACATCAAGAGAATGTTATGCCCTGGATGGTTTAACTTGGCTTCTGAGTGCAGAATCTATCTCTTAGAGTTTCCCCTGATATATTGGTGTTTATCTCCCACAATTGTGACAACTCTACAATGAATAGAGGCTAAATGGCAAACAAATATTGGTGAATTATCACGTAATCCCTAGCAGGGAAAGCACTTGGATCTAATAAAGTATTCATAATCGGGTTTTCAGTTGGGTGTTTTCTAAGGTCACAGTTGTGGGCTTGATTGATGCCTAGGTTTTTAGGGGACATAACAGCAAATTACATTTCAGATAGTTTATTTTTCAGTTCAAGGAGAACATTGAAAGCAGCCCAAGCCAAGCCTAGATTCGGAATGGAGATGATAAATGTAAACACTGTTTCTGAAGTGATAAACTCTAGTTCATCTTCATATTTTCTTTGGTCTTGAACCAAGAGGATATCACATTTCATGAATAAGCCTGCGTTAACTTCAATCCTTCTGGGTCCAAGTGAATATGAGGAATCAGCTCTAGTAGGTTCCTGACACCAGTTTCCTTTTATTTTGCCTAAATGTTAACAGTGGAGCCACGGAAAGTTTTCTCTTAAAGCATTTAATAAACTCTGACAAAGATTCCATTGTACTTAAAGATAAAATTGGAGTTCTTAAGGATAAATTATAAGACATCACATTATGAGTATTGAAATGGTCTTTTAATGTAAAGAGTCATCTTTTTGAGGACGTAGCTGTCATAGTCCCCTCATTACAGTTCATTTTTTCACTGAAGGGAATTTACAAGGCTGTCCTCATAGTCCTGGCAATTTTTTAAAGAAAAAATAAACTAAACTCAATCTCAACCTCTCAGTGGGACTGACATTCTCCATATATACTGAAGACAGTATCATTGAGGACGGTGCAAGATGCCAAGAACTTTTCTTTCTATTCATAAATCTTCATTATTAAAATAACAGTTATATATATCACCTTTTTTTTTAGCAAGATATCTATCATAAAGTTCTGTCTCACAGTGTTGATGAAAGATTTTCATGGCAAATATTTTTGTCACAAGATAAATTCAACATGCCAACTATCATGAAATGTTTTGGCATTTGTACAGCACCTTTTCAATTTATTTGTTGAGTCATGTACCATCCGTTTTGTCTGATGTGTACCCATGTGATAACTGGTGCCAATTAAGAAAATACAAAGTCAATCATCAATCTTGCATCTTCTTGAGTAATCCATGTGCAAGGCAGAAGGGATGAAATAGTCATGATGTCTAAAAAAGCATGGGATCCATTTATTCTTTGAGACAAAGCTTTTTCCAGGGGGTGAGCCTTCTTAGAATCAATAGAAAAGAAATTTTAAGGGGAAACATAACGGCCTTTCTCTGCCTTTTGTCATGCTTCAGTATCCTTGGCTTTTGTGACCCTTGAGTTTGAAGGAACAGCAGATCAAGCAAAGCCATTTGAAGACAAAATGATGACTGACATTCAAATTATGCTTAACATTAGCCAGAAGATAGACACAATGCATTAGTTTTGGTGGGTTAAGAAAAAATGAACTCTAAGTTTCATCGAATCTAAATAAATATTGACTTATGGGATGTTACAGATGACTTCTTAACCATTCCTACTGGCAAGGTGGCAAGACCTTTTCCTTAGACTACGTTCTTACATGTTTTTACAAAATTCAGAATCAGTTTTTGATAAATCTACATTTAGATTTTTTGTCTTTAGAATGTTTTATTAGATAATAAAACATTGCTATTTTCTATTATTTGAACTAGCAACTATGTTCTTCAGTTTCTCTGAGTGAGTCATTAATGGAGAAAACCAGACATACTCTACTTTGATTTTATGTGTTTATGCTAACTTTATGGAGATACAGTTGACATAAAAAATTCTGTAAGTTTCAAGTGTACATGTTGATTTGACACATTACATATTGCAAAATGATTTACATCATACCATTGCTAACACCTCTATCATGTTACATAATTTCTATTATATTTTTGGTGATAATATTTAAGATACAATCACTTAACAACTTTCAAATACATAATATAGTTTATTAGCTATAATAACCATGTACATTAGATCCCCAGAACTTATTCATCTCAAAAGTGAAAGTTTGTCCAACATTTCCCCATTTTTCTCACCCCTAGCCTCTGGTAACCACTAATCTACTCTCTGTTTCTATAAGATCTGTTTTTTTGTTTTTTGTGTGTGTGTTTTTAGATTACACATATCAGCAATATAACACAGTATTTGTCTTTCCCTTTCTCACTCATTTATCCAAATTGTCAAAAATGGCACATTTATCCAAATTCTCAAAAATCATAGAATTCTTTTCTTTCTCATGCTGAATATATTCCATGTATCTTTTGTAACCATTCATCTCTTCATGGACATGTAGGTTTGTTTCCATACCTTGTCTATCTGTATATATAAAAGCCTAAGCAACCATTATAACTGGTCGACTGAACAAACAGTCGACCAGTCACTATGATGCACACTGACCACCAGGGGGCAGACGCTCAATGCAGGTGCTGCCCCACCCCCCCCAACGGCCGTCCCTATAAGCCCCTATTGGGACTGGGTGAGATGGCTCCGATCAGCCCCAATCACCGGCCAGGCCAAGGGACCCCACCCGTGAATAAATTCATGCCCTGGGCCTCTAGTTTTAAATAATGCTGTAATGAACATAAAAGTGCATATATCTCCTTGGGATTCTGTTTTCATTTCTTTTGGATATATACCCAGAAATGGAACTTATGAATTATAAGTTAATTCTAAATTTAATTTTTAATGAAAATCCATACTGTTTTCCATACTGTCTATACTAATGGACATTCTCACCAACAGTAACAAGGGTTCCTTCCCTTTTCTCCACATTCTTGCCTCCATTTGTTATCTCTTGATTTTTATGATAGCCATTCTAATAGGTTTAGTGTGATATCTTATTGTGGTTTGACTTGGATGCCATTTGTATGTCTTCTTTAGAAAAAAATTATTGCCAAGAAAAATGTTGAGGAGTTGTTGTTTATTTTTCTTTTTCCTTTTTTTCCCTAGGAATTTTATAGTTTTAGGTATTATGCATAAATCCTTAATTAATTTCTAGTTAACTTTTTGTGACTGATGTAACGTAGGGGTCCAAGGTTTGGAAATGTTTGAGAAAGACAGGCATTAATTCTTCTTTAAATGTTTGGTAGACTTCATCGTAAAGCTATCTGGCCCTGTCTTTTTCTTTTTTTTAAATATATTTCTTTATTGATTTCAGAGAGGAAGGGAGAAAGAGAGAGAAATAGAAACATCAATGATGAGAGACAATCATTGATCGGCTGCCTCTTGCATGCCTTCTACTGGGGATTGAGCCCACAACCCAGGCATGTGCCTTGGCCAGAATCGAACCTGGGACCCTTCAGTCCACAGGCTGACGCTCTATCCACTGAGCCAAGCCAGCGAGGGCCTGGCCCTGTCTTTTCTATACTGGGAGGTATTTGATTAATGTTTTCATGTCCTTAATGATTTTTTGCCTGTTCAGATTTTATATTTCTTCATGATTCAGTCTTGGTAGCTTGTACGTTTCTGAAAATTCATCCATTTCTTCTATTGGCTGGTGAATGATTGATCATATCAGTCTTAAGTTTAAGGCCATACTTGGCTGTTGATAGAGTTCCTGGACTCCTGCAGGGGAAGAGGAGGAGAGGGATTCAAGTGCTGGCATCTGCAAACATGAATAAAAGCAGGTGAAATCTGCAGGGGATCCATGGAGGCTGTGCTGATTATTGGTTCCTTCCTCAGTGGCAAATTCTTCTAAGTTTGTCTGCAGAGAAGGTGTCTGTGAGCTCCCTGTGCTCCTGCTGTGTGGCTGCTATTAATAGCCCCTGATTTTTTACTAGTCAATTTAGTAGTATAAAATGTTGTAGTATTTTTATGTTTATGTAACTACTAGCACAGTCAAGACACTGGACAATTCTAGCACAAGGATTCCTCATGTCGCCCTCTATAACCACACCCACCTCCCTTTGAGACACACCCCTCCACTGTCCGTAACTTGTGGAAGTCACTAATCTATTCTCCATGTGTAAAATGCTGCCATTTCAAGAATGTCATATAACCAAAATACAAATTGTTATACATATCAACAGTTCCTATGTTTATATTTCTCAGTAGTATTACATGGTAGTTTGTTTAGCCATTTTCCTGTTGAAGGACACCAGCATTGTTTCCAGTTTGGGGCTTATACAAATAAAACTGCCATGCACATACATTTACAGGTTTTGGTGTAAACATAGTTTTCATTTCTGGGGAATGAACACCTAAGAGTACAATTATGAGATCCCATGGTAATTAGTGTTTAGTTTTATGAGTAACTGTCTTGACTGTTTTCCAGAGTTGGCTATGCCATTTACATTCTCATCAGGAATGTGCAGATGAACCAGTTTCTCCATATCCTTGCCAGCATTTGGTGTTGTCACTTTTAATGATTTTAGCCATTCTGAATGTGTGTAGTGATGTGTTATTGTTAGTTGATGTGTAATTTTTAATAAAAATGTCCTGATGGATAATAATGTTGAATACATTTTCATGTACTTGTTTGCCACTTGTTTATTTTCTTAGTGAAATGTCTGTTCAAGTATTTTGCCCATTTTCTAAATGGATATTTTTATTGTTGATTTTTTGATATTTCTTTATATATTCTAGATACTAGTCTTTTGTCTGCCATTGTCTTACAATCTATTGCTTGTCTTTTCATTCTCCTAACATAGAGCAAACTTACTTTTTTTCTCATGAGATCAATTTATTAATTTTTTTTTAATTTTATGAATTGTGCTTCTGGTATCCAGTCTCAGTACTTTTAATTTCTAGTGTGATTTTTAAAATAAGCAATATTTATTTTTAAAAGCTTTTTTAGACCAGTGCTTCCTAGATGTTTTATTCTCTCGTCATTTCCCTGAGAATCATTTGTAAGTGTGCTAATGTGGTTATGCAGGCTGGAATCAGCTTACCTTTGCTAATGTTTAGGTAAGTTTCTCCTCAGTCTCATAGGAGAACATGAACTCTGGCCCTGATAAGTTCTTGAGATTTTCCAAATATCTTTGCAAAGCCTTTGCAGAATCATTTCTTGCCTTTGAAGTATCCTTGCCTCCTTAAGTTGGCATTTTCTTAGGTATCACTTTCCTTTCAATGTTCTATTTCCCTCCAGGCTCTGAGTGAGATGACCCTTTTCTGCTCTCATAACACCACATACTGGTCCTCACAAATCTATATTTTTCACCCCCCACACACCTTTTATTTACCTCTTTATATTGTAGATGTCAGGAAGGAAGAATTGATATCTATAATTTTTGTCATTGTATCTCTATCCCAGAGCACAGGACATTGTGTAGACCAGGTGCTTAATATTTATTGTATGGATATATTAATTAATGAAACAGCAATTGATTATTGGATGTCTCCCTCCCCTTTCTAAATAGAAATCTCTTGAGAAAGAACAACTCCTTACCTGGAGTCACCTAAAAGAAAAGGTCAGGTTAGCCATGTCACTACAATACATTCATTAAATAGGGAAAGAAAGAAAAAAGAAAAAGAAAAAGGTCAGGGAGACCAAACAAGTCGTTCTGAGTTCCGCACACTTTGTTCCTCTTACCTTGTCACATTTTCATTCTATGAAGTCATCTCAAAAGATACACCAAATTTAGTCTGGGAAACAAAAGGGAATAATAAAAGGATAATATTCCCTACATAAAGTCAAAAGGACATTCCATCGGCTTTTCTCTGAATTTGATGAAGGAAGAAAGAGGCATTGTGTAATAATTTATATTTTTGTATATTATTGTCTTACCTTCTGATTGAATTGCTTCCTGGGTCTATATAGGATCCAACTGAAGCTGTTTTGTTCACAAGTACAGAGGCACCTCCAGCAAAATGCTGGCAACAAGACTATTACTCTCTTCTCAAAATATGGGGCAAAGGGGATATGAGGTATCATTTCTTTAGGGTTTATTATATGCTCTGCTAGCCGCCTTTATATCAGTGTATCCCCACAACACTAAGTGTTGTGTAATATGGAGAAAACAGAGATTTAGAGTGGATTAACAGATGTTTCCATGGCCACACATCTGGTAAGGAGTGAAACAGAGATTCATGCACATATATAACCCTACCCTCTACTCTCTTTTTAATATATTGCACTACATCACAGTTCCTTTTGAATTTAAAAGCATCGCATTGGAGAAGCTTAATAAATCTTTTATTCGGTTAGTTTTAAATTTTAATAGAATAACTTTAGACTAAAAAATAATGATATTATAGTACACCTTGGTAGATCAGTAAGAAAAGTAATTTCTTAAAGAAGACAAAGCACAGAAAAGAATGGGGTGGATGCGATTAATTCACATGATGCAGTCCTCTGGCTCCTTTCATGTCAGTGACATGATTTGCATGCTGGGCCTCTGTTCCATTTGTGTCACTGCAGACACTAAGCAATGGGTTTTTGCTGGCAATTAGCTTTTGATCTGATTTGGTGGCACTATGTGGACACAATAAATTTTAGGCCCTGGAATCTCAATATGTTACTAATGAAGAAGAATTTAGGTTGCTAGAAATCCCAGGATAAAAGAATTTACAAAGTATTTTAGTCATGTTCTTTCAAAGGTATCTGAAAAAAAAAAAAACCTTTACTATATTTCCACCATCTCTTTGAGAAGTGCTGACAGGTGTCCTTAAAAAGACTCTTATTATTGCAGAAACTGGTATTTTCAAAGATTTTTATTGCAATTATATTTTTAGACTATACATATATTGCACATTATCCTCTTAGAACTCAAACTTATTACCATCACAGTGACAGCACGTAAGTTAGATAATTTTTATGGCAAAGCTCTGATGTATAGAAATGAAAGTCCACATGTTCTTTTATTCTTTGCATTACCTATAATCAGAAACAGGCTCTGTCAGTCTTTGTTTAGTTTGCTGAATAATATTCAATAAAAAATAGAAAGCAATTTGCAATTTTAAGGGTGAATAATAGCATGGAATTTAATATGGAGTAAAAAAGAAATTGAAAATTAATCTTCCAAGTTTTTCTATAAAAGCCTTTGTTAATTTCCAAGAGAAATACAATTTAATATAGTTAGCTGTGTTTTTTGGAAGGTAAAAGCAATATAAGAAAATTTCTTGAGAATAATTTCCAGGAAAATAATACCAAAAACACTAAAACTTCCTCAGTAATATTTACCAAGCAATTAGATACAGCAAAATGCCTTTTAAATCATCACAATTTACTACAGAAACAGTTACTATTCCATTTTAATATGTAGGAAGTACTAAACAGTAAGTAAAATGTTATTTTCAAATTATTGATTTTACTATGATCAGAAAGATATTTATAAATCTCATGAAACCTTAACCCGAAAATCTCTGAAAAATACTCCACAATTTTTAGAATTCCTTTTATAAACACACTGTGGGTTAAGACTTATGTGCCCCATCCTTGCTTTCCAAACACATTGCACTCAGTAGGTGCTTTATGAAACACTTAGTATTGCAGAGAAGTTGTGCTGGCACAAACTGACACCTGTAGATCTTTTCCAGATAAAGCTAAAGGGCCAAAGAAGGTCAAGACATTTTCAAAGCATTTCAAGATGAAGGCATTCTTCTTATGAAAAAGCAATCTGCTTCCAAAATGGTCATCTATTCACAAGGAATTTTTCTTATCCTTTTTTAAAAATATATTTTATTTGTTACAGAGAAGAAGGGAGAGGGAGAGAAAGATAAAAACATCAATGATGAGAATCATTGATTGGCTGCCTCCTGCATGCCCCCCATTTGGGATCGAGCCCACAACCCCGAGCATGTGTCCTTCACCAGAATCGAACTCGGGACTCTCCAGTCCACAGGCTGACATTCTATCTACTAAGCCAAACCAGCTAGGGCTTTGAAACTCTCATTCTAAAATAAATGGAAATTGTTTTTAAATGCTTCTGTGAAATTTCTCCTGGTTTCCAACAAAATAAATCCTTTTCCCACTAAGCAGATCTGTGGCATTCCAGGGAAGAAACCAAAAAAAGATGCCAGTCTTATTCTCCACTAACTCCTTTTTCAATTCCTACTTGGGATCATTGGATCTGAATATATTTTGCAACAACTCACAAAACACGAAATTTGTTGGCTGAGAAGTAATGCTAACCATTCCAGCTAAACTACAAACATAAGAGCATGTCCTTGTGTGGCTGCTGTGCAGGAGATATTTAGAGCAGCTGTAACAAAGATTGCAATAAAAAGTTGGAGGTCGAATTCTCTTTATTCCAGATTAAAGAGCCCAGCATTTGTAATATTCAGCACTGAGAAACAACACACAATAATGAGCTTTAGGTTTTCTGTTTGCAATTTCCCACAGTACCAATTACCATCAATGCAGCGGTGCTCTCGGTAGATTGTATTCGGGGCGATTTTATAGCCAGCTCTTGGGAAACATCTGCTGAATTTTAACTTCATTACCTAAATGGATCTAATTCTAATACTTATAATGTATAATAATTAATATTAATAATACCAGCACACATTTTTGAGTACCTATTATATGCCAGGCACTGTGATAGGCGTATGATGTTATAGGATGTAATCCCATGAGTTAGTTACATTAACATCTTTATTTGAAGGACATAAGACCTAAGACTAAAAAGGTGAATGATTTGTCATTTGCGAATGGGCATGTTGATAATATCTGACACAGCTGAGAATACAGTTTAAATGTTTCTGATATTTATGCTCCTTCCCTAAACTTCTTTGGAATTTCTGGGCACATGATGCTTAATCACAAATCACCAGCAAGGCTAGTTTTTTTTTTGTGGTTTTTTTTTTGCCTCATCCTGTGGGTGGGAAATATGTTTTATGATATATATTTTAAAGACTTGGTTTCTTGAATGCAATGTGGCTCTAGTCCTCTGAGCTGGTTTTGATAGAAACAAGGAAGTCAGCATCTAGACAGTTCTTCCTTGTTCCTTAAGAGTTCATTAGTTCCTTCCATTTCCATGCCTACCACTCCAGCTCCCAGTGACCCTCTGAAACACTAAGTATTGAATAAATGCCCCTGGGTTCAAGTTGACCAAAGTAAAGCAAGCACATCTTGGCATATCTGTGCTGGTTTGTGCCTGCTGCCTTAACACACACACTTCCAAGGGGTCATTGTCTCCACTGAATGTCAGTTTTCATTTATTTGTATTTAAAGGTATAGATATCTCTTTATTCACAGAGGGACACTTTCTGCAAGCTATTAAGTGAATCTTCAATTTAACAGATATATATCTTTGGAAGGTGTACTATCATCTATGGGAGAATATGGGTAATCAATTAAATCATCAAATTCAATAGGTATTTATTAATGCTAATTTTGTGATTATATAATTAGAATAGAATTCTTTATATGTCTCTGTATTTTGTCAATATTCTGTTAACCTAAATCACCACTTTCTTCTCATTTAATTCAATTACCTCCTAATTATTTTATCTCCTAATTGACTTTTCTCCATTTTCACTGTAATTTTAAAAAATATAAATTAGCCCTAGCCAGTTTGGCTCAGTGGATAGGGCATCAGTCTGAGGACTGAAGGGTCCTGGGTTCGATTCTGGTCAAGGGCACATACCTAGGTTGCAGGCTTGATCCTCAGCCCTGATTAGGGCGCATATTGCAGATAACCGATCTATGTGTCTATCTCACATCAATGTTTCTCTCTGTCTCTCCCCTTCCCTTCCACTCTCTAAAACATCAATAGAGAAATATCGTTGGGTAAAAATTAACAAACAATCAAACAAAAAAGAATATATATTAGCTCAGAGCTGTGTCCTTCTTATAATCCTACATAATAAAAGGCTAATATTCAAATGGTCATCACACCCTCACATAATGACCAATCAGCAGGAGGCTGTGTGCGCAGCAGGCGCATGTGGGTGGGCGGGGCTGCATGCGCAGCAAAGCATGGGTGGGTGAGCAGGGCTGCGTGTGCGACCAGTCACCAGGAGATATATGGAGCACCTCTCGGTTCCTTCCTACCCATCCCCCAGCTCCCACGGACTGCGGTGGTTGCTCTTTCCCACCTCCCACAAGTGGCGGTGGCTCACTCCCGCCTCTCGTGGGTAGCAGCAGTTCCCTCCTGCCTCCCAGGGTCGGCAGTTCACTCCTGCCTCTTGCAGGCGGCAGCAGCTCGCTCCCTCCACCTGCAGGTGCCGGTGACTCGCTCCCACGTCTCATGGAAGTGGCGTGGCTCCCTCCCACCTCCCTCCCGCAGAAGTGGCGTGGCTCCTGCTGGCTCCCGCCTCTCACAGAAGTGGTGGGCGGCCTACTGCGCATGACTTCACATGCTGGGACACTAGTCTTCAATATTATTCTTTGAATTACAATACAAAGCAAACCACAAAGGGACTACCTCTCACCACTCTCCTATCTTTGCCCCAGCTATACTAATAGTCTGAGTTTTCTTTCATTTCCCCAAACACAACCCATTATCATTGCAGGGCTTTTATACCTTTGACCACTAGCACGTTTCCTAGTTTAAATGTAACTTCTTTGGAGACTCTACCTTAAACTCAGGTGTACATTACCTCTTGTGAATCAGAGCACCTTATTATTTATCTTTATGTTAGACATCAGAGAATCTGCTGTTGATGTGTTTGTTTCCACCTAGGAAGAAGTGAGGGCCAGGGCATAAGCTATACCAGATCATGTTTCACTCATCATTGTACACCTGATATCTAGCAATGTCAACCACCAACTTGACACTCTGTAAATGCATGTACTTGAAACAACTGATGCTCTCAACTTTCCCACTTTCTCCACTTGTACTTTATAGGCAATGTGCATTAAGAGACAACATCATCCACTAGAATTTCTTTTTAAAAAAAGGTAAGATAAATGATGTCTATATTTGTAATATTTGAGCAGCCAAAGTAAGGCAAATTATAGTTAGAGAAGCAAAGATGATAAAAAAAAAAATAAACAATTTCATCAATGCCTTGTGGGTAGTACAACAAGGGTCTCCCCCAAATGCCCACACCCTAATTCCCAGAATCTGTTCATATTCTGCCTTGATGGCAAAAGGGACTTTGCAAATATCATTAAGTGAAGGAACCTTGAGATGGGGAGATTTTCCTGTATTATTCAGATAGGCCCAATATGATCCCAAAGGTCCATAAAAGTGGTGGCAGATAATGAAACTTAGAGGAAATGTGACTTTAGAAGAATGGTTAAAAGGAACTATAAGACAAGAAATGTGGCAGCCTCTAAAATTGGAAAAGACAAGGAAATAGATTCTCCCCTATAAACCTCCAGAAAGGAACACAGGCCTGCTGACATCATCCTTTTTTTTTTTTAATTGAACTTATTGTGGTGACATTGGTTAATAAAATTATGTAGGTTTCAGTTGTACAATTCTATAATACATCATCAGTATATTGTATTCACCACCCCAAATCAAGTATCCATCCATTATTAATTACTAGAGGCCCAGTGCACGAAATTCATGCACTGAGGGGGGGGGGTGGTCCCTCAGCCTGGCCTGTGCCCTCTCGTATAGTCTGGGACCCCTCAGGGAATGTCTATGACCCTGACCTTGTAGTCTGGGACCCCTCAGGGAATGTCCGCCTGCCGGCTTAGACCCGATCCCTGGGTCTAAGCCGGCAGTCAGACATCCCTCTTGCAGTCCAGGGCTCTCACAGTCCGGGACCCCTTGCTCCTACCACCCACATGCAGTTGGAGGTGGGAGAGGCTCCCACCACTGCCACTGCACTCGCCAGCAGTGAGCCTGGCTTCTGGCTGAGCGGCGCTCCCTTGTGGAAGCTCACTGATCACCAGGGGGCAGCTCCTGCATTGATCATCTGCCCCCTGGTGGTCAGTGTGTGTCATAATGACCAGTCGTTTCACTGGTTATTCTGCAGTTCTGTTGATTTGCATATTAAGGTTTTATTATACATATACCCTCTTCTAACCTCCCCCCTACCCCGCCTCTTTCACTCTGGTAATCAACATGCCATTGTCTGTCTCTGATTTTTTTTTTTGTTTTTGTTTTGTTTTATTTTTGTTTAATCCCTTCCCCTTTTTCACCCAGTGCCTGTCCCCCATCCCATCTGACAGCTGTCAGTCAGTTCTCTGTATCTGAGTCCATTTATATTCCGTTTGTTAGTTTATTTTGTTCCTTAGATTACACTTATAAGTGAAATCATATGGTATTTGTCTTTCTCTGATGGGCTTATTTCACTTAGCGTAGTTCCCTACAGGTCCATCCGTGCTGTGGTAAAGGGTAAGATTTCCTTCTTTTACAAGGCCAAGTAGTATCACTTTAGCCTAATGAAACCTGCATCTAACTTCTACCCACCATAACTTCTGATAATAAATTTGTGTTTTTAAGCTTGTAAGTGTGTGCCAAGTTGTTTTAGCAGCAATAGAAAAACAAATACAATGCCTTTAACTAAATGCACTCTGGGTAGTCCTTTAATATATATCATTTCCTGAACCTTTCCTTAAGTGTAAAAGTGTTCAGTATGGCTATATCTTTCTAAAGCTCTAAAAGTCTCAATTTTTTTAAAGATTGTGTGACAGATCACACAGTGGCCCTAATCGTTCACACACAGTTCAATCCAAAGCAAATAAAACAACTTAGTAGCTCATTAGGCGGATGTGACCCATATGCCTACTTATCAGCAGCTAGCTTTCAGGTTAAATTATAACTGTTTGAAAGGAAGACAGCCACCAGCTGAAACTCTGCACCTGTTGCTTTTCAAAGAAACTGTGCCATATCACCCAGCTACTCTCATCAAGAAAGACAACCAAAGCAATTGACACAGCAGTGTCAACATTGTAGAAAAAGTGAACCATCTGGGTCCAAGGCAGATGGATCTTGAGAATAAGTGTGTTTTTTTTTCCTCCTTCTTCATTTTGTTCTTTGTTTCAAAACTAACTTCATTTACTCTGCTTTGATTTGCTACACTTTACAGAATAAATTTTAATTGAAAAAGAATCATCAAATTGTATTTCCCTAGCTTCTTTCTTGGGAGTCTTCTGAGATCTCTATAAAGTATTTCATCCATTATAACAAAGTCCAGAATATAGATCTTCATATACTTTACTGAAGAGATATTTCACTGAAGTTTTGCTCTCAACTCTCCTTTTCTAAGTACTAAATTCTTTATAGCACCTTTCCTCTTAAGCCCCTGACAGCCATTCAACACAGTCAGTGCTTCTGTAAAATAAAATTTATGGTCTGAATTCAAGGTGGCCTTGGGGAACATCTAGTCTATACCCACGAGGGCTTCTAAAACATTTTCATTCAATTACATGCAGTGGGGAAGAAGATTCTAGAGTCATAGCCCCATCCTGATATTTCTATAATGACATATTTTCATAAAAAATGTTGATTTCTCTGCACTATATACTAGTATCTACCTTATTATCACTATAGTGCCCCTACATCCCTCTAAAATTTTAGATTTAACATTTCTAAAAATGTATGCAATATTTATTCTACATTTTTAATATATTAATGAATAATTCAATTTGAGAATTTTCCTTATATAACGATCATAAATTCACATAGGTAGTATGCATGAATGAAAAGGTTGTGTACATTTGCCTCAAAATAGAATTAGAGAACAATCTGAAACATGATATGATGTGTAAAAGTACACCATTCATGGAAGAGTCCTTAGTGCTAAATTAATATATATTTTCATGGGACTTAGAATTAAATGCAAATAAATTCCACAAGGGCCAACAAAAAGTCTATGTGGATGTAAATATAATAAAAGGACCTCATTTTTCAGAATTAGCACCAAAGCAATGCAGCTCAGATCAGATTGGAACAGGTTGAGGAAGGAAAGGAGTATCAGGTGTTTTAGGACACTCATGGAGAGGTGCTAGCATTTGAGGTCCTTGGACTTGAAGCTGACATTTCGTTTTGATAGTAAAGGACCCAAGAATGTGCTGACCTGCAGCTGTGGTTCCCACTTTTCATCATGTATCAGAATTGCCTGAGGGTTTTACTTTTGGACACTGTCCTCAGGATTTCTGAATCAGGAGGTCTCAGGTGCAGCTGAAAATGGGTGTTTCTAATAAGTTCCTAGGTGATGCTGATGTTGCTTTTCCAGAGACAAAACTTGGAAAAACACTAAGGTAGAAAAACTAAGCACACACATTTGATCTGGTTCATTTTTTTTTTTTTTTTTTAACTCTTAAACTGAGAGCTCCCATGAGGGAACAACAACAAAAACAGATATAGTACTGACAGATAAAATACTGTTTTATAATCAAGGGTATAGATTTGTGTAACATTAAGTGGCCTAAAATGACCCTTTAAGATACTTGTGAGTATCAGTAACATATACCCTGGATTAAAATAATAGGAGTGATGCTATTTTATCATCTATAACTAGAGGCCAGGTGTATGAAAATCATGTACTCGGAGGTCCCTCAACCCAGCCTGCACCCTCTTGCAGTCTGGGAGCCCTCATGGGATGCAGGGAGTGGGCCTGAGCTATCAGTCAGACATCCTTAGTGCTACCGCAGAGGCAGAAGAGGCTTCTACCACCACTGCTGTGCTCACCAGCCATGAGCCTGGCTTCTGGCTGAGCAGCACTTCCCCTGTGTGAGCACACTGACCACCAGGGGGCAGCTCCTGCATTGAGAGTCTGCCCCCTGGTGGTCAGTGCGCATTATAGCGACTAATGATTCAACCATTCGGTCAATTTGCATATTAGCCTTTTATTATATAAGAAAGGGGGAGAGATCAACCGAAGGACTCGTATGCATGCATATAAGCCTAACCAGTGGTCACGGACAACAGTGGGGTGGGGGAATATGTGGGGAGGGGTTTGGGATGGGAATGGGGGGATGAGGACAATTATGTGATACCATAATCAATAAAAAATTTTTAAAAAATAAATAAAATAAGATAATAAAAGTTCAATATGCTAATTAGACCGGATGTCCTTCCGGACAACCTTCTAGAATCTAGATGAAGCCAGGGTTGCGAGGGAAGCCCGGGTCCCAGGTGCCAGAGGGAAGCCAGTGCTGGCAGCTGGGGGAAGGAAGGCCTACTCTTGCATGAATTTCATGCATTGGGCTTCTAGTGTGTAAATAATTTTCAACATTGTTGAAATATTTTACTTACTATTTCATGCATTTATCACTTTAAAATACTAAATGCATCATAAGTAAGATACTTTTTTTTTTTCAGAAATGACATTAGCTACTCATTCATTTAACATTTGTCTTATTTGATTAATTTGTACTTTCCAAGATACTTAGTTATTCTTAGTTATTTTGAATAGATATTTTGTCACTTGTCTGCATTCACAAATGCTGGATTGTCATGTGAAAAGATTCTACTGTTTTTCTCTTTTCAAAGTTTACTTTCCATATGACGTGCCTTTACCCAAAAGATAGCATATCTTAATTCCTTTCTCCTTTACTTAAAAGTTAGTGGAATAATATAGTTCAAAGCCCTGGTTCCCATGATACACTTCTCTTTAGTTATATCTAAAAAACACTGCCACTTCTGTCTATAGAAAATTATAAAATAAAATAATACTCCAGCTAAATATGTAGCTTTGAATAAAATTCATTCTTGTGGTAATTGACACCAAGTGGCATCTGAAGAAGAAGTGTGGTGTTTCCAGCTCCTGATGAGTAGGAAAAAATAATGGATATTAAGTCAGTACACTAGTCCTAAATAAAATGAATTTCCCACTTAGTTTCATTTTCAAAAGGGTAATTAATGGCTTTTCAAGTTTTATGATACATAAAACACTGCCAATGACACATAAGCTACCAATAAAACAGGGGGAAAAAAGAGATACTGGTCCCCTTTGGTCAGCATCACACCAGACAAGTCCGTTAATAGGAGATTGACATTTATGAAACGATAAATCTAGGTAGGTGGATATGTATTTCCCTTTGTATAATATTTTAAAGTTTAAATGTTACTTTTGAATGTTGTCCCATTTAGTTAATTTGTTTTTACAAGTCCCTGTGAGTAGATATGATAACTGTAGTACATCTAGTAGACAATATTATCTCCGTTATCAGAGAAGAGAAAGGATGCCTTGAAATATTAAGATATTTGTCCGGGTGCTGTGGATACTAGTGCTGTTTGCAGAATTGAGTAGAAGTTCCTGCTTCTGGGCTCCTTCCTTGGCCCTACCTCTGGTGGAAGGGCTTTGGACATGTTAGTGCTAAACATTAAAATGTTCTCGCTTCCCATGTTCCTGAATCTCTACAGCAACAACCATCTGCTTGTGAAACTTTGTAAGGATATAGACACTGTGTATGTCATATCTATGTACTTAGACTCAATAAAACAGATATTTATTGAGCAGCTAAGCAGTGAAAGATACACCAAATATCAGAAACAATGAATAATGACTTCTTCCTGCCCTCAACGATCTCCCCATCTTGTAGGGAAGATAAAAAGAATACAAAACATGGGGGGGGGGGTCAGTCTGGTGAGTAGAACATGGGGGGCACATCAATGTTCCTAATGCATCAATTTTGGAATTTTAAGGGTTTTAGCATCTCTGTTCCAAAACGGAGGATATATACTATATATTTCTGCTTTTTTCTATTATTTGACAACTAGAGGCCCGGTGCATGAAATTCGTGCACAGGAGCAGCGGGGGGTCCCTCAGCCCAGCCTGCACCCTCTCCAATCCGGGACCCCTTGGGGGATGTCTGACTGCTGGTTTTGGCCAGAACTTATTTCTGGCAGTGGGACATCCCTCTCACAATCTGGGACTGCTGGCTCCTAACTACTCACCTGCCTGCCTGCCTGCCTGATTGCCCCGAACTGCCCCCTCTGCCAGCCTGATTTCCCCTAACTGCCTCTGCCTGCCAGCCTGATCACCCCAAACTACCCCTCTGCTGCCAGTCTGGTTGCTCCTAATTGTCCCGCCCCCACTGGCCTGGTCACTCCTTAGTGCCCCCCCTGCTGGCCTGGTTGCCCTTAACTGCCTCCCTCTGCCGCCCCATGCAGCCTGCTGGTTAGTCATTTGGTTGCCCCTCGCTAATCCCCCTGCCGGCCTGGTCGCTCCACGCAGCCTGCTGTTCGGTTGTTAATGTGAGGGCATCATGACCAATTTGCATATTATCCTTTTATTAGTATAGATTATCAGTTAGTGTTTTCTTAAAATAAAGCTATTTTGATTAGACAACTAGAGGGAAAATTCTGAATTCTTAATAAGGTCAAGAAAAAATATTACCCAGTTATGTTCTTACATGAGAGGACCTGGTAATGTTAATTGATCTTTTTACTGACAAGTCTAAAGTAAATGCATCATTTATCTAATGGGTGATTGATGAGTGTGCCTTCCAAATTGAAAAAAATAAAATGTTTCTCACATTCCACTGCATTCCTGTTTCAGATGTAAAGCAAAACTTGCATTGAATTTTTTACAAATGTGCCAAATGGGGCTTATCGGAACATGACAGTTGGGATCCATGCCACGGGGCCATCTTATAAGTGAAAAGCTTTATAATGAGGTATTTCTGCTGCTGTTGCTGCCAGAAATAAGTTCTTCAGTGAGGACTACACAGACAGGCATTATGCCAAATTTCACACCAATTCAAATCACATTTAGACTAACCTTTAGGGATGGAATTGATTTTCTGTAACAAAGTCGTACCACCACTGAGAATACTCAAAAGAAAACACCGTAAGCAATTCTAAAATAATAATAATAATTCTTAAGAAAATCCTGAACTATTTGTGCAATGAAAACCTGATTGGAATAAGTTTAGAGCCTCCCATGGTGACTACTTTGAAGGATCAATCAAATATTCCTTGGTCATGAAATTTCCAATACTTTTGATTAAAAAAATCTATTTCATAATGTAATTATAACATATATGCATGTGAATGCAGGCCTGTCTGTACATACACATCCTGAAGTCACACTGCTCCTATTGTATTTGACAGATGTCATATTATTTTTGTCAGATGTTTTAAGGTAAGCACACTAAAACACATATTTTCCAATTTTCAAAACTATGTAAATTTTAAGGAATACAAAGTGTACATTTACACTTTCACTCACCAAAATGCCATGCCATAAGAGACATTTGATGTACAAAAGAAAGCTGGGTTTCTCTCAAGTGTCATTTCTCCAACAGAGAATAGTCTTGGCTAATGATAAACAAAACTACCAGTTTGTTGAGATTTAGATTAAAGCTCAGGGGGAAAATGTTCTTTAAGGGTACTGTATTGTGAGAGGAAATAAAGAGAAAGAAAAACTAGGAAGTATCAGAACTACAGAGGAAAATGGTGTGCTGCATATAGGGTGACTTAGCTTTGGGCCAGAGCTAAGAGGTGAGTCCTCGGTTTCTAAACCCAGTTTTTTAGCTAGGTAACAATGGCCTTTTAAACAAATCTATATTTACATATTAATAAATACACACACACCTATATAATGAGGATAAGTATGTGTATAATTGTGTTCATGTGTAAGTGTGTCTGTTTGTGTGTGCAGGTATGTGTGTAATTTGTGTGTGTGTGTGTGTGTGTGTGTATGTGTGTGTGTGTGTATCAGTAGCCATGCATATTGACAATCAACAGACTAACCTTTAAGGGTGGAATTGATTTCCTGAAATTAAGTTTTACTACCATTAAGAATATTCAAAACAGCAATGTAGGCATTGCCAGCAATTTCATATAGAATTCACTTAGTATTCTTATAACTCATATCATGATCAAAATGCATATGTTAATATAATTTCAAATGTATATGAATATAAAATAAACTTTGAAAGTAACATTCCTTGAACTCTTGCTCAAATCATATTCCAATCATAACTTAATGAGCTTTTTCCTATGCCAAAAAAAAAATTGTCTGGGTGTGAGAATGTTTGTAGAAACTTAATGGTATTGCTATAAATTAACGTTTTTTAAAAAGTGACATTTCTGGCAACATTAGAAACATGAGAATACTTTTGCATTTAATGACTGCCTTTATCTCTCTATACTATATATAGCTAGATACATTATCTGCTTATATTTCAAATCTAAGGTTAATGCTAAAGATTACCATATTTACATTTTAATTTTGCTTCAATTCCAAGCAAAATAATTTTCAAGTTCTATATCTAAGGGACTCACGGTCATGTAATCAATAGCCTTTCTGATTACAGCTGGAGAGGAGGGGTGAAAAGAAATGAGATATGGGGTCAGGAGATCTACATTTTAATTTGCTATAATAAAATTTATAATTATAATTGATAATTTATGCATTTATAATTTTATCCAAGTCACTTTAACTGTCTAAAATACCAAATGAAAATTGTGAACTTCCAAGGTGTCTGTGGAAGAACAAATGAGATACAAATCTGAATATATTGTATAGTGTATTACAATTACTACTTCTGCTACTAAGTCTAATTACTATTGTCATTACAGCAACCAATTATTGAGTGTATTTTTACTGTATACTAAACATGTGGTTAGGTGCTTTTCTATTGATCCTAGTTTCATCACCCCCATTTCACAGAGAAAGAAATAATCTGGCATGCATGGCTAAAGTTACTTTTTTTTTTAAATATATTTTTATTGATTTTTTACAGAGAGGAAGAGAGAGGGATAGAGAGTTAGAAACATCGATGATAGAGAAACATCGATCAGCTGCCTCTTGCACAACCCCTACTGGGGATGTGCCCGCAACCAAGGTACATGCCTTTGACCGGAATCGAACCTGGGACCTTTCAGTCCGCAGGCCGATGCTCTATCCACTGAGCCAAACCGGTTTCGGCTAAAGTTACTTATAAACTGTTCAGAATTTTACTAATTTACTTTGTCAGGATTATAAGGTCCTGTGGATCACTGTGATTTCATTGGCTACTGGTTCTTTCCTATTTATAGCCAGGATCCCTCATCTGCTTCTGTTCCTAGTTTGTTCAGTTATCCAGCCTGAAGTTATATTTCACCAAAGCTTTGATAGTGAAAATAGAGACAAAATGAGTCCAATAAAATGGCTCTTATAATAAATAGAAATCCTCTCTCCTCCGTCCTATTTTCTGTATATATCACACATGCGCACAGGTTGCATGCATTAAGATTTAGCTCCACCTCCTCCCATACATTGGAGAAGTCCGGGCACATACTAGTACACAGTTACTGATTCAACACCTGGTCAGGATGCCTACAAGAAGCAGCCAATCAATGTTTCTCACATCGATGTTTTTCTCTCTCTCTTTCTCCTTTCCTCTATCTAATATCAATTTAAAAAATTTTTTTTAAAAAAATAGCTCCAGTTCTTTCCCCTGATATTAGCCTTGCCCCTGTGGCTTTTAAACCATACTGTATTCTGCCTTTCCAGAATTATCCAGAAAGACCATTTAACTCTTCTCTACCACTTTGCACGAGTTAAACAGTTTGATTTCAAACAATAATTTAGAGACCCCAATGTATAGGCATAATGCTATGATTTACTCTATATTCAGTCATTTAATATTAGCTTAATTTATATCATTCTGCAATTAGAGTGTACAGATTTATATATTTTTAAAGTCTCTATATGCTAAAATGTTGCAATTTAAGGACATAACCTAAAGCCACATGCCTAAATACTTCACAGCAGAAAGCCAAATAAAGGACATTCTGGCTTTTGGAATGCTTTTTTCCCCCTTTGCCTGGTTTGCAGGTGTTCCATGGCATTCAAATTCCTGTGGTCTTGGCATGTCTTCAAAGTAGAGGGAATTACTGTCTTATGGAATTGAAAGCACAAAATGTAATTAACATTCCTGTTTTATGGTGTTAGTGATAGAGAATTTAGGATTTTTATTTTAGGTGTGAATATGTACTTGAAATGGTTTTAAAACAAAAATATACAAAGAAGCCTCTAGTTTCTTATTGCTACTAAGAGATGCTCTTACTAGTTTACATATTAACCTATTATCCTAAGAATAGAATGCCTTTTCTTTGTTTAAGACTCCAAATATAAAGACCCTTTCAGGAAGCATGATTCTATATAGCACTCTTTGCCTTTCTACCTACTACTATTCATATCCCTTTCTTGGTTTTACACATGTATGAAAGTACAAGAAAAACACACCAAAAATATGAGAAGTGAGTAAATGTGTATGGAAGGTAACTTTTTTTTTTAGATTAAAATATAATCTACCTGATAACAATCTTTCAGAAATGAAATGAAGAATTTGGTCAGCTCTCTTTGTCTCTGTATTTTCTAATGAACAGATCTTCCAAAGTATTTTAAGAAGTGACTTAATGTTCCAGTTTTAATTAAGGCATTTAATAGTTTGTTTGCCAAGAATGTGCATTTCTTGTGGGATTTTTGAAAGACATAAGAAATGTTTCTGAAAGTAGGGAGTTACTCACATAAATTGCAACAGAATTTTATACATAATCCTCAAAGAGCAGGGAGGGAGGAGGAAGAAGTCATATAAAAACATTATTTAAGAATTAAGCAAATTTTATAGCATGAACTGAAATGCTGAAAGATTAGACTTGCTATCTAACCTGCAACTCTGAAGAAGTGATAGGAATTCTAACTGGTACATAGTTTAACATGCTTGAGCATGGTGAGAGAATATGAGTTTCTATTTATTCTATGAATAGGAAACGAAGCTGGGATCATGCCAATTTTCTTTAGGTTACAGCACATATTTTGATGTTAATCTGAACAGGAATTCCTATCTTTAGTGTTAAATACGTAAAAATTATTATTGGTTCTCTCTCTCTCTCTCTCTCTCTCTCTCTCTCTCTCTCTCTCTCTCTCTTTTTGGACTTTTCAAAATAATCTGGCAAGTATATATGTATATAGACATAAGGCAGGCTCTGTTTTCAGTAAGCTTTCCACATAGTCTCAATAACAGAGAAAGGACAGAATGTTGAACATTTCATTCATTCAACACATTTGACCAGCTAGTCAAAAATTTCACCTCCTCAGACAAAAGACATGGCCTCAATAGAGGGTGAAAGTTCCTAAGTCAGAGCCTCACATTGCGGAAGTAATGGACAGAGATCAGGGTAAAATGAACCGGGGAAGATGAAGAAAATAACATTTCCGCTAAGAAAGTAGAATTACTTGAAAGGCCATCTAAGAAAGAAGATCAAATGGGTCTGTTTTGACAGGGATCTCAGATAACTAATTGTGTGCTTTCAAATAAAGGTGAAAAGAATGGGATAATCCAATTAAGAAAATAAAAGAAACAAACAAAAATTATCTTTGAGGAAAGTGCTGTTCTTTTTGTGGTCAGTTCAAATAGAGGAAATAGAAGTGATGATATAATTCATTTCAATCCTTCTTATTCATGAGAATCTGAGACTACTTGCAAATTGTATCTTAAAGTATTGCTATTTTTAATGCCAATCATCATCATCATCACCATCATTCTGAATGCTATAATTGCATTGAGTCCCTACTGTTTTGAAATATTTTCTAAGTCATATTGTACCTATAATACAATGCAATGGCAAATTTGGTATTAATTGTATATTTAAAGTGAAACTAGAGTTCTTGGTGTCCTGCATAGTTTTTCCATTATGACCTGATACCATCTTCAGTCTGGCACATCTTATAGGTAGATTGTTCAGGGAGAAGAGTTATGGGCCAATTCAACCCAGGACATGGCCTCAAAATCAGGCCATTCTTGGTGTAAAGTGTCTAAACTTCCTTTGTATGATGATTGGAAATTGATACATATAACCCTCTGGATGAATGAAGAGGTGGGTATAGGTGAGAAGAGCACTATGTATAACTTGGTTGCCTGAGTAGCTAGAAGCAAAAGAAGGGAGAATTTGTTGGTGTATGGAGAGCAAAGTCTGGCAATATCTGATTGATATCAACAGCCTTGCCAAATTGTCAATATGTACTAGTATGTTTGTCAAAGGGACACTGGATTTTAAAACTACAGCAATGTATTTGCATGCCATATTTTCCACTTGATCACACTCTTTAATGTCCTAAAATATGCACAATTAAAAAGGAAAATTTTCTTACTTTTAATTTTACTTCAAATAATTTTAAAGAGCCAGTACTTAATCAAAACCAGCTGAATCTTCAAGTCCCAATCATTATTATGGAGTCATTTCTAAGAGGCTTTGATTATTTTAATGTGGTTTAATTTTGAACATTCTAGTAAACTCTTATATAGTACACAAATGGGAAAGCCTAATCAGTCTTTAAAAAGCTTTTAGAGCATATTTTTCATTTATTTCCTTGTACACATCTTCCATTCATATTGAAGTTCCTGAATTCATTTAGGACATTTTCCCCCAAGTAACTTTCTCCAAGTCCCTTGTGTTTAGAAAATATGTCATCAGATGTTGTACTCAGCAAATGCGTGCTAAGCATACTCTTTCAGGCTGGAGCTACTTGGTAATGGTATGACAGTAAAATTTTACTTTTTATTCTTAGTTGTAAGGGGAATTGAAAAGTGAGGGAGAAATTGTGATTTCAGTCCAAGTTTATAGTTTATGAATACTCTCTGATACAACTAGTGTCAATTGGCCAAAATTGTTTTCTTATATTTTTTCTTCTGAGTAGATGTAAAAAGGAGACAGCATGATGTATTGAAACAACCGAAGTTTGGGGTAATAGTGGGACCTAAATATTGTTGAATTCAGATTGTGGGGAAGTAAAATATCATGTTTTAATTTCTTTTTCTATGAAATGAAAATCAGTCTAACATATCAAGGTGGTTCTGAGGATTACAGAGAGTGGAAGTGAAAATAACATATTACTATTTACTATTTATCTGGCACACATTGGTGAATATCATCTAGATAAAAAAAGTCAACATGAAAAAAACAAAATTTCAATAAAAGCAAGGTATAATTGTATTATCAAAAACTCCCTTAAGTAGTGCTTTATTGAGCTCTAAATGTCTTGTATCATCTGACTTACTCCCAATTGATGCTGAACTGTCCAGAATTGCATGCTAACTTCATTAAAGCTATAATTTCTTCTTGATGGCTCGGTGAATGCATTTTCTTTATTTCACTAGGTAAGTTATACAGAATTCTTGCCAGTTTACAGCCCTTTTACGGATTCTCCTGAGTGTAATCCCACTGAAGGGATAATTTTCTGTGGACCACCGTGGAATGAGAAGTGTCTGGTCTGTAAATCACTGCCATTTGTTACTGTATTTCATAGTAGAATCTCCTTATAAGGTAAGTGTGATATTGTGATACAATAAGAAATAGCTATATTTTGTCTCCAATTCCTGGCCCAAAACACCAAAAATCCCTTGTAACCTCTTGAGTGATAGAAGTGAAAGAAGCATTTAATGTTAATTATAATAAGTCCCTTAACAACCATATCTAAGTTTATGCTAATAAGTGACACTTGAGAGGACCTAGACAGTTTCAGAATGGTGGTTGGTTACCAAAGAAACCAAATATGTGATTAAAGGGTTGAAAATTTCAGCCCAAATTTCCAACCTCCTAACCTCTGGGTTGGGAGAAAAGATGACAATTTAGTTAATCACCAATGACCAATAGTTTAATCAATTATACCCATGTAATGAAATTTGCATACAAACATTAAAAGAAGAAATTTCAGAATGTTCCAGGTTAGTGAACACAACACATCCTGAGAGGCTAGCAAACCCCAAACTCCATGGAGAGAGAAGCTCGTGCACTCAGGGCAGCTCCAGACCTCTCCCTACATCCCTCATTATCTGACTTTTCATTATTATCCTTTATAATATCCTTCAAAATAAATAAAGAATGGTAAGTAAAGTGTTTCCCAGGGTTCTGTGAGTAATTATAGAAAATTAATCAAACTAGAGGAGAGGATGGTGAGAAATTAATTGGTAAGAAGTATTGGTAACCTAGGAACCCACTACTTGTAATTATTGTGTGACTTGGGAGGCAGTTTTGTGGGCCTGAGCCCTTAATTTGAGGGGTCTCCACTGAATCTGGGTTGTTAGTGCCACAATTAAATTAAGGTCTAAGACACCCAGTTAGTATTTGAAAATTGTTTAATGTGGAAAATTCACACATTTGATGTCAGAAGGGTTGTAAGTAGGAAAACAGTTTTTGTTTAAGAAGGTTCTGAAGTTAACCTGAGGCTCACAATCTTTATTCATTAAAATGTATGTATTTGACTTGCCTTCTATGTGGTATGACATTCGGTTAAGAAAGTCTTGTAGATGAGGTTTAAGGATGTTCCTCAAGCAAGTAATGAGAATATTTTTTTTTCCTTTGCTCTCTAAAGCAGTCCCAAAGAAATATCACACATTTCATAAGGAATACTGTTTTTATTATGGGGAATTCAATCATAAATCCAAATATCTTCTTCAGAAGAGCCAAGTGACCCCATTCCTAGGTTCTGACCACAGATAATCCTAGAAGGAATCAATTCATAGACATGTGACATATTCTGGCTCAGATAAGATGAATTCAACTGAATTCTCTCTAAGGAACTTGATATAAAAATACAGAAATAATGAAAAAAGTAGTAGAGGAATTTGAAACTAAAAAGGTAACAAGTGTAGGTGGATTTTTATCCAGGAGATTGCATAGCAAGTCAAAATTATAAGGAGTCAGAAGAAATTAGAAGATGAGGCTGCGGGGTCATGGGATGAAACTAGGGAGAGGATAAGATATAGGAATTTAGTTAATCACCAATGACCAATGATTTAACTATTCATGCCTATGTAATGAAACTTATATAGAAACACTAATCCAGAGAATTAGTCTCTTCCAGATATGGTTAATATAATCTGAAAATTACTATCATATATGTTGATCTCTTGGCTTGATATTTTCATATACTTTAAACAATCAATCTTTTTATAAATGTCTTTTTCTTTCACCATCCTGGTCAACATAATATGATTTATAACATCCCCTAAATGTAATGTTCAAAATTGTAGCCATGATTCAAATAATAAATCAACTAGATAATATATATTTTACTAGGAGTATTTGTATTTCAATCACTTTTGTATCCCCTACAGCACACAATACACTGCCTTTCATATATGAGTCCCTGATAACTATGTTAGCAATGATTGTGTAATAGTCCACATGAATGTCATCATCACAGAGATAACATGGTTATCAATTTTCATATTTACATTAACACATCCTAAGACCTAAACCCTGTGGGCCTGTGAGATTCATAAAGAAGACCCATTCTTCTGAAGGGTAAATGTATATGTGTAAGTGCGTGTGTATTACACACATGTGCGTGCTTATTTTATAGATGCAGAGTTACCTAGAAACAATGCATTCTGCCAACAAACACATCCATAATTTCCACACTTTGCTCAACAGAACTGCCACTTTTGATAGAAGATTCTTTTCTTTTTTACAAGTTAACTTATTTAACAAAATAGTCAAGGTTATTAAGTGGGAAAGGAATGATGATGGAGTTTGCTAAATGATTGGAGGTGGCTATATAATCTTCCGTAAAGAGGGCTTAAACAAAGCATATGGAATTCTAGAGACATGGCAATAAAAATAGATTTATGCAGAAAGTAAAATGAAAATATGCCCCAAATAAAGTTTTATATTATTTGAAACCTGTTGTAAGCAAGTTTTATTCTATAAGGGTAACAATGAAACTTGCTACTTACATCTGTCTGCAGAAGAGCTGATCTCATGAGAACACATGCCAAGTGTTCAGTTTACAATGTATTTCTGGTAAGGATGTTCATTGACTTTGGGGAAAGATCAAGATTGAGCAATTTCACAGTGAATAATAACGTGACTTGATGTAAGAAAATAAGAGTACAACAATTTCAGCACAGACTGGGGAGTAGAGAAGCTAGAGGCAACTAAGAATAAAATAAATTATGGTAGACTGTGTATTGACACTGCATTATGCTCAGCACTAATTATGTGCATAGGGTTCTAGGGTGAGTATAAAAGTTGACCTCCATATTGAATAGGCTTATATTTTATTAGGTAGATGATTATAATGATACTAAAGGCCCGGTGCATGAAATTTGTGCACGGGTAGGGTCCCTAGGCCTGACCAGCTATCAGGGCTGATCTGTGGGGTGACCAGTGTGGTGATCAGGGCCCCCCGCTGGCACCCGCCTTGGCCGGCCTGGGGCCTGCGGGCTGGGGGCAGCTCCTATGTTGAGCATCTTCCCCCTGGTAGTCAGTGGACATCATAGCGACCGGTCATTCCACCATTCGGTCGATTTGCATACTAGGCTTTTATTATATAGGATGGTGATGATGATACATATGTAATATGATTTGAGTGATTACTACTCTGACAACTACATTTCATAGAATAAGTAATGAGCAGTTAGGTCAAGTCACACAAATGAAGAAACTGAGGCACATATAAATGCAGTAACTTAAGCATTATTCTAGACTAGTGAATGATTGGTTAAAACAATATTTCACATTAGGAATAACTGAAAGCCCCTGTTTTTAACCAGAACTACACCATATTGACTAGCAAAAAAATGGTAAAAGACATTTTTTCCAAACATGCAATATATTTGGTAATTTATTGACTCCTGGAGTATGTTAAAAATGATGACTATTACTATGAACCAGAGCTAGAACTTTCAGGGAGGGTTAAGTGAAGAATACGGGCTATGAGATAACCTTCATGGATGACTATGATTTGGAGCAATGGAGGGAAGAAGCTAAGGTAAGTCCTAGACTAGCAAAAAACAAACAATGAGTGAGGTTATAGATGCAGAATTGAAATGGTATGTAGGGGCAGAAAAGAAGATGGCATGTTTCCAACAAGGGTGTGGGCAGCTAATATGGATGAAGCTGGATGAAGACATTGCAACTACCCTGTGCAGAGCTTTGGCAGTCAGAGAGAAGCCTGTACAAAGCAGGCACAGCCTTAGATCAATTAAGGAAGAGTATAAGGACTTCTGAGGAGAGTGATGGCATGTCAAAAGTTACAGAAAGGTACAAAACAAGACTGGTAGGAGTAGGGACCAAAGCAAGAGAAATCAGTTAACTATTTATTACAGCAATTGAGTCATAAAGGGTCTTGAATAGAATATGAAGGTAAAGAATGAAGATTATTTTAAATAAATTTCTAAAAATCTCCACACTGCAGAGTTGTGTTTTTTTTGTTTGTTTGTTTGTTTTTTATCAGAGGATGTATAAATGGATTAAACATTTACTTTATCCAAATGGAATTCTGTTCAAGAAATTAAGCTTTCATGCCGGCACCTATGCCAGTGAGGGGGAAAAAAAAAATCAATAATATGAACAGAATCAACTTTTTTCAAGAAACTGTAGTTTTCAAGCAAATGTAATATTCTCTGCTATACCAGATTTTCTTAGGAGTAGAAGCTCCATGAGAATATGAGAAGTTTCTGAAAAAGTCCTGATACCAGAGGCAAGATAGAATTTAGAACTCATTTTAGTGAACAGAAATTCAAAATTTACAACTGCCATTTTACCAACCTGAAATAGTTAATGGCCTTTATCACCAGGGAATAGTTTGAAAGAGAATGCAAATGTGTTAGCATTATGAACTTAATTCTAACTAGCATTTTATCTTGTGGTATGTGCAATATTTTAGTTTAATAGTTGTTGCATGCTTTATTTTTATTCATTTGTCTTAGTTGAAAATTTAAATTGGAAAGCAAAGGAAAATAAGTATTATGACTAGTGGACTTGTGTGGAATTTTGAGAAAATAAATCACTCAAATGAAAATGGGAAGAGAAGCAAAGTTTACATATAAATTGGGAATGAGGCAAATGTGTGAGCAGACGTGTTTTGTCTTTTGAGTAGCTTAAAAGTTTGAAATTTAATTTTGGACATGAAAAGACAATAAAAAGTTACTATTTTTCTATTATAATGGATGTCTTGATTTCAAATGGAATACTGTTTTTTCACGAAGGCTTTATTATTTATCTAATTCACTGTCATTGTTTAAAGATGCATAAGAACAATGTTTATCTTGCATTTAGTTAACCCAAAAAATATTTTCATCACATTTCTTACAAATTTGACAGAAGGAAAATAAGACTCCTAGAAGTGTAAAAAGCAGTTCCCCATTGTACATCTGGAATGGCTGCAAACGGGCTCATCAGTGCTGCTATTAATCCTGCTGCATCTCCCTGACTCGGGGCCTCTCAGATTTTAATATGAACAGGAATCATCTGGGACTCCGGATTTGGCATTTTCTGGCACACTTCAAAGTGATGTAGACAAGGCTGGCCTTTGAACCTCACGTTAGGTAGTGAGGCTCTGTCTTGGCATCATTGACATTTTGAACTGGATCATTCTTTCTTGTGGGGGTTTTCTGTGCAATTGCAGGATGTTTAGCAGCAAACCTGGCTTGCATAAACCAAATTTTTCTAGGTTTTGCCTAATGGATCCTGGTGGGTGGAGGAGGTTAAAATCACAGCAAGTAGAGAACCAGTGCTTCAGAGTATTAACTCACCTTTTCTTCCAGACCAGTGGCTGCTTTTGCATTCCATAGCTGATGCTTCAGCTCCCCAGCCAAGGTCATGCTCTTCCTGACAGCCCTCAGCCAATGATTAAGGAATAGTTAGGGAGCTTGGCCATTGCTGATCAGCTCAAGATTTCTCCAATGGGCAATGTTTGCTCAGCAGTCTCTGTTAGATTGGCAAGTCTTTGTCAGATACACTAGTACTAGAGGCCCAGTGCATGAAATTCATGCACCGGGTGGGGGGTAGAGTTCCTCAGCTTGGCCTGCACCCTCTCCAATCCAGGACCCTTTGGAGGATATCTGACTGCTGGTTTAGGACCAATCCCAGGCAGTCGGACATCCCTCTTGCAATCCGGGGACATTGGCTCCTAACCACTTGCCTGCCTACCTGCCTGATTGCCCCTAACCACCTCTGCTTGCCAGATTGATGCCCCTAACTGCTTCCCTGCTGGCTTGATCACCCTCTAACTGCTCCCCTGCCAGCCTGATCGCCCCATAACTGCTCCCCTGCTGGCCTGATCACCCCCTAACTGCTCCCCTGCCAGCCTGATTGCCCCTAACTGTCCTCCCCTGCCAGCCTGATTGCCCTCTAACTGCCCTCCCCTGCTGGCCTGATTGATCCTAACTGCCTTCCCCTGCCAGCCTGATTGCCCCTAACTGCCTCTGCCTCGGCTCCTGCCACCGTAGCTTTGTCTGGAAGGATGTCCAGAAGATGTCTAGTCTAATTAGCATATTACCCTTTTATTAGTATAGATATCATGGTCTAAGGCTCTCCCACCCAATTCTTCTTCCTCCCTTTTTAATTTTTCACGGGTATCACACATTTACCCAGCCCCACATCACCATCAGTAAACTTCTTATGATTCTAACCCAGTCCCTGTATAGGCTCCCAGAAGATCCAACCAACACATTGTGTGATGGTTAAATAAAAGAGGTGGAGGCTTCCAGGGAGCTGAAAGCCTTACAACTCAACAGAAAACTCCTTTTTGAAGAGAGATCCAAGCAGCATATTTCATTCACTGCCACAAACATGCAAACTGTTATTGAAAATGTCATCTTAATGATATGAATGGACTTTTGGTATCAAAGTTCATATATCAGTGTGGGTAAATATTATTTTACTATTATAATAGATTTAGGACTCAGCACTAATTACATTTTGTATGCTTGTAAGTCCTAAAAAATCACGTTCATATATATATATATACATATATATATAGTATATGTATGTAGTGTCCCAAAAAATGTATATACACTGTAACAGCTGATAGTTCAATTTTGAAAATGCATTTTAATAAACACTGCATTTATAATTATTTGAGGTGTGTGTATACTTTATTGAAACTATATATATATATACTAGAGGCACGGTGCACAAAATTGGTGCACAGCGGGGGGGGGGGGTGGTGTCCCTCAGCCCAGCCTGCACCCTCTCCAATCTGGGACCTCACAAGGGATGTCCGACTGCCCTTTAGGCCTGATCCCAAATGGGCAGTCGGACATCCCTCTCACAATCCAGGACTGCTGGCTCCCAACTGCTCGCCTGCCTACATTCCTGATTGCCCCTAACCGCTTCTGCCTGCCATCCTGATCACCCCCTAACCACTCCCCTGCCAGCCTGATTGATGCCTAACTGCTCCCCTGCCAGCCTGTTTGCCTCTAACTGCCCTCCCCTGCAGGCCTGGTTCCCCCCAACTGCTCTCCACTGAAGGCCTGGGTCCCCCCCAACTGCCCTTCCCTGCATGCCTGGTCACCCCCACCTTCCCTCCTCTGCCGGCCTGGTCCCTCCCAACTGCCCTCTCCTGCTGGCCATCTTGTGGTGGCCATCTTGTAGTGGCCATCCTGTGTCCACATGAGGGCAGGATCTTTGACCACATGGGGGCAGAAATCTTGTGTGTTGGAGTGATGGTCAATCTGTATATTACTCTTTTATTAGATAGAATAGAGGCTTGGTGCACGGGTGGGAGCTGGCTGGTTTGCCCTGAAGGATGTCCCAGATCAGGGTGGGGGTTCCCTTGGGGCATTGGGCAGACTGGGCGAGGGGCCTGTGGTGGTTTGCAGGCCGGCCACGCCCCTGGTGACCCAAGCGGAGGCCCAAGTATCTGGGGTTTATGTATCTTCTATAATTGAAACTTTGTAGCCTTAAGCAGAGGTCTGGGCCAGCAAGGGTAGGCAGAAAGCTTGGCTTCCTCCATTGCCAGGGGCAACCCTAGCCTCCCGCTCTTTCTAGCTCCATGGCTGCCGCCATTTCTGTTTGGATTTGTTTACCTTCTATAATTGAAACTTTGTAGCCTTGAGTGGAGGCCTAGGCCAGCAAGGGCAGGCAGAAAGCTTGGCTTCCTCCATTGCCTGGGAAACCCAAGCCTCCCTCCTGCTCTCTGTGGCTGCAGCCATCTTGGTTTGGTTTATTTGCATATTCGCTCCTTATTGGCTGGTGGGTGTGGCTTGTGGGTGTAGCGGAGTGATAGTTAATTTGCATATTACTCTTTTATTAGATAGTATATATATTATATATTATATATATCATAATACATATTATAATATGTATTATAATATATATAATTATATTATATAAAATAATTATATAATATATTGTTACATTTAGCAATTCGGTACAAATACTTTTAAAGTTGTTTCACTCCACACGTGCGCGGTGGACATTCAACCAACTGAGCCACACTGACCAGAGCAGTTACTTGGAATTTTGTAACAAGGACAGAAATGCTGTGTTTTCCCACCATTTAATAACAGCGTCCTTTCCCATTGGAGCTGCATGTTCCTTCCTCTCAAAAAAAAAAAAAAAAAAAAAAAAGTTGTTTCCCTCCAGAAAAATTCAGGAGTTTCATTTCAAAGAGAAAAGGGGATAATATTAATATTTTTGATAGAGAAGCTTTTTCATATTATAGTTTAAAATGAGTAAAGGTGGGTTTAGAATTGTTATGTAGATGCCATTGAATGCTTTTATAAAGTGATGCAAAATTTTAATTTATAAATGTCAATAATTACATATGTGAGAAGCTTTCTTTTGTAATACTTAAATTTATAGTAAAAAATCTTAGATATTAATTTTGAAATGCTTCAGAGGAATCAATAGTAATTCTCAATATTAATTTACAGAGAAAATCAAAGCAACATTTTAAAGTCTACCATCATAGATGCTTATTTTCTTTCAAATTTCTGCTTCCTCCAACTATTCTTTTAATTATTTGATAAACTGGCTTCTAACTTTATAAAAAAAAGAGAGAGAGAGAGAGAAGCAACCTAGAGAAAATATCTACCTGTTTATTCCATTTCTCTGCCTACTTTCTTGTGTCTGGGTCCATGTGTTGGCTTTCCCTCCTGTGATTATGGATGGGCCTATATGTTCTGTTATCTCAACCCAACCCCTCATATATTTTCATATATTCAAAACTTCTCTTTAGAAATTCTACTCTTTTTCTGTGTTAAAAACAAACAAAAACTCTCTATTTACTCCACATGCCATTTCAGCTACCATCCCATTTATCTGCTCCTCTCAACCTTCCAATCTACCTTTCACCACCAGACTTCACTAAGATTGCTGTCAAGGGCTTTGATGGGCTACTAATTCCAAAGGTCAGTTCTCAATCCTCAGTACTTGATCTATCAGCAGTGTTTGACACAGTTGATCATTGCACCCTCTTCTCTCTCCACTTTGCTTCTAGCTCAACAGACCTCCCTCCCTGTGCTGGTCATTCCTTTTCTGTTGCATTTGCTCATGTCTCCTGATTTTTTTTAACATTTAAGTTTTGGAGTGACCTAGACAGTATTCTTAAACCTCTCTTCTTTGC
Source organism: Eptesicus fuscus (assembly GCF_027574615.1). Classification (NCBI taxonomy): domain Eukaryota; kingdom Metazoa; phylum Chordata; class Mammalia; order Chiroptera; family Vespertilionidae; genus Eptesicus; species Eptesicus fuscus. The sequence continues at coordinate 14,303,159 of NC_072477.1, read as the reverse complement.
TACCCAGGCTCATTAACTTGGAGAGCTCTCATCCACCCTCATGAATTTAAATAAGCTGGTGATTCACACTTTTAAATATCTAGCCCAGACTTCTTCCCTGACTGTAGATTCCTATCTCTGTCCTACTACCAGCTCCATTGGACTCTCTGAGAATTACTGCAGGGATAACAGGTCAAAAATTCTTGGACCAGCTCCTTGGCTAACATCTTACTTTGATGTATTGGCTATTTAAGTTTTCTCCGTTTTCAAAACATATCCAGAATCTTGCTACTTTGGGTCTGAACGACTATTATCTTTTGTCAGGGTTTTACTGTATTGGTCCCAACCATAGTCCTCTGACTAACTATTATGAACAAAGTGTACCCAGTGAGCTTACTTAAACAGGTTGAATCATGGCTTTATTCTGTTCAAAATAACTTTCCATCTTGCTCAGAGTAAAGGTCAAAGTCTTGCAAGCATCAGCAAGACTCCACATAACCCATCCTGTACCCCTACTCTGTTCATCTATGTAACTTCATCACCTAATACTATCTGCCTTCCTCAGTCAGCTCGAACCACATTGGTCTCCTTGCTGCATCCCTGCTAGACATGCTTTCCATTCGGGACCTTTGCAGTTGCTATTACCTGCCTGGGAAAGTCTCCTGACTGGAACAGTCTCCTCCTGGATGTTGCAAGTCTCACATCTTCTCCTTATGCCCATCTATTAATGTCAGTTTCACAAAGAGGCATTTCCTGGCCACCATATTTTAAATTGCAGCCACCCTCTCCACCCTCATGGCCCACCCTATCCTCTTCCTTGCTATTTTTCATAGCACTATTCTTTTTTTTTTTTTTAATAGATATTTTATTGATTTTTTACAGAGAGGAAGAGAGAGGGATAGAGAGTTAGAAACATCGATGAGAGAGAAACATCGATCAGCTGCCTCTGGCACACCCCCTACTGGGGATGTGCCCGCAACCAAGGTACATGCCCTTGACCGGAATCGAACCTGGGACCCTTGAGTCCGCAGGCCGACGCTCTATCCACTGAGCCAAACCGGTTTCGGCATATAGCACTATTCTTGTCTGATATATATTTGATTGACTAATTGATTGACATTGCCTTCTCTTAGAATAAAATATCTATGAACACAAAGATGTTTATATCATTTTTCAGAGCATCAGAAAGAGTTTTGTGGTGGAGAATGTTCTCTTTACATGTCACTTCCACCTGGCTGGTATGGCTCAGGGCTTGACCATCAACCCATAAACCAGGAGGTTACAGTTCTATTCCTGGTCTGGAGACATGCCCAGGTTGTAGGCTCAATCCTCACTGTGGGGCATACAGGAGGTAGCCATTCCATGATTTCTTTTTCTCATTGATATTTCTATCTCTATCTCGCTTTCCCTTCCTCTCTCTGAAATCAATAAAAACATGTTTTTAAAAAATAAATAAATAAATAAATGTCAGTTCCATGAAAGTAAAAATGAAAATCCCACTAAGAGCCAAAAAAGACAACTCTATTTGCTTATGAGACTCCTCTTACACAAATCTCTTCTGTTGGACCAGATAACTCACAGGTGAAAAAATGTCAAATGTGGAGAATTTAGAACTGTTGATTTTAATTATTGTCCTCCCTTCATTAGGCAAATGCATGAATAAATTATGCAAATTTGATATATTCAACTGTAGTCCATTAATCTTTTGGATAAAAATGAAACAGTTCAACTAGATTCAAATGGAAACAATAAAACATTGAACATTGATTTTTAGATCATTTTTGCTTATGTAACTAAACTCATTTTAAGACTACATAGGCAGAGGCAAGTTTCCTCTTAGAATTAGTTGTTCATTGCATAAATATTAACTTTCATTGTAGTCTGGAACTAATTTAAGCAGTTTTAGGAAGATGAAATCATAGAGATGAGGTATTACTGAACACCTGTTCCCTCAAAGTTCCATCTAATTTCCTTGTAAAAAATCTCTGTCAAAAGTCACTGCAGCAATGTCTGTGACTATCCATTGAAATGAGTAAGAGTATGTGATCATGAAAAGACAGCTTTTTCCTGTGAAATAATTTAGATACTTCTCACTTTAAAATGTGGGATGTTGAAACACTGGCACAAGAAAGATTGACTTAGTAGGTGTCAAGAAATAATGAAAGGACTCTAGAATAGAGCCAGTGACAGAAGCTTGAATTTCCCCTATCCCACCAACTAATCCATTCTTCATTAAAGTTTAAAGAAGCCGTTTGGCAAGTGAAGTGCTATTGATTTGAAACCATGGCATATGAAGAAACTGTTTCACTTGTGTTGTTTCCTGTATTTGCTTTAAAAAAATTGGGACACAGAAAGTAAAGCAATTTAATTTAAGAAGTAGATATAGCTGAGTCAACATTTATGTAGGGGACTTTGCTCTAAGCCCAGGGTGACAGGAAGAAAGCATAAAATTCTAATCATTAAACTCTTGAGAACATTCCAATGAACAGTGACTGGCTTCTGAATACCGCAGGGTGAAATTTGGGGACTTTCTAAAGAATGTAATAAGCTGCTAGTGTAAAGGAAGCGAGCTTTAGAACTCCCCTGCCACCATATGGGAGATGAATGTGAGGCCTACGGGAGAGAGGGGATGAGTGCAGGATGAACCCATTCCCTACTGAAGCATGGGGAAGAATGCCATGGATTCTGCTCTCCAGTAGCTCCTATATTACGCCAGTCTCTGGTTCTCTGGGAAAAAAAAGTTTCCAGAGGCAGAAAGAGAAATAATAAAACAAGTTATTTTAAATCATCCTCTATCCCAGAAATGAATTGTGAGACAGTTGTGCTTCTAAGATGAGTAGAGAGCGGGACAATTTTTTACCAGTTGATAAAATAGTATCACTTCTAAAGCTGAAGAGGGAGTCTCTCCATAAATGTCACCACCCCACATTCCAAACTAATGGGCAGAGATTTATGTGAACTTTATTTTTTTTCTGCTTAAGCAGCACCTGTCAATATTACACCCTTAAATCATCTTCAAGACATATTATGAATTTTTCTCAGTGAGGAGACTCAACGTTTTTTTGTGAACAGTTAAGTTCCTCAGTCAAAATCTAAAAAGAGAAAGGTGAATCATAGATATTTCTCATGGAGAATATGTGTTAATTCATGCATGTTATAGGAAATGTAGACCCAAAAACTAAAGGGTAGCTATTGTTACCTTCTAGTTCAATGTTAAAGGTAAAATTATTATTTCAATGAAACCAGTTATACCAACTAAGGCTACAAGTAACCAAAACCTAAATTTAGTTTGTATAGTTGCACTTATCAATTTAGTAGCCACTAGCCTTATGTGGCTATTTAAATTGGGATAGATTAAAATAAAAATTCAGCTCCTCACTTAAACTAGCTCCACTTCTGATCCTCCATAGCCATGTGTAGCTAGTGGCTACCATACTGGACAGCACATATATAGGATATTTCTATCCTCGCATAAAAGTTCTCTGAAGAGTCCTACTCAAGTTAAACACACACACACACACACACACACACACCAAAACAAAACAAAACAAAACAAAACAAAACAAAACAGTGTAATTGGAAAACAATACAATCAGAGAATAGAATGGGAAAGACCATTTGGTTTATCTGGAAAAAGATAATTTAAAGCACTAAGATGTGTCTTTATTAAGACCTCCAGCTGAGGCAATGAAAAAAAAACTGAGCCATTATCCAAGAGTGCTCATTATGAAGAAGTTTCTCACATTTATAATGGTTCTCCTGTGAAGTGTTTAGTTTATAAAATAAATAATTTGTTATTTTTTCTATTGGAAGAAACAAAAAAGAGAAATTATATTTAAGGATAGTCATTAAATTATGTCTCAGCCTTTCTGATCCAGACTAAACAGACTAAATGTTGTGATATAAATTTCAAAATTTTTGTTTGAATTATTGCCTTAAGATATTGAAATCCATAGACAGATATGTCGTTCCATTAATATTTTGAGTAAGAGAGACTACCGGACCTACCACTGGCAACTTTTCAGAAGAAACATGCTAACTAATCAATTATTCATTCTAATTTAATATTTGAATATTATTCACATATTTAACATTTAGGAGGTTTATTTTTGTATATATAGTTTTATATGAAGGTACCTTCAAAGTGTTTAAGTAATTCTAGTTAGAATTAAATTAAAATATGGATTTTATCATTTTTTCCTTGAAATATTACACTGAGATGATACCTGGGTAGTAGTACAAAGTGAATGTGTTCTCTCTCCCTGTCTTTGTTAATCTGGAGTTTAAGAAGTAATGGAATGAAAGACAAGCAATAGAATTGAACCTCAGAACCAAGAGATCTAATATTGGAGGCCAAATATACTGAAACATGTAATGAAGGAAGTTGGTGAGAATCACAGAAGCGAATGCCCTTTTTTCAAAGTTTATTTTGTTTTATTTGCATTCCATTTTTGGTTTGGCTTTGTTTTTTCAAGAGAAAAAGAAAGAAGTGAGGTAGAAAACTTTTAGAAACAAAGGAAGCAGTTCCTGATAAGAAAAGAAGAAATATACAGGTGATCAAGAAAACAAACACAAAACAGGTTCATAATAAAGAGCTTTAAAATGAGGAATGGCCAATCTCTTCGTAAATTATTTTGTTCTGTAGGACATATTATTATAATTCCCATAACCTATATTTCTTCAGGCCTTACCAGTCTATAGGTACAAATAGGCCACATTCATATCAATGTCTAAGTTATATGGCTCTTTGCTCAGACATGATCTATCCTAACCCTCATGTCTCCTTCAGTTATTTATGCAAGTTATCAAATAATTTCATACCTATGCAATCCTATTTAGGTAAATATTCACTGCTTCCACCAACAATGTGTTCTATAAATATAATGTTAGACCAAAAATGTTCAGAGCAAGCTCTTTTCAGGTATGAGGTCAGGGATGGAGGTTTAAAGAGAAGCATTTTTTCCCTAAACTATCTGGTATACCCTGTCAACTTCAGTGCTACAGATTTATTCCAAAGTACAACTCCAACAGCCCTCTCTCCATAGGGCATAAAACCAAACCTTCAGACTAAAAGTTCTCATGTTTTCCATGAAAGAGTGCTGTCATGTTATTCTCTTACTAGAGGCCCGGTGCACGAAATTCGTGCACTGGGGGGGGGGGGTGAGGGGGTGTGCCCCTCAGCCCAATCTGCACCCTCTTCAATCTGGGACCCCTCAGGGGATGTCCAACTTCCAGCAGTTGGACATCCCTCTCACAATCCGGAACCACTGGCTCCTAACCACTCACCTGCCTGCCTGCCTGATTGTCCCTAACCCCACTGCCTGCCTGCCTGCTCACCCCTACCTTGATCTCCTGCCAGCCTGATTGCCCCTACCTTGCACTCCCCTATCAGCCTGATCACCCCAAACTGCCTGTGCCTTGGCCCCCCGTCTGGCCTCCCTCTGGAGGCACCACCCCCATAACCCCAATGCTGCTGCCACTGCAGCTGGTTATGGCTGCCTGAGCCTTGGCCTTTGTAGCCACTGCGGCTTTGTCTGGAAAGATGTCCGGAAGACAACCACTCTAATTAGCATATTACCCTTTTATTAGTATAGATTTGGGGACCATTACAACCACGCAGAACTTGAAGAAAACACATGGCCCTGGTCAGTTTGGCTTAATGGAGAGAGCATCGGCCTGTGGACTGAAGAGTCCAGGTTTGATTCTGATCAGGGGCACACATGCCTGGGTTTCGGGCTCAATCCCCAGTAGGGGGCCTGTGGGCGGCAGCTGATCAGTGATTCTTTTTTTTTTTAAAATATATTTTATTGATTTTTCACAGAGAGGAAGGGAGAGGGATAGAGAGCTAGAAACATCGATGAGAGAGAAACATCGACCAGCTGCTTCCTGCACACCCCCCACCGGGATATGTGCCAGCAACCAATGTACATGCCCTTAACCGGAATCGAACCTGGAACCTTCCAGTCCGCAGACCGACGCTCTATCCACTGAGCCAAACCAGTTTCGGCTGATCAGTGATTCTTATCATTGATGTTTCTATCTCTCTCTCCCTCTCCCTTTCTGAAATTTTAAAAATATATATTTTTTTAAAGAAAACACATGATCTTCACTTTGGGCTTTGTCATCTTACAATATCCTTTGTGCAGTGTTTTAACTTCCCTCAACTTTCCTTTACCCACCTTTAAAGTGCAATCTATTTTGGGGAAGATGATCAGGAAAGTGATTCCAATGGGTAGAAGTTTTTTTTGGAGGGGATGGGTCATGAAGATATTTAAAAATTGAGCATGGTGATGGTTGTACCACTCTGAATTTACTTTAAAAAACCAGTTCATTGTACACTTTAGGTGACATGTACAGTATATGGGTTATATCTCAACAAAGCTGTTCTTTTATTTCTTTTTAAATAAAGACCAGTCTTATAATCAGTTGCAGATGTTTTCAGAGGCCCCTCAAGATTTGCTCACCATGTCCCAAATCACGGCTGTGATTCCCAGTTGCCTCCAGTCCTGGTGGATCTGGATGGTGTGGTTTGCAAAGGAGAAGGTGGCAAGAGGCTTATGGAATTTCGGCAACCCCATTCCCCCGGTCTCCTCATAGGGCACCAGGGCCATTCCCACTGGGCCAGCTCTGCTCCCTTTAACCTGTTGGGCAAAAGAATCCTGCGTGCTCTGGCCAGAAAGTGCATTCTTTCTTAGGTGGCCCGGATGCTTTTTTTAAGGTCATTTTATGGATTCAAAAGAATAAACAGAGATGTGGAAAGCTTTTGTCAAAATCCTTTCACATGGTTCTTCCAGTCTCATGGGAAATGAGATGTGGCTCTGAATTCATCCCAAAGTGTGTCTTTGGGCAAAAGCACTCAGAACGGTACAACTCCTGCAGAATGCCCCACACACTTTGCTGTCAGGACTCAGGGGGGCTTGAGGGTGAGCGAGGCGGCAGTGCCAGCACAGGACCTGGGAGAAGGTAGCGCTTTCTACACTGCCCAGGCCACGTGGACTACAGCAGTACCTGCCCAGGTGGGCAGGATGTTTCTGCTGTTTTGTTTTGGTCTGGCCTCCACCCCGTCAGCCACGGACCTGTGCCTGCACTGAGACTGAATGGTTTGATGGCCCTACTTTTTGGTGGACAGTGGATGCACTCCCAGAGACTGGCAGTTAGACTCTGGTGGCTTCTGAGTCCCTTGCGGGGAGAGCCCGGCCCTAGGTCAAGAACAGACTCAGGCGTCCTCGGCCAGGAGGCCTCCTAGGGGCCGCCACAGTTTGAAGGCTGGCCATGACCCCAATCCTGGCAGGGGTCTCCTCTGGGGTGCTGGCAGGCCTGGTCTAGGGCTGAGGGCGGTTTAGAGGCTGGTCACGCCCCCGATCCTGGTGGGGATCTCCTCTGGGGCGCTGGCAGGCCTGGGTTAGGGTCACTGGCGGTTTGGAGGCCGGTCACGCCCCCGATCCTGTTGGGGGTCTCCTCTGGGGTGCTGGCAGGCCTGGGCTAATGGCCACCCTGGTTTAGAGACTGGTCAAGCCCCCGATCCTGGTGGGGGTCTCCTCTGGGGCGCTGGCAGGCCTGGGCTCTGGCGCCGCAAAGGGAGAGGTTCCTGAACCTGCTTCCCACACACCTAGGCTAGGATCCATCTTGTAGGAGGCGGCTTCAATGCCCGGGGTCGGTGACCAGGTCCTCCTGAGCCTCGCTTTCTGGGCTGCAGTCCCACGTCTCCCAGTGCCCCAGCCTCGGATGCGCCCACGCAGTTGCCCCCACCACCAGCCACCTCAGCGCAGGCCACAGCAGCTGAAGCCAGCCTCTTGGAAGCCAGGCCACCACACCCACCACCCCTAGTAGCTCTCTGCTGCTTGCTCTGTGCCCTGTCCACTGGGGTCGGGGAGTGCTCCCAGCCCAGAGGCCCTCCCTCCCTCCGCAGCCTGGCTTGGGAAGCTGGCCTCATGCTGGGGCTACTATGGGTGCGACTCGGGCCCCCACGGAGGCCAACCTGGAGAACGTGGACCCCAACTCTGCATCCGGCTGCTGCAGATGGCCTCCGTGGTCAACTACCACCTGCTCCTTCCATTGGCCCCATTGATCCCTCTCAGCACCAGCCATTTAGGCGAGGGTGGCGATCACCGGGGACCCCTCCCCGGGAGGCTGCTGGCCGTGCCCGGCCACGCCCCCCCGGGTCGAGATGGGTCCCGGGACCCCAGAGAGGCTGCTGGCCGTGCCCGGCCACGCCCCCCCGGGTCGCGATGGGTCCCGGGACCCCAGGGAGGCTGCTGGCCGTGCCCGGCCACGCCCACCCGGGTCGCGATGCAGCCCTGGACCCCGGGGAGGCTGCTGGCCGTGCCCGGCCACGCCCACCCGGGTCGCGATGCAGCCCTGGACCCCGGGGGGGCTGCTGGCCGTGCCCGGCCACGCCCCCCCGGGTCCCGATGCAGCCCTGGATCCCGGGGAGGCTGCTGGCCGTGCCCGGCCACGCCCCCCCCGGATCGCGATGGGTCCCGGGACCCCAGGGAGGCTGCTGGCCGTGCCCGGCCACGCCCACCCGGGTCGCGATGCAGCCCTGGACCCCGGGGAGGCTGCTGGCCGTGCCCGGCCACGCCCCCCCCGGTCGCGATGCAGCCCTGGACCCCGGGGAGGCTGCTGGCCGTGCCCGGCCACGCCCCCCAGGGTCGCCATGGGTCCCGGGACCCCCGGGAGGCTGCTGGCCGTGCCCGGCCACGCCCCCCCCGGGTCGCGATGGGTCCCGGGACCCCAGGGAGGCTGCTGGCCGTGCCCGGCCACGCTCCCCGGGGTCGCGATGGGTCCCGGGACCCCTGGGAGGCTGCTGGCCGTGCCCGGCCACGCCCCCCCGGGTCTCGATGCAGCCCTGGACCCCGGGAGGCTGCTGGCCGTGCCCGGCCACGCCCCCCCGGGTCTCGATGCAGCCCTGGACCCCGGGGAGGCTGCTGGCCGTGCCCGGCCACGCCCACCAGGTCGCGATGGGTCCCGGGACCCCAGGGAGGCTGCTGGCCGTGCCCGGCCACGCCCACCCGGGTCGCGATGGGTCCCGGGACCCCGGGAGGCTGCTGGCCGTGCCCGGCCACGCCCCCCCGGGTCGCGATGCAGCCCTGGACCCCGGGGAGGCTGCTGGCCGTGCCCGGCCACGCCCCCCCGGGTCGCGATGGGTCCCGGGACCCCAGGGAGGCTGCTGGCCGTGCCCGGCCACGCCCCCCCGGGTCGCGATGCAGCCCTGGACCCCGGGGAGGCTGCTGGCTGTGCCCGGCTACGCCCCCCCGGGTCGCGATGGGTCCCGGGACCCCAGGGAGGCTGCTGGCCGTGCCCGGCCAAGCCCCCCGGGGTCGCGATGCAGCCCTGGACCCCGGGGAGGCTGCTGGCCGTGCCCGGCCACGCCCACCCGGGTCGCGATGCAGCCCTGGACCCCGGGGAGGCTGCTGGCCGTGCCCGGCCATGCCCCCCCCGGGTCGCGATGCAGCCCTGGATCCCGGGGAGGCTGCTGGCCGTGCCCGGCCACGCCCATCCAGATCGCAATGGGTCCCGGGACCCCAGGGAGGCTGCTGGCCGTGCCCGGCCACGCCCCCCCGGGTCGCGATGGGTCCCGGGACCCCAGGGAGGCTGCTGGCCGTGCCCGGCCACGCCCCCCGGGGTCGCGATGGGTCCCGGGACCCCAGGGAGGCTGCTGGCCGTGCCCGGCCACGCCCCCCCGGGTCGCGATGCAGCCCTGGACCCCGGGGAGGCTGCTGGCCGTGCCCGGCCACGCCCCCCCGGGTCGCGATGGGTCCCGGGACCCCCGGAGGCTGCTGGCCGTGCCCGGCCACGCCCCCCCGGGTCGCGATGCAGCCCTGGACCCCGGGGAGGCTGCTGGCCGTGCCCGGCCACGCCCATCCAGATCGCGATGGGTCCCGGGACCCCAGGGAGGCTGCTGGCCGTGCCCGGCCCCGCCCCCCCGGGTCGCGATGGGTCCCGGGACCCCAGGGAGGCTGCTGGCCGTGCCCGGCCACGCCCCCCCGGGTCGCGATGGGTCCCGGGACCCCAGGGAGGCTGCTGGCCGTGCCCGGCCACGCCCCCCCGGGTCGCGATGCAGCCTTGGACCCCGGGGAGGCTGCTGGCCGTGCCCGGCCACGCCCCCCGGGTCGCGATGGGTCCCGGGACCCCGCGGAGGCGGCTGGCCGTGCCCGGCCACGCCCCCCCGGGGCGCGATGGGGCCCGGGACCCCAGGGAGGCTGCTGGCCGTGCCCGGCCACGCCCACCCGGGTCGCGATGCAGCCCTGGACCCCGGGGAGGCTGCTGGCCGTGCCCGGCCACGCCCATCCAGATCGCGATGGGTCCCGGGACCCCAGGGAGGCTGCTGGCCGGGCCCGGCCACGCCCCCCCGGGTCGCGATGGGTCCCGGGACCCCAGGGAGGCTGCTGGCCGTGCCCGGCCACGCCCCCCCCGGGTCGCGATGGGTCCCGGGACCCCAGGGAGGCTGCTGGCCGTGCCCGGCCACGCCCCCCCGGGTCGCGATGCAGCCATGGACCCCGGGGAGGCTGCTGGCCGTGCCCGGCCACGCCCCCCCGGGTCGCGATGGGTCCCGGGACCCCGCGGAGGCTGCTGGCCGTGCCCGGCCACGCCCCCCCGGGTCGCGATGGGTCCCGGGACCCCAGGGAGGCTGCTGGCCGTGCCCGGCCACGCCCACCCGGGTCGCGATGCAGCCCTGGACCCCGGGGAGGCTGCTGGCCGTGCCCGGCCACGCCCACCCGGGTCGCGATGCAGCCCTGGACCCCGGGGAGGCTGCTGGCCGTGCCCGGCCACGCCCATCCAGATCGCGATGGGTCCCGGGACCCCAGGGAGGCTGCTGGCCGTGCCCGGCCACGCCCCCCCGGGTCGCGATGGGTCCCGGGACCCCAGGGAGGCTGCTGGCCGTGCCCGGCCACGCCCCCCCGGGTCGCGATGGGTCCCGGGACCCCAGGGAGGCTGCTGGCCGTGCCCGGCCACGCCCCCCCGGGTCGCGATGCAGCCCTGGACCCCGGGGAGGCTGCTGGCCGTGCCCGGCCACGCCCCCCCGGGTCGCGATGGGTCCCGGGACCCCGGGGAGGCTGCTGGCCGTGCCCGGCCACGCCCCCCCGGGTCGCGATGGGTCCCGGGACCCCAGGGAGGCTGCTGGCCGTGCCCGGCCACGCCCACCCGGGTCGCGATGCAGCCCTGGACCCCGGGGAGGCTGCTGGCCGTGCCCGGCCACGCCCACCCGGGTCGCGATGCAGCCCTGGACCCCGGGGAGGCTGCTGGCCGTGCCCGGCCACGCCCACCCGGGTCGCGATGGGTCCCGGGACCCCAGGGAGGCTGCTGGCCGTGCCCGGCCACGCCCCCCCGGGTCGCGATGGGTCCCGGGACCCCAGGGAGGCTGCTGGCCGTGCCCGGCCACGCCCCCCCGGGTCGCGATGGGTCCCGGGACCCCAGGGAGGCTGCTGGCCGTGCCCGGCCACGCCCCCCCGGGTCGCGATGGGTCCCGGGACCCCAGGGAGGCTGCTGGCCGTGCCCGGCCACGCCCTACCGGGACACGATGGGTCCCGGGACCCCTGGGAGGCTGCTGGCCGTGCCCGGCCACGCCCCCCCGGTCGCGATGGGTCCCGGGACCCCAGGGAGGCTGCTGGCCGTGCCCGGCCACGCCCCCCCGGGTCGCGATAGGTCCCGGGACCCCAGGGAGGCTGCTGGCCGTGCCCGGCCACGCCCCCCCGGGTCGCGATGCAGCCCTGGACCCCGGGGAGGCTGCTGGCCGTGCCCGGCCACGCCCCCCCGGGTCACGATGGGTCCCGGGACCCCGGGGAGGCTGCTGGCCGGGCCCGGCCACGCCCCCCCGGGTCGCGATGGGTCCCGGGACCCCCGGGAGGCTGCTGGCCGTGCCCGGCCACGCCCCCCCGGGTCGCGATGGGTCCCGGGACCCCGTGGAGGCTGCTGGCCGTGCCCGGCCACGCCCACCCGGGTCGCGATGCAGCCCTGGACCCCGGGGAGGCTGCTGGCCGGGCCCGGCCACGCCCACCCGGGTCGCGATGGGTCCCGGGACCCCGGGGAGGCTGCTGGCCGTGCCCGGCCACGCCCCCCCGGGTCGCGATGGGTCCCGGGACCCCGGGGAGGCTGCTGGCCGTGCCCGGCCACGCCCCCCCGGGTCGCGATGCAGCCCTGGACCCCGGGGAGGCTGCTGGCCGTGCCCGGCCACGCCCCCCCGGGTCGCGATGCATCCCTGGACCCCGGGGAGGCTGCTGGCCGTGCCCGGCCACGCCCATCCAGATCGCGATGGGTCCCGGGACCCCAGGGAGGCTGCTGGCCGTGCCCGGCCACGCCCCCCCGGGTCGCGATGGGTCCCGGGACCCCAGGGAGGCTGCTGGCCGTGCCCGGCCACGCCCACCGGGACACGATGGGTCCCGGGACCCCTGGGAGGCTGCTGGCCGTGCCCGGCCACGCCCCCCCGGGTCGCGATGCAGCCCTGGACCCCGGGGAGGCTGCTGGCCGTGCCCGGCCACGCCCCCCCGGGTCGCGATGGGTCCCGGGACCCCAGGGAGGCTGCTGGCCGTGCCCAGCCACGCCCACCCGGGTCGCGATGCAGCCCTGGACCCCGGGAAGGCTGCTGGCCGTGCCCGGCCACGCCCACCCGGGTCGCGATGCAGCCCTGGACCCCGGGGAGGCTGCTGGCCGAGCCCGGCCACGCCCCCCCGGGTCGCGATATAGCCCTGGATCCCGGGGAGGCTGCTGGCCGTGCTCGGCCACGCCCATCCAGATCGCGATGGGTCCCGGGACCCCAGGGAGGCTGCTGGCCGTGCCCAGCCACGCCCTACCGGGACACGATGGGTCCCGGGACCCCTGGGAGGCTGCTGGCCGTGCCCGGCCACGCCCCCCCGGGTCGCGATGGGTCCCGGGACCCCAGGGAGGCTGCTGGCTGTGCCCGGCCACGCCCCCCCGGGTCGCGATGCAGCCCTGGACCCCGGGGAGGCTGCTGGCCGTGCCCGGCCACGCCCACCCGGGTCGCGATGCAGCCCTGGACCCCGGGGAGGCTGCTGGCCGTGCCCGGCCATGCCCCCCTGGTCGCGATGCAGCCCTGGATCCCGGGGAGGCTGCTGGCCGTGCCCGGCCACGCCCATCCAGATCGCGATGGGTCCCGGGACCCCAGGGAGGCTGCTGGCCGTGCCCGGCCACGCCCCCCCGGGTCGCGATGGGTCCCGGGACCCCAGGGAGGCTGCTGGCCGTGCCCGGCCACGCCCCCCCGGGTCGCGATGGGTCCCGGGACCCCAGGGAGGCTGCTGGCCGTGCCCGGCCCCGCCCCCCCGGGTCGCGATGGGTCCCGGGACCCCAGGGAGGCTGCTGGCCGTGCCCGGCCACGCCCCCCCGGGTCGCGATGGGTCCCGGGACCCCAGGGAGGCTGCTGGCCGTGCCCAGCCACGCCCTACCGGGACACGATGGGTCCCGGGACCCCTGGGAGGCTGCTGGCCGTGCCCGGCCACGCCCCCCCGGTCGCGATGGGTCCCGGGACCCCAGGGAGGCTGCTGGCCGTGCCCGGCCACGCCCCCCCGGGTCGCGATAGGTCCCGGGACCCCAGGGAGGCTGCTGGCCGTGCCCGGCCACGCCCCCCCGGGTCGCGATGCAGCCCTGGACCCCGGGGAGGCTGCTGGCCGTGCCCGGCCACGCCCCCCCGGGTCGCGATGGGTCCCGGGACCCCGGGGAGGCTGCTGGCCGTGCCCGGCCACGCCCCCCCGGGTCGCGATGGGTCCCGGGACCCCAGGGAGGCTGCTGGCCGTGCCCGGCCACGCCCCCCCTGGGTCGCGATGGGTCCCGGGACCCCGGGAGGCTGCTGGCCGGGCCGGCCACGCCCACCCGGGTCGCGATGCAGCCCTGGACCCCGGGGAGGCTGCTGGCCGGGCCCGGCCACGCCCACCCGGGTCGCGATGGGTCCCGGGAGCCCGGGGAGGTTGCTGGCCGTGCCCGGCCACGCCCCCCCGGGTCGCGATGGGTCCCGGGACCCCAGGGAGGCTGCTGGCCGTGCCCGGCCACGCCCCCCCGGGTCGCGATGCAGCCCTGGACCCAGGGGAGGCTGCTGGCCGTGCCCGGCCACGCCCCCCCGGGTCGCGATGCATCCCTGGATCCCGGGGAGGCTGCTGGCCGTGCCCGGCCACGCCCATCCAGATCGCGATGGGTCCCGGGACCCCAGGGAGGCTGCTGGCCGTGCCCGGCCACGCCCCCCCGGGTCGCGATGGGTCCCGGGACCCCAGGGAGGCTGCTGGCCGTGCCCGGCCACGCCCTACCGGGACACGATGGGTCCCGGGACCCCTGGGAGGCTGCTGGCCGTGCCCGGCCACGCCCCCCCGGGTCGCGATGCAGCCCTGGACCCCGGGGAGGCTGCTGGCCGGGCCCGGCCACCCCCCCCGGGTCGCGATGGGTCCCGGGACCCCAGGGAGGCTGCTGGCCGTGCCCGGCCACGCCCACCCGGGTCGCGATGCAGCCCTGGACCCCGGGGAGGCTGCTGGCCGTGCCCGGCCACGCCCACCCGGGTCGCGATGCAGCCCTGGACCCCGGGGAGGCTGCTGGCCGTGCCCGGCCACGCCCACCCGGGTCGCGATGCAGCCCTGGACCCCGGGGAGGCTACTGGCCGTGCTCGGCCACGCCCATCCAGATCGCGATGGGTCCCGGGACCCCAGGGAGGCTGCTGGCCGTGCCCAGCCACGCCCTACCGGGACACGATGGGTCCCGGGACCCCTGGGAGGCTGCTGGCCGTGCCCGGCCACGCCCCCCCGGGTCGCGATGGGTCCCGGGACCCCAGGGAGGCTGCTGGCTGTGCCCGGCCACGCCCCCCCGGGTCGCGATGCAGCCCTGGACCCCGGGGAGGCTGCTGGCCGTGCCCGGCCACGCCCACCCGGGTCGCGATGCAGCCCTGGACCCCGGGGAGGCTGCTGGCCGTGCCCGGCCATGCCCCCCTGGTCGCGATGCAGCCCTGGATCCCGGGGAGGCTGCTGGCCGTGCCCGGCCACGCCCATCCAGATCGCGATGGGTCCCGGGACCCCAGGGAGGCTGCTGGCCGTGCCCGGCCACGCCCCCCCGGGTCGCGATGGGTCCCGGGACCCCAGGGAGGCTGCTGGCCGTGCCCGGCCACGCCCCCCCGGGTCGGGATGGGTCCCGGGACCCCAGGGAGGCTGCTGGCCGTGCCCGGCCACGCCCCCCCGGGTCGCGATGGGTCCCGGGACCCCGGGGAGGCTGCTGGCCGTGCCCGGCCACGCCCCCCCGGGTCGCGATGGGTCCCGGGACCCCGGGGAGGCTGCTGGCCGTGCCCGGCCACGCCCCCCCGGGTCGCGCTGGGTCCCGGGACCCCGGGGAGGCTGCTGGCCGTGCCCGGCCACGCCCCCCCGGGTCGCGATGGGTCCCGGGACCCCGCGGAGGCTGCTGGCCGTGCCCGGCCACGCCCCCCCGGGTCGCGATGGGTCCCGGGACCCCGGGGAGGCTCCTGGCCGAGCCCGGCCAGGCCCCCCCGGGTCGCGGTGGGTCCCGGGACCCCGGGGAGGCTGCTGGCCGTGCCCGGCCACGCCCCCCCGGGTCGCGATGCAGCCCTGGACCCCGGGGAGGCTGCTGGCCGTGCCCGGCCACGCCCCCCCGGGTCGCGATGGGTCCCGGGACCCCGCGGAGGCTGCTGGCCGTGCCCGGCCACGCCCCCCCGGGTCGCGATGGGTCCCGGGACCCCAGGGAGGCTGCTGGCCGTGCCCGGCCACGCCCCCCCGGGTCGCGATGCAGCCCTGGACCCCGGGGAGGCTGCTGGCCGTGCCCGGCCACGCCCCCCCGGGTCGCGATGGGTCCCGGGACCCCGCGGAGGCTGCTGGCCGTGCCCGGCCACGCCCCCCCGGGTCGCGATGGGTCCCGGGACGCCAGGGAGGCTGCTGGCCGTGCCCGGCCACGCCCACCCGGGTCGCGATGCAGCCCTGGACCCCGGGGAGGCTGCTGGCCGTGCCCGGCCACGCCCATCCAGATCGCGATGGGTCCCGGGACCCCAGGGAGGCTGCTGGCCGTGCCCGGCCACGCCCCCCCGGGTCGCGATGGGTCCCGGGACCCCAGGGAGGCTGCTGGCCGTGCCCGGCCACGCCCACCCGGGTCGCGATGCAGCCCTGGACCCCGGGGAGGCTGCTGGCCGTGCCCGGCCACGCCCACCCGAGTCGCGATGCAGCCCTGGACCCCGGGGAGGCTGCTGGCCGTGCCCGGCCACGCCCATCCAGATCGCGATGGGTCCCGGGACCCCAGGGAGGCTGCTGGCCGTGCCCGGCCACGCCCCCCCGGGTCGCGATGGGTCCCGGGACCCCAGGGAGGCTGCTGGCCGTGCCCGGCCACGCCCCCCCGGGTCGCGATGGGTCCCGGGACCCCAGGGAGGCGGCTGGCCGTGCCCGGCCACGCCCCCCCGGGTCGCGATGGGTCCCGGGGCCCCAGGGAGGCTGCTGGCCGTGCCCTGCCACGCCCTACCGGGACACGATGGGTCCCGGGACCCCAGGGAGGCTGCTGGCCGTGCCCGGCCACGCCCCCCCGGGTCGCGATGCAGCCCTGGACCCCGGGGAGGCTGCTGGCCGTGCCCGGCCACGCCCCCCCGGGTCGCGATGGGTCCCGGGACCCCGGGGAGGCTGCTGGCCGGGCCCGGCCACGCCCCCCCGGGTCGCGATGGGTCCCGGGACCCCGCGGAGGCTGCTGGCCGTGCCCGGCCACGCCCACCCGGGTCGCGATGCAGCCCTGGACCCCGGGGAGGCTGCTGGCCGTGCCCGGCCACGCCCCCCCCGGGTCGCGAGGGGTCCCGGGACCCCGGGGAGGCTGCTGGCCGGGCCCGGCCACGCCCACCCGGGTCGCGATGGGTCCCGGGACCCCGGGGAGGCTGCTGGCCGTGCCCGGCCACACCCCCCCAGTCGCGATGGGTCCCGGGACCCCAGGGAGGCTGCTGGCCGTGCTGGCCACGCCCCCCCGGGTCGCGATGGGTCCTGGGACCCCAGGGAGGCTGCTGGCCGTGCCCGGCCACACCCCCCCATCTCGATCCAGCTGGGGAGCCCGGGAGGCTTCTGGCTTTTCCCTACCACGCCCCTCTAGGGTTGTCATCGCTCCCCAGGACCCCGGGAACTAAGAGGATTTGGCGGCCGCCATCTTGGTTTTCTCAAAGGCCAGATAGGCACCCGGAGTCCCGCCCCCAGCCTCTCGCAGGCCCAATCATGGGCATAGCGGAGGTGCGGTCAATTTGCATGTTACTCTATTATAAAGTAAGATATCACCTTCCCTTCCCTTCCAAGACATTGAGACATAAGGTTCATCTTCTTATCAGAAAAATAAATAAACAAATAAATCCCTCCCGCACTTCCAAATGGGGAGGAGGGTGGATTAGTTAACATCTTACTAAGTCTTCCAAAGCTTAAACACTGAAACACAATCTGTTCCCAGCTAATGACTCAATGACACATTTTCATTGATCGTGGTCCCATTAAAGTCAGTACTCAATGACTCACTTTCCAATCTAGAGATAGAATGCTGCAGGTAGGAAACAGTCTTTTCACATATGGAAATGTCCTGGATGCTGGCTTCTGACTATTTTTCTGTAATACCTAGTGGGGCAAAACTAGCTTTACGGTTGTGAGTGCACAACACACAGATTTTATTCTTGTATTATTATTTATTAACTAGTGGCTCAATGCACAAAATTCATGCATGGAGAGGGGGGGTCCCTCAGCCCAGCCTGCACTCTCTCCAATCAGGGACCCCTTGGGGGATGTCCGTACAGGCACTCAGACATCCCTCTCACAATCTGGGACCTCTGGCTCCTAACTGCTCACCTTCCTGCCTGATTGCCCCTAACTGCCTCTACCTGCCTGCCTGATCACCCCTACCTACCCTCCCTTGCCGACCTGACCTGGTTGTCCCCAACTGTCCTCCCCTGCCAACCTGATCACCCTTAACTGCCTCTGCCTGCCTGATCATCCTTAACTGCCCTCCCCTGCCAGCCAATTTGATTCTGATTGGTCGGTTTCTATGCCAGTCAGTGTCAAAAGCTCCGCCTCCTAGGCAACCATTGGCTCCTCACAGTACACCTGGATTTGGTCCTGATTGGTCGGTTTCTATGCAGTCAGCATCTCCGGGCCTATCTCTGGGCCTGATTAGAGAGGCGAGGCTGATCAGTAGCCCCCCGTGGAGGCCCTGAGGGAAACAGAGGTGTGTCTGCTGGCGAAGCCCGAGAGAGAGAGAGAGAGAGAGAGAGAGAGAGAGAGAGAGAGAGAGAGGCAACAGCTAACCAACAGCTGCCATGGAGGCTGCAGATCAGACCCTGCCACTCTCTTTGAGCCTCTCTCCAGGCCTGATCTGCAGCCCCCTCAGCAGTCAGTTCTGGGTTGCCATGGCAAGCCAGCACTGACTGCAGGACTGACTTCCGGTGTTCAGTCGAGCCTTCAGTTGGTTGTTATGGACCATGGGATTTTATATATTAAGATTATTGCATTATTTTCCTTATGGACAACTATAAATCTACTTTTACCCCACCCTGTATTTGATGATAGGTAGTGTTACTTCTTTTCTAGCTGTAGTGGTCAAGATTGAGCTACAAACTGCTCTCTAAAGGTGTTACTCTAAGAATACAACAATAAAATCTTGTATCCCAACTCCATGATTAAGGAATTGGAAACTCCATATCTATCCAAAGTAAAGGGAACTGCAATTAATGAATGCTAACATTTTTCTTGGACAAACACATGGCATACAAGCCAACAAGAGTTTCAAAAGACTACTTGAATAAATGTGGTGTTCACCTAGTTCTTGAGCAGAGAAATGTGGCAATGATAAAGTTATAAAAATAATAGCAACTCAGAGAAATTAATCCTACAAATGAAGCTTTCAGTTAATAAAGCACTAATTCTTCCTTTCCTCTTTGCATTTTTTCTCTTAAACCTGACACAACTTCCAGGCAGGTAGCTCATGACTCAGACTGACCCCCACTCATTTTTCAGGTATTAGTAACTCTAATAACAAGTGGTCCCCTAGACAATTTTTGGCAGGTATTTCTACAATCACTTTGGTTCACTTACTTGAGCTTATTCTACAAATGTGCTTTTAAACTCATCTCACAAGCTATCCAACTTATTTAAAAGTGAACAAAGACTACTGATTAATTTATATATAAAATTATGCAAATTATATTTATAAGAGTAAGTTATATAAATTTTATTTATAAGAATTATATATATACATAAAATCATACCCAAATTAGTCAATATAGAAATAGAAATAGATGAAAAGGAGATGCAATAGTTGATCCTATTGTAACAGGTTACAAAGAAATTCAAAACCAAGCACACTGGACTTTGGAAGTTACTCCCTTGATTGATAGGGAGGGAGAATGAGTTAATCATAGAAGATATTTCAAATCATGAACTTGGATAGAGCAGTGAAGTGGGTAAAAAGGACACTGCTTGTGAGTGAGAACTTTCCAGTGATCTGTATGCTTCCCTGAAAGTTAGCATCCAGCTGCCTGCTTGATGCTAGGCTAGAACAGGCCTGCATCATTGGGAGAACAGAGGTTGTTGGCTTTGTGTGCATACAGGTTTTCTCGTTTTGACAATGGATAAGTAAAGTTGCCCTGATCTTCAATCTGAAGTAGGATTCAAGATGCCTTACCTCTGCAGACCTAGGAATGCTGAATGGAGAGGTGGGAGTAACAATATTCTTATACAGTTATTATGAAATATCATCTAGTTATTTTATATAGTAATCAGGAAGGTGATATATATAATTTTAGTGATGTTATATGATTTTTCAGCAGTTATATTCTCTCTAAAATGTTCTAAATTTGCTCAAGACCTTGTTACCCAATACAAATTTACAAATATAATGTTAATCCATAACTATCGGAGAATGCCTGATTCTGGTTATTGAAAACCCTATTCTCTATCAATATGCATGATATTGAATGCTGCATTTCCCTACATCAAGGAAAAAGCTTCATAATTTATCCCAGAAACAACAGTTTAGTGGTTGGAGGACTGAAGTCTATACAGCAGTGATATTATATGTCAGAAAGTTATAGGACCTCGAGGCTCCAAAAGAATGGCTAATAAAATTTTTCCCATTCTAGTACAATATAAAGACCTGAAGTCATCCTTTTGGAATAGAGGTGTTACATAAATACTGGAGCATGTTAATAACTTTCCAACACACATGCCTGCCACATGCTTGCAAATGGCAGATGTTTTTTAAGCTAGAGAACTGATTCAGACTAAACTAATGTAATTTCTTTATTAAAAGTAAGTTTACTGTTTCTTATTGTGAAAGGTAATAAATATTTTTGTGGATACTTTGAAAATACAAAAAAAAAATAGATAAAAAAAATCAGGCTTTGACCCACTCTTTGGAGGCCACCACTGTTAAACCTAGGATCCATTTTCTAGAGAGTTGGCTTTCTTAAATATCTTCTCACTGAGACTGTCCCAGTTAAAGTAATTGTCATCTCAAACTTGAGATATCAATACAACTCTTATTTGTTCTCCCTTCCTTTGGGGTATTGCTAATCTAAACCAGCCAAATAGGCACAGCAGAGTATTCCCAGAAAGCTGTTAGTGACTAGTTCTCTCTCTTGGTCTTGGGCTAAATAGCGAATTATAACAGTTTTAGCCAGGGAAGGTACACAAAAGAAGGAGAGGTTTTGTTTGTTTGTTTGTTTGTTTAAAAAAAAACAACACATAAGAAGTTGTTTACATTATGGAAACCTCTTATTTGAACAGATGGCTCTCTGAGAATTGGTACAAAATGAATTTGATTACATGCCAAAGCATGGGACTAAGTAGACAAAGCTATGACTTACAGCTATACCCATTGGCTTCATTTGCCAATAGTGAATGCCTATATCTCATGGTCATAAACTTTACCCTGACACCCAGAGAAACACCTTTCAAACATCTGCTCTATTCCAAAGGAAGTATGGGGTTGGGTGAAGGGGGAACATATTGATCAAAGATGCAAAGCCCACTTCACTGTTGGAAAGTCACTTTGAGGATACGTGCCACCACCAGCAGGCAGCATCAAAGATGGATCTAGATCATCACACATTGGCTTTGAAAGAGTTGAAACAAGCAAGTTTTATTAAGTGCTACAGAGAGTAAATGATGAAATATCTCTGTTGGGATAGATGGACTTAGCAACAAAAGTCTGTAGCTCCTGCATCTTCACTAGAGAGACCATTCTGCCTCCTTCCTTTAAACTTCCCAATACCTCTTCATCTTCTACAAGGCAAAGGCCTTGTAGATACTATATAATACCCTCCTAGTTCTTATGTACCTCTCTAGTACCATTTTGCACTGTTCACATTTAGTTACAAACTGATGGTAGTTCGCTGCATACACAGACCTGGAAACTGCCTTCACACCTTTCTGAATGTAACTATATCAGCTCTCCTTAAAAAAATAAGTTCAGTTGTTACTACCTCCTGGAAGCCTTTCTTGATCCTCCTGGAATGGATATAGATGGTGTCCTACCCAGATCCCCTTTATGGCCAGTGTACTGTATCCATCATCTGCTGACAATGCTGGCCAATCACAACTGACGGTTATACTCTTTGGGGAATTCCCTTTAGCCAAATGGTAGCCGTTTCTCCTAAGAGGATACAGCAAACTACAGCTAGCCTGTAGCTCAATTCCCAGCCATCCCTATTTTGTGAATAAAGTTTTATTGGAACAAAACCATGCTCATTTGTTTACACATGGTCCTCCATACTAAAGTGGCAGAGTGGTTTCAACAGATACTAAATAGCCCCCAACACCTAAAACATTTACTGTTTAGCTTTTACCAAAATTTTTGTTTTGCTCATCCTTAGTAAAAAATGTGGAAATTATTTCTATTGTAATTTGTACTCCAGAGTCTTAGCTTTCTCATAGGATTGTACCAATGCTAATCTCCAGATAAGATTTCATTACTGTTTAGCTTTTCTCCCTGTCCTATTCTGCTTCCTTCATTCCCTTTTATTGAGCAAAGTCCCTGAATAACTCATTTCAATTAGATGCAATGATTTAGCTGTTACTCCTAGGAAAACTCCCCTAAGACAGTTGGTACCTGGAGTTGTTCTACGTAGCAGATATTAAGGATGGATTTCTGGAGTTGATTTCTCACTGGATGGATGGCACTTGTGGTTCATTGCTGGTTGCTGGAGGGGTTTGGATAGTATGGCCATCTCTAACAGGCTGTAGCATATGATTGCTAGGACTTCACATATTTGCTGGGCTGGATATAGGTGGAAGGGGATGTGCTGGCTGGTGCAATATTTTGGATATAATGGAAGTTGGGATAGAACTAGTAAGCATCATTGATTCTATGAAAAGGAAAAACATAAAAATAACAGTCTTAAATCTGTTCATCAACAAGTTAGGTCACAGTATAAATATCTGCAAGACTCCTTGGAATCACTTAGAACCTATCACTGGCAGGACCTCCAATAGACACAGTTGAAGATCAGAAATGCTGAGCTCTCAGGCTAGTAAATCTACTAGGTATGGGATCCTGATGAGAAGGAGAACATACTCAGACTAGAGATGTGCTATATGGAAAGGGGAATTTTCTGCATTCAAGAACTTTGAATTCCTAGTTTTATCTCTGTGTCTACAGATGTGGCCCATTCACCTTAGCAGAAGAATTAGTTCTTTCTTTATCTTGATGATAAACAAAGCCATGGAATGGGCTAATGCCTAACGGGACAATGGTTGCCCTCCTGAGTATCTGGTACCATCTTGCCTCCTGTGTAGCATACTTGTAATCAGAGACACAGCTCAGTAAACTCAACTGGGGACTTGCTGGGCCTGCTATAGGAAGGGAGATATTATTTTCCAAAAGAGCTGTAGGACTGGCCAGTATGTACACCATGGAACCCAATGGGTAACTTAGCAGTAGATCCTAAGTTCCTGGTTAAAAGCAAGTGGGGACAGCAGTATGCAAAACAGAATAAGGGAGAGTTCATTGATATATGGCCACTCCATACTGTGTGGTCTTGTGTTATATTTAACATACTGTTGGGATTGTTCAAAAGGCTTAGCTGGTTGGTCAATACCTGGCTAGAAGAGCAAGATTGGAAGGCCAGTGAAAAGATCTGGAATAGAAGCATTTGAGAACGAAAGTATGAGTTGCATTGTACTAAACATCAAGGCCCACCAGAGAACATCCGCAGCAGGTGTGGCACTAAACCAAGTAGACAGAATAACTCAATGAGTAAATGAGAACCAGGTCCTTCAATTGGCTACCTACTCATTGCACAATGCACTTCTGCAAAGAGGAGCCGTGGCTAAGAGTGTAATTATTATATACAATGTTCTGATCACACAGACACATGACAATAATAAGTAAGAGCTAGGAAGAAAAATGTTAGAGGTGTTAGGTTTATGGCATAGATTGTAGGGATACATTTTCAAGTGTATACTTATATCTAAACTTGTCAAGTCGTGTACCTTAAATATGTATAGCCTTTTTTTTTATGGTAATCATACCTTGATAAAGTGGCTTAAAAAAAAAAAAAAGAGTAGCCATGGTAGCAGAATTGGAGACTGAGCATGGCTCCACAACACAGGAAACCTCTCACCAGGTTTGAGATTCTACAGAGGAAACAGAAAACCTCAGGATGTTATTGCCTCTCTTATATTCCAAATGCTTATCTCCAGCTTCACTAAATTTATAAGATGTTTTAATTGGGTTTGTTTTAAGATACAAGGGATGCCCAGTGTGAGCCTCTGTAAATATGCCTCTTGCACCGTCCTTGAGGCTTTTGTGAACGCTGATTCTCAGCCTAAACTTCAACATTCTGTTAATTCCTGCAAACTTAGCCTGAGGTTGCACCATTAAATAAACCTCAGGTTCCTTGTTCTTTCAGCTATTTTGTTTGATAATGTAACATTTCTTAAGGTTAAGAATTCCCCTGTAATGAGATACATTTGTGTTGAAAGTTTCTGCTATATTTCTGTCTATAGACAATAAATTTAAGATCATGGGTCCTAGCCTTGAATCTGTATACAGAATGAAACATGGGGAGCAGAGAGTCTGTTTTTATTAATCATAATCATTCTGTAAAAATGTCAGCTCTCCTCCCATTTCTATCCCATGTGGACTTTATCACAGGCCTCTGCCTTTCATTAAATGTGACCCCTGCTCATTTGTCCTTATGCCCTAAAATGCATCGGCCAAGGTCAGGTCTAAATTGTAATGAGGGCAGAGAAAAAAGCCTGCCCTGAATCTACTCCCCTTGAACCAGAGTTTGAAATGATATCTTGATGAAAGCAGTAATTTTGGAAGTCTCTGAAAATTGTGATGTAATATTATTATTTAATCATAAGATTAATCTAGAAATCCACAGTCTTTGTCTGATGTAATTTAACATAAAGCTTGCAGACTAAAAATGAAAATTCATAGACCTACTTTTAAAATGTGAACGAAGGTTTTAAGAAGTATATATACAGAAGCAAGATACAATGGGAAATTTCAAAAGAAAATTTCTGTACTTCGCTAAAAATTGAGTTCTTAATCATCATCTGAAGTACATTTTCTCCTTTTTTTTTTTTTTTGAGAATCATTTGGTTTGGTATTTTATAAAAGGTGTAAAATGTTTTGTTTGTTTATTTTTTTTAATGGATGAGATTTCTCTGTAAATTCCACCAACACTAAATATTTAGGGAAATTCACTCCTTGTCCATGATAAGGTTTTGGAATTAGAACTTATTTTAAATCCAGGATTTGCAAATAAATACACTCTGATCTTCAGTTTTCTCATTTCTAAATGGGGGTAAGTCCACCTCACAATTGTGCTGTGACTATGAATTTGAATGACATGTGTGGAAGGGGTGGGCTCTCACTTGATTTTATTTTTCTTTTATTTATTCTTCTCTTCCTTCTCTTAAGAATTAAGTTCAGTGTATGAATATGTGTGAGTTTTGAAACATTTATACAGTTTTTTGAAAACTCAAGTTAAACTACAATTTTTTTTTACAACATAATCACTCTAAGGGAGGGCTATGAAATACATTTTATGTGATACTGAAGTTAAATTTCTGAAACAAAGTAAAAATACAGACATAATAGTAGTTTCTTAGGAGGGTTTGCTATTTGAGGCAAAATGCTAAAATAGAAACCATCTTGTTTTTCTAACAAGGCCTGGGTTTCACCCAAAATCTACATAAATTATTTGCTTCAGATTCCCCATCTGGGAAATGGGTATAATCCACTTATTACTGGGTTAAAACGACTTAATTGTAACAAGTGCTAAGAAAAAAATAAGTGTATTACTCATTTTTACAATAAAAAAAAACAAGCCAAGTGAAAATTGACTTCCCTAGATATTTTAATGCAAAACAGTGATTAAACTATGTATTTTTAAAAATATTACTATTTTGCCATTATTTTTATTTTAAATTGAGCATTAAGATAAATTCAACTTAGTTCTAATAAAATTGCTGAATATGATAAGAAACATGGTTACATTGCATTTCAGATGCTGCACTAAATTTCTTGGATAATCCTTGATGAAAAGCAGTAAGTACCATGCAAGATTTCTTCTGAGTCTTCCCTATACAAAAAGTAATAGGATGGACCTTAGTGCTGGGAAGGAGCTTTGTCTGAAAAATGTGTGACCTTTGGGTAGCAAAATCCTGAGGGTGGAGTTGGCAGTGTGCTACTAATAGATGAGCCATGGGAACATTATGCTAAGTGAAATAAATCAGTCACAAAAAGATAAATACTGTATGATTCCAATTATATGAGGTATCCAGGGTAGTCAAATATAGAGACAGAAAATAGAATGATAGTTTCTTGCAGTTGAGGATAAGGGGAATTGGAGACTTGTTGTTTTATGTGTACAGAGATTGACTTTTGCATGATGACAATTGTTCCAGTTGCTATTATTGTCAACTGATCACTTACTTCACTTTCTGCCATTGATTCAGGGAATTTGATCTACTAGGGCCTAGGCCTTTGGTTTTTATCCCCAACAGCCACTGTCATTTCCCCCCCTAATCATCTTGCCCTAGTGCCTCATGTTTCTGGAGTTTTCTCTAATAAAGATAGCCTACTTTTTGCACATCACTTCTTTCTTCCGCGGCATAGCTTTATTCCTGAATGCAATGAGAATCATGATGAGGGCTTTAAAATACCCCAGTTCTACTCTAGACCAGTTGAATTTAACAAATTATTATTTATTTCAGTTACATTAAACCAAATTCAATGGCATAATTCTAATAAAAAGGCACTTACACAGTATGATTTTTATGACATCAATTCACTATCACGATTGATGTAAATTTCCACTTTGATTAGTCCTATATAAACTAGAAATGTCCAATAATGCAGATATCCACATCTACACTCGTAGATCAATAAATGCACTATACTATTTATTAATATCTGGGTCTTAAAATATTTAATTATTTTATAGTTTTGAGTCATGATAAGTTATGCATGTCAACTAATCAATATATTATGTGTGGTTAAATAATGTCCCTTTCTTCCCCCTTTGGAAGTTCCTAAAATAACGAATTAACAGGACTGTCTCTATTTAATTTTTCCATATTTATAAGGGTTAACATTTCCATATTTTAAGAAAATGCAGAAGAAACAAAAGCTATAAAGCTTACTAATTCCCCTAAATATATCAACTGGCTTCAGAGTAAAGATTTTCTTTCAGGTGACTTTAAGTCATGCTTTTACTTTTATGTAATAAATTACCATCATTATCTACTCACTCATGTGCATTTGAAACATGACAGGATGTGGTGTCAGCAAATACATAAATATGAATATTCTACACATAATCAAAATTGCAACATAATGACTAACATCATGCCTACAGGGAAAAATAAAACTTCCAAAAAAAATTCGGGGAGGGATTTGCTTCAGTCATGCTAGAACTAGAAAACAGAGGTTATTTCTGAAGTGATTAGCCCTTATCATGCTAAAGTATTTGCAATCAACATTGCACTATTTTTCCAAGCCCAGAACTTAATATTAAAAAATTCTGGGTTAAAGCATATTTGACTATTTTATCTTTACAAAACTCATCAACTTTTTAAAAAATTAATCCAATGAAATATTTTGTAGTATTGCCAATTTCTCATCAACTAGCTCAAAGAATGGACTTATAAAATGACTTTCCCTTTACTGCTGATTGTGCCAACTTAAATGACAAGGGTGAGAAAATACAAGATAATTTAGAAAATATCTTTTACCTTCAAGTATTAAGTATCTTAACTGTAAGACTTAGCTATCAACATAGTCACCATGATTTCATTCACAACAAATTTAGAACAATCTGAACCTCAACAGGAGGGCAACAAATAACTGTATTATAGAGTGTTTATATACCATGTGATGTCACTTAATTGCAATATATATTAATTAACACATTTAAATAAGCTGATAATATGCTTGCAATAAAATGTGACAAGAAAAATGCAGGAAATCCTATGAAATGTGGGATTTATAGAATAATAGATGCACTGAAAATCTACTAAAAATATTTTCAATGGTGTCCTTTTATAAAGATTAGATTTTGTTATCTTTTAAAATAATTCTATTTTTTCCAAGTTTCTACAAGAGCCATGAAATAAATATATGATCACAAATGTGTCTTTGTATTGATACCTCTCTTATATACTCTTGGGCCTGGTGCATTTAATTTCACTGAAGCACTACCAAAGTCAACTGACCAAATACTCTTCCATGCCCTGGCAATGTTCCATTTTCTTAGAAGACATCCCATGCTTCAGACTTTCTGACTCTTCATTCTTTTCATTCTATATACAGAGAGCAAATATAGAATGCAGGAAGCTTTGTCAGAGCCTGATCAGCAATGCCCGCTTTATTTTATTGTCTTGTAATGTCTTTTATCATTAATCTGTACTAATTGTATGACTTCTCTTGACCAGCATATAACAAGAAAAAGACCATGGCCATGCAGCAGGAGAATCAGCCAGTCATAGTAAGAGCTGGATAGCTTGACAGGTGGTACCAAAGCAAGAGCCCTTGATGTAGAGCTTAGAGAAGAGGTTTAAATTGTATCCCAATGATTATTCAACCAATACGTCATTTTACATCTCTGAGTCTGATTTTTCTGTGTAATATGCAAAAAGAATAAAAAAGTTATAGAACTTATAAATGGCCTTAAGTATGCCAACTGGCTTCAGGGAAAACATTGCCTCTATCATGTTCACTATTTTGGACCTATCACCACATGGACAACTTCATTTCCAAAACAAAAGCAAGCAGCCCCCATAAGTGCAATGCTGTCATTTTTCAGTAGAGAAATATAAGACTGTGTTTTTTTGTGTGTGTGTGTGTGTTTTTTTTTTTCTGTAACTGTGAATATAAAATCTGACTTTCCTCAGTTTAATTTAAAAATAAACACAATTATTCAAGTCTTTTAACAAATGTTATCAGCCTTCCCTTCATGTTTGATGACTAACTCTGTCCCAAATCTATAACTGCCTAAATGATTCCAAAACCATTAATTTTATAAAGTCAAACATCAATCAACACAAAAAGAAAACACAGATAAAAATGTAAAAGCATTTCAAAAAATATTTGACAAAAAATGAATATGTTTAGAATATAATCCAACTTCTCTAATTGGTTAACAAGGAAATGCACTGGAAAAAATGATCTACTGAATATAATACTTAATTAATTAATTGTCAGGAATTTTATATTTTAAATTATTTTATTGGTAGAAATTTTAAAGCCAAGTAAATACTCTGAGTCTGCATTTTCATGTTCCAAATATTAAATGCAATATACTTTTTCAATCACATACTAGATAAACAAGTTAGGCGAGAGGAGATGAAGAGATAGACAGACAAGGGGAAGTAGGTAGAGAGAAAGCGATAAGCTGTTAGGGCTATATTAGAAAGAAATAGATGAAATGGAACTTGCAATTATTTACTTTGGACCATTCATCATCAGATTATGAGTGACCAAAGCAGGAGGCTCACATGTTGGTAATATTTTTCCTACTACTACTAACTTTTGGTCTTCTGATATCAAAACTTCCAGTGGAAAATCACTCTTATTTCACATTTCATCTATAACATTTCTTTTAATATACTGGGGAGGTGCAGCATGTATGCTTCTGTCCTTTTCTGTTCTCACCCTAGGCCATCTCATTCTGTCCAGGACATAAATAATATTTAAAGTTTACCATTCCAAAATTTTCCTTGTCATAACTTTTCTGTGGGTATGATTCAAAACCTTTTTAGAGATCTCCATTTGAGTGTCTAATAAGCATCTCAAATTTAACTTGGCCCTCCTCTCCAAAGCAACCCTGATCCCCCACTCACCTTCCAAGCCTTTCCCATCTCAGTTACAGGCCATAACTTTAAGTAGCTGCTAAGGCTGAAATCTTGTAGTCATCCTTAATTGTCTCTTTCCCTTACCTTTATCCTTCAGTTTATAATCTAGTTCTATTCATTTTGAAATTAAAAAGATATCCCAAGTCTAGACACTTCTCCCTATCTCCATTATTGTAGGAGCAAAGAAATTTGGAAACAATATTATTAGCTATTAATATTAAAGGAATAGGAAAGTCATATCAAAATATGCATTCTAGGAGTATGTGGCAAAAACAGAAAAATAGTATTAGGAGCATGAAATTATTCAGCTGTATTAAAAACAGAAGGCTTTCATAATTAATGTTGTTTGAAATATCATGTTAACAGTTTTAAATAGGTTCATTTGCTATTGGATTTTTCAGAGTTTTTTTTTTTAATATAAAAATATTCATCAAGAATTTCAGAGGGTGATATATTATGAAGAATGTTGAAATTATGTTTGAACATAAACCTATTTATTTGAGAAGAATTCCATAGTTTAGGAAATATTGCCTGAATAAACTTTTAGAATTATATTTGTTTCCAATTGCTGATTCAAGATGTTTATTCAATTTCAGCTTTGTTGTTACTATTGTTGTATCTTTTCATTTTCCCAAACTCTAAACATTTACAAATCCTAAGACTTGGTTCTTTAATTTTTTTTTTTATTGTTTCTAAAAGTGATTATTTGAATGCCATAGGTTTCAACATTATTACTAAACTAGAGGCCCGGTGCACTGATTCATGCACTGGTGGGGTCCCTTGGCCTGGCCTATGGGGATAGGGCCGAAACTGGCTCTCTGACATCCCCTGAGAGGTCCTGGATTGCAAGAGGGTGCAGGCCAAGCCGAGGGACCCCACAGGTGCACGATTGAGGCCAGTGAGGGACTAAGGGAGGGCTTCAGGGCCTGTCTGGCTCGTCTCGCCCAGTCCCCATAGACCGGACCCTGGCAGCAAGCTAACCTACCTGTCAGAGTGTCTGCCCCCTGGTAGTTAGTGCACATCATAATGTCTGATTGAACAGTTGAATGAATGGGCGGACACTTATCATATTAGACTTTTATTATATAGGATTAAGAAATCTCACATTTATCTCTAATCACTATCCCTCATCTCCTACTGTACATCTCCATTGGATATTCAAGAAGTATCTCTAAGTTGACTATCTGACCCATTCCAACCAGATTGGTTTTGGCTCTCCATTTTAGTAAATGGCAACTCTACATTTGCAGTAATTTAGGTCAAAGAAACACTTGGAGTATCCTTGGCTTAGCATTCTTTTCACACGCTGCATATCTTATTCACAATTACCACTGTAGTCTAAGATATGTTTATTTCTATTGAGGCCAATAACTTATGTCATTTAACTACTGCTAGCTATATCTGTCCTTGTTCAGCATATTCTATTGAGTCCTCATCTCATTCAGAATAAAAACCAAAGTCTTTAACATGGCCTAAGCTTTGTAGAAAATACAAAAGTATTTGTAGGAAATAATATGTATACATATGTCCATATGTAAAGTGTGAAATTAATCAGCAATGTCATCTTGTGTATCTTCTCATTTAACCCCACAATCTTTTAGTACTTACTTAATAAGTGCCAAGAATTTTCACATTTGTGACATTTAATACTCACAAACATATTACAAAGTAAGTAATTGCATTGCATTTAAAACATAAGAAAACTGAGGCTCAAAATGAAGATAGAATAATATTTGTTGTAGAACTGAACAGAATATTGCATTTAATAGTGAGTCATGTTAAAACACATATTTTGTTATTAGAATGAATGTAAATTGTCAGAAGGAACACATTTTCTCGCTCTTTTATTAAATTTCCAATGCAATGGAGTATATCTGGCCTTGCTTCATCTTTCTAAAAAGGAACAATAATATTACCAGCTGGGAGGTTGCAAAGAGTTACATGAACTAATTGATATGACATAACCTATCATAATTTATTAACAGTGTACAATTTGAAAATTGTAAAGTTTGAATTCTTCAAATTTATTCTTGATTTTAAAAGTCAAACAAAGATGTAAAATTTAAATATACATGTTGACACAAGACTGAGAATGAAGTACACCCATTGACCTTGTGACTTGATATATAGATAACAGCAAAATCTGATAATCATTAACTAGTACAGACCTTGATGTCAGTCACACTATAATTAGCCATGAGGGCATAGAATTTACTTCATGTCAGTTTTATACTAATCTGTCCTAAAATTGTAAAGTTTATAAGAAGTTCTTGTGTGACTTTCTATATTCACTATAATAGTTATTGTTATAGATCATTTAAACCTAAGACAATGATTCCTGTTTATTTTTGTAGGAAATTTTATTTATTCACTTATGTTTGTTGTAGAAATTGAGTTTTATTTATTTAGATCACTAACTAAGACCTCATTGATTTTGTTATTATGAACTCAACAAGCATGAAACGTAGTGGTAACTTCCTATTTCTATCCATGTACTAATTATTGTACAAGTTAGAAAAAAATAATTATGGCAAAGACATTTTCCATAGCCCAACACCACATTTTTACTTTTTCCTTGAGAGTAGTTATCACATTATGTATTGGGTAGTTAGTAAATTTGAATTAAATATGAATTAATGCAAAATCTAAATTTGCTATATCTAAGAAGCAAATAAATGGAAATAAAAACTTGAGGCAATGAAATTCACTTTTGTTAGTAATTTACAGAAAGTAAGCATATATGCCAGGATGATCTCAATTACCCTGATGATTTTCTTCACATCAGCTGTCTCTTGACTATTGAAATTTGGATGTGTTTTCAAATCCAAATTTCCACTGTAAGAATTGGTAGCCTGCCTGAAAATCTGAACGTGCTTGAAATTTTACTAATAATGGTGCTCAGACCAGGAATATAGCAAGGGCTTGCATTTTCCTTATAATGTTTGGGGATATTTGGAAAACATTTCACAATTTCCACTGTTCGAAGGAAAACATTGTTTTTGCCTTTAATGTCCAATGCATTTACTTTTTTTTTTTCTTTCTTTTTCTTTTTCTTTTTTATTTATTTTTTTGAAATGTTTTCACCCAAAGAAAAAGGTTTTCATTTAGAAAAGTAAACATTTTGGCTGTTAGGGTGGTACCAAATAAAAGATTCCCTGATTGCTTTAAATGAGCCATTTAGGAAACCCTTGCCAATGTAGACACAGTCAGTCGGTATTCTACAATGTGTCAAAGTGTTCCACCTTCTTTGGTGCTTTGTAAATCACACCAGGGATTTGAGTAAATTAAGTCAGGCTTTTTTACTAGAAACCAGATGTTGCACCTCCACTGAGTTTTACTTCAGAAAACAATGCATTATTAAGTGACTATGAGCTATGCAATCAGGAAGAAATATTGCATCTGGCTGTCAAAACGTATGCCGTTTCAACCTGCTGCAAGACTACTTACAGAAGTCTGGAAGGGCATAGGATAATTACTGAATTTTCTAAATTCCAAGGATGTGTGCTAGACTATAGAATCGGGTCAAAAGCACCCCGAGTAGAGTTAAGAAACAGACTGAGATTTGTAACATGAAACAGGATGCCTCTGTGTGTGTGTGTGTGTGTGTGTGTGTGTGTGTGTGTGTGTGTGTGGCAAAAAGCCCATGTCAATAAAGCAATTGTAATTAGAGATTTAACTCAGCCAGGGCATCCAGGTTCTGGAAGAAAAGTAATCAAATAGTGCAGACTAAAAAGAGAGAGAGAAAATGAGATAGGTTAGACTGAAAGAAGAATGAAGGAAAACAAAAATGAGGGAGAAAAAAAGGGAGGAAAAAGCATGGAGAGAGGGAGAAAAGGAAGGAGGAAAGAATGAAGAAAGGAAAAAGGAAGAGCAGGAGAATGAAAAAAAATTATAAGGATACTGTTCAAGTCCAATAGGGCTCAACAAGAAGGTTTTACAAAGTGTATTCATTGCCTTCACTCCTCACACCTGCTCTTTAACACTGCACTTTGACATGCGGGTCCATCATCTTTTAACTCTCTGTGTCTCTGGAATCCACACCTCACTATCAGAAACACAAATGTCAGCTTAATCTCTTTACATTACACATGCGTCCAATATTTCAGGTCACACTTGCCAACATTAGTGTGAAATATCTATTTATGATTATATTTGTAAGATATGAATTCAACCCCCCTTTGATTATCTATCACAGCAGTAGTGTGACTGAAAAACTACATGCCGGGAAAAATTACCTAATTTAATGTGCATGTTCAAAGGGTAAAGAAAACTTCTTTATTATTTCCACAAGGAAGGTGAAAACAATTCTGCAAAATAATAAAGGTCAAATTTTTATTTTAAAAATCAAGCATATTACTCATTTTGGCTTGTTTAAAAAAAAAAACAACAACAACAACCTGAAAACAACAATTTGAGTGTGTATTTATACCCCTAATACTTTAAGAAGAATGGATAATTCAATAAATTTTTGAGTCTTGACTCTTATTTTATATGTCTTGGTAGACATCAAATTCTCTTTGATCTAATCTTATCATTAAAATATATTAAGAAAACTGTTGTCTTCCTTTTATAATTTCTTTCTCTCTTATTTTCTCTACTGTCATTCCTGTAGAATTGATTCTCATTATCCTTTCCTCCAAAATCCCAAAACACACTTGGTACAATAACTGTATAAATTCACAAACAAATCATTTCCCTTTACTGTTCTGTAGACTGGAATAATAACTCAGCAAGAACAGCTGAAGCAAGCAGTTATTTGCAGGGTTCAAAGCATTGTCTACTAAATGACAATTTCATTATATCATGTAGAAATTCATTTTTAATTTTCTAGTACTGTTAGATTAATTAATATTTATTCAGTTTTGTGGAAAAGGAGAGCAACAATCAAATAAATGTATCCAGGAAATATTAATGATTAATGTGTTATATATATATATATATATATATATATATATATATATTTCATGACGTGACATTTATTCATTCAACAAGTATATATTAACTAGAGGCCCAGTGCACAAAATTCGTGCATGAGGGGTGTGTGTTCCTCAGCCCAGCCTGCACCCTCTCCAATCTGGACCCCTCAAGGGATGTCCGACTGCCAATTTAGGTCCGCTGGGATCGGACCTAAATGGGCAGTTGGACATCCCTCTCACAATCCAGGACTGCTGACTCCCAACTGCTCGCCTGCCTGCCTGATTGCCCCTAACTGCCTCTGCCTGCCAGCCTGATCACCCCCTAACCACTCCCCTGCCAGCCTGATTGACAACTAACTGCTCCCCTCTCAGCCCGATTGCCCCTAACTGCCCTCCCCTGCCAGCTGGGTCACCCCTAACTGCCCTTCCCTGCAGGCCTGATCACTCCCAACTGCCCTCCCTTGTAGGCCTGGTCCCTCCCAAGTGCCCTTCCCGCTGGCCTGATCGCCCACAACTGCCCTCCCCTGCCAGCCATCTTGTGACAGCCATCTTGTGTCCACATGGGGGCGGTCATCTTGTGTCCACATGGGGTGGCCATCTTCTGTGTTGGAGTGATGGTCAATTTACATATTACTCTTTTATTATATAGGATATCTTACTAAGGTCCATGTACATTCTTAGAATAAAAAAGTTATATAAGACATAATGGAAGACACAGCCTTGTAAATATCATTAAGGCAGAAAAGATGAACCATCTTACTCTTGTTGGCATGGGACATATCAATGAAGTTTCTACAGAGGAGAAGATGAATGAATAGAGACTTCATGAACAAATTTAAGGTTTATGGATTTAAACAAAGGGGAGAATAAAAGGCAATCAAGAAGAGAACTAAGCCTGAACACAGGTCTAAAATTCCCTCAGACATTCTGGGTCCAGCAAATATTTTGGTTCTACTGAATTTTATGTGTTTGTATAATAGTGATAGAGAATGAGGCTCTAAACATTGGCAATGACCAATTGCTAAAGAATTGTTATGCCATATTAAAAAGTTTAAAATAACTTTAATTACATGGAGAAATATTAAAGAGCAGGGGAGTAGTTGGGAAAAATTACGTTGGAAATAGCATAGAAGCTGGACTGGTCACAATATAGATAATTGGAAGGCTTCCTTGCCCATGTGCCAGAATAAAGTTTTTATCACAGGAGAAAATGAAGAAAGGATGGTCTCTACATACACAAGAAAGTGGAACAAATCATGTTCCCAAAGTGAGTCTGAAAAGCTGGACTAGGGAGACCTCACTGGGAGTTCTGATCTTTTCCCTGAAGATAGATGGTCTAGGGCAGTGGTTCTCAACCTTTCTAATGCCGCAATGGTCTTAGGTGACCCTGCTAGCAGTTCTCAACCTGTGGGTTGTGACTCACAGGTTGAGAACCGCTGCTGTAGAGCCTAAGACCATAGGAAAACACAGATATTTACATTACAATTCATTGACAGTAGCAAAATTACAGTTATGAAGTATCAACAAAAATAATTTTATGGTTGGGGGTCACCACAACATGAGGAACTGTATTAAAGGGTCACAGCATTAAAAAGGTTGAGAACCATGGGTCTAGGGCAATGCTATTCATTTTTCTTCTTCTTTTTTTTTTTTAGTCTCCATCCACAGTCAGAAATATATTTTACTTTATGACCCATACACAAGTCTCTGTAACTCTCTGCTGCCCAACCAACACCCCCTCCACAAACATCTATGGTTGAAACAAAAATTATCACAGCACCCCTACCCATAGTCTGAGATGCATCTGAACACTGTCGGTTCCTTCATATGTACTTTATTTAAAATATATAGACAAGACCTCCTAAATGATTGCATAACCTTCTGCTACATGGTGATCAGCACTGTGAACATTAGTTTAGAAAAGAGAGGTGCTGGATTACTTGTGTGTCCAGATCCAGCCATGTGCAGGCTGGCTTAAAAGATTGCAAGAAGAACAGACTGGGAGCAATTAGACAGCACCTACCAGTCAGCTACAACTGGTACCCAAGGAAAGGCAAAACTATCTCTGAATTAATTCTACACTGTCTCTAGCTACTTTATTATCAGGTACTAAAGTATCAGTGGTTATAACAACCTATTTTCTGTCCCTTGTAAATCATCCCTGGGCATATCAGAGAATTGTATTCTACAATGGTTTAGCTGTCACTATAGAGCTAAAATGAATGAGATCAAGTTTTAATTGACTGTATCACACATTAATTTTTATGTATGTCACTTGAAAATTATCCCCAAAGATATTATACTAGAGGCCCAGTACATGAAATTCATGCACTCCGGGGGGGGGGGGGAATCCCTCAGCCCAGCCTACACCGTCTCTCAATCCGGGACCAGGACTGATCTAATTAGCAGATTATGATTTTATTATTATAGATTTTGGAATATATACACACACACACACACACACACACACACACACACACACACACACACTAGAGGCCCGGTGCACAAAATTTGTGCATGAGTGTGTCTGTCCCTCAGCCCAGCCTTCACCCTCTCCAATCTGGGATCCCAGTAGGATTGGGCCTAAACGGGCAGTCAGAAATCCCTCTCAAAATCCAGGACTGCTGGCTCCCAACTGTTTGCCTCCCTGCCTGCCTGACTGATTGCCTCTAACAGCTTCTGCCTGCCAGCCTGATCAACCCCTAACCACTCCCCTGCCAGCCTAATTGATGCCTAACTGCCCCCCTGCCAGCCTGGTCACCCCTAAATGCCTTCCCCTGAAGGCCTGGTCCCCCACAACAGGCTTTTTCAACCTGTGTGTATAGTGGAAACTTTCCAATCCCTTTAATAAAATGCATATGACATGTATACATAGAGTAAAATATCTTAATGTGTATGAGTAACCAATCTGTCTCATTTTCACCTGCCCCATCATACACATTTATTGGTTAGTCAATTTAAAAAGTAAATTATTTAGATTATGTTTATTTCATAAACTAGATTTCTTCTTTTAATTCACTTAAAATACCCCTGTATTTTGATAGCCTAATGGTTCAAAACTTAGATTTATAATTAGACTCCTGAAAAGTGTATGTCCCCACTTGGCTTAATGTGGCTAATTAATATTAATCATTAATTAAGTTAATTAATTAGCCAAATTTCCTCATCTGCTAAAGATGGAGATAAAAATGGTATCCCCTTATGGAATCATTATGAGAACTGGTTAATGTAGTATGTAGAAAACACTTAACACAGTGCTTTCCACATCAGGAGGGTTTTTAAAATGTAGCTGTAATTATTGCCATAGACATGAGTGACCTGAGCACCGTGACATAATATGCATCTAAGTGCATGATGTTCCACATCTCAATCTGTTCTGCCTTTAAAAGCTTCACTGAAATACTAGAGTTCACAGGAAGAACAAAGGATGCAGATAGACTTTATCATTTTGTTCAACATTTAAAATAGCTTTTAACGATATCAGTATATCATTACCAGTGGTCACAATTTATTATTTATTTCACAAATATATATATGACACTTACAGAATCAAGATATGAATGTGCTCTGTCGGTGTGTTCGTTCTTTTCCATTCTCATAAAAAATAAATAAATAGAAGCTTTTTAAATGTATTATTTTCCATAACCTTGCACATTGAAAACCATTAGGATTTTTACAGCAATATTTTCTGTAATGGGAAAGTACAGATTAGACAATTAAAGTAAATACAGAAATAAATACAGAAATCCTATATAATAAAGAGGTAATGTGCAAATTGACCATTACTCCAACACACAAGATAGCCGTCCCCATGTGGACACAAGATGGCTGCCACAAGATGGCCAGCAGGGTAGGGCAGTTGTGGGTGATCAGGCCAGCAGGGGAGGGCAGTTGGGAGGGACCAGGCCTGCAAGGAAGGGCAGTTGGGGGCAATCAGGCCTGCAGTGGAGGGCAGTTAAGGGTGACCAGGCCAGCAAAGGAGGGTAGTTGTGGGCGACCAGGCCTGCAGGGGAGGGCAGTGTGGGGGGACCCAGGCCTTCAGGGAGGGCAGTTGTGGGGAACCAGGACTGCAGGGGAGGACAGTTGGGGGCAACCATGTTGGCCTGCAAGGGAGGGCAGTTGATGGGGAACAGGCCTGCAGGGGAGGGCAGTTGGGGGGGGGGGGAACCAGACCTGTAGGGGAGGGCAGTTGGGGGCTACTAGGCCTTCAGGGGAGAGCAGTTGTGGTGGGATCAGGCTGGCAAGGGAGGGAAGTTAGGGGTGATCGGGCCAGCAGGGGAGGGCAGTTAGGGGCGACTAGGCCTGCAGGAGCAGACATTTAAGGGCAAATCGGGCAGGCAGGGGAGTAGTTAGGCATCGATCAAGCTGTCAGGAAAGTGGTGACCAGACTGGCAGGCAGAAGCAGTTAGGGGAAATCAGGCAGGCAGCGAGGTGAGCAGTTGGGAGCCAGCAGTCCTGGATTGTGAGAGGGATGTCTGACTGCCCGTTTAGGTCCAATCCCACAGGGCAGTCGTACATCCCTTGAGGGGTCCCAGATTGGAGAGGGTGAAGGCTGGCTGAGGGACACACACTGCACCCCCCCTCAAATTTCGTGCACAGGGCCTCTAGTGAATAAATAATTGGTGATTCTTCTTTAAATGCTTCAAGCTCTTTGATCCTGCTGTGGCCAATCACTGTAAGAATACACATATATTATATAGATAACTGTACTATCAAAATAGTTTGATCTGGAATATGGTACACATCAGGAATATTTCCATTGTGAGTACTATTTTTATTAGTAGAAAATTGTCATAGGGGCTAACGGAATTTCTAATATATATTCTACCTCCACCACCTTGCTCCAGGTTTTTTCCCTTTCTGATCATATTTAGTCACTCATTTGATAAATCTTACAACAAACACAACTTTAATCATACCTTTAAATGTTTCCATTTTCAGCGTCTAAGGCAGTGCAGGTTGTTCAAGAGGCAATGGCATCAAATGGGCCCTGGGAGGAGCTGAAGGGGAACTTCATGGGAGACATAAGAGGTCTTCCATAGTTCACCTTTAAAGATAAAGACAGCACCACTTTAGTTGATATTGAATAACACTTTCAAATCTTTTCCAAACCCATTTATAGTTCCCTTTAATTAAACACACACACACACACACACACACACACACACACACACACACACACACATAACCTCTCTCTCTCTTCACCCCATGGATCAGTATTCCCGATAATGTATACTAAATGTCACACACTTTGTTTCTACTAAGCTCAACATTTTTCTTTAGAGGTGATTTTTAAACATCTGTGAATTCGGCAGATCTGAGTCCAAGAACTCACTTTCCCCTGACTGTGGTTAGTTATGCCATCTCTCTGAGGCTCAACCCTTTTTCTAGAACAAGAAACGATTATGCTCTCTATCTTACAGGCTACCTGGGAGATGTAAACGAGGAAGTATATAACTAATTTAGAAGCCCACATACATTAACTATGAATACCAGGATCATTATTGTTTTCATTTACAACCACAAGCAGCTATTATATACTTTTACACCTTCACAGGTGCTTTATATTCGAATTTAAAGTGCAGCATCTTCACTCCAATCTTATCTATTGGGCACTAGCTTTGCATATCTTTTCATTTTCTTGAAATGCAGAGACCACGATTGCACACATCAGTGAAGATATATGGAACCCATGCCTTGCCAGCAGGAAAATACTCTATTAGCTTTCCAGTGTCCTTTTCAATAATGCCCCATGTTTTGTCAACCTATTTCCATAGGTATGGGTAGAGTAGAAATGATTTGGGAAATTTTTGCTCAATTTAAAACACATTTCTTGATCCCCTCAAGCCATTGAGCTAGGCCAAGTTCTGCAATGATAGATAAGGACAATATAGGGGGGAAGCAAACCGGGCAGCTGCGAGCAAATGCTACAAGTGTGAACAATGAGCTGAGAATAGGAATCAATACCTCAGGGGCCCTATTTATGCATACAGTTTCCCTGTTTTATTCTTCACCAGCACCCATCGCACTAGCTGACACTGAAACTCACTCATCAGGTACCTTTCTGCTTACTCACCCAAACACTTAAGATATTCTTATCATATGTTTGTATAAGGTTGCTTCTGTATTTCTGGAAAGTGGCCAAGGTCAAGTATAAACTCAGAGATTTTACTGGTCCTCCAACCTAAACATAAATTAATTTAAAAGATATGTACTAATCATTATCCTCAGTGTTTATAATCCCTGATACAAACAAATACAGTATTATTGCTATTCTTTATGTAAATCAACTGTCTCCATATTTTTAAAAAGTCAGCAAACAAAACCTGTCCCATTTCAGGAATATGAAATTAAAAAAAATTACCTTTAAGGAAGAACATGATAGCATATTTTTGCAAATGGAAGCAGATCACGCACCCCATTTCAACTTTATCCACACAGGGTCACCCCTCCACAAACCTGCAAAACGGGTTAGATAAGTAGAGAAAACAATGTGACATTCTGTATAACAGGTTAATGAATTGTGGTTATAACAGGGCTCATGGAATTGGTTAAACTGCTATAACTGAGAGAAGGTGATTTATTTTCTTGTGGAGTCCTTGCCCCCAGTAGCAAACTTAATAAAGGCATTAATATGTTGAAGAATCCTGAGGGAAGAGTCTAGGTCAGTGGTTCTCAAACATTTTAATACTGCGATCCTTTAATACAATTCCTCATGTTGTGGTGACCCCCAACCATAAAATTATTTTCGTTGCTACTTCATAACTGTAATTTTGTTACTGTTATGAAGCATAGTGTAAATATCTGTGTTTTCCGACGGTCTTAGGTGACCCACGGGTTGAGAACCGCTAGCAGGGTCGCCTAAGACAATCGGAAAACACAGATATTTACATTACGATTCATAACAGTAGCAAAATTACAGTTATGAAGTAGCAATGAAAATAATTTTATGGTTGGGGGTCACCACAACATGAGGAACTGTATTAAAGGGTCGAGGCATTAGAAAGGTTGAGAACCACTGGTCTAGGTGAACCTTGAACTTCTTAACAGAGGGCTGTATTCAAGGTCTCTCTACACTCTATACTTAAATGATTAATTTTGAAAAAAATCCCCTGCCATTAGATCAAAGCATGCTTGACCAGGTCTTCTCAAATTCACTCATATTTTAGGTGGGTCTGGTCTTCCTTGCATGCTTTCTTGAGGACTAGAGCACCAGGGTAAACTTGCATCACATCTAATTTTATCGGTTCACTCTAACACAGTCCATGAGCACACCCGCCCCCCCACCATTGTCTGCATTAGTGTTAGTTTTATCCTGCACATTTCAAGGGGGCACGGTTGTTATAGACTAAAATCTCTGTAACTGTGGCCATTGGACCTGGCATGGCCAGTAAAGCCCTTTCTCCATGATTTGCCCTGATCTACCTCCCCAACTTTGCCTCCTTCCACTTGTCCTCATCCAACACACTGCATTTGTGTCCCATTAAATGACTTTTTTCTACGCATGCCGGGCTCTAATGCTCTGTGACTCAGCAGGCATGGCTGGTACTGTCTGCAGTGTTGCTATCATCTTATCTGTCATTTCCACTCGGTCTTTGAGTTTTCCCCTCAGCAAAGATTCCTCTATAGAGATTAATGGCCTTTGTCTCTTCCTGATCATCCTCTGCCTAAATAAAAGCTGCATTTGTCTCAGTGTCTATCTGGTCTCCCACTAGACTTTAAAGCCCTTTGGGAGTGGACTGTGGTGTGTTCACATCTGACTCCCCTGTGCCTGGCAGGAATGAGGGATGGAGAATTCTGAAAAGGCTAATGTAGCAAACTCAGAATACAGGCTCCCTTAATCCCACTTCTGGCTTCAGCCTCAGCCACTTGCATGCTATGTTACTTGGTTAAATGTTTAAAACTCTCTGTGCCACACTTTCTTCAATAGTAAAATGAAGTTTGCAATAGTCTCTACTATATAGGATCATCGTGATTAGTAAAGAAGTTAATATATGTACTGTGATAAGAATACTAGCAAATAATAAACAGGTTTGGAATATTAGAGATTAGTATTAATAGCATTATTGTTGCTATAACTCAATATATGTACCGTGATTAGAATGGTAGCAAATAATAGGCACATTTAAAATATTAAAGATTAACATTAAAATTGCCATAATTGGTACTGTTATTGTACTGTCTTTCATAATATAGCCAAAGGTATATTTCTCAAAATTGTGGGTGCATAAGAATTCTTAGAGAAATACTTTTAAAACTCAGAGTGCTAGGCCTTGGGGTCCTGGGATCTGCATTCTTACAAATATTTCCACAATTTTAGACATACTTCCAACACTGACAACTCAGGAGGTTATAAAATGCCCTAAAAGACTCAAAGATTATAAAATGTCACATAAAAATTAGGTTGTATTCCTCATGGTGATTAATTAATATACATATGCACCTACAAACCACTCAGATTAAAAACACTTTCAGGTATTCAAATAAAAACAAACTTTTCCCTCGGTAAGCCTATGTCAGAAATTTATATTTACCTACACATTAATTCTCTTTCATTACCATACTTGGTTATTTTTAAATCTACTTTTGTTGTCCAGCAATTATAAGATTAACTAGAAGCCCAATGCACAAAGATTCGTGCAAGAATGGTCCTTCCTTTCCCTGGCTGCCAGCACCACCTTTCCACTCCGGCTTACCTTCCCACACTGCCCAGAGGCCTTGAGTGGCTGGGGGCTCTCAGTGCCTGCTTATGCAAATCAACCCACCATATTTGTTTGGTTAATTTGCATACTCACTCCTGATTGGCTGATGGGCATCATGAAGGTATGGTCAATTTGCATCATTATCTTTTATTAGTGTAGATAATAATAATATATGACATACTTAGTTGAATTATTTGCAATTTAAATTCACTATTCCCCTTGCTTTCCTGGTCATGTTATACATCTTTTATAGATAAATCTAGACACTCAATTAAGCAACAACAAAATTAAATTAATTTTTGGAGTGTTGATGATAAAATAGGCAAGGAGAGACCAATAAAA
This sequence comes from Eptesicus fuscus, assembly GCF_027574615.1. Lineage (NCBI taxonomy): Eukaryota > Metazoa > Chordata > Mammalia > Chiroptera > Vespertilionidae > Eptesicus > Eptesicus fuscus. Next base: position 14,259,914 of record NC_072477.1, on the reverse strand, counting down.
AATTAGCATCTTGCAAGTTTTCTTGCATTGTAGGTACAACAATAAATTGGCCTCCCCAATATTTGCATTTCAGTTGAAGTTCTGAAAGATTCTATCTTTAGAGATTTATTGTATTAACAGCAGGTGTAATGTGCTCTAACAGCTGACACATGCTATACTATGAAGGGCAGGTAAGGAAGAAGGCATCGACAAAACTACAATTTTGAACAAAAACAGAATTTCATATTGATTTGTATTTGGCATAAAAAGTTCCAATAAGATATAGACACTGTAATTATAAATATTTTAGTCGATATCCAACACATTTGAATGTATTTATTCTTGTTGCCATATGCATTTTAAAAAGGCACAGTAAACAAGTAAAATATGGGGACAAGAAATATTTAAGTTCCATATTATGACTTAGAAATATTTTTATATGTTTTTTATTAATTTTTTTAGAGAGAAAGGAAGGGAGAGAGGGAGAGAGAGAGAGAGAGAGAGAGAGAGAGAGAGAGAGAGAGAGAGAGAGAGAGAAGAACAGCATGAGAGAGAAACATTGGTAGGCTGCCTCCTGAATGAATCTGGCTGGGTTTCAAGCCGCAATGCCGGGCATTTGCCCTGACTTGGAATTGACCACAAACCTCTTGGTGCATGGGATGATGCTCAACCAACTGAGCCACACCAGCTGTGCTGAGAAGTATTTTTAAAATATGTATTTCTGAAATAGTTGCTTTTGGGCCTAAGACAACTTTCTCAGGCCATGGTTTCTTCCTTCAGACTCTCTATGGTTAGTCATATCTAAAAATGATAAGGCCTTAGCTGGTTTGGCTCAGTGGACAGAGTGTTGGCTTGTGGACTGAAGGGTCCTGGATTTGATTCAGGTCAAGGGCACATGGCTATGTTGCAGGCTTGATCCCCAGTAGGGGGCGTGCAGGAGGCAGCCAATCAATGATTCTCATCATTGAGGTTTCTATATTTCTCTCTCCCTCTCCCTTCCGCTGTGATATATAATAAATAAAAATGATAAGAAATCAGGGACCACAGTATAAATCAGAAGAATCCCTACAAGGAAGAGATAGTCCAGATTTAATATGAAGCCATAATCCTGCCTATAGTGATTTTTAACTTAAAATTTTCCATTTAATACTATTCACATTCAAATATCTAAGAGTTGTGAAATGCAAGATATAATATAAAGATTATTTGTAAGTGGTGCAAATTAACATTCCAAAGAGTGGGTTATATTAGTTTTGGCATCTATTTTAGGTTCCATCTTAGTTGCTTTTTGTTCCTAACAGCATCTTAGAAGACAGCATTTCTAAGATTCTTTCTCCTACTCAATATTTATGTTTGCAGCAGGTACTATGTGCCCAGCACTATTGGAGGTGCTAAAGAGAGAAAAAGCCCAAATCACTGCCCTCATGGAGCTTACATTCCAATCTGGGAACACGCATTAACATAGTAATAGTACGTGAATATATGTCAGATTCAGTGAAAAGTGCTACAATGTCACCAACACAAGGTAGTGAGATAAAAAAAAGGGCAGCAGGCAATATTTTAGAAAAAGGAGTCAGGAGCGTTCAAAGGAGGACATTTTATTAGAGGCCAAAATGAAGGCATCTGTTCTGTAACTATCTGTGAGGAGAGCCTGAAGCTGCATGGCCACATGAGAGAAGGCCAAGGAATGAACACATAACATGAAAGAGAAACGTGTTTATGAAGTTCAAACTTCTGACTTTTCTATCTGCTGCCCCTGGCCACCCTACCCCTTTGAAGTTTGGCAACATCAATCACCTTCTAGCTTTAGATTTTCCATCTCAAAAGCTTCAATTTTATTTACGTATTTTATTTTAATAATTTGCTAAAAATAATTACCAAATTAGTATATGACTCCAGGTAACATATTAGCATTGTATATAAAAAAGTTCCCCTCTCATCTCTCATCTTAAAGTAGGCTTTACTTATTTTCCAAACATTGCTAACGTTCATTATGTTTTTCTTTTATTTCTATGCATACCTATACATACAGCAATATATACATGGTAGGTGGGGGTGTTGTTTGTGTCTTTTTGTATTACTATTCAGCATTTTTCTTAAATCTAAGTCTATATCTTTGTCAGATCCCTGAAGCTATGAATACCCTAGAATTTGCAGTCATTTCTGTTCATAACCAGATGAATGTCTCATTGCTCAACCCTATTATTTCTATCTTTTTAAACACTAAACTTACCATAGTGAATTTAATCCAAATAGATACAAAACTAGAATTCTTCATTAAATCTACAGACAAAAAAAACACATTTATTCTGGTTTACGATTTAGATTAGGGTTGGTGTTAAGGTTAGGGTTAGGGTAAGAGTTAGGGTTATTATGATCCCCCTCTATTCATCTTTGCCTTCTGACTCTAGTTAGCAAATATCTATTAAAATGTTTCCTATGAGAAAATATTTGCATGTTCATGATGCATGACCCCGTGACCCCACTAGCCATGACTTTCTTTTTCTTTCCTAGTGACTAGTCAATTCTGCCTTGTATTGGCATCTCTGGCTGCATTAGTTCTACAATCAACCCAAAGCAGCCAATATTGTTTTATTTTGTTGGTTATAGACTTAAGGATGACTAAAGTAATTTTACATCTTTTGTTTGCTTGGCTCTTTGAATTGCTCAGGGCTTTGCAAAACAATTTTTTTAAATACTTCATGGTAGTTCTCTCAAAGTACATTTTAAAGTCTCTCATAAATGGCTTTTCCAAGTGTTCCACCTAATACACAGAACCAAAAAAAAAAAAAAGGGGGGGGAGGGAGATCATTTATTTAACTTCTATGAAGTAAAATTTTAGGTTTTAGTAGGCCAAAGAGTTCTAAGAAACTTATTTGATTTTTTTTTCCTTTTCTTTTTCATGAGCAACTTACAAAGGACTCTTACAATATTCACAATTAGGCTTACAATTTTCTTCCCACAACTCGGTGAAGATACAAAACTTGCACCCACAAGCAGCTGCAATGACCACAGAATGACGAAGACATAGCCTGCAGTCAGCACTGATTCATTATGCCTGAAATGTTTGCAATTAAACTTAATGGAGGGGAAAGAGGCCTCCCTCTAAAAGCTGTCGTCTCCTTTTCCCATTGATCCAACCACATTATTAAACAAAAAATAAGAATATGTTTTTCCTAAAATTCACAAATTGATTCAAGTGTGTGTTTTTTTAGATCAAGTTAACATAATTTAACTCAACTGTTTGTTTTCAGCACTAGATAAATAAAAAATAGTTGTTATTGATATAAATTTTCAAAATCAAGAGATGTTAGTTAATATGGAATCCAGTAGAGAAAATCAGAATGAAGTTCTAGCCCAGTAAAAAAAAAACAAACTAAATTATCTAAACACACTACACCAAAATCAAGTTCCAAAATATCACTCTAGACACCACAAAACACAATATTTTGGAGTCTATAATTAGAGCAGATTTGATCTGACATTTCCTCTCATGTACATACTTGGGAAATTGAAAGAGAAACAAAACAAATAAAATAGAATATACATAAAGGCTATCAAGAAATCATCCGTTCAGTTGACCCTCATAAAATACTTAACAAGCCTTTAGGCGAAAGTAGATCCTATTAAACCAGAAAATAAACAAAAACCACACCACTGTGGCCAGTGTCTCCTTTCACCTCCTTTGTTTTCAGTTATATATCACATTAAAGAACCATGGATTGCACTACATTGCACACTTTCTAGATATGAGAAGTGAACAAACAGGTTTTCTTTCATACCCAGATCACATACAGATAAAAATCTCCAATGTATTGACCCAAAGGTAAGAGCATGAAAATTATGTCATTCTTTTTGACTCACTGTTGGATTCGAATTGTTGCTACCTTAAATTCTTCTAACAATTTAGAACAAATTCTTTTCAGAATTTAGAATAAGAGTCTGTCATTATTTTATAGTGGAATCAATGTGTCGCCAAAGGATAAAATATCTAGTCAGAAAATTATTGAGTTCTCTGAAAAGGCCAAACAAACAAACAAACAAAAAGCATATAGCTTGAAAGTTTCAGTTCATCACGCAAACATGCAAGTAGAATTTTCTGCAGTTGAATTAAGCTAAGGATTTTAATCATTTAAGTACCTAGGATGATATTTGAAATATTTTACTCATAAAATTTTAGAGTTTTGGGGGGAATTTTTAATTAGATTTTGGCACTTGCTGATGGCATTATGGTATAAACATCTTAAAATATTCAAGACACAGTAGCTTTAAAAGCCAAGCTTTCATATAAAAGCAATAAAAAATATTTTTCCAGCCAGTAGGAGGAGTCAAAATGGATCCTTAGATCTGAGATCACATTCTTTATCCTCCCTTCTTTCTCTGCTTTTTTGTTTTTCTATTCTAAATATCTTTCTTTTATTTATTTAGTTGTTCAACAAGTATTTATCCGAGACACATACTTTGTGCTAGGCACTGTTCCAGGCACCTTAGGTACAGGAAGGAAAGTAAGACAAAAGTTTTTGCTGTTATATTTTAATATAAACAAAAGAAATCTATAGTGTTGTGTGTCAGAAGGTGGTGTGTCGGACAGAAAACTAAAGCAAGTGTTTGGGCAGGGAGTGCAGAGGTAGAGAGAGAGAGTTGATTGTAGTTATAATTATGGTGATCTAAGGACACTGTTTGTCCCTTAGGACCAAAGGATTGGTTAGCTCAACTAAGAGCAACTGAACACAGGCCCACACTCAGCAGATCTATTTCACCTTTACAAGCACACAGACAAGGATATTTATCCCTCACAGCTGTTAATTACATGTGGGTTTTCCCATGATTAATTAAACGTGGTCTTGACCTTTGTCTTTTCTTTGCTTCATGTTACAATCCACACCACCCAGCCAAACCATATTTTTTTAATGGATTCTTGCTCTCCCTTTGGTACTCTCGGTGGTATTCAATTACATTTTTCAATTTTCTTGTTTGGCTCCTTTCAGTGAGAGACACATAACACTAATGTGAATTTGCTATCTGAAAAATTATTCATTTTCTTATCCAATCTCCTGTAGTTGACAGCCTGTCCCATTTTGCAGCAGAACACATGGCTTTACAAAGTGTATCTTGTCTAATAAGGTCATCAGAGAGCTTTAACGAAAACCGGGTATCATCTCATACAGCTGTTGTCAATCCTCCCTTAATTTTTGCATCACCTGGGTCACTTTAAAAATATTGATGCCTACACCCCCACATCAAAAGTTTCATTCTCTTGCCTGAGGTGGGACTCGGGCTGTAATATTTTTTTAAATCTCCTTAAGTGCTTCTATTGCGCAGCCAAGGAATATGGGAAACTAGGATGCGCCTTTTTGCTCAAAGTAAGCCAGAAATGCCAGCATAACCTAAGAGCTTTTGAGAAATGTGGAATCACAGGCCCCAACACAGATCTACTGAGTCAGAATCTGCGTTTTGAACAAGATCCTAGGCCATCTGTGTGTATGTTAACGTTTAATAAGTACTGTTCTAGATATACAATTTCATTTGTAGGTTAGGTAGGTCAGAGTAGAGAAGTTAAGTCATCTGCTCTATGTGGTTGGTAGATGATGAGCTAACTCAGGGAGAGGTGGGTTGAGAAGCCAGCTGTTAGGTTTCTCAATTTTAAACTGTTTCACATTGCCTCATCCCCTTTTCTGCACAAAGGACTGTCATTTGTAAGTGTCTGGAATGCTAATGCAAAATGGGGAAAAAATTCTTGCATAGATTAACTAAGAAAAAAAAATGTACATTACTGTTAAGTAAGAATTATAAAATACTTTTGAAAAGATACTTAAATACTTTAATAGAAAGACCCTGAGTGATTAATATTGATAATTTGGTTCTATTCAAATGACTACATAGAAATTTGCTTGTCATAAATATAATGTGCAAAGTTTTAGAAATACTATGTCAACCAAGTAATAAGGTTGCTTTCTCAAGTAGACTCCTAGGTCATACTTCTTTTGCGTAGTTGTACTGGGTTAATCCTTTTATCAGAAACTGAACAAAAGTAAGCCTCTTGTAGCCATTAAGTATCATAAATTCCAAGGTAGTAGATTTAGCTTTAACGTTCTTTAACTGTTCTGAGAAGCTATTTGACTGGTGTTAAAACATTTGTATGTAGTTAGGGCATATGGTATGCTCTAAAATACCTTTTATTCACCAAAGAAAATGCCTGGAAGAATTCTCAGCTTCATCTATACCTATCCAGCTCCATTTATTCCCCAAAGTAAAGATCTGTGAACTTGAGAGCAGGTGGTCTTGTTAATAATAATGGCTCTAACACTTCTGTGTGTGCATTTCAGCTTCTTAACCTTTCAGGAGAAATAACAGTCACATCTCACCCCCTACCACAACCAAGAAAATATTAAAAACCTATTTTCAAAGAATGACCTAGGTATATTTAAGTTAGGTAAATCCTTTTAAATGATGTAATGCTGTAATTTATCTAAAGTCAAATCTATAATATCAAATACCCTCATATGGAGGCACAGTGTTGTGATCTATTACATACTAGTATTTTCTTTTTTAATTTTGTCATTAATTTACATAATTACTTGGGTCTTCATTTAGTGCTGTAAATTTTAATTTTGCCCCCAATACACCTTGAGAAATAATTGTTCTCTAAGGTAATGCCATTTGTGTCTTATTTGAGCTATTAATCAACTTCATTGATTTAGGGTGAACCATCTCTTCAGTGGTTACATCTATGCCAAATTAATTACACATCAAACATGTCTCTTTGAAAGTTGATCTATCATCCATATCCTTGATTATAGGTATATATGATTTTTATTATAAATTATTCTCTACTCAATCCTCGTAAGTTTGTGTTGTTATTTTCCTCATTCTCACTATCGCAATATGTTTTACTGTTTGAATCCCAGTAAACCATTTTTAAGTCCAGGTTGTAAATCAGAACTGGTTGTGCTGAATTCAGAACAAGCCTCAAATACCCCTAAAGAAAAACTACCTCTTTAGGAGATAATGAACACAGCTTTCTACTTTTAATAACATTTTTGAAACTCCAAACTTGAAATTAAGAGCCACACTTCATTCAGGTTGTTTTTTGTTTTTGTTTTTTTGTTTTGTTTTGTTTTGTTTTGTTTTTAATAGTAACACTTATAAACAGTTTTGATACACAAGCTGTCAATTTAAAAACTGGGAAAAATGTTTCTTTCTTTCCTCAACAGTGTCCTTTGCTAACTATGAAAAAGAGGAAAAGATGCAAGGGGATTAGGATTGAGAGATGAAGAGAGAAAAAATAGATTTGTGAAGAAAAAAGTGGGGGTGGCAGGTGACGTTTCAAAATCAGAAAAGTTCAATAGTTAGAAGCATGCATTAACAACATATACATGTCCTTTGATTGCTGCGAGTGGGTGAAAAGGGGACGCTTTAACTATCTCTGCTTATATATAATGGCCCACACTAACTACATTAAAAGAACATTATGGCTGTTTCAGGAAATTCACAGTTCAGGGTGAATATCTCATCAATACCTACACACAGCAGGGTGCATTAAGACAGCTATTAGGCCAACCCCCTGTTGTGTTGAGTTACTGGTGGACATACGGTGTCTTTCACCCTTGACTAACGTTTCTTTCCTGTCATTGTGTCCTGCAGCAACTTGAACGTCTAAGGAAATTGAGTCTCACCAACAAGTATCCCCCACTACAACACACACATATGCATAAGCTTCTTCTCAGCCAAAGTAATTTTTCTCTGTATAACTTACTGTACTCAGCAATACATGCCCATGACTAATCAATCTGGGAACAAGTTAAACATGTAATGGTCATGATACTGCTATGTGTGGGCTCCAAACTGGAATAGGTGTTATCTCTTAATTAAATAAGGAAATATTACATATAATGAAGGAGGAAACAAACAAGAAATGTGGTTAAACAAGAAGGAATTGTTGGAATGAAATACTGGGGATTCACTATTTTCTTCATCACCTGAAGCAAATGCATTTTCTCATATTTGTTCCTAATAACCAAAAAGACACCTTCCATGAGCCTGCTAAGGCTGACAATATAAGAATCATCTCTTTTTTCTCTCTCCTGCAAACAAATATGACATCTATACAGTCCCATGAGTTGAGTAGGAATGGTGACAAGAAAAAAATAATATAGAAACAAATTCAAATACTCCAGCAGTCATTATTACTTGCCTATACTATAGATATTTTTCCTTCTTCCTTATTTTCAGGGCCTGATGTAGTTTACATTTGTCTCCCTCAGGGAGGGTGGTCCTATCCTAACTCAAAATTCAATCTGTTTTGTCCTATCATGAGCATGGAATATGATAGGCCAATAAAATCTTAGCATTCTGCACAATGCTCCTGGGAAAGGTTGCCTCACTATTGAAAAGTCAGTCAAGGCAAAGGACAGCTTCATTGTCATGCCTGCTGCAGTACCTGGAACACTCGCAGCCATGCTGAACACTGGAGGACAGTCTTTACAGCACAAAGATGGGAAAGAAACCCCACTTGAATCCTTGCTGACATTGTTGAGACCCTGATCAAATTAAATCTAGAGCTTCCTATTACCACTTTTTTGACATATATTAAAACTAGTTGAACTAAGTTGTGATTTTTTTTTCTCTACAAAAGATATGCTAAGGAATACAAACCTATCTGCAGAACATATATGTTGAGGACTGAAGTGAATGAAATGCTCATGTAAACATAGTGGTGAATTTCCCCTGGACAGCCAAAGCTTGAAATGTCTACATTTCATGCATAACCAGGGTAAGAAGTATTATATACTTCTACTGAGTTTGTCGACTGGGCTAACACATTTTTTGCTTTTTGCTTTCACAATTGAGAGATTTATATAAGGAGATAGGGGATAAGCTAAACTCTATTTAAACTGAATTTTAAGAAAGTACATTTATCAGATTTTTAACCACTTGGCCTTCACAAATAATGCAAAGCTACCATCAATCACGTTTAGTTCATTTTGGTTGGGCAGAAGAAGAAAAACTAAAATGCTTCGGCTTTCTTCCCTCACTTACTTACCCAATGATCTAATCTTAACACATTTTCCTTTCACCATGTCCCAGAAGAAATAGTGCTAAATGGAGAATGTGTAGAGAAAAGGATCTAAAGGGAAAAGGTGGCAAGAAAAGAAACTGAAGAATGAGAAAGCCAAGTAGACCAATGGATGAGGTCAGAAAAGGTGTTCTGTATCTTCAGGGGTCGTCAGTGCAGGGCCATTGCATACTGTGTACAACCCGCACACCTGTACTTTGTTACCCAGGCAAGAGGCTCACGGAGTCTGTCATCCAGGTGATTTAAGGGCCAGTCCTGGTGGACATGGATCATGAGGCAACTTGTAACAGAAGAAAGGCATGACTCTGGAGGAAGAGGAATTGGTTGAAGTTCTGCTAATTTTTCTCCTTGTGTGGTCTTGGCCCATTTACCTAACATAACTTTCAATTGCTTATGAAGAATCCTTCAGAGGAAGTATCATACTTACGGCAGAGTATTGTGGGAAGACTAAATGAGATCGCCCACATGAAAAGCATATTGAAATGCATTATGCATATGTTCAGCAATTCTCCAATCTCCTGTCTCAGCAGCCCTGAGGTGCAAAGCTGAGACTCGCCATTTCCTGTGAGCTGGTAAAGTTTTCCAGCTGGGGCGCAAAGACTCTCTCCAGGATTGGCCCAGAGTACTATTTGCTGAGAGAAAAATTAAAATGAAAATATCCTAAGTTTGTTTAACTATCTTAACTTTCCAAAAACTATATTTTTCCATGTCATATATGATTTATTCCTAAACCACCTGGAGTCTTCTAAACCAGATATTCACCAAACTTCATAGCAGAACCTAGTCATGAGAAATTAGACATCTTATTTAAAACAATCTGCTTATTGACCAAGAAAGAATTAGAGCCCCATCGACTGATTCAATAGGTATTTTCAACTGGGCAGAGGGAGCTATAGTTGAGTCATTGGTATAGAAATATATCATCCTCACCTTTGCCAAATTACTCCATTCAATGATTGTCAAGTTCTATTACTGTCATTCACTGGAGGTGATTAGAGGCAGGTGAGCACTATATCTCCTCTTCCCAATAGTCTTCTTGTCATCAAATGATATGTGAGCCTGGGCTATGCGGCAGTAAGGGTGAAAAATTAAGACTTTAGAATAACAAAGGCTTATGCCTACTAGAAGTTAACTGAAGGCTCTGACCTTATTCTTGCCTTCTCACTCTGGGACACAGACTGATAGACACCAACTAAATGAAATATTGCCAGAGGCAAAAGGAAAAAGTTCTAGAAGGTCTTGTAGCAGCAATCAAATGCTCAGTCAAGAAGGGACTCTTACAAGTTACTAACCATGAACACCAAGATGTGATGTGCCATGGAAGATAAAGACCTAGGACTATTTGGTGCAAAGCATTAAATAATTGCCTCCATATTTCACAATTAAAGCAAGTCAGAAAATTTTTCCACACAGGCAAAGATTTATTAGCAATTAGTCTCCTATGATCATTTATCTATTTTTAATTGTTTTGTGATCCAGCCCTTATTTCTCTAGCTATTTTGAATGAGAAGACAGTCCTGAATGAGGTAGAAAGAATGTAGAATCCAACAAATCTCTAGATCTTATCTAAAGGTATTAGCTTGCTGAGCTAGCTGCTTATCTGAGTGGTATGATCTGAATAATTGTGATGGTGGGGTCAGTGACACACTTCGAACATTATTCATTTGATCCATAAAAGGTTATTTCTGGCAAATCAAATACTAATTAATAAAACCTTTGTTGTAAAAGTCAATAAGGATCTTTGAAAACCTTGAATAGAATAGCCCCTTCTGGTAGTTTATTTCTATTTAGAACACATTAAATACAGGCTAACTTCCTATTTCCGCAAAACAAGTCACCTTAAAACTGAGTAGCATGCAATAATAAACATATTTCTCAGGCATCTACAGAGTTCAGTTCATCTCAAGTGAGTTCCTCATCTATCAGTGTGTTGGCTCGGTTCAATGTCTCTCTTTTCTCCTAGGAATGAAAGACTTCTAGGAATTCCTTCTTGGGCTATGGAAGGAGCAGGTGAACTCAACCAGAAGCGTGCAAGGTATCTTGAAATCTAGGCTCAGAACTGGCTCATTGTTACTTCTACCTCCTTCATTGAATCAAAACACATTACATGGCCAAGGTTAGAGTCAAAAGGTAGGAATGTTTCCCCCTATTGTGGTGGGAGGTTATTACAAAGTTACATAGCAAAGGCATGTATATGAGAAGGGGTACAAAATAATTATGGTCATTATTGCAATCTAACACCTCCCAACAGAACATATAAAAATTAACTCCTTCATACGTTATTTTGATTTTCACAACAGTTTTTAGGTTTCAAAATTCCCACTGTGTATTCTGTTATGTGTTCAACCCCACCCTGTGGCTACCAGTCAGGGTCTCTGACAACTACTGTTATAGTAAAAATTAGTGTTTTCTGATAGCTCTAAAGACTGCTGAGCAGAACAAAGGAATTAGACCATCCTTCCAGCAACATGAAGTAGAATAAGGACTCAAGATAAAGTACTTCTCTAGCTATTTGGAGTTAAAAGCAAAGACAGGCAATCTCAGAATATGAAACAAAAAAGTGATATGCCTTTTTGTCCCCTTCATGTATAAAATCATGCAGGTGACTCACATTGGTTTGACCATACAACTTCAGTTCTTCCTCTGTGGAGACTAGGTTAATAGAAAGGAGAAGAAGAAAAAAAAAGCACACACACAAAAAACAAAAAAACAAAAACAACAACAACAACAAAAAAAAAACACACACCTGATTTTCTGTGGGATGATTGAAAATCAGTGAGCTGGAGTATTGCTATAGTACATAAATTTTAGAAAGAGTAAAAAGATTCTAAAACAAATTTCAGATCCGTCTGATAGCTGGTCAAATTATCATTATAAAAGCCTGCTGGTAGGATGAAGGATATGGGGAGTGACATGGTGCTAAATTCTCCTGAGCGAAGAGCCTCAGAATATGCTAGATGAAAGCATGCGGTTGTCTTGAAAACTGCAAGATGTATCACCATTTTCTCTGAATTTTATTAAGCAATTTTAAAGTTTATTGGCAGTAGATAAAAGCTAGTATCACAACTGGCCCATGTTGCTTTCTGCCGTGCAAAGGAGATCTAACAGTGATTTTGTACAGGAAGCATATGCCCTCTTAATTACACAAAGCATTAAGTTACTTACAGAAGAATCGGGAACCATATGGCCCATTGGAATCGGAAGTCAGAAGGCAACAGAGACTAGGATTTCTATGCTTGCTAACTGATTGGAAGTGCCATGCAATAGGAGGTTCTTTTTAAACTAGGAACCAGTGCAGAATTTCATCTTTTCATATGGCTCCTTCAAAAGCTCTTTGCAAGCCCTGCCGGGACAGCTCAGTTGGTTGGAGCATCACCTCGGTCCCAAGTTTGCTACCAGGTCTGGGCACATACAAAAAGCAATCAATGAATGCATAAATAAGTAGAACAACAAATCGATGTTTACTTCCCTTCCTCTCTCTCTAAAATCAATCATATGGATTGATTTTGTACATAAAATAAATATATATGTATATTTAAATATGTGTATTTTAAAAAGCTCTTTACATTATTCTAAGAATGGCTACGGGGGTACAACCCCCACTTTGAAGATTTTGACCTAATTTGCCATATCTCTGGAACAGCATTTACTAGATTGTATCATGCTGTCTCTGTTTATTGACTCACAGAAATATGGGCTTTTCTAAGTCAAGGGCTCCAGCTTATGCAGCTGGGTTTATGTATCCTTGGTCTTAGCAGACTCACTTAAGGCTGAGTTACTTCCAATGTCTCTAGGACTGGATTAAGTTTATTCAAAGCTAACATTATGTGCCTATAAAGTCAACACTGGATAAAAAGAAAACTCTTTATGGATATCATTCACTTCCTGTATATAGTAGGATGTGAAGAAGAAGGACAACTGACGACCAGAAAGTTGTGTGGCTTTAGAGGGTAAAACTGGGCAGAGTAGCTTAATGTTGAAATTGGTATCTATTCCAGGATTGACGTTTAAGACCTATTTTTTTTAAATGACTTTAATGAATCATTTTAATTTCTAAGTTACAAGAAATCTATATTTACTGTGCATTTTAAGTTCATAATGTTGGAACAAGTTTTGCTCTAGCTTTTACAATACCTGTGGGTTATGGTCTTTATGAAGATGCAGCCACAGTAGGAAGCTGACCCATGACGCTGAGTTTGGTGGTGGAATAGTAAAAAGGGTCAATGTGCTGACCTTTTATTTTGCTTTGCAAAGGTGCCAAGATGGGTGACAAGGTGAGGGAAGCAAAACTACCATAATCCCTATCATGTGAAAGTGTTTCACTTCATTCTTTAATAGTATTTCATTAAGTTCGAGGAGATGTTACAAATGCTTTTTGTGCTTTTATCTTATTTACAATGCTCCTTGGAAAACCAAGTTTGTTCTACTCCCACAACATAAATATGACATTTTCAAACAAAGGAAATAATTTAAATGGATATTACTAAACCTTTTAACAAATAAAGATAGAAATAATTTTAAATTATTTTTTTCAAACTTGTAAGATTAAATAGTATTTTTAATGTAAAAAATGTGTCATGAGCCATCTCACATAATAATAAGAATTTTAATATATGTTAAAGAAAATGAATATTGATTTTAAAAAGTATAGAAATCAACAATTTTTGAAATCCTATATAATAAAAGCCTAATATGCTAAGTGTCCGATCAACCAGTCAGTTGTTCAACCAATCAAAGCATAATATGCTAATTACATGCTAAGGCTGCTCAACCGCTCCCTATGATATGCACTAACCACCAGGGCACAGAGAGTCAACTTGTCGACCAGTTGCTACGATGTGCACTGACCACCAGGGGGCAGACATTCCAACTGGTAGGTTACCTTTCTGCTGGGGACTGGCCAATGGGGACTGAGTGAGATGGGCTGGACATGCCCTGGAGCCCTTCCGTGGCATGAAAAGGGTCATGTGTTTTTCATTTCTATATCCTCAGAACCAGCCATAGTACTCTGCACATTGTAAATTCTCAAGTAATTAATTAATGGATGATGTTAAGACAAGCACATACATTACATCAGTGTGCTGTGGTCATTTCAATAGAATCATATGAGTATATAAGCAGATAAGTGAACAAGATCAAATGTATAAATTCTGCATCTAAATTACCACTTGATCTCTGCATACTGCCTGAGAGTTAAGCATAAGTTGAAATCCCCTGAACACAGTAGGAACTCAATAAATAATAAAAAATGATGAAAAGGCTATTTTACTAAATTGACTACTTATTCTAACCTTGGTCTCTTTGAGAAATACACATTTACATCAAAGTAAATAGCATTGACATAATTGAAATTCAAAGATCAAAAAATGTATTCAGGGTTGTTAAACCATACATTATTAGGATAGAAATACCGTTACTTTTATGATGTGTATAGAAATTGGGAAGAAAGTTCACATTTGCATATCAATGTGCAAGTCACCAAAAGAAACAGTTATAGAAAGAAATCTTTACTTATTATAAAAGGAAAATTCTTTGAAGCCATATTGTTTGGTAGAAGTCAATAAATGATTAAGTAAAAATGGCATGCATGCCCTGGCCTCTGTGGCTCAGTTTCTTGGGTTACATCCCATGCACTAAAGAGTTGCTGGGTCCATTCCCCATCAAGGTCACATGCATGGTTTTAGGGTTTGATCCCTAGTAGGGGGCGTGCAAGAGGCAGCCAATTAAGGTTCTACTCTTGCATCAATCTTTCTCTTTCTCTCTCCCTCTCCTTTCCTCCCTCTTTAAAAATCATTTTTTAAAAATATATTTTTTTAAAAATGGCATGCAGTTTCTTCTCAGATATGCTTATGGTGAAAATACAATCTCAAAGTGTGATCCAATTACCATCTTATTTTTAATCAACTTACAACACAGCTCATAGCAGAAGTTAAAAAAAAAATCTTTGCCACTGATTTAAGTCTCAGATCTCAAACTCATGGCCAGCAAACTATAGGCCTTAGGGACATTTATATTTTTTGCTCTGTGATATGGTTTAACCAGTCCTGAAACTAGACAAAGGACAATAAAAGCAGCCAAGCACCTATTGTGTTGCAATGTGCTGCATCATCTGCCTGTCCCTTACAGAAGTTTAAGTTTGTGAGCCTGGCATAAATTCTACTTCTGTTTTTTTGTTTGTTTGTTGTTTTTAAATATATTTTATTGATTTTTCACAGAGAGGAAGAGAGAGGGATAGAGAGTTAGAAACATCGATGATAGAGAAACATCGATCAGCTGCCTCTTGCACACCCCCTACTGGGGATGTGCCCACAACCAAGGTACATGCCCTTGACCGGAATTGAACCTGGGACCTTTCAGTCCTCAGGCCGACGCTCTATCCACTGAGCCAAACCGGTTTCGGCTCTACTTCTGTTTTATATATATATTTTAAAATGGTGTTTAGAGAATAAACCTTTTTCATCATTTCTGCATTGTCTTCCTAAACGTCACTGTTGTGTGTAATAATTCCTGGTGTTCTCTTTTATACCCCACTTCAGCTTTTACAGTTTTAAGCACCCTATCAATGCAGATGGCCCCAAGCCAATTTCTCATTCTAAGACCTTTCTCTAATTCTCTGAAACACTCAACCTTATACTTACATCTCTTTTGAAATCTTTTATGCATCTGTAAGGTCATATGTCTTATACTGGTTTACTTTCCTCAGTTCACCACCTCTGGTATTCTTCCTGTCCATAAAGGACAATTCCAAGGACCCAGGTCCTACACTGTCATTAACAGTGTATTTATAAGCATCTCACTCTCCTTAAGCTCCTATATTCAATCTGCCAAATTTTAATCAATAAGAAACCTCTAATCAGAAAGAAATTCCATCTCTATCTATCATTAGGTCTGTGTATTAGTAGTCAGGGTTCTCCACAGAGACAGAATCAATAGAATGTATATGTGTGTGTATGTGATTGTGCTGAGAAATAGAGAAGACACACCTCTAATATTTGTTCTGATATAAGCTTCAGCAACTGAAACATAACCTTAAAGGGCACCTCAATACATATTTTCCCTGTCCATCTTAAAGTTAAATATTAAGCAAAAAGATTTATATTTACATATAGTTTCTCCATATTTATTTATTTATATAAGTCAGGTAAAGATATATTTTGACTAAGTTCTACCTCAGTTCTTAACAGGATGGGTTCAGAGTGTGTGGTAAATTTTATTAGGGCTCAGATTCTATCCAGGGAGAGAAAAGATGGCCTGTGGACTTACAGAGCAGATACTTGCCAATGTTTATTTCAATTTGTCTTTAACAGCGTAGTTAATAAAAGCAAGGTCTTAAAACATATATATTGTATTCTGCTTACATCTCAGGATTGGAAAGAGAAACCGTCTCTACTGCAAACACAGCTATTTCCAAACTAGGCATTGTGCGCTCTTTCCCATGTTTACAAGTGCTTTGTTGGCAAATGTTGAACTTCTTATCATAAACATTCCTGAATAATGCAGTGGCAAGATTGCATTTGAGCCGTTTATCTGTGTTGTTAAACTTTGAGTTGTTCTCCTCATCCATCACAGCCAGAAGCCAACTCTGTCTTCCTTTGCCTCGGAGCTTCCTGTAAGGAAAGCAGTAGAAACTACTCATAGACATGTTTTTTCTTGTAAATACCCAACTGCTTTGAAAATAGTACTAGTAAACCATTGTCTCACACGGGGATGTGGAGTAACAGAAGAAAATGCTTTCAAAAATAGGCAAGAAAAAAGGAGAGATTAACTTCTGGTGTAGTGAGAGGATAAGATTCCTGATGTTCTGCAGTCAGGAGATATATTGCATAGTTATGTCTAGTTGCAGAGAGCTTTCCAAAGCCTCATGGAAGAACAGCTGAATGGTACACATAGGAAGGCTCCTAATTTTGTTGAAATATCACCATAGCAACATGGACACAGAACCTTCCAAATTGATGAATGTGGAGTGAAAAAAAGGGCCAGAGTACTCTCAGTACAGGCATTAATTTATATTGTAAAGTTGAAGTTAAAATAATAGAAGACGGCTAAGTTTTAATCAATATGTCATAAATTAAACATTTCAAGAAAACTTAACCCCACAGATCTTGACAAGGTAATCACAAGGAGGTACTACTTTGATACCACTATGGAGCTATGCCAAATAACACTCTATTGTAATAGAGAGTATGCACATATGTTTTGTTGGACAAGAAACAGCCTGACCATACACAGGATATATATTTACAGAATGACCAATCTGGATAATTTGTTTTTACTACATCTACTGATCAAAATACTTGAAGTCACCCAACCTTGAATGCATATGGCCCACAGATATCAGATATTACAAACTTAAGTTTGTCATTGAACATAAAAAATAAATTGGTCAAGTATGACCCACATATAATCTGCACATCCATTTATCCTACATTTTGGTTTTGGGAAAATTCTAAACCTTAAATTAATTGTACTAATTGGTATACCCCTTAAACCTCTTCAGACTTTGATTGATTTTTCACTATGTGTATGGTTTTTCTACATATATTTGTTGGGACAGAGCTAGTTTTTGTGCAAGACTCATAGTGGACATCCCATCAATATACACTAAGAGAATGAATGAATTATACTGATTCTAAATTATTACTGTAAAATAATCAAACACTGTGGACATGATTAAAGAATAATATGAAAACTCACTTTCCTTTTCCTTAGAGGAAAGCACGATTGAGTAAGTGTTGGTTTTTCTAGTCCTTTCCATGCTTTTGCATAATTATGTGCATGTTTGTGTATACACATTTTTAACTTAAAGAGCTCACATTACATATGTTTTGGTAATGTCTGGTTGTGGGTTGAATTGTGTTCCCAAAGAGGAATTTTGAAGCCCTAACCACCAATACCTATGAATATCACCTTATAAAGAAATAGGGTCTTTGAAGATATAATCAAGTCATCAAGAGGTCAGCTGGGTGAGCCTTAACCCACTGTGAGTGGTGAAGACACACGGATACAGAGCCCCACAATGTGACAACTGAGGCAGAGACTGGAGCAATGCCACAGAAAGCTGAGGGTTGCTGGGCCTCCAGAAGCCAGGAAGAGGAAAGGAGGATCCGCCCTGGGAGGCTTCAGAGTACCCATGGCCCAGACAATATGTTGACTTTGGACTTCTAGCCTTCAGAACTTTGAGAAAATAAATTTCTGTTATTTTAAGCCACCTTGTTTCGGTAATTTGCTAAGGCAATCCTGGGAAACTAATATACTTGCTTTTTCACTAGTGATACGTTTTAGACATCATCTCTCTTTCCATAACAGTGTGTATAGTCCTTCCCTATTTCTTGTATAGGGTCACTTACAGAAACACATTTTTAACAGTTGTCTTTTATTTTTACTTTTTTGCTCAAAGCTAGTGAATAGCAGGCATTTTTTAAGGTTTCTTTTTGCACATATTTCATGGTTTAAAGAAAGCGTGTTTTGACTGTGGTGAATGTATTTGAACATTCAGCATTGCAAACATGCACCCAAATTCCCAATATCCCTAAATGAAAACATAGCCAAGCATGTTCTCCCAGACAGTCATTTCAATAATATTGTGGTTGAAGTACAATCCACAAGCCATAAGAGTAGTACTGAATGAATTTCCATAAACTGAACACAGACGTGTCATCAGAACGCAGACCTAGAACAGGTAAGCTCTCGGCAGTCCTGGACTCCTGGGAGGATTCTCTAGCTCCCTTTAGTCATTACCACCAAATCTGGGTTTTATCTGTTGTAAACAAAAATTGTTTGGTAATTATAATCCCATATCAATCTCAATATTTCTAAGAGTTCTAGCCACAAATCCACCAACGCTACCAGCATTAATTCTCACGCTCACTTCCTGCTATTTGCCACCTCCTCTGTGCTCCAACCACACTGAGCCACTTCAATCCCAGAAACCCACTGTGCTTCCTCTTGTCTCTGAATCATTGCTCTTGACATTCTTGATTTCTTAAACATCCTTCCCTCCCTCCCAGCCTACCCCTATCTCATTGTCTTCTTATTTACCTCACTAGATTGTATAAATCTTTAAGCATCACTTTCTCCAGAACTCTTTTTATTCCTCCTCCAAGGTTATGTCAGGAGTTCTTACAGAGCATGCTTTTCTTTTATCAGTATTTAGCACTTTGCACACTTTATGAAAAAGGCCTGAATCCTTCTGTTCACTGCTAACTCCTGCAAAAAGACCACCAGAATGACCTGTCTATCAAACAAAGTCAAGGTTATTCACATACGGTTATTGCAATAAGAAGTAAGACTCTTTAGAATCTCACTTGTGTCTCAAAATGGGGAAGTCAGAGCAGATATTTCCTGGGTTTGGGAATCCGAGTGCAAGGAGCTGAAGGTGGATTTTTTTTTAAGTCAGGGAACTGATTGGGACTGGACAGTTAGTGATAAGAGAGTGTAACATTGGTGGACACAGAGAGGTGAGGATCCTGTCACGAGTCTTAAAGAGTAAATAGTTGTTTGATAACTGACCTTTTGCCCAGATAAGCAACCTAAGGTCCTGAGATGCAGACTTAGTTGCTTGGAAGGGTAATTTCTTCAGCAAATGCATTGGGTTTCAGGAATTTCTTGAAGCAGAGTCTAAAGGTATGTGTTACCATGTGGTTAGTGGCATCTAACCGGTCATGTTGACACAGGTCATCAGGTGGCCCAGTTTAAAAGTACCTCCAGAAACAGTGCATCCCCTCCCATGGTTATGCTTATGAATTGCACATCTGAGTCTCCCCCTGCCTCACTTTATGTGTCCATTGCTCCTTGCTGCTTACGGAAACTGCCTTTTCCACGGCTCTTTCCTTTATTTTTCTCTCTTTTCGAGAAGTTTCAGGCTTCTTACTGTCACAATCGGTCAGTTTTCCCCTCTCTCTTTTTCAGCACTGGAAGAATAGAGTTTGTGGTGAATATTAAGAGACCAAGGTCCAAGCTGAGATTAATAGGGCTGTGAAAAGTGGATTGAAGGGAGGTGCTTGGAAGTTAGAGGTTAAGAGCAAGCATGAGAGGCAGACAGAGCCAACCAGAGCTAGGAAGAATATAGCAGCTGAGAGTCATCACCTTCCAGAAGACACCAAAACCAGACAACTATCCAAAAGTGGGAGAGCAGCCTCCACTCAGTGGAGATAAGCAGACCTAGAAGTCCAGGGCAAGCCGGCCTCAGTGGAAAGCCTCCTTTACTTTTTCTACTATAGGTCTTGTTAGAAGCCATAATATATTCTTGGTGCTTTTCCCTAGGAACCCACGTGCTAAGGACTTTCCATCTTCCTCACAAGGAAGCATTCCCCTCTGTCCTAAATCCTTCATGATGAAAACTTTCAACATCCAGCTGGCTATGTTTCAAACAAGGAAGACTTTTGAGACCCATATAAGAAACTGGCAGGTGTAGTCTGCAGAGAGAATTAATAATATTAGGATTTGATTCAGACAGAAGAAAAAAAATTCAAAATCCATCATTCTTCCGCACATTTTATACTAGTAGCATAGTAATTTTCCACAATGAATATGAGCCACAAACCTTAAGCATTGAGTAATACTATGGAGTTGGACATGTATGTATTTGGACGAGTTTTATTAAAAATGCATATTAACCGGGATTAAAATTACATGGGTATATTGAATGCCAGCTGGGTTCAAAGAAAAAAATTACCCTTTTGCCTCCCTGCTAAACTCTAATGTTGCATGCTTCGCCAGGTGCATGAGGGACTTGATCTGTCCTTGGGGAATGGAGAACAGGCCACAGTCGGAAGTTAGAAACCTGACCTGAGGCCCCGGGTGGTTCAAAGTCAACTCAATTTGCACCTAAAACTGGAAATGCATGTTTTTCAAGGTGTGATTGTTAGTGCTCACAGATAGGTTTCTCTCTTACTATCTATTTGCTTATAGCAGAAGAACACAGGAACACAATACAAAGCAGCCAGAATGCTGCATGAAGTCAACCGAACTCATACACCAGAAGGATGAAGCAGGATGCTTGATGTAATTAGATAACTGTCTCAGGTAAAGAGATTTGTTTAAGCATTTATATCAATTACCTGAGTGTGTAGACATAATTCTATGCCAAAGAGCTCAGTCAACGCTAACAAGGCATTAATCTATTAATTCACACTAAGCGTTAAGAAGACCGAGTTTGACTCTAAGACCTGATATTTTGATTTGTGCAATGAGGTGGTAGCTGTTTTAATTTCCTCAGTGATATTATATTTGACTATATTGAACTGAAGGCTCTAAAAATTTCCCATCCAAGTAAATCACCGTTGTATTGCTAAGAGTTGAAAGTTTAAAGAAAACTACATAGCAATACAATTTGAATTTCTACAATAGCAGAAGTGTCATTTTCAATTCCTTATTTATGAAACTGACCCAAATGCATAAAATATTAGACTATTGGTCAGCAAAAATAGTTCAGGCACTGTTTCCCCTGAATAGAATATTTAAAACTGTGTCACAAAATTTCTCAGACATTGGGAATGTCTCTGACATCTCAATTTTGAATTTTTGGAATACAATATTTTAGCAATCAAAACTAATTTCTCCAGTAAGACCCCCATAGTGTCAGCACGTGTTTTTGGTGTTTTGTTTTTGAAACTTTTTTAATGTTGAAAATGTTTTCACAACTACAACTAAACAGAATAGGGAGATTTTTTTTTTAATTCCCCAATTTTGGGGGGAGGATTTTGAAGAGGAACTTATTGCTGCCTAATTGCATTTGTAATTAAACATTATTTTCCAAAATAATTGATATTTTAAAAATATCTTTATCTTCCTGATTCTCCTAGTATATAGAGTACTCTTTTTCTCTCCCCCTTCCTTTCTTCCTCATGGTAGCAATAATAGAAGTCATATAGCCATGAGGTAGAAAGTACAATTGCACTTTTGAAAGTCATCAGGTTTATGGGGTCTATGGTACAAATGTAAATATGACTCCAGGTTCTCCGAAAATTAAGGAAAACTGTGATGTAGACCAAATCCTCCCCCACTTTTCAAATTATAATTTGTATCAGTTGGTGGGGCCATGACAGAAAGGAGAAAACTTCAGAAGTGTTTAGAAAATGACAGGTAAAGAGGTTGTTGGAGAAAATCATAGAGAAGATGTGACCACTGGTTGGCCCATGAAGGAGCTAGACCCAGGTAATCAAAGGCTCCTCACCCCATTGCCTGTCCTTGGAATGTGTGTTCTACCCACTGTTCTCACAGTGGGACCCTTGTTCAACGATGCAGCTTTGAACGCTTAATGTGGTGATGAGACCACCTGGACTGGACACATGACTGAACCCACAGCAAGGATTCTCTATAAACTTATGAGATTCCAGTGGTAGGTGAGATCTACTTCTTGCAGCGCCTAAGACAAGCCCCATATGTAAGTTCCTGCTAAGGAAACCTGCCACCTACCAATCTGGAGTCACCTGCCTCTTTCTTGGTCTCTCCCTGCCCTCCATATATAGGGGCCAGTTTCATATTTCACTCAGAATTCCCAGGCTTGTGAATCAACAGTAATTAACTCCACCTTTACCTAATGGCACCGCTAAACAAAGGAGTGCACCATATGTGTGATCCTCGGCAGCCCACTTGCATTTTGTGACTTTTAATGGCTGCAATGAACATAAAGGTTTCCAAAATGACTTCTGAACCCTTTTATTGTTTTCCTTTTGAACCTTCTCAGAGGATAGCCTGGTGTACAGGGCTTCAATCCTGGCCACTCACATGCTTTTTTTTTTTTTTTTTTTTTCTTGTGTATATATCTCTCATTAGTAGTACTTGGAACAACATGCTATCTGGTTGATGGCACCAAAGGATCTTCAGTGTTAGAATCTTCAGTGTTACTTCATCAACTACTTTATTTTTCTCCTCAAAACTTCCAGACTAATTACAACATTGTCATTAACTTATGATTTAGGCAAAATGCAGTACTATGTAGAGTGCCTCTGGGCAGCTAAGTCCTTTCAGCTTTGCTTAACTATGCCTTCTGTCTGGTCTCCAAAGTTTTTTCAGTAATAGCTGATTAATATTAATACACAACACATTACTCTTAATTTAGTTAATAAATATATTCCCTAAAATAAAGAAGAATAGCTAATTAATATTAATACACAATACATTCCTCTTAATTTAGTTAACTAATAAATTCCTTAAAATAAAGAGCCATGAACTAGTTCTTAGTCCAAGACATAGGCAATCATAAAATAACAGCCTTTTGTCTTAAACAAAATATGTAATTCACACCCACATCCACAATGTGTGAGCCAATTCTCATCTAATGGAAACCCGATACTAGTGTATTTGACAAACTATACTGCTTTGTTTAGCCCATCCTCATTTTTGCTATGCTACAAAAGTTTTAATGTCAAACCTTCCCCTTCAATTTGAAAAGGGAACAGTTAAGCCCGGCTAAGTGCAAACATTTCCAAGACCAGTCCTTCAGTGTGTTGTGTTAGGATGAGTACAAACCCCTACATTTGATTAAAATTAAAGTTGGACACACTGATATAAATTATTTTAAAACACAAAAAGGATTCTTAAAAGCCAGAGATAATCATTAGACTATAGAAATGATTTTATTAAAGAGATGCCTCTCTCCTCTGCTTTAAATATCTTTTATGTGCATATATGTGAGCATGAAAATGACTTTTAAAGTTTATTGCAGGAAACATCTATTCTTTCCAGTTCTGACTTTTTAATTCCTGATATTTTCATGTTTCCTTTTGCCTTTGTTCTGGCATTTAGCTCTCTGGAGCCATTAGTCAAAGTGATACTTAATAGCCCCAATAAGAAAGCAATGTCTTTCAGTAATGCACATGACTGCTCAACGATGCAAGATCATTTTAATTCCCTTCCCCAGTGTTTTATTTTCCTTGAGGGGGCAACAATTCTCAAGGCTTAACTCTGCCTCAGCTGGTGAAAGTTGAATGGCCCTGCTGAGTGCTGTGGCATGCTTTCTCTCCTCAATGGGTCCGAGGAATCAAGTCCCGGATGCTCTTTTGAGAGTGAAGCATTTGAAGAACGTTAGTGGTTTGTGTCCGAAAATTTGTTGCTTGGAGAATTGAGTTAAACACAAGGGGACAGATAGGCTGCTATTTCCAAGACCTCTTAAAAGACATAAAATCACACCAAATGATTTGTCATTGTACAGATTTCTCTTCTTAACACCATTTTCCCAAAGGCTGACCTACTAGTTCAATCAGGAGAGAGGAAGTATGGCTGATCACTTGGAACAGAAGAAGCAGCCCTGAGAGCATCAGAGTGCTGGATTCCAAGTCTATTACTAAAAATGAATAATGGGTGAGCTGTAGGCATGAGTAGTCCCAGAGTTGCCTTTATATAAATATCCAAACTTCTTGGGCTCCAAGGCCTAGGTTATACTGTCAGCTCCTCTCCTCCCCACCAGGGCTTTTGCTTTCCAGATAATTTCCAAATTCCCCAGCAGTGCTTGCTTCAGTCCTTGTAATCATGCCACTGATGCTGGACCAGGGATGCTGATATGCTCATTGAGGTCAAACTTGGAACACTCAATCCCATCTCTTTCCCCCAGTGAAGTCAGGTGGCTCCAAATCCAGAACCATAGCATAGATGAGGACAGGGGACCGTGCCCAAAGCATCACTTCAGCCTTCTGATTCTTATGGGTCTCTGCTCAGGCCAGACTCCCCCACCCTCCTCCCACCTGCTGAAGGATTCTGTTGGTGCTGCGGGTGACCTCTGGAACAAACGCTGCTGCAGCAGGCTGATCCGGACTCAAAGGAACTCTTTCTTTGTCATTGCCTTTCTGCCCTAAGTGTGAAACAGACTCAACCACTGAAATCAGGTTGAACTTTGCCAAATATTTTATAGAAGTGCTTCTGGATAAGATCTCTTCAGATCCCAGAAAGCGAGGGGCATCTTTATAGGGTGCTTAATAGCAACAAATACAGCCCCCACCCATACTCCAGCCTTCGGTGCCAGTTATCCAGAACATGCCTATACATGGGAGCAATCAGGTGTAGAGTACGGTTTAAATGATCCTACGAAAACTTAGCTGGTTTGGCTCAGTGGATAGAGCTTCGGCCAGCAGACTGAAGGGTCCTGGGTTTGTCTCTGGTCAAGGGCACGTACCTTGGTTGCAGGTCCCCTGGCCCTGGTTGGGGGCATGCAGGAGGCAATCAATCACTATGTCTCTCTCCCATCGATGTTTATCTCTGTCTCTCCACCTCCCTTCCACTCTCTCTAAAAATCAATGGAAAAATATCCTCAGGTGAGGATTAACAACAACAAAACATTTATCCTACCAAAAACAAGCAAGGACAACAAAAAGTCCTATACTAGTAGTTCTGCCTCAGTCACATGAGAGTCGCTGAGCAGAGCTCCAATGTTCTCAGTCTGAAATAGTGCCTGCAGGGTAGTATGACCCCATTACTCGGACTGCATGTGAAGGAGACTTCCCTTGAGCAATGTTCTGGGTCTTATTCTCTGCCCTTGATACTCACTGAGTGATTGCCCAGATTGGCCAGGCCCAGAAGGAACAGAGAACATGCAGCTTGGCCCATCTTGGATATTACCGGTGTCTGTTACATTATTTGCAGGGCCAAGTTCAAAATGAATAGGCAGAGCCCCTTGTTTTAAAAAAAAGGGAAACATGTGCCACAAAATCTACTACATTATAAAATGTTTTACTATCTTCTGTGGTCTTTCTCTCAATCTATTCTGGGATCTTTTATCTGCTATTCAATGTCAGACTCGCTTAGAATGGAGATGCTGATGGGGTCAGCATAGCCCCTCTGAGGTTCCTAGGAGCCTGACCCAGCCCTGTGATTCTGTGATACATAGGGCTGCTTGCAGGGTCTGCCCTCCTCACAGCTGCTGGTCTGGTGTGCTGTGGGGAAGGCCCATCTCCCCTTTCCCAAGGCCTGTCACCTGCCTTTCCAACTTATATCAAAGGGTGACCACCAAGTGGTTTCAAGATCCACATTAGGACATATAGTCCATGCCTGGATCAGAAGTGCAGAAGATTGCCCAACCCACCCAGGCTCTGGCTAAACACTTCCAGACCTGGGTAAGGATGGCCACTGTCATGCCCCATCCCAGGATGAGACAGGCTGCCCATGTCTGACCCAAACCCTCCTCCTATGTGTCCAAGTCAAGACCCCCTCAGGGAGAATTTGGAGAGGCTGTGGGAGGCAGCAGTTGTTTTGAGAAGGAGGAAGTCAGAT
The DNA here is from genome assembly GCF_027574615.1 of Eptesicus fuscus. Lineage (NCBI taxonomy): Eukaryota > Metazoa > Chordata > Mammalia > Chiroptera > Vespertilionidae > Eptesicus > Eptesicus fuscus. Next base: position 14,233,654 of record NC_072477.1, on the reverse strand, counting down.
GGCCTGGGGTGCCAGGGACCCACGAATCAAAAAGCTTTCCTCAAGGAGCCTGGGAGAAAACAAGAGATGCAATCTAGGTGAGCCAAGCACATATTCTAAGGTGAAATTATTTAGAATTTCCAGGTGGTGGCCACAGACAACTCCAAGCCAGAGATTATGTTAATGATATTAAAATCAAATGTAAATTTGAGGACCCAATATATGTTATCATAATTTTATAAGAAAAGGTATTATGATAGATAGTTTATTATTAGAATTATTACATATCTTAAAAATAAAACCTGAAGACAAAATACATTTATTTTTGTAATGTTAGTTTTATTGTTTCAGATAAAAACACCATGAAAGCTTTTGTTCCATTATTTATGTGACATTTAAATTACAATTTGATTGGTTTATCTTGAACTAACAGTTTGCTTGGACAACATGTCATCAGCTGAAAACTTACCACACTGACTAAGCTCCCCACAAAGATTTCTTTTAAAAAGAAATCTGACGTGTTGTCACCCCACTGCTTAAGTTCCCTCACTAGCTCACAAATGCTTTGTGAGTAAACTCTAAGCCCCAACAAAGTTCTGCTTGGTCTGATCATTTTTTCTTTCCAAGACTTATCTTCAGCTTTATCTCTTTGAACTTAACCCCAACCCAACTCAAAGCACTACCATAGCTCAACTTGAGTCCTTAGCCAAAAACCTCTGCTCTGGCTTTTTGAATAAACAATACCCAATAAGGAGTTGTCATTTAGCCATATAATTTCTTTTACTGGGAATACTTTCTCTCACCCAAGTTCCTTTATCACCCTTCAAAATCATACCATTAGGCTTCACTTGCTCTGAGAAACCTATGACACTGAGACAGCCATAGTCCCTCCTTCTGTAACCAATAAAGACAGAGTAGTGCCCGGTCTTCAGAGCAATACCTGCAGACAGCACACACTCTGGTTGCATTATTTATCACCTTGTATTGCAACTATTTGTTTACATGTTGTCTTCCTATATATCTGTATTGGGAGGAAAGGAACTGTGTATCTACACACGTGGTTGCCTACAATAACATTTATGAACCCATAAGAAAAATAAGAATATGTAATAAAAATCCTACTCTTTCCTCTAAATGGGTCAAATCTGGAGGTAAATGGAAGAAACCATGATCTTTTGACCAACAAAGCAGATTTTACAATTGTTTCCTTTCAATTGGTGTGAACAGTCAAGAATATACTAATTCTAGGTTAACAGTGACAGATTAATTCCCAAATCAGGACCTTAGATATTATTAAGCTTTATAATGAAGCATATAAGATGCCCTAGGGAAGTGATGTTTTATTTAAATTCAGTTCTAAATGACTTCCATCTTAGCAGGAACCTAAGTTGGATAGATATCTGATCAAATATCATAAGAAGAAAGATAACTAAACATAGGCAACAAATGATAGCCATAGATTGGGATAATGTACCAAGTAATGAATAATAATCTTGAAATCATTGGTAAAATCTAAATCCTAAATGCTAGGATATATGCCTGTCCATTTTATAGATTAATAAATGAATGAAATTTCTGTATTGCTTCATGCAAAGCAATACAATGATTTGTTTTAGTAAAAATTCAAATTTATGATCAAACTACTTTTACATATTTTGGTCAGGGATATATTTTTTTCTCTCATGTAGAGTTTAGTCATTCATTTTATTCCCTTTGTTTTACTTATAAATATTTTATATGTTCATAATGGAAAAATATTAAGGACTTAAATATTGAGAGCAGAGTAAATGAAAGTAATTTCATCAGTATTCAGATGAATATTTACATATATATATATATACAAGTTAAACAATCTGTTCTACAAAATGCCAAATGGTGTATAATTTCTGCATCTGGGTAATAAATATGAATTTATATATGGAGACTCAAGTTACCTGAATCATAGTTTTGTGGAATCATAGGTGTCTGTGACCCTGTTTCAAGATTTGTGGCAGAGGGAGAGTCAGCATATTTTATGCCTGAACCTAGACTTGTTCACTCAAGAACTCTCTGGCATACGTGTATCTGGATAGGGACATGGGAGGCAGACTATGTGCAGAATTGAAGCTGCACAATAGCTCTGCAGTAGCATCCACTTAACAATGAAGGAGCTGATGCAATACTATTCAGAACCATAAGGATGAGTAATGGGAGCAGAAATGACACAAAGAAGACATGTAGACATTCTGCATTTGTGGAATGGGCACTGCTCTAAAGTAGGTGTGAGAACTTTTCACGGTTAGTAAGTTGTCAGTCACAGAGAAGAAATCCAGAAGGTTGAAAAACTGCATGCCCCAACAATATTAAGTAACAGAGCATTAAAAAATTAAGATGGGTCCAAGACCAGTTACATTGTGTTGAAGGTTCAGTGATGGCTTAATGTTAATCTGCCAAAGTAAAATAAGGTATGCAATTCATTCTAGGTGCCATGATTTAACAACAAACTTGCTGTCTATTATAAACACCCACACATTTAGGTGGGAACCAATAATTCTCTCTGAAGCAAACTTCCCTGCTAGGAAAGGAACCAGGGTCAGTTTTATCCACTGGTCTTATCTGGTTCTTAACACAATACCAGCATATCTCAGGAGCTAAATAAATAATGGATTCCATTATAATTCATAAGTGAATCAATGATGGTGAATGAATGAATGAATACATCAATAAATGTGGAAGCATCACAGGGGATTGTGAAGCCTTAGGCAACAATCTTGGAATCACAAGAGCAAAGATATTTCAGCTTCACTTTGGAAGAAGATGGACTTGAAGAGTAGTGAACATCTGACTGTACAGATGTTTTTGAAGAATCAGATTTGGATTTCCAGTCCAAGCATAAGCTGAGGGTTGGAATAGTGGGCTCTTGCAATGTATAAAGTAAATCTCAAGAGAATGTGGTTGAGCATGTTTATCCAAAACACGGACTGTACTGCACCCCAGGCTTTGCACTGAGTCTAGAGGGGAGGTCTATCATGATAAAAGTAAAAACAGTCATTGTAGGTGAATGGCATGCTCAGGCTTCATATTTGTAGTTCAACTATCATGAAGTAACACAAACATCTGTAACTTGTGTAGATTTTGCATATTTTTTATGTAAAAATTTGAAGTGACAACCCTTTGAGTTGCTGAACATCTGTAAGTCACTCATCCTAGAGTGAATCTAGTTCCCTTGGGAGTCAACATTTCAATAAGACTTTGGTTTCCCACTTGTACTTGCATTTCTCTTCAGTCGTCAATGGGTAGCATATGATCTTGAAGAAAGAATAATAGTGGAAGCAGTTATTTATTGAGCTCTTAGTCTATGCCAATCGCTGCTCTTCTGGAGTATGAGGTTAGCTAGGTTAAGCTGAGCTGTTGTTATAAAAAAATGCAAATATTCAGTTTCTTAAAGACCGAGAATTGTCTCTCTCTTTAATGTGCCACAAGAGTTTCAACATCACATTAATCATTGCTTTTCAAACAGAAGTTTAAACTGGGCTTCTGTGTACACAGTTCAGGTGCTCTGTTTGTGCTGATTTCTCTGCCTGGGAAACACTTTCTTCCTCATCTCTGTTCCTCCATGAGATGACGTGAGTTTCTTGACTAGGCTAGGGCATTAGGGGAATGGAGTGAAGAAATAGGAACACATTTTTTTTTTCTTTTTTAAATCCAAACTTGAGGATAAATTCAATGAAAGGGGTAAAGAAGAGAGTAAAAATATAACTGCAATTTCTAAAAATTATATTAATAAAACTGCCAAAAAGTAAGTAAGAATGAAGGGCCTTTTAATATATATTAGTCATTTAGTAAATGAAAAAAAGGGCATATGAATGAACAAAAAAAATGAATGGATGGTTGGGGAGGATAGACTGATTTCTGACAAAGATACAATAGCTTTAGTTGGATGAACATGCTGAGTGTTAGAATTGTTATGGAAAATCAAGGGAAATATTGTCTTATTAAGAGAAGATTTTACATATAAAATTACTTATTTTTTTTCTGAACATTAAAACGTCCTACTTACAATATGTTATTTCAGTATTGCCAGAACTTTCCTAATTTACTTCACTGAAACTAGAATCTACACCCTGAATAATCTGGTTTTTATTTTTATAATTTCCCATGAATTCATTTAGAGTAAAGCCTATTTTGTCCCTAATTAATAAGCTGTGGTGGAAACTTTAGAAGTCTATATTTGATAGACTCTCAATAGCTGCATAGTGTTCCAAAACAAAACATGATTGGAGTAGCACACTACAAGATTAGAACCCTATAGAGGCCTTTCTAAACTACAAAGTAGCCAGAGAAAGAATAAAGTAGAGGGGTGGGGGAAGCATTCTCACTCTCCTCTCCTTCTGTATGTGTAACGGCAAAAGTGATTTCCCACATCTCCTCATTGCCCTTTCAAGAAGCAATCAAAAAGTAACGCCACACTCTGGGGGACTTGGGGAACCTGAAGTGTCACTTAATTCAACAATTTACTGTTTTCATTGCTTTAACACCGTCTTCTTTTCCATCAGTTACGGCGCTGGGGGATGCATGAGTTCCAAAGGATCATGGCATTGGAATCGCTGTTCTGCAATTTGTCAGGAAGTTTGAGAATCACTCTGAGCAACTGCTAAACAGATCTTGAAAATCAGCAACTTATTTGAGGATTGAATTTTGGATTCAAAACCATTACATTTAGGTAAGCACTCATGCCATAAGTTCAGTAGGCCCTTGATTAGAAAAAAAATATTTATATTGAAAAGGAATTTGAAACCCAAAGCTGAAAGAATATTATGTGAGTCATGGGGTTTTAAGTCAAGTGTTATGCCCCTTCTTGCCTCCCCAAGGGAAAAAACAAATGTGTTTCTATAGTTTCAAAACAACTGGTTGAAAAAAAAATACTTTATTTTCTTTGCAGATACTCATTTTAACTAAATTTGACTCCTCCAATTCTTTCAGCATTGCATAGGCAAATAGCATATAAAAGTAGGGAGGGAAAAATTAAAATGATGGTATAGGCATATTAGACAAAGTAATGAATTAATGAAGTAGAAGAAAACACACAAACAAAAAAACAAACATAATTTAAGAAGAGTGCCTGAGAAAGGAAGAGAGCCAGAGAGTGAAGGAAAAGGAGAGACATGAAATTAGGGCTACGAAGAATCAGTCAAGAGGGGCCCTATCTCTTAGTGCATTTATAATATATACTCACACGTTCAATATGGTGAAATATTAACTGATATTGACAACTTTGAACCACTGGGTGGAAAGATCCTCTGTCAAATAGAATGATTCAAGACAGGATCAAAGTAAAGCTGGATAAGAAGGAGGAGGAGGGAAAAGTTGAAAAGAAGATCTCTAGGTAAATATAACAAGTAGCATCTATTCTGCCTGCAAAATGAGGATGGATGAAGATTAATAGTCTGCAGATATTCTGCTCATGCTTTTCAGAAGACCGTTTTGCTTTATTTATCTTGGCTGCCACAAAGAAGTGAGGCTCAGACACACACAGACATAGGAAGCATCTGCTTTCAGAAATAAATCTGTACCCACATTAGAGAAGCATATTATCTACATATATTTGATGGACCAAAATTGCAAGGTAATTATGCAGTTTGATGCTAATTTGTACCTTTCATATGACACGGACTGTAGTTTTGTGCTTTCTTTTATTCTTTTGGGCAAAATCTCTTCTCAGTTAAACACAATCTTAGATATTTACACATGCAGATGTGTGATATGGGGTATTGTGACCATAAAGTCATCAAAAGGGCATCGTTAGCAGATTCTAAGATGATTACTCTGCTAAAGTGGGCAATTAGTTAAAAAGGATAATATCCTAAGTCTATAAAATGATTATCACCCAGAGCCTGCTGAATATAGATGATTGGAAAAGCAGACAAAGCCCAAAACTATATAGGAAAAAGCATAACTTGCAAAAAGCTGATTCCAGTATCATCTTATGTCTAAATAAGAATAAAAATATAGCAGAAAAAATAATGAATTTGAAGAGTTTCATAATGCAGGCCTATCAACCACTAAATAGTTTTTGTTTATTATTTTAAGCACCATTTTAGATATAATCCTGAATAAAATTTTCAGTTATAAAAATAAATCATGTGCATATTGCATATATGAGTTAAATTATTTTGTTTAATCCTTTAAAATATGTCAAATAGAAATTATTATCTTTAATATTTTGAGGTAAGAAAATTGAAATTGATGGTTATCTAAATGTTTTAGCAAAGAGTGGAGGAGTTGTAATTCAACCCAAGTTTTTCTAAGCCCATACACTGATTATGTTGAACACAACAAAGTTGAGTGCTAACATGGGCAAAGTACAATAGTGTGCATAGATTTCAGCAAGCAATTAACTAAAGTTATTTAATTGTAAGTTTGATGAATACCACACAAAAAAAGAGAAGAGCAAATCAAACATATTATATTAAGGGACCCACCTTAACTGGTTAAGGTTCAGAAAGGCTTCCTTGATAAAGTAACTTAAAGTGGAAATCATATGACCAGTTACTTAATAGAAGGATGAATACCTGTTGAAGTGGATGAGATAGTATAGACGCAGACCTTGAAGCAGACATGAATGTGACATATGTGAAGAATGAAAGACAGCTCATGTCAGAGTAACAAAGAAAGAAGTAATGATCACTGCCAGCTAAGGGCAGAGCCAAATAATGTTGTCTCTTATACTAAGAGCAGTGGACAGCCATTGAAAGGCTTTCCTCAAGGTAGTGACAAAGTAATAAGATCAGATTTGGGTACAAAACAGAGAATGAACTGCAGTAGAATAAAAATGGATAGAGACTCAATAAAAATATTGCAGATGATCTAAACAGACACCTCATCAAAGAAGATTATTGATGACACATAGCATGTGAAAATATGTTCCATATTGTAAGTCATTAGGAAATTGCAAATTAAAACTACAATGAGGTGCTACTAACCACCTATTAGAATGGCCAAAATCCAAAACACTGGCAACACTAAATGTTAGCCAGGATGTGAAAAAACAGGAATTCTCATTTCTTGCTGGTGGGAATGCAAAATGATACAGCTGCTTTGCAAGATAGTTTGGCAAAGTCTTACAAAGCTAAGCATACCCTTCCCATAAGATTCAGTAACCACACTCCTTAGTATTTACTCCAGGAAATTGAAAACTTATGTCTGCAAAAAAATGCTTGCATATAGAAGTTTACAGCAGTCTTATATATAATCCTCCAAACTTGAAAACAACAAAGATGTCCTTCAGTAGGTGAATGGATAAATACATTGTGAATAGAATATTATTCAATGCCCAAAAGAAATGAGCTACCAAGCTTTGGAAAGACATGGAGGAACCTTAAGTGCATATGGATTTGATGCATTGTTTACTGCTCGTGTGCTCCAACATTTGAGTAGAGTTGTGACAGAGATTGTCTGGTTTGGGAAGCCAAACTATTTAGTATCTGACTCTTTAGAGAAAATTTTACTGACCAAAATATGGGTTCTGAACTCAATTTACCTGGGTTTTAATTATGCTCCTTCACTTACTAGACAGGTAATCTGGAACAAATTATTTTACCTTTCTATTTTGTACTCATCTAAAAGTGGGTATAATAACACCTACTTCATAGAGTTACTTTTTAAAATAAATTTAAAAAATGTTTGCAAATTACATATTATAAGTGGTCAAAAATATTATCCATTAATACAGATGTATTATCCTAGTATTTTATTTTTTAAATCATAATAAAAAATTGGGTTTGAAGGACAGAATTAGGAGTCATGTAAAATACTTAACATAATTCCTGGTACATGGTAAGATTTCAGAAAGTGTTAGCCTACTTTCTTAATTTCAAAATTGTAAATATACCAAAATATAACTAATTTCATGTAACAATCAAATATTGATCAATGTAAATTTTTGAACCTTTTTTCAATCTGTTATATACTCAGCTTAAATCACCTGTGAGCACATTAATTTATATTATATTATCTAGTTTAAAAGTGACAATATATTTGTATAAAAGCTTATGAAAAAAATGTGCTAAAGGGTTCACTTTAGGTTACTTTGTTAAAACTCCTAATAAGAATGTTATTTTTTTCTTTTTAAAACAGTATGGAGTTTCCTCAGAAAATTAAAAATGGAACTCCCATTTAACCCAGTGATCCCACATTTAGGAATATGTCCCAAGAAAACAGAAACACCAGTTATAAAGGATATATGCACCCCTATGTTCATAGCAGCAAAATTTACAATAGCTAAGATTTGGAAACAGCCTAAGTGCCCATCAGCGGATGAATGGATTAAAAAACTGTGGTATATCTACACAATGGAAAACTATGCTGCTGTAAAAAGGAAGGATCTCCTACCATTTGCAACAGCATGGATGGACCTGGAGAGTATTATGTTAAGCAAAATAAGCCAGTCGGAGAAAGATAAATATCACATGATCTCACTCATTTGTGGAATATAATGAACAACATAAACTAATGAACAAAAATAGAGCCCGAGTCATAGAAGAATTGAATAGACCGTCTAACCTAAGAGGGAAGGCAGGGGAGGAGGGGGAGGTAAGAGATCAACCAAAGGACTTACTTGCATGCATATAAGCACAACGACTGAACACAGACGGTAGGGGAGTGAGGGCATCTGCTGAGCGGGGGAGCGGTTGGGGATAGGTCAATGGGGGAAAACGTATTACTTACGTAATACTTTAAACAATAAAGAATTATATATATATATATATATATATATATATATATATATATATATATATATATATATATATATGAATATATATTTATTGTTGATAGTATTATAGATGTCTCCCATCCCTCCCTTACACCCCTTCCTCCCAGCCTCTACCCACCCACCCCCAGGTCTTCACTACCCTATTGCCTCCATGGACTACGCATATAAGTTCTTTGGTTTATCTCTTGTCGTCCCCCCAGTCCCTACATCGAGGCATGTCAGTCTGTTCCATGCTTCCATGTTTTGGGTCTTAAAAAAAAAAAAGAATATTTTTCTTTTGAGGCATATTTGGGAAGAATGTTTGATATTTTCAAATCTGTAAATCCTACACCAGGAGGAAAACTACCAGCTAATGACACAGTATACTGAAGTTTTGGATTCTGTGGATGATATAAAACCCATTTCACTCAAACAACTCAGTACTGAGTTATGCTTTAGTTAAGTCCAGACTCTCCCTTATTCCAAACAGCTGAAAACCATTGACAGCTCAGTCCCATCCCAATCCTAAAATCCTTTAAATCTTGATGTTATTAAAGAACATCGGGATGGTGGAAATTATCCATGAGCCTAATATGCAAAGAGTTGTCTAATACCAAGGCCAGTCACTCTTGGAAATAAGATACACTTCTTCTAGTGAAACTTTCTAATCCTTTCTCTACTGCCTTTGCTCACACATGTCCTTTTTTATAAACTGATAAATTTATTATGGCTAAATCTTATTTATTTTTCAAGGTCACCACATCTGGGAAGCATTTCTTGATTAATCTCACATTTTTTCTTCATAAGAATGATATGATTTTATATAATCATTTCTAACTTGTTTTAGAATGTATAAAATATAATACACAGAATGCATATAATACATACTACATATACATATGTAGAAATGTATACAGAAATATATGTATGTATGAATATACCTATATAATCGTGTGTGTGCGCGCGCGTGCGTGTGTGTGTGTGTGTGTGTGTGTGTGTGTAGACTCCAAGAGTTCTACCTTGGAGAGGAGTGAGGAGAGTTTGACCTTTAACACCTAAAATTGGTCTTGATCCAGATTCCAACAGTTTAGCCTCTGGAAGTCCATAATCCCTCCGTCAAATGTGTGCTTACTCTCAGGAGGCCAAATCTCCATCAGGTTCTCTCTTCTTGGTCATAATTCTTTTTGGTCTGGTGTTGCAAATTTTGTAGTATGCCATTGCTGATCATGAACTCAGCTTTTGGTCACTTTCCAACCACATTCTATCCCGCTGTGTGTTTGTGAGTTATATATTGGATGACCCCGAGAGAGTCATGAAGAGAGTTCATGTTGAGCAGCACTCAGCCTCCTACAGTTTTGATGTATCCTTTGGCAATGTCTTCCTTCCATTTCTACCCCATCCCCCATGCTCTTTCTCCCAGATTGTCCCAGGAAATCTACACTCTTATTCTATTAAAGCAACTTGTCTGTTTCACTCTAGTTTTTGTGAAACCTAGAGTTTAATGTCCAAGGATTCAGCAAAACAAAGTGCCCTTCATGGAACGGGAGGCAAGCTTCTCCCACTTTAGAATGCAGTCCTCGATTCAGAGGCAAATGCTTCCTGCTCCCCACACCATTCTCCATGCTACATAAATACTCACTTTCAGATTTAAGGGATAAGCATGTTCTTCTTCACCAGCACAAAAACAGCTCATCTGGAACGATAGCTGTCAATCGCCAAGTGTTTGCTGATAGACTTTGATTGACAAAAATAAATGAATAAACTAATAAACAAATAGCAAATTTCTCAGGACCAGGGAACAGCTGTGTATTCATTATCCTAAAACACTGCTGGGTTCACATAAGCTTCTTTATAAACATTTGATGTGACTGAATACCAAACTTAAATTTGGGAGACTTTATTATTTGTATTTCTAGACACATTTTTGCATATTTTGCAAATGTTTATAGATCAAATTAACTGTAAATGCCTCTGCACACTGTGGGATTTCACGGAGCTTCTTAGTTATCATGGTGAGTGATCATTTATTTAGTTCTTTATGTTAAAAAGGATTTAAACAGAATAACACCCTGCTGTCCTAAACATTTCAAATATGTGCCTTGTGCTTTGAATTGTTTGCAATCTGTAATAATCCAATCTTAGATAAGTGTCACTTAATAAAAAAGATAATTACACTATTACCGGTTATATTAATGTTGCCTGAGTTAGAGGAGGAAGATGAATTACTATATAGAGAAAGAAGATAATACATAAGACCCAAGTGGATGGAAGACAAAGATAAAATGACCCCAGGTTTAAGTTCTTAAAAATGACATTTTAACGTATGAGTTTGGTTATCCATAAAATCACTATACTTAACTAGAAGTTTATTTTTTAAAACTGTCTTTATTTGATGTCAATAAAACAATGGTTTAAATAGCATTCCTATTAAATTAAGGCAAATTGTAGACAGAGTGGGTTTTAAAATATGCAGCATTATTTACTCTCAGCTTAGTTGTCAAAGAGTTACATGAAGTGCTTTGCTGGTGTGTGGTCAGGGGCTGATGGTGGGAGAGTGTAGAAGGACTAATGTTGATTGACACTGTGGTGAAGTCCCATTCTTATCAAGTGTGCATGTCACTTCTGTTCGGAAATATTGGGAACTCATCTTAGCATGTGTCAATCATTCCACACAAAAGCAAACGCAGTTTAGCCAGGTAGGCTTTGTCCTCTCCTGTAAGGAAACTCATCTCAGAGGAAAGGGGAAAGGAACTGAGGATGGAAGTGAGACCCAGAAAACAATCTTCATTTTCTATCTCATGGCCCCTATGAATCGTCCCGATATTCCAGAATCTGTCCTTTATTCCAGACACTGGGCTACAAACTGCTATTCATTTTCTCCTTGACACCTCAGCACAACCCTTTGAGATGGGTATTATTAGTATTCTTTCCCTTTATATGATGACACTGTCATCTGAGAAGTTCTTTGCCCCAGATCATATGACTAGAAAGTAGCCTAGTAAGAATTCAAAGCCAGGGTTAATGGTTGCTGGAGATGTCAGTCAGATTTGAGTAGCGTATAGGCATTAAAACAGGTGGCTCATTGTTCATAGCAGATTCAGGAAACAAACAACAACAAAAGGACAGTAAGAGTGGGCTATGCCTGAAAGGAGGGGGGAAATAGGTAATGCAATTTTAAAGAATGATCACTCTATTAAAGAAAGCAAGTTATTTATTGATAATATCTCAATTAGTCCTTACAACAATGCTATGAGTCCTTACAACAGCAATTGTATAATCATAAATTTACTGCCGAGAAAAATATATCCAGCAGAAGTCAAATAATTGAAAAATAAAAATTTTTCACCTATAGAGCAAGGATTCAGTCCAGAACAGCAAAACCCATGACATCATGAATCACATTGGGGACATTTATGATTATCATTAAAGACAAAACCACATAAGTAATGTAAATACAGACTCTACTAAAAGTAATTGAAATGGTGACTATGCCCAAGAATTTGTTGTTTGGAGTTTGACATTTTAGCAGAGAGTAAGATGATAAGCAAAAGGATAATACTGTTATTGCTCTGAAGAAATTAATTTAATGTGTGTGTGTGTGTGTGTGTGTGCAGATGCAAATATGTAAAAGCATATAACTGAAAATTCATTTAAATAAAAATATAAGTAATAGAAAAGACTGGCTAAATGTATGAAAGAGGGTGTTCCAGGAGAAAAAAAAAAATTGGCCAGCAATTTTCATTGACATCATGAGAGAATATTGTCAGAGACACTGGTGCTGCTGAAGAGAAGTGAATGTATTAGGCATTTAGTGACACTTAGCTTAAAATATAAATATCAAAATAAGAGAAAGAAAGAAAACATAATTTCAGAATGTCTTAAATGACGTGGCAAAGCATTTATAATTGAGTTGCTAGACAATATATTGGTGCAGTTAGATAGGCATGAGCAGAGTAGGACATTGGGTGAAATGCAGAGGGTCACCAAGGTGGAAAACTCGGGGTGCTTAGCAACAGGCAAAGTTCCAAGCCCTTGCATGACCACTCCCTTAATCAGTAAGCATCTAGGCTTCAGCTGTTTTAGTTCCTGGCCCAGAGAAGCAGCAAAATCTGACTGAGTGAAGCCATAGCTGACATCAGGACCAGATGCATTGATTAATAATCCCAAGGAACAACCAGTCAGTGGAGACCACCAGGGGGGCACAGCTAGACAGTTGATGACTGTTCTATTGAAATTGTTTCCTGAGGCCTCTAGATAAAAGCCCTCGGTACAGGGACCTAGTGTGACTCTTTCCATGGGGCATGCCTGAGCCTTTTCCCACCCCCTTCTTTGCCTGGGATGTCGCTCTCTCTCAACCCCCTGAGGTCACTGAATCTTTCCCCCTTTTTTCCCCCTCACAGCACATTTTCTTTGTCTCTCTCTTTCTCCTGAGCTCCAAAGGACCCTCTTTTGGCTCTGTAACTCATTTCCTGAGCCTATTTCTTCTATGTCTCACTTGTTCTACTTCTGTGACTTTCTAAGTAAACTTTCTCTTATCATTTGAGTCTTGGCACTGAATTCTTTCTTAGCCAGAACTCCAGTACTGAGGTTGCTGACCCAAGGTCCAACACCTGCACCATTTTTATGCCACTAGCTTTGGCACATATATTTTTACTAATACCGTTTAAGCCTTGGGAGGACAAGGCTCCTGCAGCTTTCCTTGTAAATTATATTCCTATTGTCACAGTGGATAATGTACTCACTTGAATTAAAAATGAACTTAAAGTAATAAGTAAAGGATAATGATTAATAGGCATTAGAGCTGTCTGGGGGAAATATTGAGTGGATTCCTTCAGGTTTGGTGCTAATAATCTGTAAGCAGGTGCATATAGCATGTTAATAAAAATCTTGATAGCACTAAATTGGGAGAAGCTGGAACATAATTCAAATAAAAAACATATCTGTTATAGAAATGAGTATGAGGAAGTTGGGAACATGAAGGAAATAATAAAATGACATTCAGGGATACTAAATTCTAAATAGCATATCATAAGACAGATTTGAAAATAACCAAAGAAGAGGATATTAATGAAAGAATAACTCAAACTGTCTTGGAAGCCAAGAGTATAAAATTAATTATCTATAGGACATATGAGCATGGCCGTTTCTTTATGACCATGTTGCAAACCTTGTTCCGTAAAAGATAAATATTTTGGGGGTGCATGAAGGTCTATTGTTTGTGTTGGAAACTAGTGAAAGCAGTGTGAATGTCACTAAAAAAGGGGACATCAAATTTATCTTCTATCGTCTTACAGTACAAATGTATGCATAAATCCATTCCAGGCAGGTAGAGTGAGCACACTAGTTTTCAGAACAATCTCTTATGCTCAAAGAGAGAATTATAGTCTGCTAGAAAAGTAAAGCATCATAAATATAACTGCATATCCATATTATGATAAATCAAGGCCTAAAATGGAGAGAAAATAGCTAGGTTCATTTATGCAGAGGAAGGAAGTAGAATGTACTACTTCTCAAAAAGTCCTTAAGAACAAACAATGTATCATGCTAAATTCCAAAAGAAAGGATTTCTTTTTTAATTTCAGGTTTGCTTTTTTGTGTGTTTTTTGTTGTTGTTTGTTTGTTTCTTTGTTTCTGCTTTTCTTCCCATACATGTAACAATAGCAATAAATATTATTAAAAAGCCTCTTTTATATTTAAATAAATATTATTTTATTAACAATAGCATTGTTCCAAAATCTTGAGTTACTATAGTAATTAAGAATGTAGGTTCTGAAGCCAAATCTGAGCTCAAATCCTGGCTCAACCATTACTTAATTGTGTGATCTTGGCCATGTAATCAAATATTTGCTGCTCAATGTTCTTATCTGTACACTAATATGACTATCTACCTCAGAGACTTTTGATATTCAATTAGAAATTAATATAAAGCTATTAGCATAATTTCTGGAACAGTGTAGATGCTCAGTAATATTTATATAGATTGTGTCTGATAAACCTAAAATCATCAAATGTTATGGTTCAAAGAGTTTTTAGTGATCCCAATCTCCCCTGGTTATAGCTAGAGGATCTTATATTAGAGATTCCATTACTTTCTTAAGTTTATGGGTATAGTTGGTGAAAGAATAATTTCTTATCCAAGGATATCATACAGCTCCACTATGATACATGTTCCAGTGATATTTATGAGAAATTTCTTAAAAATTATAAAATGTATGAAGTTTGTTTTTTTTGTTTTTCATGGATTCCACTGGTCTTCCCTTCTGTCCCATCACCCAAAAAAAGAGCTCTATAGAACATCAAATGTCCTATGAAAGGCTCAGTTAAGGCATCAGCTCAGGGATGATATTCTGTAGGAATAGTGCACTGTCTTCCATAATGCAATATATACACTGAATCAGTGGCCACTTTGGAGTCAACCTCACCTTCTCTTTTTCAGTTTGTATCCAAGCTGTCATCACAGCTTGGTGTCATTACCTTAAAACAGGTACAGAATATAATCATTTTATATAAAAACATATTCTGAATATTTTATTATATTTTTAACATAATCAGAATATAATCACTACTATGATCCTGTTCTGAGAAATGATAATATCTTCTTAGTTTAATGGAGCAGCCTCCCTAATTAATATCCCAGCTTTTATCCTTACATCCACTAGTTTACTTTCAACACAGCAGTCAGAGTGATCATTTTAAAACTTCAGTAAATTGTCTCACTACTCTCCTCATAACGCTCCAAGGTCTTCCCATGTCACTCTGAGTAAAAGCAAAAATCCTCTCTGAGGCACACATTTATAACTTTGAGCTCCTCTACTATTGTTTTTCCCTAGATCATGCAATTTCAGCCCCAGTGCCACCTCATTGTTCTTTGAACAGCCCAAAAGCATTCCTCCCAAAGGAACTTTGCTATTTCCTCTCTGTGGCATTCTCTATCTTACTCCCTGCTTTATTTTTTCCTGTAGTATTTGTTAGTATATAAGGTAGATGAGTTATAAGAAGTGGCCATAATAATCTTTCTCATCCTTGTATGCATGTTCATTTTCAAAGATACTTTGACATTTTCTCATCAAAATAAGGAGTCTGTTTCTTCATTCCTTGAATCTGGGCTCACCTTATGAGTTTTCTGACAAAAAAAAAAAAAATGTACATCACAAGCAAATTTTCTAAATAAGACCCCCTAGACCATGCTAGACTGAGGCTATCTCTGATCATTCAGCCCCAGGCAAACCACCAGATGACTGCAGCAGCAGGCATGGCCAAAGGGAAGACCAGCAGAAGAACTATCTCATTGAGCTCATCCAAATTCCTGACCTACAGAGTCATAACTAAATAAAAAGCTTGCTGTTTGAAACAACTAAGTTTATAGTGATTTTTATGCAAAAGCATTATCTAATGATATCATTATCTAGATTACTATATCTTTTATATTCACAAATTATTATCTCTCTTAATTCTCCAAATAGTATGTAAGTGTCATGAGAACAAAATTTCTTTTGTTTGTTTTTAAATCGATTTCTGTTGTTTGATTAACTGCTATATTATCAGAACCTAGAATAGTTCCTGATATGTAGAATGTGCAAAAAATATGAATTAAATTAATAAATGTTTCTTGGTAAGCACACGACTTATTGGCAAGAGAAGAAATGGCTAGATACAACAGAAAGTATTTAATAATCTATGAATGTTCCTCCTGTGATGAATACTGGTTAGGAGCATAATGGAGGGCCTCTTCAGTCTTGAAAATCAGTGAAGTGGAGAAACACTCAGGGAACTCGTGTTGAAGTTACAGTTTTACATTTGCTCAAAATCTCCAGTGGTAAAATACCTACTTAAATAATTTCAGGATCATTCTCTTTTTAATTCAGATTCATCTGGAATGTCATTTATAGGAGGATAACAAGTTTTTCCCATATTGTCTGAACAGTTATATTAAAGGATTTTTAAAATCAATTAATCATCCAAGAAACTATGCATCTTTAGTCCATCACTGAGGTGGAACATTTGTTTCAATGCACAAATCCATAGCTACTTGGATCAAATAGAATGGAATTGCATTCACCAATTACATTCCCATTGATTAGAGGTTTACACTTTGATAGTTCCTAGAGAAAAACAAGCAATTGGTCAATTTTCTAGGAATTTCCAAATGTATTGTTTCTTACACCTAGACAGACAAAAACATGTGATGTTTGAAAAAGTGTTCTGATTTTATCAATAGGTCTACTTTTGTAAATTTGGATATGTTTACCTCAAACAGGTGAAATCTTACTTTACTGAATTTTAGCTGCACTTAAATATTCATATAAACATGCTTACTCAGTCCCATTCAGATTACAGATAGTACATTAGAGCTATAACCCAAGTAATTGAAAGGTTGATAGTGATGTTGTAATGGCAACCTCGAGGCATGCATATTTCTGTTAGTATCTTGTTATTTTTATCATTCTAATTCCTGTTTCATTTAGCACTGAAATTACATGTTGAAACTGTATTCCCTATAGAACATAATTTTTCCTTCCTTTTTATTTTATAGAAGCTTACAGCTGAGATTGAGCATTCAGGTCATTTAAATTATTCCTTTATTTCTCTAACTAGACTTTTGGCAAATCATGTATTTGCAATTAGTACCAAAGAACAATTTCCCCTTAAAGAGAATGTTTCCCCAGGCTCAGAAATGTTTATACAATATTTGTATTATGGGATCTGCAAAGAAGAAAAGGAAATTTTCAATCTGGTAAGCAGTGTATGTCTCCAGGAAAGATTGGGATATAAGTAGGAACAATGAGCATTTAACATGTCCAAGCATAGACTAGATTTTGAGAGAAAATGAGCATTATAAACTCAAATTATTAATAATTACTCAAGGGAGATAGTGAAATACTCATCAGGCAAATCTTAAAAAGCACTGAACTCTGAAAAAATTTAACTTTGACACAAAGATACATTATAACACAACATCATTGTTTTTTTCATTCTGATGCTTTTTAAAAAATCCTCACCTGAGGACATACTTAGAGGGAGGAAGGGAGAGAGAGAGAGAAACATCAACCAGGAATAGAACTAGCAAACTTTTGGAGCACAGTTGATTGAGCCACTCCAGCCAGGCACCTTTCTGATGCTTTTGATCCCTATGAAAAGCAGGGAAGAAAAAAGTAGAAATTAAAAATTTAGGTAAAATGCTTATTACAGTGATTTTTATAAATTCATTAATAAAGACAGGCCACCTTTAAGAAATTTTTCCTTCCTTATTTTTTGGAATAAACAAATCCTAAAAAGTTAATCAGAGCTCATTTGGCCAAAAGGCCATTTTGGTATAATTAACACATTCTCCTAACCTATCTACACTAATAAAAGAGAAATATGTAAATTGACCATCACTTCATGACACCCACCAACCAATCAGCAGTGAGTATGCAAATTAGCAGGACAAATATGGTGGCAGCTATGGAGCCAGCCAGAGCGGGCAGGAGGCTTGGGTGGCTATGGCGACAGAGGAAGCCAAGCTTCCGGCCCGCCCTGGCAAGCCACTGAAGGAAGGGCCTGTGGGCAGAGGCTATGGAGCTGGCCTGAGAGTGCAGGAGGCTTGGGTCACCTGGGCTGGCCACCAAGGGAGGGGCCTACAAATGGCCCTCAGCCCCTCACCCAGGCTGGCCATGCCACCATCGGGGTGAGGGTCCCCGCTGGGGGACATGGCCAGCTTGAAAATGGCCCTCAATCCCTTACCCAGGCTGGCCAGGCATCCCAGCGGGGACCCCCACCATGAAGGGGGGTGTCCAGCCTGAAAACAGCCCTCAGACCCACATCCAGGCTGGCCACGCCCCCCAGGGGGCACCTCCACCCCAATGGGGGCATGGCCGGCCTGCAAACCACCACAGACCCCTTGCCCAGGCCACCCCGTCCCTCAAGGGAACCCCCACCCTGATCCTGGAAACCCTTCAGGGCAAACCAACTGGCTCCCACCCATGCTCCAGGCCTCTATCTATACTAATAAAAGGGTAATATGCTAATTAGACTGGGAGACCTTCCAGGATGTTCTTCTGGACAAAGTCATGGTGGCAGGGCTGAGGTAGAGACAGTTAGGGGCCAAGAGGGAAGGGCAGTTGTGGGTGATCAGACCAGAATGGGATGGCAGTTGTGGGTGATCAGGCCAAAGGGAGGGGGGGGTGTTGGGGGTGATTAGGCTGGCAGGGGGGTGGCAGTTGGGGGTGAGCAGGCCAGCAGGGGGGGCCAGTCAGGGGCAAGCAGGCCATCAGTGGGGGTCAGTTGGGGGCAATCAGGTCAGCGGGGGGGGGGACAGTTGGAGGTGAGCAGGCCGGCAGGGAGGGCAGGTGGGGGCTGGCGGGGGACAGTTGGGGGTGAGCAGGCTGGCAGGCAGAGTGGTTAGGGGCAATCAGGCAGGCAGGTAGGTGAGCGGTTAGGAGCCAGCAGTCCCGGATTACAAGAGGGATATCCAACTGCCGGTTTAAACCGGCAGTCAGACATCCCTCAAGGGATCCCAGATTGGAGAGGGTGCAGGCCGGGCTGAGGGACACCCCCCTTCCCCCGTGCATGAATTAATAGAGACATAATATACTAGTCAAGGGTAAGCACAAGGCAAGGCAAAAATAGATCAGACACTACTAGTAGATGGCAAGGAGCTACACAGACATACACAGCTATTAAAGAAGGAGGTTAAAATGCAATCAGAAAAATGGGCTTTCTGAGAACTGAAGAAGCAAAACCAAGTATTCTAGAAAGACACTATATGGTTTCCTTCACAAGAAAAAACTTAGATACTAAGGTCATGTACCTGCTGCACACTGCATAGGCAAAACTATTATTCCATGACTTGCCTAGATTAATAAGTGGCACACTGGGCAGGGGTCAACAATTGAGAGAGGTATGGTTGGCTTTGCCAAGCTCATCTTATTATTCATCAACTAGCTTGACTGTAAAGCTGACTCTGGCAGAGGCCAGCTTTGCTCACTCCAGGCCTGCTTTTGGACCAGACAACCTCCTGTTTTTCACATTTGTTTTAGTGATGCACCACTCTCTTCTCCCAGGTAGCTATCAGAGTTGACAGCCGTTAATCCCACTTCAATCTGAATAAATCCCGCGAGCTCTGGCAATGAGCAGGTGCATTTCCACTCACCTGGATCAAACCAGAGTCCCTGGAGAATACAGTTTGTGCAAACAGCTCTTATCCCACTTGGCAACTGGAGGGCTTAGCACAAATTGTAGAACCTAAAGCCTACAGTTTAAGATAAGTGGCCTGGAGGGGAGATAAGCACACACTTCTGAGATGCATGTGGTAATTACTCCCAGCAGCCTAAAACATTAAACTCTGAATGATGAATTTTAATTTTATTCCCAAAGCCTTTTTAAAGGGAAGGTGTCAGAGCTTAGTACTTGCTACTGGATTCAACATAAATGACTACCTGCCAGTTGAAATCTGTTTGCCAATCATTTGAGATCTAATATATGAAAATGAGTATGTGGTTCAAGAGCTGAAAGGAAATGCATTATCCTCTGTATAATGCTGAAATCTTACATCACATTAAAAGGGGGAGCTGCAAACAGAACAGGTGGATTTAGACATAAATGACAAGTGTGCCGTTCAACCAGATCTCCGCTCAGCTAGCAGATCTCAGCTCATCTTGCTGTGGGGGAAAAAAAATGTGGGTTTCTAAAAGTTTAGGGGTTAAGCTCAGGATCGAGAAGACCAAGTCCAGTTATATTCCCAGACAGGAGGAGTAAGATGATCAGCCTGGCGAAAATGACAGGTTGATGGGAGGAAAGGACAAATCAACACTCATTTGGGAAGTTTGTTTCTGCACCATCACAGGACCTGTGAGCCTGGGCATGGTTTAGCATTCTTTTTTTCTGCAGGGCATCAAGCATCAAGGGCCAGCTGAATGTGTACCTCAGTTCAACACTTTCCAAGGCAGCTCTATTATTCTTTGGGGCCGCAGGGCTAGGCCCTCTCAGATATACAAAGGCCTTGTTGCTTTTGCACTGGATAGAAAATCCTCAGCATTCGCTGGTTTTTTTATTCTCTAATCCAATGTCTTACAAAGCTTGTTTGAGCCTTGGATATTGTTATGGGTAGAATTGTGCCCCCAGAAAGATAGGTTGAAGTTCTGACCCCCTTACCTGGGCATGAGCCTTTATTTAAAAACTAGAGGCCCAGCACATAACTAAATCATGCGCGTGTAGGGTCCCCTAGGCCTTACCTGCCATCAGGGCCATGTCTGCTGCCCGGCAAAGCCTTGCACACTCTGTGGATGATGCCAGCACGCTGCAACACTCCGTAAGTCCCACCCACCACAGGACCCATCAATACACCTCCTAGTGAATCTGGTAGTTGGTTGTGATGCCATCACAGGCCTTTTATGATATAGATAGGGTCTTTGCAGATGTAATCAAGTTAAGAGAAAATCATACCAGATGAGAGTGGGCCCTTTGTCCATCATGACTCGTGGTCTTATAAGAAGAGGGGAATTTAGAATCATACAGAGACACACAAGGGGAGGATGTCACATGACAGCAGAGGCAGAGACTGATATGCCGCAGCTACAAGGCAAAGGACACTTGGATCTTCCAGGAACTAGAAGAAGTAAGTCCTTCTTTAGAGCCTTCAGAAGGACCAGGCCCTGTTGACACTTGGATTTCAGACTTCCAGCCTCCAGAACTATGACGGAACACATTACTGTTGTTGTAAGCCATCCAGCTTATGGTACTTTGTTACAGCAGTTCTAGAAAACAGAAATATTGTATTTTTTCTAACAAAACACATTCAAAACACTTATACATTAAACAGGTAAATACAAAATTGCTCTGCTCAAAGCTGGGAGGAAAAGTCACAAGTCACCACCTGATAGGCTGCAGGTCTGTTACCCAGGGAGAAATCTGAGGTCCCTCTGTGGAACATTTAGCTTTTTCAAAGGCATGATTTAACACTTACTGAGCTTTTTATTATAATTTTAAAAAATTTATTTAATTTTTTTCATCACCATTTATTCCCCCACTAGAGGCCTGGTGCATGAATTTCGTGCACCGGGGGGAGGGGTGTCCCTCAGCCCAGCCTGCACCCTCTCCAATCTGGGACCCCTCAAGGGATATTTGACTGTCTTTTTACAGGGATCAGGCCATGGGGGTGTGGCCAGCCTGGGTGAGGAGCTGAGGGCTGTTTTCAGGCTGGCCACACCCCCTTCAGGGGGAGGGGGTCTCCACTGGAGTGTCTGGCCAGCCTGGGTGAGGGGCTGATGACTGTGTGCAGGCTAGCCACACACCCCCGGCAACCCAAGCTCCCAGCCCCTCCTTTATTTCTTTTTTTTTTTATTTTTTTTCAGTGCCTCCTTGAGCAGAGGCCAGGGCCAGCTAGAAGCAGGTATCTGGGATTTATTTATCTTCTATAATTGAAACTTTGTAGCCTTGAGCGGAGGCCAGGGCCACCCAGGGTTGGTGGGAAGCTTGGCTTCCTCCGTTGCTGAGGGCAACCCAAGTCTCCTGCTTGCTCAAGCTCTGTGGCTGCCACCATCTTTGTTGGGTTAATTTGAATACTTGCTCCTGATTGGCTGGTAGGTGTAGTGGAGTGATGGTCAATTTGCATATTTCTCTTTTATTAGTGTAGCTATATACTCTCCTTCACTTCCACCCACACCCTCTCCACCACAATCCCTATCTATTGTCTGTGTCCATAAGTTCTTTCTCTTTTTAATTTATTTTTTAACTCAAGCCCTCCACCACTCACCCCACACCCTCCACCCCAGTTCCAAAGCTGTCAGCCTGCTCTTTCTAATTTATCGCATATCATGAATGCTCATTAGAATGAATAGCCATAAACTGAAGATACAGGCAGCCAATCAATGATTCTCTCTCATCATTGATGTTTTTCTCTCTCTCTTTCTTTCTCTCTTTCCATTCCTTTTTTGAAATCAGTAAAAATTTTTAAAAATATTGGACTGGGTGGTTCTCTCTTGGAAGCATGCCTGAGTCTTTCTCCAACTTCTTCTCCCAGATGCATTTATCCTTGCTTTTTTTCCCCTAAATTTCAAGGTTCTTCTTTTACTTCTATAACTTGTTTGCTGAGCCCACACAGCCCAGCTGGCTCACTTCTTACACAGCTCACTTCTTCTAATTCTGTGACTTTCTATATAAACCTTGCCTTGTTAAAAAAAAAAAAAATCTACTGATTTTTGTCAACTTTCTTAAATGTCCACAATAATTTTTGTATTTCTTAGATATGGTGCCATCAGCCAGCCCATAGCAATATCAAATTCATTTGTAAATTTAATTGAAAAATATGAAAATTTTACCTAAGAAACTTTTATTATCTAATGTAATGATATCTTTTTTCCCTCTTCTTTTTAAATTTGTCAATCCTACAATAGGTTGTGTCTGTATATCTCAAAGAAGTTGCTTTTTAGCTTTCTCTTTAGAGTCAGGACATCTTCCAAAACCACTTTCTTGCTCCTCTCAATTTAATATTTTTAAAATACTCGTCATGTGAGGAAGTTATGTGTAAGTTAGACTTTGAATCAAATTAACTAATGTTAATTATTTATACATACTCTTCTGTCTAGATGAAAGCTGAATATGTGTAAACAAACTGATATGATTATTACTGTCTCCACATCTTTTCACAAAATTGATGAAGTGATTTCTAAAGCTATCTAGCACTTGAGTAGTATTCATTTTCTGTCAAGTATTGCCCTAAGTGCTTTTACATATTGAAATTACTTAATCTCATAGCAACCCCATGAGATAGGATGGTTATTACTCCCATTTTACTACTGAGGAGGAAATAGGTCACATAGCATTTGAGTAAATTCTCCAAGGTCAGGGAAAAGTAGCTCAGATTCATACCCAGGCTTTCTAATAGCTGGAGTCCATAATCATCTTGTTATACAAGCACTAACAGAACAGCATTCAATAAATTGATAATATTATAGAAATAAAAATAAAGACAAGGAAAATAAACATTAAAAAATCCAATGACAAAGGGCCACATATTTCTTAAGTTCTCCAAAATGTTTTTATTTGAGCCTCTTCATAGTAAACATGCAAACAAAACATACCATTCAACTGCATTGATCTTACACAGACAACTTCCTATCTAATAAAAGAGTAATATGCAAATTTACCATACCTCGACTACATCCACAAGCCATGCCCACCAGCCAATCAGGAGCAAGTATGCAAATTAACCCAACCAAGATGGCTGTGGCCACGGAGCAAGCAAGAGGCTTGGGTTTTCCTGGCAATGGAGGAAGCCAAGCTTCCTGCACACCCTGGCCAGCCCAGGACTGCTCTCAAGGCTACAAAGTTTCGATTATGGAAAATAAATAAATCTCAACAAAAATGGCTGTGGCTACGGAGCAAGCAGGAGGCTTGGGTTTCCTCTGCGATGGAGGAAGCAAAGTTCCTGGCCTTCCCTGGCCTCCGCTGAAAGCTACAAAGTTTCAATTATAGAAGATAAATAAATCCTAGATACCAGGGCCTCTGCTTGTGTTGACGGGGTGTGTGGCTGGCCTGCAAACCACCACAGGCCCCTCGCCCAGGCTGCCCCATGCCCCACGGGAACCCCCACACTGATCCAGGACACCCTTCAGGGCAAACCAGCTGGCCTCCACCTGTGAACCAGGCCTCTATCCTATCTAATAAAAGAGTAATATGCAAATTGACCATCACTCCAACACACAAGATGGCTGCCCCCATGTGGTCAAAGATGGCTGCCCCCATGTGGACACAAGATGGACTCCACAAGATGGCCAGCAGAGGAGGGCAGTTGGGAGAGATCAGGCCTGCAGGGGAGGGCAGTTAGGAGTGACCAGGCCATCAGGGGAGGGCAGTTGGGGGAGATCATGCCTGCAGGGGAGGGCAGTTAGGGGTGACCAGGCCAGCAAAGAAGGGAAGTTGGGGGCAACTGGGCCTGCAGGGAAGGGCAGTTGGGGGGGACCCACGCCTGCAGGGGAGAGCAGTTGGGAGGGACCAGGCCTGCAGGGGAGGGCAATTAGGGGCGACCAGGCCTGCAGGGGAGGGCAGTTAGGGACAATCAGGCTGGCAGGGGAGCAGTTAGGCATCTATCAGGCTGGCAGGGATGTGGTTAGGGGGTGATCAGGCTGGCAGGCAGAAGCAGTTAGGGGCAATCAGGAAGGCAGGCAGGCGAGCAGTTGGGAGCCAGCAGTCCTAGATTGTGAGAGGAATGTCCGACTGCCCATTTAGGCTCGATCCTACCGGGATCAGGCCTAAATGGGCAGTCGGACATTCCTTGAGGGGTCCCAGATTGGAGAGGATGCAGGCTGGGCTGAGGGACACACACCCCCGTGCAAAAATTTTGTGCACCGGGCCTCTAGTTAAAAATAAAATGAAAAGAACTGCAGCTTTTCATAAAGCTTTTCCCAATGTTGAATTTGGAACTTAATTCTTCAAATTACAAATGTATTTCTGCTTTGACCCAGTGATACTACTATAGGAGACCTGTCTAGCAGGTAGACTGCCCCATGAAGAAATGACCCATTTGCAAGGGTAATCATGGAAACATTGAGTTTAGTAACATAGGGCTGAAAAACACTCAAAGCTCTTGTTAGGGATGAATTGAATAGAGAGTTTACATTCTATCTGCAGACATGATAATGACTCCAACATATTCTTAAATTAAATGAATAAAATAATGCCCACATCAGTGTATATAGCATGATACAGTTTGTAAAATAAATTGAAGAACTAACTCTATCTCTTTGCACATGCATGAAGATACACTGGAAAGGTAGATTTTTAAAGTCCAAAAGTCTTCTTTCTCTTGCATGACATATTTATAAATCCTATTGGTTCTGCTTGCAGAATATGCCACAAATTGGACTATTTCTGACAGCCTCTCACTACCACTGCTCTGGCCCAAACCACTGTCAACTCACATCTGTATAATTATCACAGACTCTACCCTTAAACCTTCAAACCATTTAAATGTGGCAGCCACGGTAATCCTCTTAAAAGGATTTGTCACTCACCTACTGGAAACCCTCCCACCTTACAGTAAAAATCAACCCATAGTATGACTTACAGAGCTTTATAGAATTTGGCTCCAAATTTTTGCTTTTATCTTACTCCCTACTAATCTTCCCCTAGTTCTTTTAGCTGGTCCCATGCTGTGTCTAGAATTAGAAATACTCATTAATTTACAAATCAATGCAAATAATGCAAAAGTTTCTTCTATGGTTAAAATAGTAAACTGTTCATTACTAGATACTTTTATATTTAAATATGCATCGACATGCATAAATGCCCACATACCAACATACACAAACACACATGCATACATATACATACACATACAGAGATAGCATTATGATGTCAAACACAGAGTAGTGCTATGCTTTGTTTTCTGAGCTGCATACAAGACTCTTTACTAGAAAAGAGATTGAAAAACCTGAAAACAATCTTAGAATAAGGCTCAATGGTTGCATAGGGAGAAATTCAGGAAATAATTTACAATAACACAAGAGATCTGATCAAAGTCAGAGGAATATTGCTAAAGGTTTTAATTCTCTCTCTTTTTCTCTCCAACATTAAAAGAGCTAAAGAGCTATTGTCAAATGCTGTTAACAATTATTTGTCCAAACTTGTTTTCTTTCAACTGATTTAATAGATCCTCCAATTATCCAAGTCCCTGAGCTACTTCAATTGTGTGGTGATAGTGAGGGATTATTTATTACCTTATATCTTCTTACATGTAGAAATAATACTTAAAGAAAATTTTCCTCTGTGAAATAACCATTTTAAGTTCTGAATTTTTCTTTTGAGAAATAAAATAACATATTTCTGAAAAAAACCTCCTGAAAATAATAACTCCTTTGACTTAATTTAAGATACTTACATTTTTCTTTCACTTGCCAATGCTGAAAATAAGCACATGAATAACAGCAAGAAA
Source organism: Eptesicus fuscus (assembly GCF_027574615.1). NCBI lineage: Eukaryota > Metazoa > Chordata > Mammalia > Chiroptera > Vespertilionidae > Eptesicus > Eptesicus fuscus. Next base: position 14,207,033 of record NC_072477.1, on the reverse strand, counting down.
TAAAAAAAAATAACAGGATATTCTTGGTAAAGATGTGAACTTTTGACTAAAATTATAAGTATAAACCATCCCAGGTAATAAAATTTATTCTGAGATACATTTAAGTTTAGGGTGTTTTGGTCAAAGTAACTTAAGAATTATTGTAAAAAAGTAATAGACCTAAATTAGGTTGTGACTGAAGTGTGGTTCTGGAGCAAGTCAGCTCTAGGATCTTCCCAGTATCAGTTGACAAATCTTCACTCTAACAGTCCACCACTAAAATGATTCAGAGACTCTAGTACTATTTCTTTCTGGTCTCTATGCCTCCAAGTTCTACTCTTAAGAATAACATTCTGCCTCAGCTCATCTTTTTAAGTTGTATCTCTCAGATTGTAGGTTGTTTCCCATTACTCATTCCTCTAACCAGCTACTGCCAGGCAAGCAAGATGATAGGAACCATTGTCTATACTGTGGAATGAGCAAATTTTCTGGAAAGGGATGATCATAGAAGAGAAAAATGCCCAAAATCTTATTTATTTTAAAATTTCTTTATTGATTAAGGTATTACATATGTGTCCTTATCCTCCTATTACCCTCCATGCCCCCCACTCATGCCCTTACCCCACTGTTGTCTGTGTCCATTGGTTAGGCCTATATGCATGCCTATAAGTCCTTTGTTTGATCTCTCCCCCTTACCACCACCACCCTCCCCTGCCTTCCCTCTGAGGTTTGATGGTCTGATCAATGTTTCTCGGTCTCTGGATCTGTTTTTGTTCATTAGTTTATGTTGTTCGTTATAGTCCAACAATGAGTGCGATCATGTGATATTTATCTTTCTCTGACTGGCTTATTTCACTTAGCATAATGCTCTCCAGTTCCATCCATGCTGTTGCAAATGGTAAGAACTCCTTTTTTTACCACAGGGTAGTATTCCATTGTGCAGATGTACCACAGTTTTTTAATCCACTCATCTACTGATGTGCACTTAGGCTGTTTCCAAATCTTAGCTATGGTGAGTTGTGCTGCTATGAACATAGGGGTGCATATATCCTTTCTAATTGGCGTTTATAGTTTCTTGGGATATATTCCTAGAAGTTGGATCACTGGGTCAAATGGGAGTTCCATTTTTAGTTTTTTGAGGAAACTCCATACTGTTTTCCACAGTGGCTGCACCAGTCTGCATTCCCACCAGCAGTGCACAAGGGTCCTTTTTCTCCACATCCTCACCAGCACTTGTCATTTGTTGATTTGTTGATGATAGCCATTCTGACAGATGTGAGATGGTACCACATTGTCATTTTGATTAGCATCTCTCGGATGACTAGTGACTGTGAGCATGTTTTAAAAAGACCCTGAATAGCTGCAGCAATCCTGAGAAAGAAGAACAAAGTAGGTGGGATCTCAATACCAGATATCAAGCTGTATTACAAAGCCACTGTTCTCAAAACAGCCTGATACTGGCACAAGAACAGACATATAAATCAATGGAATAGAATAGAGAACCCAAAAATCCACCCAAACCACTATGCTCAATTAATATTTGACAAAGGAGGCATGAACATATAATGGAGTCAAGACAGCCTCTTCAATAAATGGTGTTGGGAAAATTGGACAGATACATGCAAAAAAATGAAACTAGACCACCAACTTACACCATTCACAAAAATAAACTCAAAATGGATAATGGACTTAAACATAAGACGGGAAACCATAAAAATACTAGAGGAATCCACAGGCAGCAAAATCTCAGACATATGACGAATCAATTTCTTCATCGATACTGCTCCTAGGGCAATGGAAACTAAAGAGAAAATAAACAAATGGGACTACATCAAAATAAAAAGCTTTTGCACAGTAAAAGAAACCATCAACAAAACAACAAGAAAGCCCACTGCATGGGAGAACATATTTGCCAATGTTATCACCGATAAGGGTTTAATCTCCAACATTTACAGGGAACTCATAAAACTTAACAAAAGGAAGATAAACAACCCAATCAAAAAATGGGCAACGGACCCAAAAGCTTATTTAACAACACATTACAACCCAATATGTTTCATATAGGTGTCCTACTGACTACAAGTGTGCCAAGAAGCTAGGTGATCAAAAAACATTTGTAGAATAAAAAATAGATCCATGTATGCTAGGCATATATGTCCATATTCTTATGATATCTGTCCGAATCTGTTAATGCCCAACACAATTCAATGCTTGCCGGCACAACTCCAATGTGATTGCCTCTTCCACAATGCAATATAATAGTCACTTCTAGTTTCTGAACCCATAGACAATGCCTTTAGTGCTATTTCATAGTGCTGTTCCTAAAGTCATTGTCAATCACTGATATTTTTTCTTTATTTGTTATCCTTTAGTTCAGGGGTTGGTAAACTCCAACCAGTGGGCGAAATACTTCCCACTGCCTATTTTTTAAAACAAATTGTTATTGGAACACAGCCATGTTTATTTGTTCACATATTTTCTATGGCTGCTTTCAAAATACATTTTCTATGGCTGCTTTCAAAATAGTAGTTTTGTCAGATAGATTATGACCCACAAGCATAATATGTTTATTGTTTGATTCTTTACAGAAAATATATTCTGACCACTTCTCTTGGTTCATCTGTTCAATGTATTTAACAAATTATTTAGTGAGCACCTAATACAAGTTCAACATTGGGGATTGTTGAACCTGGGCATTGCCTGACCGGAAATCAGCTAAGGGCCAGAGATGTAAAAGTAAACTAAAGAAAGTCTCTGGTAATTTACAAGTTATGATGAGAAAACAATAAAAATACATATATCATGAGGAAGATTTGATTGTTACGATTGAAAAGTGAGACATGATAAAGCAGCTGGTAGGCTTGGTGGCTGGGGTTCTGGTTGTTGCTCTTTCAGCTGTATAAGGCTAATCATTGAAAACTCTTCCAGTAGAGTGGTATTTAAGTAAATTTAAAAGAAATAAAGAAGAGATCAATGTGAATATCTGCAAGAAGTATGTTTTAGGGGAAGTAAAAATAAATTTTATCTTTAACAACAGAGCTACAAAATACATGAAGCAAAATGAACAGAATTAAAGGAAGAAATGGGTAACTCAAGATAATAATTGGAGATCAAACTATTGGGTAGTATTGTGTAGAAGATGAAACAGAAGACTTGAACAGATTATTAAACATAATGGATATTTTTAGGCCTCTCCACCCAACTGCATAAAAATACACATTGTTCCCAAGCAACATTGGGAACACATGCAACATTCTCAAGTATAGATCGTCTGCTAGTCCATAAAACAAGTCTCAGTGAATTTAAGAGTAATGAACTAATATGAAGTATACTCTCTGGGTGGAGGTGAAGAGGGAAAAAATAAAATATAAAAATAAAATAAAACACATGGAATTAAAGTAGAAATTAATAACTGAAGGATTTTTGTAAAATTCATGAATATGTGGAAATGGAACTACACATTACTAAATAACCAATGGGTCAAAGGTTAAATAAAAAAATAAATTAGAAATTATTTTAAGATGAATAAAGATAAAATTACAATAATCAAAAGTTACAGGAAGCAGCTAAAGCAGTTTTTAGATGGAAATTTACAACTCTAAGCACCTAAATTTAGAAAAGAAGAAAGATCTCAAATCAATAACCTAACTATTGAATAAAAAAAAAGCAGGGTAAAAAAATCAAATTAAACCCAAAGCAATCAGAAAGAAGAAAACGATAAAAACTAGAACTAAATAAAATAGCGATTGAAAAAAATGACCATAAATCAATGACCTGAGGGTTGGTTCTTTGGAAAGATCAACAAAATTGACAAATCTTTAGCTAGTGTGACCAAGAAAAAAAGAAGACTCAACTTTCTAAAATAAAAATAAAAAGACAACGTTACTAACCTTGTAGACATAAAATTAATTTCAGAGAGGAAGGGAGAGGGAGAGAGAGAGATAAAAACATCAATGATTAGAGGGAATCATTAATTGGCTGCCTCCTGCATACCCTATACTGGAGATTGAGCCTGCAATCCCTACTGGTTCATAGGTTGACACTCAATCACTGAACCACAGTGGTTGGAAAAATAAAACAAATTTTGAAGGAGTACTATTAGCATCTGTGTGCCAATGAATTAGATAATTTAAACAAAATGAGTAGGTTTCTAGAAAGTTACAAATAACCAAAATTTACTGAAGAAAAAATAGAAAATCTGAATAAATCTGTAGCAAATGGAGATAAAATTAGCAATTAAAAACATCCCCATAGAATAATCCAGTACAGATGGCTTCAGTAATGAATTCCATCAAACATTCAAAGAATAATTAATCAAAATATTTCACAAGAAGAAAAAGGAACAAGTTTCCAAATCCTTTTTATGAGGCTAATGTTATCCTGATGTACAAGCCAGGCAAAATATCAAAAGAAAATCACACTATAGACTAATATTTCTTTTTCCTTCTTTTTTCCCCCCACAAACTCCTCAACAAAAACTAGCAAACAAAGTCTAGTAACATATAGAAAGATTTATACAGCATGTCCAAGTGATCTGTACCTCAAGAATACAGATTGGTTTATCAACCAAGGTCAAGAATGAATTATTTCCTTCTGTCCCAACTATAAAAGAAACTTGCCTCTGACAGTCTGAAAACAACAGGAACAAAATCTTTGAAATATAAAATAAGTAATTACATTTCAAATTCATGGTGATAAAGTAATTTCTGTAAAAAACTAATTATGTCAGAAACATCATTTGCAATTGGAGTGACTGGTTGGTTTATAGTAATCCAAATAATCTCAAGAATCCAATAGTATTTTGCTCTAGAAAGACTGGTTAACAAGTCTATTGTGGTGGTTAATGCCTTCAGTTCTTTTAAGATTATCTTTGATTTAATCGGGGTAGGGTAAATAGGCTTTCAAGTTGTATATTGGATCCTTTGTCCATGAAAACCAATATCGGGATTTCTAATACTTGGAAACTGGAAAATAATCTATGTCAGATTAATTTGGGCCAGAAGCCCATTTATAACCAGAATTTTATTTATAATCTGAATCTGATCTTATTCAGATTATTGTAGTTGTATCTGAACATGGGAATTACATGGGAATTAGCAGTTGGTCTATTTCTCTCCTTCCAAAGAATCATACCAGAGAGTTAACAAGAAAATTTCATGTGGTGCCCTTGTAATATTGTAGGTCATTGATTTCACACCTGCTCCCAAGACTATAGTCAAGGGTTCTGGGGTGATAAATAAACTTATGTCTAGAAGCTATCAGATCCAATGACTAACAAGCTGGTTTGATTCCGAGGACCTATTTCCCAAGCTTGCTGTAAAATTAGACCTGCAAAGCAAAGGATTAACTCTTTTTAATTTACTGATGGCAAATAATTGTAGGCCATACCTCACAAGTGAACACATGAAATCATAAACATGTCAAATGAGTCATTTTTACAGTGAGGGTTATTGCCCATACCCAAGGGCTTGCTGAGCCAGACCTCTAGAAGCAGATTCATCACCCATGGGGTCTAAAGGTCAAGTGTGCAAAGGGTACAGCTCTGGAATGGGGTTCCTTGACTTGCAATCCATGTAATGAGTTTCAGATTTATCAGTTATGTGATGGGATGAATAATAGTACCTACCATATAAAGTTACTGAGAGAATCAAATAGGTGGGTATGGTAAGGATTCAGAAGTGTGTGACTTACTAAACTGAAGTTGTCACTATTATTTTGTCTTTATTTTAGACATAATAAACCCAGGGCCCTGTGAATATGTCCTCTAATCTCAGTAATTTATATAATTTTCTAAAAATTTGAAAAACATACCCTATTGTCTGAAAAACCTCATTATTGACTCATCTGAATATTTTCAAGATATTATGAATGCACTCTTAAAATCATGATTAATGATTTCCATATGGATTTTCTAAAACTCATGGAAGTGTTCCACAAGTAAGAAACATTTTTTTCATTATACAGCATCATTAGTAAATAATTTGGTACCCAGGAGAATATATTCTGGCAATCATTTCTGATGCTTTCTTAAAGCAAAGTTTGTTGAACAACATTCCCTGATCTCATTTTGGTTGTGAATTAATTGCCAGAGTCTATGTTTATCAGAGAAAGCTTTGAAACATTATTTGTCTTTCTGCCTGCATTAGGATAGTCCAGGATAGGCTGTAGTAATAAACAAACCTAAAACCTCATTGGCTTGTCACAACAAAGGTTTATTTCTTGCTTGGGCCACAGTTTGGGCATCTCTCTTCCAACTTCAACTACTGTTTCTGGAACAGATGGCCTCTAAATATTTTGGAGGGGAGTCTGGAGGGACATTCAAGATGCTTCAAAAAGCAAGATGGGCCTAAAATCAGTCTGTATCATTTGGCCACATTGCACTTACCCAAATTCAGGGAGATGGGCCCAGCCTCACTCTATGGGAAGCTGCTGAATTAACCTGGCTGTTTGCTTTGGAAAGGAAGATGAGCAGAGAACTCAGAACCATGTCTCTGCCATACAGACCCACATCCACACACAAATTGTAATTCTGCATGTTGGTGAGTCTCAAAACAGCGAAACAGAATTATTTTAGGATGATGATAGCAGGGTCTGGCACACAGAAGGTGCTTCAAGAATGCTGGTGGATTAATTGATGTAAAACCACAATTTTTAAAAAACTAAACAATGTTGATTATCTCTAATACTGACTGATTACATAAAGTTCCTCTCAATCAGGTTTTGATTTCAGGTATGATTTATTTTATTTTCTAAATCAAATCCTTTTTTTTTAATTGATTTTGAGAGAGAGAGAGAGAGGAGAGAGAGAGAGAGAGAGAGAGAGAGAGAGAGAGAGAGAGAGAGAGATTTATCGTTCCATTTATCCATGCATTCATTGGCTGACTCTTGTAGGTTCCATGACCAGGGATCAAACCTGAAACTTCAATATGTCTGATGACTCTCCAACCAACTGAGATACCAGGTCAGGACATTTTTGTTTGTTTTGGAAACAAACAGTTACACTTAGTTTTATTTGCATTTTATTATTTATTTTTAAACTAGAGGCCCGGTGCATGAAAATTCATGCACTGGTTGGGGGGTACTTCAGCCCAGCCTACCCCTCTCACAGTCCAGGAGCCCTCAGAGGCGGGAGGCAACCCGGTGATCAGGGGAAGGTGATGGCCCATCACACCTTTGCTGCTGCCACTGCTGGCAGCGAAAGCCTCAGCCAGCCCTGGCTACCTGAGCCTCAGGTAGCCCTGGGCAGCTGGGCAGCCGATATCTGAGGCTTGCCTGCACCTTGGGCCAGCCCTGCACAGCTGAGCAGCTGACATCTGAGGCTTGCCTGTGCCTCAGGCTGGCCCTGGATGTCTGGGGGGCTGAGGGGACTGGGGGACTCCGGAGGTAGGTGAGCTGCGTGGCTGGGACTGCCTGGGGGTGGGCCCAGCCTTGCCACATGCCTGCCCCCCTGGTGGGGCTGAGGGGACTGGGCACTGCCATCTTGTGGCTGTTGGTGCTGCCATATTTGAGGGTGGGGCAGCCAATTAGCATATTCCCTTCTTATTGGCTGTGGGTGCCGCCATCTTTGATGGCAGGGCAGTCAATTAGCATAGTCCCTCTTTATTAGATAGGATGTATCACATTATTATGATTACAACCTTATGTAATAAAAGCCTAATATGCAAATTGTCTCCTTGGGCAGTGGTTTGACCGGGAGTTTGACCGCTTGCTATGACGTGCACTGACCACCAGGGCACGGTGCAGAACATGGCGGGCATCGGTGACATACTACTGGCAGCGGGTGGCAATGGAGGTGCTTCTGGCACCAATGGGCCCTGATGAAAGTGGGACCACAGTGGGATGGTGGAGCAGGTGAGCAGGCAGTGCCAGGCCAAGGCAGGTGTGAGTGGGTACCCGATCACCCTGCAGATCTCCCTGCAGATGGCGACCAGCAATGGCAGCAGGGGGTGGGGCCACCTTCCGGCTCCCAGGTGCTGAGGGAGAAAGGGCAAATAGCAATATTAAAATATTTCTTTGAATTATTTCCCTTTCAATGTGCATGAATCCATGCACTGGGCCACTAGTGACATTATACTTACTCTTACCTCTGATTTCTGGGAAGCAATACACGTTTTACACTTGGCTGGTATTAAGTATGTTTCCTTTAAAGTAAATGCATTAAAAATAAGATAATTTATATATATTATAACATACTAGAGGACTAATGCATGAAATTTGTACACAGATAAGGTCCCTAGGCCTGGCCAGCAATCAGGGCTGATCAGGGCCTTCTGGCTTCCTGCCAGGGCCTTCCTTCATTCCATGCCACCCCGTGGTGGTCAGCACACGTCATAGTGAGTGGCCGAACTCCTTGTAGGTCGAACTCCCAGTTGATCAAACTTCTGAGGGGACAATTTGCATATTAGCCTTTTGTTACATAAAATACTAGCAGCCCGTTTGCATGAAGATTTGTGCAATAGACCTTCATTCACCTGGCTGCCTGCACCAGTTTTCTGCCGGCACCAGGGACTCAGGCCTTGGCTGTGGCCACCGCCTTCTGCCTTCTTTCAGGGTCGGGGCTTGGCCCCGGCTGGCAGCCTTGGCTCTGCTGCACCCCAGCCTCCCTGCTACGGATCGTAGGAGCCGACCCCTGTGGTTGCCTGCGATCCATGCAGGCTCCCTGCTGGTGCCCAAGGCCAGGAAAGCCTCCGCCCCAGGCTTTCCCTGCCTTGGGCTCAGCCACACCCAGCGTCCCTGCTACAGATCTTAGGAGCCGACCCCCTGGTCCTTGCCTGCGATCCGTGCAGGCTCCCCGCTGGTGCCCAAGGCCAGGAAAGCCTCCGCCCGAGGCTTTCCCAGCCTTGGGCTCCACCACACCCCAAAGTCCCTGCAACGGTTTCCTGGTGGGCGTGGTTGGTGGGCATGGCTTGTGGGTGTAGCGAAGGTACGGTCAATTTGCATATTACTCTATTATTAGGTAGGATTACATTGCACTTGGCTCGGCAAATTATGTAGTTGGTCTTGACTATTTATTTTCCTCTCCCTACCTCCAGCTCTACTGAAATATAGCTAATCACATGGGAGGTACAAATACATAGCAATGATTGTGATTGCATTCCTCAAATAACCAAAGATTGGAAATCTCATGTCTAGAATGCATAAATTCAAGTGCATATATTAGTCATAAATTGAAGATAGGGCTGATGCTTGTATGTAACCATTGAAGTAAAGCTAATGTTAAAAACAGCAAGTGAATTCGCAACTCATTTCACAGGTTGAATCCTTGGTATTATGTAAGTCACTTGTCTGAATTTGCATACCTTATTCAGGGTTAGTTGTCATTGAAGCTAACAGACAGTTCAGTTTAAAGTCAAGTGAATACAAACAATACATGAGCTGTCTAATATTCTTTCCTTGCCCTCAATAAGGCCAAGTATTTATCATGCCTACTGTTTGTATTTATATGTGTGTTTGGGTGTGTGTGTCTAGGAAATGTTTCTTAAATTAGAATGGAAAAATAGCACTCTCAAGAAAATGCATTCCACATTTTTACTGAGAGCCACATATTATGGGAAAGTTATTCAATGGAATACTGAAATATTATAAATAATATGCATTATTGTAACTAAAGATAAATGTTGTTTTTCAGTAAATATGTATTATCTGACCGACATGTGCCAGATTCTGGGATTTCAATAAAACACCCCTTCAGAATTAAAGGCTGACATGAGCTGGCAAATGAGTGTGTTAAATGCCAGAGGGGGTGCCCACTCTATCTTAAAGCAACATGAGGGAATATCTAAATCTATTTGGTAGAATAGAGATCAGGATGTAGATTTAGCAGAGAGATATTTATGATTGCACTGTTAAGCATGAATAGGACTTTTCCTGGTATTTAAGTGGGACAAACCTATTACAGGTTTAAAAAAATACCACCAATGTGCAATGGGAATATATTTCAGAAACTCAAAATACTTCATTGTAGCTGGAGGTTTGGAGAGGGTAAGAAAAAGTCAGGGCCGACTACATAATTTGGGAAGCCCAGTGCAAAATCAAAATGTGCAGCCTTTTCTGGGAGCATATTTTTGGAGTGGGGAGGTGTGAATCTCCCCTCCTCAGAGGGCTTTCTGTCCCATTCCCTAGGGGATAGCATCTTTCCGCTGGAATGAGCTGTGTGCTCTGTGTTCCTGGATCAGGGGTGGGAGCAAGATTCCTACCATGTCATCTGCCCAACCATCGGGTTTACAGCCCATGGTGCTGCTTGCACAGATGAGGCAGCCACAGTGGTGCCCTGCCCTGAGTATCAGGCAAGTGTATTACACCCCTACCCTTCTCTACTCTCCCCATACACCCAGCCAGGGCAGTACTGGGGCCACAGGCAAAAACAATGAAATGCAAGCCTGATTCCACTATAGAATCCCAGTCATCATTCCCTTTTAGGGGGGCAAAGGTCACTATGTGGTGTAGGGTCTGGGAAGCTGAGATCCTGTTTGAGGGTAGGGGTGGACCATGTGTTAGCCATTGTCCAAGCCTCTGGTACATTATCCCATTGGACTTTACCTACAAAACACAAATTCAAAGTTAAAATGAGTAACCATTTGAAGGCAGCAACTGCAAAGCATTAAACTTTAAATCGCTCTGAGCAGATTCTTAGAAAGCTGCAACCTGGGCAGCCAAAATAATGATCAGAAGTAAAAGCTGCCTGTGTTTTCATGCTAATGTGTTTGGACTTTGCATTAGAAGTAAATGGTTAGCACAAAAGGATTTTTTTTTTTATTACAAGAGAAGTAGTAGTCATATTGAACATTGAAAAGTGAAAATCAAGAGTTAAGAGGATTGTAAAGGTCTCCAACTAAAAGTGATATGAAATTTTATTTCAAACTTTATTTTTTTATGACTGAATGAAGCCCATAATTGCTATATTAGGCCATGATTTATTGGGTCATGTCAGTTGAAGCATCTGTTGATTTTTTAAATTTAAATTCTTTATTGTTGAAAGTATTACATATGTCTCCATTTTTCCCCCCATTGACCTCTACCCAGCCACTCCCATTCCCCAACACTTGCCCTCCCCACTTCACCACTGTCTGTGCCCATTGGTTATGCTTATATGCATGCATACAAGTCCTTTACCTTCCTCTCCAAACCTCCTCTGTCTTCCCTCTGAGGTTTGATGGTCTGTTCAATGTTTCTATGTCTCTGGGTCTATTTTTGTTCATCAGTTTATGTTGTTCATTATATTCCACAAATGAGTGAGATCATGTGATATTTATCTTTTGCTGACTGGCTTATTTCACTTAGCATAATGCTCTCCGGGTCCATTCATGCTGTTGCAAATGGTAAGAGTTCTTTCCTTTTTACAGCAGCATAGTATTCCATTGTGTAGATGTACCATTGTTTTTTTTTTAATTCACTCATCTGCTGATGGGCACTTAGGCTGTTTCCAAATCTTATATATTGTAAATTGTGCTGCTATGAACATATGGGTGCCTTATTTTCTTTCTGAGTGGTGTTTCTAGTTTCTTGGGATATATTCCTAGAAGTGGGACTACTGGGTCAAATGGGAGTTCCATTTTTAATTTTTTGAGGAAACTCCATACTGTTTCCCACAGTGGCTGCACCAGTCTGCATTCCCACCAGCAGTGCACGAAGGTTCCTTTTTCTCCACAAACTTGCCAGCACTTGTCATTTGTTGATGATAGCCATTCTGACAGATGTGAGATGGTACCTCATTGTTGTTTTGATTTGCATCTTTCAAATGATTAGTGAATTTGAGCATGTTTTCATATGTCTCTCGGCCTTCTGTATGTCAACTTTCGAAAAGTGTCTATTTAGGTCATTTGCCCATTTTTTGATTGGATTGTTTATTTTCCTTTTGTTACGATGTTTGAGTTCCCTATGAATTTTGGAGATTAAACCCTTATTGAATATAACATTGGCAAATATGTTCTCCCATGCAGTGGGCTTTCCTGTTGTTTTGTTGATGGTTTCTTTTGCTGTGCAGGAGATTTTTATTTTGATGTAGTCCCATTTGTTTATTTTCTCCTTAGTTTCTTTTGTTCTAGGAGATGTGTCAGTAAACATTTTGCTATCAGATATGTCTGATATTTTGCTGCCTCTAGATTCTTCTAAGATTGTTATGGTTTTCTGTCTTACATTTAAGTCCTTTATTCATTTTGAGTTTATTTTGGGGTATGGTATAAGTTGGACAGATACATGCATCTGATGATCTGATTTCAAAATTCCAAACTAGATCCCTCACAATTGGATTTCTTTCACATATTTAATATGTGAGACCAGGAGAATGAATATTCCTGATGTACTATGAATATTACTAAAATAGAAAATCTGAATACATCCCTCTCTTCTTATAAATTGATGTTTACAATGGAGATTATATTAAAGCTTTTCTGTAACAAAATGTTTACACAACTTTGTTGGAAACCAATACATTGACTGCATTAAAATCACAGGATACTATGCTATATGAGTCATAGAAATTATCTCCTGGAAAATAAAAACTTATCCAGGATTTTATAAAATCTAGGTCATAATATTGCCAAACGGCTTATTTGATCAAAATCACATTAATACCTTTATTATTCCAAATTTATAGGCCAAAACTCATATGTTCGATTTAAGGTCATTATCTTCACTGAGCCAGTCACCCAAACTTTCTAGCATTTCAATATCCTTTTCTGCAAACTCGGCTGCAGTGATTTTGCTATAGACTTATTGTCATAATATTTACAAAATGCTTCTGAGCCAGATTCATCTCATAAAATTTCAAGCTTAATTTAACTCGTCCTACAAACAGAGAAAATGAAACAATATATCCAATGGAGAGACACAGAAGTGAGTCTAACTCATGTTTCAAGACCATGAGTTTTATATAACTAAATTTTTTCTGAGTTCTGTGGCAGCTTTAATTATGAGATAATGGTCTGATCTATATCACCACATCCCTCTTTCTCATCTTATCCTCTCACTTGCTCCTCCCAGCTGCCAGACAAAACTTTTATGAAGTAAATGGAAGCTTTTCTGGCTCCTGACTGTCACTGGCCATCCCTTGCTGTCATATTTAATGTTCTCCAACCACTTTGGCTATACTGTAGATCCTCTTACTCTGATAATAAAAATTTCTGAGGACCTCTATTTTGAAGGATAATATTAACTATAAAAATTTAATTTCTGCCCTAGCTGGTTTGGCTCAATGGATAGAGCGTCAGCCTGCAGACTGAAGGGTCTCAGGTTCGATTCCGGCCAAGGGCACATGCCTGGGTTGCAGGCTCGATCCCCAGTAAGGTGCATGCAGGAGGCAGCCAATCAATGATTCTCTCTCATCGTTGATGTTTCTATCTCTCTCTCCCTCTCCCTTCCTCACTAAAATAAATAAAATATATATTTTTTAAATTTAATTTCTGGGAAATAATTTTTTGTCTTGTTTTCTTAGGTAAAACTTTTAAAATATTTTTAAATTATGATCTAGTTGATGAAAGCAGGTCAATTTTCTTCAGAGCCTTTAAAAGAAAGCATTTATAGACACTCTATTATACTATTTCTATCTTCCTGAATTTTAATAATATGGATTCTCAAAATTAGGGTTAGCAAACGAATGTTTTGGAGGACAGAGAGTTGGAAGAGTCCTCAGAGAAAAAAAAGAAGGTATGATGGAGATATTGGAAAACTGGAGAGGACTTATACCTGCCTAAATTCATTCAAATTGCATTTGAAAGTTAGCTAATTCTACTAACTGGTGGCAGGTTATTTTCAAAGATGGTCATGACAATAGCTTACATCCCACATGCCTTTCACAAGGAGAATTTACCACTCTCATAATCACATATGTCATCATCCTCACTTCCTCCATTTGAACTTGGCCTGTTTCTGACTATCTTTGACCACTAGAATGAAGCCAAAGTGAGGCTGTGAGGCTTCCAAATCTCCCCTTTCTAACCTCTTGTAGTTTCTGCTCTTGGAATACTTCATCTCAGCTGACAGCCTGGAGACCTCTGTGCTGTGAGAAAGGCCAAGCAAGGCTCTTGGAGAAACCATAAGGAGAGAACCAAGGTGCCCTTAATGGCAGCTTCTACTTCTGTCTTCTCTTCTCCCCCTGCAAAATGCAACCACACTAAAGGCCCCAGTTGATTCCACCAGATAAGCCATCTAGCCATTGGATAGAATCATAAGAAAAAATAAATCACTGTTGCTTAAATCACTATTTTAGGTTGTTTGTTATTTAGCCATTGATAACAGATACATTACCAACCTTTATCCCCTCCAGTTTGTGACCCTAGCCCTAAACACATATGAAACTCAACTAAAAATCTAGAACCCAGTGGAATAAAATAGCATTCATTTATTTATTTTATTTGTTTAATGCTTAGGCAGCTTTCTTTTACTCATAATATAAATTTTATAATATATAGTATGCCATATATAAACTCATTCTATATAATTTTTTTTCTGTATACCAATTCAAATTTCTGAGCATGTTTTGCACATGGTAGGTGACAATTAAAATATTTAAAATGTGTTTTTACTGACAAAGCCTGGGCTAACATAGTAATTTGACCTTCAGTTATAAATTTGTATATATTTCACACTGTTTTTTGAATTATATTCCTGATAGGGGTGAAAAAAACAATTTGAATTCCACATAGATTTTTTAACAACAGTTTTAATAAAAGCCCACATACAAGTCTCATTGCTTTAACCCAAAACCTAATTACTTAAAATAATATACAAAAAATGCCTTGTAAATCCACTTACATTACACATTCATTCCTTCTGTCCTTCCTTCCATCCATCCATCCTTATGATAATCCTGCTTCAGTTAGTGACATCTTTTCATGATGGTCTATCTGGTCTAACTCATACTTACCTGTCAAGGCACAACTTAGATATCAACTATGTCATGAAAGCCTTACTCATCCTCCCTGGCAAAATAAATTATGATCTTTACTGTGTGTCACTCTGCCCTGTACCTGTATCTATAATAGTCCTTATAATATTTATTTCAATATATTTATTAATGCATGTATTCCTCCCTATAAAGCAGTGGTCACCAACCTTTCAGCGGACCTCACGTACTACCAGTGGTCTGCGGACCCCTGGTTGGTGACCGCTGCTATAAACTGTCAGTTTCTTAAATTGAATGGCCACTGTCTTACTTATCTAGAATCTCTAGAATCTACAATAATAAAAGCATAATATGCAAGTCGACCGAATGGCCGAACAGTGAAACGACCTTCCAGATGACCTTCCGGACAAAGCCGGGGCTGCAAGGGTGCAGGCAGATGGGGCTGTGAAGGCCTACTCTTGCAAGAATTTTGTGCATTGGGCCTCTAGTACAATATAATGCCTGGTCATTAGAAACTTGATAAGTACATTTTAAGGAATGAACAAATGAATCTCCTGTTCACTTTTGTGACTATATCATCTTTATTGGCATTAACCTTATCTTAATGCGCCTCAGGTACCACTATTTTTGTGTTTCAATCTGCATAATACTACATGCAATGCTGTTTCTCTCAGGAGTTTATGAATTTCATCCCATCACACACTGGGACAAGATCTCCTAACATCCCTCACCTTCAGGTGGAACTACTCAAAACACAGATAGCACCGGAGTTCACCTCTAATGAATGTTTGCATTATTTGGATTCATTTTACCATGGGAAGGATCCCTTATTGCCATGACTACTGAGAGTCAGCAAAAAATATGCAGTTAAGTTTGATTTGGGCACTCTGTTCCATTTTTCCAAAAGTCAACTGGATCTTTGCTTCCTTTCATGTCTGTAATCAAAGAATGTCTTCACATAAAATCTATTTAAAAATTTTCTCTCCCTAAGGTATTTGTAACCTTCACTCATTGCTTTGTTTTCATTGACTTCCACATTTTTATACTAACCAATACTGATGACTTCCTTTCCTCCAAAACAATAGATTCTCTTCCAATAAATAATGAGCAACCAGTAGTTTTTTAGCACAGAGATGAATGAAATAGCAAAAATATGTATTTGTGTTTGAAAATGTTGTTGTTACTTGCAGGTATTTTTGTTTCAAGAAAACAAGAATAATGTTGTTGCCACAAGAAAATAATCCTCCAGTTCTCTTGGTTCTGTTAATAAAGATCAAGTATACGTATATAAACCCCATCATCTGGGATTTTACATTGTAGTCCTTATAAAAAGTACTATTTCTATATGTTTCAGTGAGAGTTCAGGATTTATTTTATCTACTAGTTGCTTTTTAAACCTAAATTTGACTGATTTGTCAGAGAAAGATAAGTATCACACGATCTCACTTATATGTGTAATCTAATGAACAAAATAAACTGATGAACAAAATAGATTCAGACACATAGGAGTACCGAACAGACTGATGAATTTCAGAGGGAGGGAGTGGATAGATGGACACTGATTAACTGGGGAACTTATATGCATATACTAGTATGCATAGGTCTTGAACACAGACAGTAGTATGGTGAAGGCCTGGGAGCAGGTGGGCGCAGGGTAGAGGGAGTCAATGGGAAAAAAAAAAGGGGGGAGGGAGGGTGGACATCTATAATACTTTCAACAATGAAGATAAATTTAAAAAAACAAACTAAATTTGTAAACCACTTAGAATTCTGTTTTTAAGTTTAATGCTTATATTTTTCAGTATAGTAATTGTAATTTTCAAATGCCAACTAGAAAACAAGTAATATCTGAGAACTCATTGATTTTTCACTTGGCACAAATTACTTCCATCAAAGTAAAAAATATAGAAGCATTTAAAATTTATTTGTAAATAATTTAAGAATTACATTTTGCATTGTTTTTATTCACAGCAATTTGTAACTGAAATAGGAGACAACCCGCGGTTTGCCTAAGGGAATTTTGCTATCAGTGAAGCAGCTAAAGAAATCTATAATAATAGAAGCATAATATGCAAATTGACTGAACGGCCATACTGCAGAACGATTGTCCAGGACGACCTTCCAGACGAAGCCAGGGCTGTGAGGGCGGCCAGGGCTGCAAAGGCCTACTCTTGCATGAATTTTGTGCATCAGGCCTCTAGTTGCTATATCTTACCTCATCTGTTTTTTCTGAATTTTCTCACAAATTCTGTTCTCTGTCATTATCTAGTCCTGCCAGGGACTTCTCCTTGCCACAGAATATAGAATGCCTACTCTTTATTTGCACATAGTACAGAATGTGCTAAATTAAATAACCTGATTTCCCTAAGTTCCAGAAATCTTATTTTGGGGACAATATCAAAACAAATTCTGACAAGATTTTAGCAATGATCATGGGGGTTTGGTTACCAGTGGGAATTTGATTTATTTTTCTTTATCTTAGCCAAGTGCTCCTGAACCAAATCAGAGGTATTGTTCAACTAGCTACTGATTAGTATTTCGGACAATTTAGCAATCAGCTATCCAAATGAGCACTTAATCAGAGTAGTGAGAAATACATGGCATCTTTAGACCACATTTTATGGCTGTCTAAAGACCTAGTTTGTCTTTAGAGTTCTCATACCTGAAATGAGGTGACTATTAGCCACAAATCTACATAATCAATTATGTAACACTTGACCTTTAGGATCAGATATATTTTCTTTAAAGAAAACTGTAAAATCAGAAAAGAATTAAATAAATATATATATATATGATTTATTGTGAGCAACTGGTTCACATGATTATGGAGGCTGTGAAGTCCCATGGACTGCTATCTACAAGATGGAGACCCCAAAGTCAATCTGTACTTCATTCTGAGTCCAAAGGCCTGAGAACCACAAGCCCCAATGGTGTAACTTTCAGTATAAGGACCAGAGAAGATGTGATGAGGTGTCCCAGCTGTGAGCAGGTGAAAAAGTGGAGAACTCATTTCTAATGCCTTTTATTCTATTTAGGTGCTCAACAGACTAAATGATGCTTATCCACATTAGGGAGAACAATCTACTGAGTCCATAAATTCAAATGCTGGTCTTATCCAGAAATCCTTACAGACACACCCAGAAATAGTATTTAATCTGGGCATCTCGTGGCCATTCAAGTTGACAGATAAAATTAACCATCACACATATTAATAAATAAAACACTGCATAAGCAGTGGTTAAAAAATACAGGGTGATGGTGGTGATTACTCCATCTGAGTTAAGCTCAGACTATAGTCCATTGTATGGAAGCATAAATGTTGACCTATTGCATTTGTTCTTCCTCCACATCCCTTCAAATATGAAGACAGAGCCATTCTTTTCTCTTCAGCATCACTGGAGTCTCCTCTCCAGGGCCTTATCATTTTTTTACACTTCAAGAATTCCTGGAAATATTATTCCATTTCAGAACATTTGGACTCCTGCCCATCCCTTTGATGAGTAAATACAGAGGTTCCCAAGAGCCCTACGACTTTCCTAGATTTCCCAAAGCACAACCGACCAGGGTCAACTCAAGAAGCAGAGAACCTTGCACCTCCTTCAGATTCCAAAGTTTTAGAATCAAGAGGCCTGGGCTGTACACCCAAGCATACTACCTAATAGTTCTCAAATTTCAAGAAAAGCTGGTAGAAGTTTGCCAATGAACAGAGATGAATCAAAACCCTGGCCCTGCTCCCTTGAAGACTAGTTTCCTTTGGCAAGATCCTGGTCTCTATGTTTTCAGTGTTCTCAAGTAGAAGTGAGATAATAATGCATACTTCACAGGGCTGTTGTGAGCATCAAACATGGAAATATATATATTTTTAAAATATATTATTTTTATTGATTTCAGATAGGAAGGGAGAGGGGAGAGAGAGACAGAAACATCAATGATAAAAGAGAATCATTGATTGGCTGCCTCCTGCACACCTCCTACTGGGGATTGAGCCTGCAACCCAGGCATGTGCCCTTAACCAGAATCAAACCCAAGACCCTTCAGTCCACTGAGCCAAACTAGCTAGGGCTAGTAATATATTTTAAATAAAACATTTACCATAGAGCTTTGGGTTCAGATTATCAATCAAGTTATAAGCCTTATGGAAAATAAACATTATTACAGTTAAAACATATAAAATACCCTCAGGCGCTAAAATTCTCTACAACCTCTCTGCATCAGATGACTCAGTGCATTATGCATACCCTTAGCTCCAGGACTACTGAGGATCACAGCATTAGGCTCATATCAGATCTCAGTAGATTAAAATTAATCCAAGCCAATGATTCTTTGTGCACATAAGAACGGATGCTTCCTTGAAATCATTACAAAAAATTCAACTATTTAAACCTATAATATTTAGCTTCTGGGATGTAAGAGCGCAGTTGTGAAGTTGTCTGGTATCAAAGGTGTTTTTAGAGTTTACACCTTCCCTCTCACCTGGCTGAGATGCAACTTCTTCAATACTCTAAATAAGTTTTGGATCAACTGGAGTATATTTTGTCCCATGGCCAAGGTTATACTATCCACCTAATAAAAGAGTAACATGCTAATTGACCATACCTTCCTGATGCCCACTAGCCAATCAAGAGTGAGTATGCAAATTAACCCAACAAAGATGGCAGGTTAATTTGCATACACAGGCACTGAGCGGCCGGGGGCGGGGTGGGCAATGCAGGTGTTCTGCACCACCCCAGCCACTCTGGGCCTCTGGGCAGCATGGAAAGGCAGAAAGGCGGCTCTGGCTGGAGAGGAAAGGCTGCTCCAGCCAGAGTGAAGGCGGTTCCAGCAGCCAGGGAAAGGAAGGCCCATTCTTGCATGAATCTTCGTGCATCGGTCCTCTAGTTTATTATAATGTCAGAATGGAAGCTGATGAGATAATTGTGGTCTTTCTATTTTCTAATTATAAAAACACATTTCTCTTTATTTTTTTTCTAAATCAGTGTTTGTTTAAATGTCTTTGGAGACTTTTCTAGGTTTTGTCTTCCTTTTCCCTTTTCTCAAATGGATGGTTGTGGTTATCTTGCCCACTAGGCTAGATTCTAGACACAAAGAAAATAAGACATGAACATTTTGAAAAATCTCCACCTGTAAATTTGAATTGCACCCCTGATTACAAGCCACTCAAGAGGTTGAATTGACCTAATCCTTGCAAATCATTCTTTAAAAGGAAAAGTTCAGTTACAATTTCACTCAGTTTTCTGAATAATGTTATTTTGTGTACATTGGCAACATCTTGTCTGAAGTTCCTCCCAAATACACTTTTATTTTGCTGTTGCTATCTATTTAAATTCTCCTTGCATAACTTTGGAGATGTGCAGGTCAACATAATCATCAAGCAAGGGTATTATGCCAAGGAGGGACAGTCTGACATGGTATGTGTATCCTAATGGTGGTACACAAACTGTGATTTTATTAGTTCCTTACAGTCTTGATATTTTTCCTACACTATAGCAGAGCAGCTAGAACCAAGATGTGTTTCACAGGATATGTAACTCATTAAAGAACTGTCACATTTCTCAACAAGATAATGGGATATTGGGACATTGTATTCCGAGGTCAGAAGAAAAGATAGCATTATACTGTATACAGTGGATGCTTCGATGCTTCGGGCTGAATGTTTGTATCCCTCACAATGTTGGAGTCCTAACACCCAAATGATGGTATTAGGACACGGGGCTTTGGGGAGATGCTTAGGTCATAAGAATGGTTGGGATCAATGCCCTTATACAAGAGACCCCTCAGAGCTCTTTAGCCCCTCCCACCATGTGAAAATGCAAAAAGAAGTTTGGGACCAAGAAGAGAGTTCTCACTCCACGATTCTGGCACCCTCATCTGAGGCTTCTAGCATCCAGAACTATAAGAAACACATTTCTGTCATTTATAGGCTGGCCAGTCCATGGTATTTGGTTATCCCACCCTGAAAGGGCTAATACAGTGGGGCTTCTGTACCAAATGGCTTTCTGACTCGGTGAGTGTATCCAGAGAGTCAGTATGGCCCCAGGTTTCTGGACAAGGAAGTATTGGTATAACTAACTGTTCAAGGTAAGGTTTCCTTGCTGAGGCCGCCCAAAACAGCATGCGTTTTTCCTACTCTGATATCACTGCTAGGTTACGATTTACCTTTTTAATGCTTTCTATAACTTCTGATTCTAAAAGTACCATGGATGTCATGCTTTGTCTCCTCTGTGTAAAGACAATAGTGCCTGACACATGGTAGGTACACATAAATGTGTGTCGAGTAAATAAGTATAAGTGTGAAAAATCAAATAAACATAATTCCAATTTGATGTCTGGAAGATGTCTGGTCTAATTAGCATGTTACCCTTTTATTATCATAGATTTAGCAAATTTTACTGAATGCCTATGAATATCTTGCCCACTAGGCTGGATTCTAGAGACACAAAGAAAATAAAACACATCTGATTTCAAAAAGCTTAGAATCTATTTTAATTGGGTTAATCCTGAAATATTTACTTTAAGGTGATTTGGAAAGCAAAGATAAGTAACAATTACTCATAAATTAGTTTATATTTGATATTATTCAAAGTTTTATAGATAATACACATTGTCATAACCCTTTATAATTCTCTAGTGCACCTGAGTATTATCATTATCACCTAAAAGCTACAGGGTTTTATAAGATCAAGCTCTACCTAGTTTTGTCAAATATCACTATAGGCAAAAATATTGATATTTAAAGCAAAATAAGTAGTGGTATAAATGCTTATAGTGTTCTTTTCTTATTAACTATCAACACAGCAATATTTAAAAGTTCATTTTTCAAGTGACAACAATTACTATAGGTTAGCTTACATTTGTTTCACAAATAAAGGCAAGTAATGATATTAATTAAAATTATATATATATATATATATATATATATATATATATACATATATATATATAAAAATATATATATATTTATAGTGGTATGGATACAAAAGAATTACTTCTTTACATAAAACTCTCATAATCAGAGAAGTGCCTCTGGACTTTATTTATTGTTGAGCCATTTGTTAGAGTATATTCAGAAATTGTCCTAGTTAATGTAAGCTCTTCAATGGCAAATATTGGACTATATATTGTTTTGTACATTAAATATCAGTATGACCATCATTCATGTTTTTAATTTGACTTTGATTGAGAAAATCAGGACCAACCAAAGTCTGAAAACCTGACTGCAGAGGAAAGATTCTCAAAGTATAGAACTAGCAGGCAAATGCAATTTTATCATGGTTGCTCACATCATTTCTTAAGCAATATAGCCATCATTCTTTGAGGTGTAATCACCAGGGCTGTAATGTACAGCATAGGGATTATAGACAATCCTATATAATAAAAGACTAATATGCAAATGGTCGTGATGCCCTCACGCCGTAATGACCAATCAGTAGGAGGCTGCGTGCAAGGCAGGTGCAGGTGGACAGGGCTGAGTGCATGGTGAAGCCGGGGGAAATGAGGCTGTGTCCCCTGCCTGGCACTAGCTAGGGGATGTGATGCTGTTATTGTTTATTTATTAATAAATTTATATATTATTTTCATATACATTTTACTAATTTTCTTTCATCTCTGACACTTCTATTATAGAGAAAGGGCAAATAGCAATATTAAAATATTTCTCTAATTAATTCCCTTTTAATGTGCATGAATTTCGTGTACCAGGCCACTAGTAATATAATAAAATGACAGATGCTTATTAGGAAATATTATGGTGATCACTCATTAAGTATATAAATGTTAAATAGCAGTTTTGTATACCTCAGATTGATATAATACTGTATATCACCTATACTTTAGTAAAAATAATAATAAAGTAAAAAATTAAGTAAAGAATAAAATGTTAAAAATGAAGAGATACCATCACTCATCAGCTTCACAAAATAAGTTCTAAACAAAGGCAGGATGAAAATCTTAATCTTTTAGTTTCTAGCTCAAGGCTCTCTCCAAATATTAAAAGCTGCTAACAGTACGTATTGTTTTAAATGAAAATGTCTCCTTCTATGCCTAAAACTGATTGCAGAATAAGCTTCCTCCTGACACATTCTGAGAAGTTGAGTTTCTAAGTCAGAAAGAACTTCATTCATAGAACGCCTGCTTCGAAGAACAATATTGTGAGAAGGGGATACTTATGCAAAAGCAAATAAATATCCATGCTATTACACAGTGGATTAAAAATTGAGTGCCAATGGCATGGTAAAGAAAAAGAAATTCCAAATTAGGTGACTTAAAAACAAAACAAAACACTGTTCTTTAAATCTACCAAATATTCCATTAATTGTTCCTTAATGTGTCACTTGTGGAATTAATTAAATATGCCACTTCTGTTTCTGCAGTCCTCATTTCTTTCTCCTTTCCCTCTCCATACTTTATTCTGTACATCATCAATTTCTTCAGTTATCACCAGTTTGATTACAACTTTCCACATGGATATTTCCATCTACTAAATTTCCTTCTTGCATTCCAGACTCAAATGCATTGGGATTTCCTACCTAGAATACCTATAAGTGCCTCAAGGTGCACATGTTAAACATGGAGCCCATTGTGATCTTATTTCAAAGTTTCCTCTTCCTTACATTTCCTATGTATGCCCTTTGAGAGAACTGTCACTTGCACTTCTGCTACTGCCTCTGGCTTCACATCTACTCACATCTGTCAATTCTAGCCCTAAATAGTTCTCAGATTTGTTCCCTGCTTTTCACTTCCAACACCTCTGCATGACTCCAGAAACTCATCCCTTCTTTGTGATGTCTGCTTTTCCTTCCCATTTCTCACACAACTCCTTTTCTTTATTGTTTGGAGCTGGGAAAGTCACATTATGCCCACTCTGTGAGGGATATTCTAGACCTCTTTGGTTGGCAAAAGGCCCTTCACATCGGTCCCTGACTTTTCTGACTTGGCTCACCTCACACTCATTACCCTTGACTTTACTCCAGTTACCTGTACCTCAGTCACTCTAAATTAATTTCAACAGTTCCCGAATGTACTCAGCCCTTTCATGCTGCTGAGCATGCTTGATATGATATAGTCCCCTTTCTCAAGTGATGAAATATTATCTATTCTACAGAACTTGGTGCTCTTGCCTTCTCTATGAAGCTTTCATTTGAATCCATGAGACTAGTAGAACAAGACCCTCTCTCCTTTATGTTCCCACAGCAATGTGTCTGTTGTGACACTCACCACATGCATTCTAACAGCGTTGGTGCATCTAATTTTCCCAAATGTTGTGAGCTCCCTTAGGTCAAGAACTGTATCACATTCCTCTTTGCAAACAATCAAACTGGAAATAACCATAGTGCTTAGGGACCAGGTAGCATTCAGTATATGTGTTTGCTCAATAAAGCAATAATGACATCTGAGTACATACAAAGATGAATGAAGGAGTGATGGGTAAATCAAATATAGCCCCTTGATTTCCTATCTCAGGGACAGACTGTAATAGGGAATAAGTAAGAAGCATACCTAAGCCTGCACTATGCCATATATGGGATATAATATCAGGCAATTTAAAGGGCTCTTGTCCACAAATATTTCTCTTGGAGATCTTCAGGGTACTTGTAAGTTTTAAAAATAGGGCAAATGTTTTCATTATATAATTAGGGAAGAAGTTAAATTTGAAAGTATCATAGTCATTAACTACTGCAATATGGAGTTAAGGGTCAATGGCATTGAAATTACTACTCATCTAGGCTGCATGAGTTTAAGACCCAAATCAATAATGTACTAGTTTGACCATTATGTGAGTCTCTTTGCCTCAGTTTTCAGGTATGTAAAACAGGGACTGTAATAATAGAACTCTTCTCCTAGAAGTATTATAATAATAAAACTCAGTAAGTTAATACATGTGTGATTATTAGAGGAGTGCTTTGCATTTAGTTTATGTTTAATAAATTATTATTTTAATGCCAGATAATTTATAATTTATATCAGGATTTCTCTGGAGGGAAATTTGTAATAATAGAGTAAGACTTAGCAGGAGGTAGCATTGGATGCCATGGACTGGAGAAAGGGTCAGAGAAGATAGAACTGGGGCTGACAAGTGCAATCTTTTCCCCCTCTACCAAAATCCTTAATTTGTAATAGCAATCATTATGTCATTTAATTTTTAGATGATAGTAAGATGATTTTTTTACAATAAGAAGACTGGATGTTGATAGAAAATGCCCAGTACCTAGTTTTAAAGTAGTTTGCCTTTTCTGGAGAAAAAGAAAATATTGTAGAGAAAAGTTAGAAGACATTCATACCACGTTGAAAAGGAAACAGCCACTGCTAAAACAACAATAGTAAAACCTATAAGGCAAGATGGAAAATAAGAAGGAAAAGACCTAAGAGTAACTCTCTGTGAGTGAGGGAGAGGGAGGAATGCCATTGAAAATGTCAAACATGAGTGTAATAATGTAAAAAGTCATTATTCTATTGGATTACTGTGGAAGAAGGAAAATAGTACCTTGCCTAAACAGCAAAAATGCTATGCTCAATTTTAACTATAAAATGTAGAGATACCCAAACAAAGCAGAGAAAAGAAAATAGAAGTGGATCAATAATATGGAAATTATTCAAGAGAAAAACTCAAAGGCTTGTTATAGTTGAATAGAGGCCCAATGCACGAAATTGTGCAAGGGGATCGGTCCTCAAGGCCCTGGCTGCCTCACGGCCCCACTGCCCCACCCACTCGTCATTCCGGAAGGTTGTTCTGGAAGGTCGTTCCACCATCTGGCCTAATTAGCATATTAGCTCTTTTTTATATAGGATTGGGCTGACTTCGGTTACATAGATTCTAAAGCTACAAACTAACTTGCCACTTATTTGTTACTTCTCCACTGTCCTCTTTATACAAATTAAGATAAGTAACGACATAAATCTCCCCCTTTGCATAAAAAAGACCAAAATGGTTTTACTAAGGGTTTGGTCTATGTTCTAAATTTGTGTTCCTTACACATAGGAAAGCCTTTCAAGAGACCACATTGCTTTCATTTTAGATCCTTGCCATTGACACAATTCAGACTGATCTGCTTCCTCTTTATACCATAAGAAATAAATTAGCAGGATATTGTAGGAAATTCGGTGGAAATACATAAACTGTATAATATTTATTCAATGCGTAATACTACATATAATCATATGCAATATATTCATATTAAACCTAAAAAATCTGAAATGTATAATGGTAATAATGTAGCAAATTGAATCAAAGGAAAAACAGAAAAGAGCTATAAGAGATAAAAATAAAAATTCAAGACACATAAGCAATCTGAACTGAGTAAGGCAGGGATTGAATTTCTAACATCTCTAGTTCTAGAAGGGCAGAGCTATGTTATTTAATAGAATAATCCAATAATGAATATTCACACTCACAAACTTAAGACATCCTGGAAAGTTTAAATTATAAAGAAGGAATGCAAACTAAGAAAGATTTCTGCCCTGGCCAGCTATCTCAGTTGGTTAAAGTATTGTCCCATATGCCAAGGTTGAGAGTTCAGTTCTCGGTCAGGGCACATACAAGAATCAACCAATGAATGTGTAAGTGGAATAACAATGCAATGTCTCTCTATCTATTATCTATCTATCTATCTATCATCTATCTATCTATCTATCTATCTATCATCAAATCTACATATATAAAAGCCTAAGCGACTGAACAACTGAAAGACCAGTTGACTGGTGGGCCCACCAGGGGGCAGACACTCAATGCAGGAGCTGCACCCTGGTGGTCAGTGTGCTCCTACAGCCAACCTTCCGTGGCGTGATCAGACCTACCCGTGCACGAATTCATGCACCGGGCCTCTAGTCAATCAATAAAAAGAAAGATTTCTGCTTTTTAATTAAATTTTGTATTTTCTATGTAGAAAATTTATCCATATGGAACATTTCATTTGAGGACAATGACAGGAAAATGAGATACTAGTGTATTTATCAGTACTATTATAATCATGGAAAGATTGTAGATTGCCTTTCTTACATTCTAAGCAGTCAAAAATAGTTCCTACTTTATTTCTATTATGGCCAGTTTTAAGAATGAATATTAGCTTAGCTATTAATTAGAAAGCAAAGAGGGACTAGATGTTATTAATTTAAAATGCCTAAATCTTGAAAGTCTTTATTAAATGTAATTGAGTTAAAACAAATTTAATTGAAATTAAATGATTAAAAAATTATTTCAGTAAAACTTCCCATAATGAAGACCATCAAAGTAGTTTAGAGGAAACATAAGTAACAATGTTGAGGGCGGGTGGGAACTAGCCTTTCACCATTTCCCCAACCTCTAAATGTTCCGTAAAGATACAGGTCCCAAAGAGCACTTTGAACTATTTGAATCACACAGACATTTTGGGGAGAAAAATGACAGGACAAAAACGCTTTTGCAGATCAATACTGTGGGCTAGGTATGACTGAGGCAAATGGTCTAAGTTTTCTGCAAAAGAGCACAAGCAGAATGCTTTTGTAAAACCCATGGTTGGCCTACGAAGTCCTCCTATGGCTAATCTCCCTTCTCCTTCCTTTAGAAATACAGACCATGGCAAGGTTCTACCTAGGGGAAGGTGGCTGAGCTCCAAGACCAAACAAGCCTGGGTCTGTGTGTGGTCACATGGGGAGAGCTGTCCTGCAGATGAGTGACCAGCATCCATCCTGTTAAACCACTGATAGTTAAACCACTGATAGTGTATGTGTGATCATTGCCTAACTTACCCTAATTCAAATGGTTAATTAGAGAGTTTTGAGTTAGACTAACCTAGTTTTCCGTCCCCATTCCAGATTAATCAAATATGTGGCTTTGACTAAATCTCTCCATTTTTTATAGTCTCCATTGACTCATCTTTAAAAAGGGGGAAATAGCCCAGCTGGCATGGCTCAGTGGTTGAGTGTCGACCTATGAACCAGGAAGTCACGGTTCGATTCCCCGTCAGGGCACATGCCCGGGTTGCGGGCAAGATCCTCAGTGTGGGAGCATGCAAGAGGCAGCCAATCCATAATTCTCTCTCATCATGGATGTTTCTATCTCTCTCTTCCTATCTGAAATCAATAAAAATATATTTTTAAAAATAAATAAATAAATAAATAAATAAATAAATACATAAATGAGGAAATAGTACCCAATGCCCACTTCAGAGTGTCACCAGGCACTTTAAATGAGATAATACATGATAAAATGCTTAGCATGATGCTTAACAAAATATTTAATAAGCAGGGGGTATTGCCACTAGTTTGGTAATTAAGTACCATAAACACTATTCAAGGGAGAGAAAATAATGTTTGAATAACTTTTATGACTATATAAATATAAGTGCAGACTCTCATCTCAATATAACCCAAATGATAATTCAATTTTCTTTATTGGAAAACCGCATAAGCAAGAGGATTCTTACAGGTTGGAAGTTCAAATCATTTCAAATTCAAACACACACCATCAACTGCGATCAAATGTGTCAAAGCAAGGAAGCAGGACCATCTTGTGGATTACCTAACACATAAACCTAGACACACGCATACACACATCCAAACACATACATACAACCTATGTAGTGAAGCTCTTCACCCAAAAAGGCAGTCATTCTCTACTTAGTGAAGGTTAATGACTCAAAAGAGATAAAAGAAAACAATTACCTTCCTGACATTATGAAGGAAATGCGTATAAAGTATTTTAGGTTTTTGAAGGTAAAGTTCTAGTTCTTCTTATTTGAGTTCTCTTATTCCACAGATAAGCTTAAAGAAAAAAAAAGAAATGTACAGCCTACTAAAAAAAAATGTCATCCCGTTTCAAACTCTCACATTGAATGTCAACATTGTAATTATATAGCTTATAGATCGCAAGTACACTGGAGTTAGATTCAATACCGGTCTATGAAATAAGCAAGACCTTTCTTCTTTTTTTGTATACCTTTCAAAAACAAATTGGAACATGCTTTTGTCTCCATCTTTCTTTAGTGTTATTAGTGCTATTTTGGCTAGCGAGAGTTTTATCCCACCCCACCAGCTCCCCCATTCCCACCCCTTCGATTTTTCTTTCTTCACCATTGTTCCTCTAAACTACAAGGCCATCTGTTCACTTGGCAGACGCAAGTGAGTTCTCTAATTGTTGTCATTCTTAGCATAGTGCAAACCCTGCACAATTCCGAGGACGAGAAGTCCCACATTCATGAGTTAGCCAAATGTATATTGTTGTCTAAATTACTTGTCAAAACGTCAAAGGGAACAATATTTGATTTTCAAAGCACAGCATACATCTACCCAGATTACAATACGGGGGCTCTATTATGCTGTTACTTATGCAATGCATCATCCAGATTTTGACTAAAGTAAATGGCATGAGCATTGGCAGGCTTTGATTTCTATTGTGTAAAAGGAATATAGGAGTCAGTTACAAAATCCTTTGTTCAAGAAGAGAATGGAGAGGTTTTTTTCCGGAAGTATGTCGAACACATACTTTTGGAAGACAGAAATCTCTGGTATGAATGCACCTTATTTTTAAACAACCCCAAGATGTATTCACCGAGATTTAAATATAATTGGGAGATTTTTAAGATGAAAGGCAACAAAATATTGTATTAGTTTTCTATTGCTGCTGTAACAAATTACCAAAAATCGAGTGTGTTAAAAGCACACAAATTTAATTACATATTTGTAGCCAAAGAGTCTGACAAGGGTCCCTCTGGACTAAAATCCAGGTGTTAGCAGGGTTGCTTTCCTTTCTGAAGGCTCTGGCAAAGGATTCATTTTCTTGCCTCTTCTAGCTGCTAGAGGCCACCCCAAATCCTTGGCTGAGGCTTCCTTCTATCTTTAAAGCTCTTCTACCTTTACTGCTGCATTTCTCTGACCATTCGTCCACAGTCACTGTCCCTCTCTGACAATAGCCAGGGAGTGTTCTCTGCCTTTAGGAATCCTGTGATTTGTTTCAGCTCACCTGAATAAATCAAAATAATCTCCCCAATGTAAAGTCTCTAACCTTAATCACGCCCACAAAGTTCCTTTTTGTACATAAGGCATCATATTAACGGCATCTAGGGGTTAAGCTATGGACATCTTTATGGACTCTTCTGCCTACCCACCACTATCATCCATCTCAAGTTCCTTTATTATAAATGAAAGACATAAAATAGGTTACAGCAGCTCAAAATCAAACAAATACTGAAAAATTAAAATTAGAACACTAAACTCCAGTTCCCCACTCTAGTAACTACAATATACCAGTTTCTTCATAATTTTACATAATTCTTCTTGTGAAAAGAAAGTGAACCCTTTGATTTCTTTAAATAGTATTTGTACTTCTTGGCTTTAATAGCAGAATTAAACTATTATTTGATGATACAATTATGTTGTATACGCAATTTTTCAGTAATGCATAGACCACCCAGAGTTAGAGTACATGTTTAATCTATATACAAAAAAGTCTAAGCAACCGTCCAAACATTCGACCGTCTGACCAGTAGCTATGATGCACAATGACCACCATGGAGCAGATGGTTCGACCAGTAGCTATGACATGCACTGACCACCAGGGGGACAGATGTTCAACATAGGAGCTGCCAAGCTGTGGTGACTTGGCAGCTGTGGTTCTGGGGTGACGCACCTGAAACTAGAGAGGAAGGAGCCCGATTCCGGGATGCGTAACCCAAGAACTGCCCTCTTGCAATCCGGGACCCCTCGGGGGATGTTGGAGAACTGGTTTCAGCCCGATCCCCACAGGCCAGGCCAAGGGACCCCACTGGTGCATGAATCCACGCACCAGGCCTCTAGTTACTATATATGTGTGTGTGTATATATATATGAATGTCTGTACATTTAAACCTCCTACAAAAACTTATTAAATAGAGGCTACTCCAGGTGGAATGCTGTGCTAGATGCTGAAGATAAAGGACAAATAGGGCATGGAACTGCCCTGAATTTACTCCGGCACTCAGTGTGGTTGGAAAAACACATATATATATGATGTACGTATAACACACACACATCCTATATAATAAAGAGCTAATATGCTAATTAGACTGAACAACAGAACAACCATCTGGACGACCTTCCAGACGACTGTCTGGATGACCTTCTGGATGAAGCCAGGGCTGTGAGGGCTGAGCCCCTTGCACAAATTTCATTCATCAGGCCTCCAGTATTTATATATATATATATCTATATATATATATATCTATATATATATATATAATTAGCATATTAGCTCTTTATTATATAGGATGTGTGTATTTATCCTGTATAATAAAAGGCTAATATGCAAGCCAGAACCGGTTTGGCTCAGTGGCTAGAGCGTCAGCCTGTGGACTGAAGGGTCCCAGGTTCGATTCCGGTCAAGGGCATATACCTTGGTTGCGGGCACATCCCCAGTGGGGGGTGTGCAGGAGGCAGCTGATCGGTGTTTCTCTCTCATCAATGTTTCTAGCTCTCTATCCCTCTCCCTTCCTCTCTGTAAATAAATCAATAAAATATATATTTTTAAAAAGGCTAATATGCAAATCAACCGAACAGCAGAATGACCAGTCACCATGACGCGCACTGACCACCAGGAGGCAGATGCTCAATGCAGGAGCTGCCCCCTGGTGGTCAGTGTGCTCCCACAGGGCGTGTGCCACTCAGCCAGAAGCTGGGTTCATGGCTGGCAAGCGCAGTGGTGGTGGCAGGAGCCTCTCCCACCTCTGCGGCAGTTAGACATTCCCTGAGGGCTCCTGGACTGCGAGAGGGTGCAGGCCGGGCTGAGGGACCTCCCTGATTGCACGAATTTCATGCAGTTGGCCTCTAGTATATATATAAAATCAGAGATTGTGTGTTCTCTTAAAAGTAAATGAAAGGAGAATAAAGGAGGAAACAGCTAATGCTGGAAAGGAATATCAATAAAAAAGGTGACATTGAGATTGATTTTGAGAAATAATTGGGATTTTAAATATTCAGATAAGTAGTAATAGGCTTTCTTTTCTTTTCTCAGAAATTATAAAACAGTATCAGGTTAATAAAATTAAAAATGTTAAGAAAAAGAATTAGCCTCTAGGAAGCATACATGCTTCACATCACCCTTTTCCCCAAACTAACCTTCTGTAATTAAAAATGTAAGTCTTTGGATGGACAACAGCACAGTCTATAGCCAAACTACTGGCTTGCTTTACCTGTGAACAGTGGAGCTCTGGAGCTGAGTTTGTGGGTGTCTGCTCATATGTGACTTCCAGAAGATATAAGGCACTCACCTACAACTTGCTGCCACATAAAACGTAAGTGTTGCCTTGCTGGTGTGGCTCACTTGGTTGAGTATCGTCCCATGCAGGAAGAGGTAGCTAGTTTGATTCCTGGTCAGGGTACAGGCCTGAGTAGTGGCCCTGAACCCTAGTAGATGGCATACAGGAGGCAACTGATCAATGTTTCTCTCATCTATGTTTCCCTCTCTCCCTCTCCCTTCCTTTCTCTTTCTAAAATCAATGAAAATATATATATATATTTATATATATATATCCTATATAATAAAAGGCTAATATGCAAATTGTCCCCTCAACTGAGAGTTCGACCATGGGGCAAGGTCGGCTGGCCAACAGCCCATGGCCCCTCCTCTCCACCAGCTTGGCCCCGGCTATGATGTGCACTGACCACCAGGGGGAAAATGCTCAACACAGGAGCTGCCCCCTGGTGGTCAGTGTGCTTCCACAGTCAACTTCCTGGGCCAGCCAACCTCCCATGGTACCTCCCCCTGGCTAGCTGGCCCTAATTGCCCCCGATCAGCCTCGATCACTGCCCAGACCAAGGTATCCCATCCGTGCACGAATTCATGCACCAGGCCTGTAGTGTATATGTATATACTGTATATGTCAGCTCTGGAGAATTTCCAAACAGATGCTGCTTAATAAAATTTTGACTTGTTTTCAGGAACTGCTAAGCCACATTGAAACTAGGGACTTTACTTTGAAAACATCTAATAAATCTTATCATTAGTAAGGAGTAAGATTTTATGGAATGGTTTGGAAAGTCCCACTATCTCAATATGCATTCAAGTTTTCAATAAATATTTATTAAGTTAATACTATGTGCCAGGCACTCTTCTATGCTTTGAAGATGTGAATATATATCATGGCAGATGATAAAAAACATTATAGAGACGGTAATAGCAAATTGGTATAGTGGTATTGTTATAGACAGGATTCCTAGGCAAACACTCTCACATGATGTTTGAGTACATAACTGAGTAAACTGAACGAAGAACCCCTGCCAAAGGAACAGAATGTACAAACGCCATAGAGAAGACCAAGCACAGTGTTTCTGATGTACATGAAGAAAAGCAATGAGACAAGCACAGTGCACACAAGGAGAAAGGCAGGAGATGAGCTCAGAGGAGTAGCTGGTGCTCCCACAGAGGGCCCTGATGGATTTTGTATTCAGTACAGTGGGAAGTTACTGGAGGATTTTCCACAGGACTGTGACATGACCAGGCTTACATGTTAAAGGGATTTGTCTGGCTTCTGTGTTGTAAGAAGGAAAGGAGAAAGACCATGAGTGATGCATTGTAAATGTCCAAGTCAGATATGAGGATGGCTCCTCCATCAATGGGTCTGCAGACTGGTTAAATGGAAAATGTATTCCTGCCATTTTTCAAAATGGAGATTGTCAACCTGTCTGTACTGAAGTAAAATGATATTCAAATTATATACTTGTGGCCAACAAAAGTTTTAAAAGTTGTGGAATTTTCACTACCTAAATATGACTCTGGAATATCACAAATATATTGATTAATACTGTAAACTGTGGATGTGAGTTATACAGTCATTATTTGTAGGACATTGTTTATAAACTATCTATCTATACCCAATTAAATTTTACATAATTAATTCCTTCATTTTAAATATTTGTGCTGAATAATTATTTTTCAGTAAATGTACTTGTCAGTCTATTTATTATAGTCATTTTGTTATATTTAGTAACATACATATTAGAAACAAATTGTCTTAAAAGTACTGCAACTTATATATGTTGCTAAATAACATTTAGTAATTTATATATGTTACTAAATAACATTTTCAAAATAACCTGTTTGTATTTTCTTTGGAAAAAAATCAAGATTTGCCAGCTATTATCGTAATGGTCAAAGCCCATAAACTATGGTTAATGTGAACTGATATAAAGAAAATAACATCTAAACATGTACACTCCTAAGTTATTAAGAAGGTCTTTAATAAATCCATATGTTTAAAGTCCCCTGTGGATGCTAATTAAATATTTCTGATATTTAGTTTCTGAGCCATATGTACAATCGCTTCGACAATTTTTTGGTGACATGGATAAAACTCTTTTTAGGAGATTGGGTATCGGTTGCTAAGGTTACAGCCTTTTTTTCCTTGCTAATAAGGGACTATATTGGGTCTGTAACATGAGTCTCCTGGGCACTCCGAATCTAATCGCCCCGAGTTTCATTTTCTAGGCTTTCTTTGTATCCAGTGCAGAATTTTCAGATCCCTGCCCTGTGTCAGCTGACACCAGCGCTCTAGCTAAGTGTATACACCCTTGTCCTCAATGAATAAGGGCTTGATTGTGCATTGATTAAAATGGCTTATTTTACTGTTAAAGTAAATTACACAGAAATGGCATTTCCTACCAAACAAAGAAAAATAATACCATAATAACACAAACTTGACACTTCCCTAATGCTTTAATCTGACAATCTCGGCACACTTAACAAACAGCAATTAATTAGCCCTTACAACATTCCTGTCAGAAAGGTCTGATTACACCCATTTTGCAAATGAAATGCTAAGAGGTAACATAACTTGGACAAGGTTACAGAGTTTGCTCGTGACAGACCGGGGACCATAACTCAACCACCTTGGCCCTGGTCTCCCAGGCAGTCAACAAGCAGTCAACAAGTACTAATCAGCAGGATGTATTGCTTCTGCTCTGCTAAGAAAATCCCTATTTCATGAGAATCCCTGGATGGCTATTCAGACAAAGGCTTCATTATATTCTGTCATAATTCTCTCTCAAGTTTATCACCAAGAGAACTAGAAAACCCATAAGCTCAAAAATCTATAGGCACATCTTGTCAAGGATACCTCTGCCTTAAATAAAAAAAAAAAAAAGGTGTGTTAAATATTAGTTAGAAAAATATGACTAAGGAAACAAGGAAGAGGTTTAATGGAGTGCTAGTACCTAAGGTGAAATCTGGGTGAGCTAAAGCATCAAGCAGTCAATGCAATCAATGCCTGTCCATTTTTTTGATAAATTTTAATTCATGTCTTATAATATGAGGACTAGGAAATGTTTTCTCTGATAATTCCCAGGCACAAGCAAACCCAATTGGGAACGTAAAGCCATTTGGGAACACTACCAGATACATCCAGCCAGTTAGGAAGCTCTTCTTTTTCTTTTTCTTGTTTTGTAATACATTTATTGGCTGGTCATGTGACCTCCTACAAAGCTGTGCCTGTAGTTAAATTGGATTCCATGGAATTGGCATGGATGGCTTCTGTCACATGGTAGCTACTAAGTGTATAATTACCAAACTTCCCTTGGCTCCTGATATCACGGGCAGAGAGCCCACATCGTTTTCCTTCTCATACTGTTCCAGAGAACATGCAAGCCCCTCTCATTAAAAGTTATGTTTCCTCAGGAAGTGTTTTTAATGGGAATCTGATTTTAGTAAAATTTACATATTGCATCCCCCGCCTGAGAGCCTTGCTTATTTATTCTGTGAATGATCAACCCCTGACTGGCACATACTGGTAGGTCATTCTCATAAACACAATGGAGAAATACTATACTCAGACTCTGTTGTTCCTCTTCTTGACTATAGCTGCTTCAAATATATCTTTTATTGATTTCATAGAGGAAGGGAGAGGGAGAGAGAGATAAAAACATCAATAATGAGAGAGAATCATTGATCGGTTGCCTCCTGCATGCCTCAAACTGGGGATCCAGCCCACAACTAGGACATATGCCCTGACCAGGAATGAACCATGACCTCCTAGTTTATAGGTCTACGATCAACCACTGAGCCATGCTGGCTGGGTTACCATAGCTCCTTTCTACATGTCCCTCTCCTTTGACCTGGAAGAGGTTCCTCTTCTACCTCTATATCATTTTGATCCCCTTGGTACTTTCCTGTTCTCCAAGTTCATCAGCCTCTTGTTGGGACCACACCTTCAGACCATCAATACCCTACATTCTGTCATTCTCCTGAAGTTACTACTGTAGCTACTTTCCCAGTCTCCAATCCAAAGGGAACACCACTCTATTTTCTGTGGCTTTTCCACATCTTTCCACCCTTTCAATCTGTGACCTTTCATCACACACTTATCTATCATCTTTTACGTGTCAGGTCCTAAATTGTGATATGGGGATTTCCTGGGGAATCTGTCATAGACTGTACCCCCAGCCAGCTCTCTGTTTAGTGGTATGCCAAATGTGTTATTTACCAAGCTAAATACAAGATCGGAATATGCACCACTCTTTAGGAATGCACAGTTTATTTATGGGAGAGTGGTGGGAGGAGCCAAGTAGAATCCCCACAACTAATTGACTCCACATGGGCTATTCCAAGTATTTCCCACTTTCCTTAACCCTTGCTCAGTCTGGTTATGAATGCTTCCCATATGTTGATGAAAAGCAAAGTCATCTGATGTGAACTGGCACAACACGTTTCCTTCCTATTTCATAATTTCTCTTTTGTTATCCTCTTCCTCTAGCACAGTGGTTCTCAACCTTTCTAATGCTATGACCCTTTAATACAGTTCCTCATGTTGTGGTGACCCCCAACCATAAAATTATTTTCATTGCTACTTCATAACTATAATTTTGCTACTGTTAATGAATCGTAATGTAAATATCTGTGTTTTCCGATGGTCTTAGGCTCTACAGCAGCGGTTCTTAACCTGTGGGTCGCGACCCACAGGTTGAGAACTGCTAGCAGTCTAGCACCATGAGTACAGAAGCTTGATCTTAGTAGCCTTCATGTAAGTGTATTGATGTCACCTTCCGCGTGAGGCCTTTCCTGAGAACAACACTCTCCATTTCCCTCATCCACAATTATTTCCTCAACACCTCATACCATCTAAACTCTCAAACTTTGCACTGATTTGGACACTATGTGTCTATGGCATGTAGTAAAAGTTGAAGAAGTATTTGTTGCATAAATATTTGATCTCATCTCCACTTTGGACTCTGAACCAATCTTGCTTTCCAATTCTGAACTCAACACTTTTCCCAACCAGATAAGGCCATACACTAATTTCTCCTGAACTCAGAGAAAACAGAGAATTTAAAAAAATGAATACATAATAACTAATACAATTATGCTGTAAGATCAGATAATGGTAATTGCTATGATGAAAAAAATGAATCAGGTGAAAGAGACAGAGAGGAATGAGATTTGTTATTTTTACCTAGGGTGGTCAGAATAGTATCGAAAAAATAAGTGAACCCTAGCTGGTTTGGCTCAGTGGATAGAGCATCGGCCTGCAGACCAAAGGGTCCAAGGTTCAATTCTGGTCAAAGGCAAGTACCTCGGTTGCAGGCTCCTCCCTGGCCAGGGCCCTGGTCAGGGCGCATGAAGGAGGCAACCAATAGATGTGTTTCTCACACATCAATGTTTTTCTCTGTCTCTTTCAGTTCCACTCTCTCTAAAATAATGGAAAAATATCCTGGGGTGAGGATTTTTAAAATAATAATAATAAAAAGAAAAAAGAGGTGACATATTCATGAACTGGACTGGTATAACTAAGTATAACACAATGTGATGTTCACACAAGTCTCCTGAGGCTCTGGCTAAACTGCAGATTCTGATTCAGCAGGTCTGAGTGGGGCTGGAGAGTGTGCACTCTTGACAAGCCCCTGGATGATGCCTAAGCTGGGTGCTGTGGAAGCAGGACATGACATAACTGAGAGAAAAGTAGATTATGAAAAATGGCAATGATGTTAGCATAGGAGCCGAAATTCTTACTGGATACATTAAAAAAGAATCTATAACTTAATGTTCACTTTAATATAAATAGACTATCCTAATTTTTAATAGCTGTTTGGACTCATAGATATTTGAGCATATTTTTAAAATAATGGTATTTTATTTATTTAATATTCTTTATTAAAACATTACAAATACATGTAAAAAAACAAGAGAATCTATTTATAAATTGATTAGCTAGCAATCATATTTTGATTTATGTACTCCAGTTTGTTTTTGTGTTTTTTTACTTAAAAATATGCTCTATGTGTTTTGTTACTATCATTTAAAAATTTAATATGGCATGCACAATTAAATGTCAATGAACATTAATCTGTGTAATTTTTTTGCCATAGCAACTAACATTTTAATTACCCATTAAATGCATGTTTATGATGGAAAATTAAGAAAAAGGGATAAGCATAAAGAACAAATCAATCATAATATTTCTACTCAAATGTATATACATATGTAATATACTATATGTATTTGCATCTTTCTATGTATTTTATGTACTTCTACCTAAGTTATAATTTTTAAAAGAAGTTACTATATACATCATTAAGTTTGATTTTAATTTTTGAAATATTATTCTGAAGGGCACAATATTTCATTATATGAAGATACTATTCTTATTCAAACCTTTATTTTTAGCTATTCAGTGTGGTTTTAGTTTTGAAAGAAACAGCTCTGCATTCTAGACCAATTTTTTTTAGAATAAGTTCTTAAGCATAAAATTGTGTCAACACACTCATTTTTAAAGTCTTCTGTGTTTTTGTATTTAATTTATTTTTATTGCGTTTATAGGGGTAACATCAGTTAATAATATTATATAGGTTTCAGGTGTACAATTCTGTAATACATCATTTCCATATTGTATTGTGTATTCAGCACCCCAAGTCAGGTCTCATTCTATCAACACTTATCCTTCCTTTACCCTCCTCTAACTCCTTCATCCCCTTTCCCTCTGGTAATCACCATACTATTGTCTGTCTAAATTTTTTGTTTGTTGTTGTTGTTTTTTTCTTAATCCCTTTACCTTTTTCACTCAGAGCCTAAACCTCCTCCCCTTTGACAGGTGTCAGTCTGTTCTCTGTATCTAGGAGTCTGTTTCTATTTTCTTTGTTTCTATTTCTGTTCATTATATTCCACATATAAGTAAAATCAATTTATCCCCAATTGTATTTTTCAAATAATCTATCTCTTTGCCATTAATCAGAGGTATCAACTTTATTATAGTCATAAATTTACTAATAATTATTAATTGTTTTAAACTTTTTCTCATCCATCCATCTTTATAATTTAATATATAGAGGAACATATTTGCCAATATTGTTTTTATTTTTCCTGTAATATTTTTGGCTATAAATATTACATAGCTATTTTTTACATCCCCATAACTAGTTCTATACCTGGAAATATGTACTTCTTAATCTCTTCATCTTTTCACCCATCCATCCACCCAAACCTCCTACAATCTGGAAACTATTAGTTTGTTCTCTGTATCTATGAATTTGTTTCTGATTAACTTGTCTTTAAATTTATTTTTGCCTTCTTATTATTAGTATATTAATGGCCCAGTGCACAGATTTGTGCACATTGAAAGGAAGTTAATTAGAAGAAATATTTTAATATCACTATTCGCCCTTTCTCTATAATAGAAGTGTCAACCAAATTCATGACCAACAATGACAGATCGAAACACACGTGTGAGATTGGCTCCAGCAAGAGCTTTATACTAGTATATATAGATAACCTTGCTTAATTAGACCTGCTTTCTGATTTAGCTAAACTTTTTCCAGCCCAGTGAAGCACTCCAACTTCTCTTTCAGGTAATTGTCAGCAACACTGTAGTAAATATCAACATGAAGCAGATTATTATTATAGCTCACACAGGGAGAACAAAGGGTAAAAATATTTAACTGCAGCAGTGTTTGAGTATAGTCTGTGCAGTGACAAAACCTGAAGTCATTTTCAAGGTCCACCTTTTCTTACTTCTTTTCAGTCGGGTCAAGTTTCTAAGTTTTCTAAATCTCCATTTTCCGGCTAAATGAAAAGAAAATAGGATTCCATCAAGTCTCCTATTTACCTACTCCAGGACTTCTGTGAGTATCAAATGAGATGAGGCATGGGAAAATGCTTCACAGACATTTGGTTAAAGTGTAAAATGTTTCCACCTGGCTATAAAGGAAGTTGTGTTCCTGGGCTGAAGGAACTCCAAGGAGGCTAGTCGCTAGGGAGAGGAAGCCAGGTGTTGCTACATGATGTCATTACTCAGAGCCCACAGCCACCGTTTCCAGGCTAGGCTGGGCTGTGAGCCACATTTTGCACCATAGGGTCTCGGCAGCATCAGCTGTGATTTGGTGGGCTATTGCTCTAGGGTGGTGGTGGGGCCTGTGTCCCACTTGGGGGTAGCTGAGTGCTGCTTTGTTGGCGCCAGGTCCACGGTGCCATTTCTCTGTAAATGACCAGTGCATGTCACAGCACCTTTTGCATTGAGCCTCTGCCCCCTGGTGGTCAGTGTGTCATAGCAACCGGTTGGATGGTTGAACACTAAGCATATTAGCCTTTTATATATATAGATAGCAAAAAGGATTTATACATTTCATAGTTAGATATCAATTCAAAGTACTAATTACAGGACTAAATATAGCATTTCTTAGTTGATTTTTCACAGAGAGGAAGGGAGAGGGATAGAGAGCTAGAAACATCGATGAGAGAGAGACATCGACCAGCTGCCTCCTGCACACCCCCCACCGGGGGATGTGCCCGCAACCAATGTACATGCCCTTGACCGGAATCGAACCTGGGACCTTCCAGTCCACAGACCGATGCTCTATCCACTGAGCCAAACCGGTTTCAGCGACATTTCCTTTTATTTATATATTTATAAATTAAAAATTTGATTAAATAAAAAATAAATTTTAAATTTAACTGAACATCTTTCTAGCATGCACTGAAAGGATACATTTCCCCCTATGGTCCCTGTTATATGATGAGTGTTATCAATAAATTTTATAAACATTAAACCACTCTAGAATCTGGAATAAATCCTACTGTGTTAAGTTATATGTTTGGGTTGCTAATATTACACTTAACCTCTTTGTATTTATATTTATGAGGTTGTTTTTGTTTGCTTTATTATTTGACATTGTCAGATTTCCTTGTAAGATGAGCTGATTGAGAGGTTTTTGCATTTTCCCCCTATCATTTAAAATATCATCATATAAATCTTTTGAAAGCTAGTAGAATTAGCCTATATTAGTTTCCTGTGGCTGCTGTAACAAATTACTACCAAATGGGTGGCTTAAAATTAAAATTTATTCTTTCAGTACTGGAAGCTCTAAGTCTAAAATTTAGGGCTATACTCCCTGTAAAGGCCCTTAGGAAGAATCCTTAATTCTTTTTCTTAGATTTTGGTGACTCCCAACAATTCTTGACAATCCTGGGTGAACAGTTGAGTCACTCCAAACTCTGCCTCATATTCACATAACATTACTTCCCTGTGTGCCCTCTACTCTTCTTACAAGGATGGCATCATTTAATTTTGGGCCTACCCTAAGCCAGTATCTCCTTATCTTGACTAATTACATCTGCAAAGGTATTA
The DNA here is from genome assembly GCF_027574615.1 of Eptesicus fuscus. Classification (NCBI taxonomy): domain Eukaryota; kingdom Metazoa; phylum Chordata; class Mammalia; order Chiroptera; family Vespertilionidae; genus Eptesicus; species Eptesicus fuscus. The sequence continues at coordinate 14,165,663 of NC_072477.1, read as the reverse complement.
TTCCCAAATAAGATTACATTCTGAGGTTTTCAGGTGGACATAAATTTGGAGGGCACACTACAACCCACTGCATAACTCATAAAATATATGGGTTTGATGCATTTTCTTTTTGCCTAAATGTAAAGAAAAATGTTATTTAAAAGAAAAATAAGATAACTTTTAATCAGTATGTTCTCTCTAGACCTCCCATGTTTAATATATTAATATATCAGGTAATTAATTAAAAGATAATTCAACAGAACTACCATGACTTTTAAATTTTATTGTACTGACAAGTATGTAAAATTATTCAAATTGGTTTGTAAACACAGCTAGGACTTCAATAAAAAATATTCGAAAGCTGTGCTTAAAATTTGTCATATTATCTGTTCATCATTTGATTAGGTTACTAGAAGCCATTCATTGTGTTCTGGGTATAAAGGTTTTGACATGAATTAGTGCTTACATTATCATGGGAAGAGCTGAGAGAGTAGAGGCCTGGAAGCCGCCATCAAAAGTTATGGGAGAATTGCCATCAGTGGTCATACATGTTAACATTAAAAATCTCAGCTTGAGCCCTGGCAGGCATTTCTCAGTGGTTAGAGCTTCAGCCTGCACACCAGTGGTTCATGGGTTCCATGCCCAGTTAGGGACACCTGGTTTCAGATTCAATCCCACCTCCAGTTGGGGGCTCTTGTGGGAGGCAACCAATCCATGTGTCTCTTACATTGTGTTTCTCTCTTTCCCCCTTCCCTTCCATTCTCTCTAAAAATCAATGGGGAAAAATTATCCTCACTCCTCGGGTGAGGAATAAACAAACAAACAAACAAACAAATAAACAAATCACAGCTTGAAACACTTATGTGGGTGGATCTTAAAAGCTTGCTCGATGCCTTTTTTGATTCTTTGTCTACCTGAGTCTGGCTTTGACTTCCTCTAGAAAATATGGCTTCTGGTTCACTTCTACCTTCCAAATGTAGCTGCTCTCATGGACACTATTCAAGCCAGAATCATACAGAAAAGGCAATTCTGGGAAACAGAGTTTCCATCCTTCAAAGGAGTGGTGGGGGTCAAGTTGACAGTGTGTGATATAGTGTATCTAGAATCCTATAGATTAAGCCTTGTGCAAAGCAAGGTCATGGATTTAGCTATTGATCATTCTCTAATTTTCTTAAAAATTGTGAAGAAACAGAATTGAGATTCTTACCGCTTGGTCAATAAGACTCACAAACACAGGTATTTTAGATCTTAAACTCATGTCTTTGCTGTTTAAAATATTGCTAAGAGTAAAACATCATTAAAAAGGAAAGAAAGGTCCTAGGATTCTTAACCATGCAATTATTTTCTGTATTCTTACCATTATGTTTGTAGAGAACTAATTAAACAATAAAAATCATAATATATTAGTTGTAAGAAGTATTCAATATAATATAAAATTTTAGCGCTATCTCTGCTTAAGTGAAAATATTATCAATATTGTTACTGCTAATATTGATGTACTAGTGGCCCGGTGCACGAAATTTGTGCATGGGGGTGGGGGTGGGAAAGGGTGTCCCTCAGCCAGGCCTGCACCCTCTCCAATCTGGGACCCCTCAGGGGATAACCGGCAGTCAGACATCCCCCTCACAATCCAGAACTGCTGGCTCCTAGCCACTTGCCTGCCTGCCTGATTGCCCCTAACTTCTTCTGCTTGCCAGCCTGATTGTCCTTAACTGCTCCCCTGCTGGCTTGATTGCCCCTAACCACCACTGCCTCAGCCCCGCATCCAGGACCCAGGATTCCCTCCTCCAGCTGACCACAGGCCCACAGGATCCGGGCTTTCCTCCCTCTGGTCAGCCATAGGTGCCCAGGCCAGATGCAGCTGCAGGGGATGGTGGGCAGGGGGTTCGCCTGGGCTGCAACCGCAAGTGCTGGTGCCCAGGACTGCGGGGTGGGCAGCTTCTCAGCCTCCCGGGCCAAAGCCAGCCACATGTACTGGTGCCCAGGACTGTGGGGTGGGTGGCTTCTCTGTCTACCAGGCTGTAGCCACCTGTAGGTGCTGGTGCCTGGACCGCAGGCGGGTGGCTTCTCCGTCTTCCTGGGATGCATTGTGGGCAACTTCTCCAGCTGGCTGTGGCCTGGGATCACAGGGCAGGCGGCTTCTTTGTCTTCCAGGCTGCAGCCAGCCTCAGGCACTGGTGCCCGAATTCTCTGACCCCCACAGGCCCAGAGCGGCAGGGGGGGGGGGGGGCTGGGCTGCCGCCATGTTTTCAGGTTAATTTGCATACTCACTCTGATTGTTTGGTAGCGTAGCATAGTGATGGTAATTTGCATGTTTCTCTTCTATTAGTGTAGATTATATACTATGTACCAGCCACTACCTTAAATTCAATTGCTCATTCCATGCTCTCAGTGACTCTATTAATATATTTTAATCATGAGGCCTATGATTATGGAAAAATAAAATGACTCCTAGAACTCAAATTAAGGGGTATTAATCTTTCTATTGATTGACATATAGGTACTATTCATTAAGTCATATAGCTTATTTTGTAATGGGTTAAAAACCTAAGTTGCCAGGCATAATTTGATGAAACTCTTCTTAAAAAATGTCAGATGGTGGGTTTGCATGAAACATTTACATTAGGACTTATGTGTCCAAGCGTCTGCTCATTATATATCAGTCCTTTACAAAATGAGCAAATTAATTCTGCTTTCCTAGATAGAGAAGAACTCTTCTATAGTGTATTTTATCACTGGTGAAGAAAGGAGAAACTCAAATCCTAAGAGCTAATCCAGTCTCTTATTTTGAGGTCTTGACCTCTTTGGAGGATAAACAGATCTACTTTTAGCAAAGGAAGGAAAGTAAAGAGCTCTCATAATTTAATGTCAAGTGTGCCATTTTAACTGGAAATGTTCGAATCTTAATAGACTGTAAATCAGAAGATCCTATGACATAGTAATTGAGTTAACATTAGCCTTTCACCTTTATGAGCTTGCATATGAACCTGACCTAGGTTAAAGGGAGGAAATTCTATTAATTTTCAGGTGTCCACTGGTCTGTGATCCAAGATTGCATTAGCCCCACTTTGGTTAGCAATGGCTTAGAGTTAGATGATTCTGAACAACTTGGGTCAACTTTTTCAACTGCTTGTAGATGTACTGACAGTGGAAAGTATTAAGATACTGAGGAACACTAACTCAAAAGTTGTCATCCACTTTTTAAGCATATTTTAAAAATAAGGTAAATTTAGAAATATAACCATTCAACAGGATTTTTCAAAATAAATTTCCAGCAAATACAAGGTATTTTTGTACTGGATTGTTTTCTAATGCAATCATTAAAAATTTTTTAATTCATATAGTCTTTAATTCCACATGTTGATGATATCAAATACATGTTCACAGCAAAGAACACAAACCAAGTAATGGGAAAATAAAATGGACTAAGTGTACGTGCAATATGTTCAAAGTTATGTATAATCATATACATGAAAATTGACCTAAGAGAGTACTATGTTTGCCAACAAAATAATAATATCTGGGGTTATAAAAACACTTTAGTAAATGATAGAAACAGATATAAGGAGGTAAAACTCTTCTCATCACAATAGTTTCCTTTTGAAATAGTTTCTTAAGATAATTATTTAAAATATAGATGTATGCATTGTATATTGAGTTTGTTTGATTCAGCATTCTCATAATGATTAAAGTATACAATGATCGAGGAAGGTTGGTATTTATCTGAAAAATATAAAAACACTAATTTGAAAATACATATGTACCCTTATGTTCAGCACAGCATTATTTACAATGACCAAGGTAAGAAAAAAACCTAAGTGTCTATACACATATATATTTCATGAAATACTACTCAGTCATGTAAAGATGCAATATTGTCATTTGTAACAACTTGGGTGGATCTTGAGGGTATTATGCTAAGTGAAATAAGTCAGACAAAAATTTTAAAAAATAACCATATGATTTAATTTATATGTGAAATATAAATTGAAAAAGTAACAAACAAAAATTAAAACAAGCTCATAGATATATATATCATATTGTTGGTTACTTGAGGAGAAAGAAGGTGGGGGAAGGGCAAAATAGGTTAAGAGATTCAAATATATGGTGACAACTGAAACTAGATTTTTGGTGGTGAGCATGCAATAGAGTATACAGATATCTATACTAATAAAAGGGTAATATGCTAATTAGAGCAGACGTCTTCTGGATGAAAGCTGCGGCAGCTGCAAAGGGCACAGGCTTAGACAGGCAGTGGCAGCAGCAGAGGGGTAATGGAGTCGGCACCTTCCCCTGATCCGCCAGGTCGCCTCCCACAGAGGGAGGCCAGAATACGGCTTAGGCCGGGGCCGAGGCAGAGGCGGTTAGGGGCGATCAGGCTGGCAGGGGAGCAAATTAGGGGCAATCAGGCTGTCAGGGGGGCAAGTTAGGAGTGATCAGGCCTGCAGGCAGAGGCAGTTAGGAGTGATCAGGCCTGCAGGCAGAGGCAGTTAGGGGTGATCAGGCAGGCAGGCAGGCGAGCAATTAGGAGCCAGTGGTCCCAGATTGCGAAAGGGATGTCCCACTGCTGGTTTAGGCCCACAGGGATTGGACCTAAACTGGCAATTGGACATCCCTTGAGGGGTCCCAGATTGGAGAGGGTGCAGGCTGGGCTGAGAGACACCCCTCCCCCCCGCCCCCGTGCACGAATTTCGTGCACCAGGCCTCTAGTCTAATTATAATATTGTATACCCAAAGTGTATATAATGTTATTAACTAGGGATACTCCAATTAAAAAATGTAAAAAAATAAAAATATATATAAATATATATATATATATGACAATCTAAATGTTCAAGAAAATAATAAGATTAAGATACATTAGAGTACATTTGTGTAATAAACTATGATGCAGCAAATAACAGGAGTTTGAAAATATTTATGAAAAGAAAAATGTGAGCAAGATAATCATCACTGAAAAATGTATAATAAAAATTGCTTTAAAGATATGTTCTCAGATTTGTAAAAAATTAGAACCTCTTTTAGAAAAAACTCAAAGTAGTCAAAACAAATGTTTAATAGTGACTCTCTAACTTGTGAAATTGTGGGAGTGTTTAAATTTTCTATTTGTGACATTTTTATTTTGGAAAATAAATATATGAACATATTGTACTTTTATTATTTAGCAAATAAAGACAAGCCTATTAAAATGTTTCATTTTCTAATCTTTTGTTTCAAAATGGCTCATTATCTTAATCAAATGAAAGGTTCAAAAATGGGACTTATAAAAATTATACAGGCTCAAATATATTTTTTAAACTCTTTTTAAAAAAATAAAATATATGGACAGCAGCACATGAAATTTTATTAATTTGTCAACTCAAGAGCTATCATGCCATAAAGAGTAAACAACAAAATGTCATAAATAACATTATGTATTAAATGTATTATTATAAAAATCTCAGTGAATTTTATAAAGCATAAACTGAATCTATAAAATGAAACTTCTATGATTCAGTGGTATCTTCAAATGTGCTCATTACATGTGTGAGAGCATTCTCCCCTCTTAACTCAAGAGTTGCATAACCTTAGTTCACACTGAGTTTCTACTGTGTCCAGGACAAAGAGCTGATTATATAAAAGAATAAATCAGACACCATGATTAAATCAACCATGTACATTTGGTGAGCCACAGGACAATTTTTCCCCATATAGTGAAATATATATTGATTATGGTTAAATAGGCACTATTAGCCATAACTAACTGTGGCATAGCACTAACTATGATTCTCCCCATCAACTCAGAATGACATGTCAGAGGGTTAGAGGCAAACAATATGTCGAGGTAAAGGGTTCTATAATATTTTGAAAAAAAAAAGATTGTATTTACTCCTTCTCTATGACTCTATGACTCAATCATTCGAGTACAATAAAGCCTATAAGGTAAGCTGTGCGCCTTTTCAATGTTTAATAGTCATTACAATTTTTAACTGCAGAAATGAGAGTAGTGATGCTATAAATGGACATACTTGAAGGAGGGAAAAGTTGGCTTAGAGGGTAGATACAATAAAATGAATGTGAACAAGAAATGCAGAAAATGACTTTCATTAATTCACCTCTTGAAATAAGATGGTGAGATGATGGATAAAAGGGAGTTAGAAAAGAGGGGTCACAGAAAAGATAGGCTTTTCTGGAGAGGGAAGTAATGGATTCCTGACATATGTATATTTTAAAAGCTCCTTTTTATCTTCTCTGTACCTGGGAGAGTTTTCCAAATGTCTCCAGAAGCCACCTGTTTGCACTTACCTGGTAACAGGTGGACGGAATTAGGCATTCGTCTCAGAATGTCACTGCAGATTATGTTTCCAATATGCTCTTTTAGTCTTAGCCAGTCAGCTGCCATGAGGGTGCAAAACAAGCACATTTTAGTCTGCCTCTGATTAAACTAATGATAAACCAATAACTGCTGTGAGAAGAAGAAAAAAGGAAACAGCACTAAAGTTCAGTCTGTCAGGATGATGCTATCGCCAGCTAAAGATTTTCACTCCTGATAAGATTTCATTTGAAGCAAAGATTAAGCCATATGTCCCTTTAGTCATTGATATTTTAATTTGCATATGCTGATCTCATATATAGAAAAACTGTTCTAAATCAGTAGAGTGGGTGGTACTTAACAATTCAGAGGAAATGCAGATTGGTAGTCAAATGACTTAATCAGAATTGATCTTCCAGAAGCTCAAATGTTGTTGTGATTGATTCTGCCCTTCTGTTACATAAAGGTGCTCTTTTTCTAAATCCCCTGCCTAACCACTTCCCACCAAAGCTGGTGAGATGGAAGAATATGCAGCCTTATTAGTAGCACATGTTCACTTGCTTATTTCTACATCCATCCATCCATCCATCTATTCATCCAGCCACCCATCCAATCACCCATCCATCCATTCATCCAATCATCCACCTATCCATCCATCATTCAATATGTATTGAAAGCATATGCTGTTCCAAACACTGACAGAGGAAGTGTTTGGGGATGGCAAATGAATGAAACACAATAGATTAAAGGGCATTTTGGCTTGATATATGCTCCTATTGAAAGCTGGACAATGCAATGTAAGAAGACCTGTGGCACAAGCAGATTATCTCCTCAGCTGAGACCTGCAAGAGGGGTCGTGAACTCTGTATCATAGACAAAATATAGTGTCCTATACGTTCATCTCATTAATACAAATGTATTATTGAAATCTCTCTTATGTTTTCATAAACATAGGCTGGTGAAAACATGAAACCTAACAAAGTTTGGATTTTCTGTTTGTTTGGGAGAAATCTGCTTTGTATTCTACTATCTAAACATGGAAATCATCTCTCATGAGATTTGGAAAAGTAACACCATATTCCTTTCAACTCTGTGGGCATAGCCTGTCAAAATCACTATCAACATTCCTATACCTCCAGTTATAAATCATACAGTTAAAAAAATAAATATATATATATATATATATATATATATATATAAATATATATATATGAATATATTTATGTAGCTATGTATATATGTATATATATCTAAATATATTTGCAAAATGTTTATATACCTAGATAAATATAATAAAGCATTAATAGTTCCTGAATATCTTAAAGCATGATTTTAAATGCTGAACTTGGAGCAAATACAATTAGTATTTAAAACTATCCCTAAATAAGTAAACTGGTAGTTTGTTCTTTCCTCTCCATGTTCAGTTATGCAATTAACAATAATAGGTTCACTCCCTCCCTCATCTGTGGGTTGCTTTATTAATAAAATGCACATGCAGTTTTATATAATAACATTGTGTAAACAGTTCTCACAAAAACCTATGTTCTTACAATTTCTTTTATTTACATATATATGTGACAAAACAGGACAAAGGAGGAAAACCTGTTAAAACTATCACAGACCCTAGAAAATGTGATTATGTTCTCCCATGAAATATGACACAGAAACATTTTTCACATTTGCTGAATGAGAAGAAAACGAATCTCTTTCTGTTGAGACATCTGTGTTTTCCTGTATTGATGCATTCTGAATTGTTTTCCTTGATGCTAAGCAAACTTTAATTTAGTATGACCTCCAGCAGGTCTGCTTTTAAATCTATAAAAATGCCAGCTATAAAATCACTTACCTATAGACCACTGCTTGGGGTAAAAATAGCCACCTCACATTCAGGAAACATGAGGGAAATGAATACCCAAAGATGGCTACTGTACTTTAAAGACTGAGTAGCACTAAAACAGTGGAAATATCTTGTCACAAGCTAAATCCAGTGACATATAAGAAAGATTTTTATAATTTACATATTTGTCAATTTGTAAATAGTTTGTGTAATTAGTCTCATGCTTAAAGCAGTTGGATCTCATTGACTGGCTATTACGCTCACATTTTATAATCATAAAAAATGTATCTTTCCCAATAGACTCCTTAATGCAATTTGTTAAAAGACTTGAAAAGAAACACTATCCCCCCAAATTAAGTAATCAGTAAAGCAGTTTTAGAAATGCACAGTAAGGAGAACTATATGTTAATGTCTATATTTACTTATCTATTAATTTCTACTATTAATCCATGACCTCTAATCTAATTACAGTTCTCTGCTTCTCACCTTTTACTTGATAACAACATTGAATTCAGTTTGACTAAGTCACTTTAAATCAATTAATTTCATGAATAGCCATTTGGTTTAATTTTTTTGTAATGGCCATCTCCTCAGTTGCTGCTGCTTCTTCTTCTTATTCTTCTTCTTCTTCTTCTTCTTCTTCTTCTTCTTATTATTATTATTATTATTATTATTTCTTTTCAAGGGTGAGCTCAGAAATAAACCTTTTCTGAATCCACATTTAAGTTTTAGTTAAATAGCCCTCCTGTGTTCTCCCATAATGCCAAATGCATCCTTATTATTATATTTTTAAAAAGGAATTACAATTATTAGCTTAAGTGTCTAAGCTCTTTGAAACCATGGTTTGTCATTTATTTTTCTCAACACCAAGAATTTCTTGAATGAATAAATTTCCCCATTTCAGATTTTATAATATATATTTTCCATTCATCATTAATGGATACATAAAATTGTTAGAAAAAAATCTACCTGCACTCAAAGAAAGAGGCTATCTTTCAAAATCTGAAGGAAAGACTGAATTATATTACTTTATATCTAAGAACTATAATATATAGTATTCTTTCTACATGAAGAAAAGAACTGATCTTATGTAGAGCTATTGTTTTTGAAGAGTTGGTAATCTTTCAGAAGCAGGAGTGTGGTAGTGGAGTCAGTTATTGCTAATTAGTTGACTTTTATAAGGGTGGGCTGTCACTAAGTAGTGGGCTTTGGGAAGCATGATTATGTGAAGTTATCAATAACTAATTAGGATATAAAAATCAGTAAAATCTTTATTCTGATGATTATCTGCTGCTGTGGTCCAAGAGCAACCAGACTTTTCCTCTTTTGAGTATATGACTTTTTTATTCTCACTACTGTCTTTCCTCACATCCTTGTACCTGTTTAAGAAAATTAAAATATGACCTTTTAGTGTTCCAGTAAGAAAACATTCTTATCCACCCACTAGAATAAGTTTTCCATGACATCTAAATGGCAATACGAATTCTGTTTTGCTATGTATGCTTGAAAGCAGCATCCCTAAAATTTATAAAAGAACTAATTTGTTCACAGATAATTCAGGTTACCTTTCCCCATTATATCATTTTGCACAGTGAGGATTTATTGGTTATCCTTCATTTTTCTATTGTTGTTATGCCCAACATATATGTCTTTTTCCATGTGTCCCACAGTTTGTATTGGTCATCTACAGTAGGACTTAATGTCCCTCACTTGTACTTTGCATTTCTATACACTCCATAACAGACACACCTCTCCAGTAACTCATATTACTCACTTCCTTCAAAATTCAACTACAGATGTGACTTTGTTGGGAGGTCTTGTTAAACTAAGATAACTCAGTCCATTCCTTTACTTTCATAGTTCATTAACCTTTAATTAACATATTACTGTTGCAATAAATGTTCTTTCTTTCATGTACATGTGCTCACACTTCAAACAGACTGCTAATATTCCAAGACGATACATCACCCTATGGAAAAGCTCTTGGAAAAATATTTTAAGTTATCATTATGCTTTATCAATCTGCAGAAGTACATTTGGGTTACATACAAAAGTGTTCTAGATGTAAAAAAGTAAGAATATTATATATTTAATATATATAACATATATGTTTATACACATATACATGCATATGCTAAGAATGTAAAAGTGAAGTACAGTAAAATAGAGAAAAATCAGAATCTTTCTTTCATAAGAATTAACTAAATTGCTATCTGAAGAATGTTGGTAGCTAATTGCTGCCAAAAAAATCATGTAATTTTAATTCTAAACTTTTGGTACAGAGAGAAAAATGAAGCAGAAATAGTGATATTGGAAATCATGTTGCAATTGAAAACTTTTGAGAATTCCAGTATTGCCATTTGTAATTATAAATTCAAGATATATTGCAATTTATGACATCTTTTCATTTATTATTCTCAAACCAAGATCTCTCAGTTGTAGTCTAGAAATGAAATGTGGGGTTTAGAACAAATAATTAAAAATAACTATATAATTTTGTGGTTTTCTGTTTTTGTATAATTAAAAAAAGAGCCTACCTTTCATGTAAAAGGTCTAAAATGGACACTTTTTCCTTGCCAGTCAAGATTTACTGTAGAAAGTTGTTTCAGTTTAGATAGCCAAAAATTTCAAATCACTATCCAAAGTATAACACATGCAATTTCACAGAACAGATTTAATCTACTTAATGAGGCAAGAATTACAAAGCAAAAATCTAGAGGCTCTATTAATTCATAAAATCTGTTGTATAATTCATCCAACTACTTTACCGAAACATGTGTGATCTCTCATGATTTACTTTTCTTTCAAAGCAAAACATTTTTTAAAATTTGTTAACATATTTGCCTTAAAAGTCATCTAGAAGATTTAAAATTTTTTTCCACAACTTCAGATCAAGATGGTTATAGAAGAAACTCCTGAATTTTCATCTTCTATGGATGCACTGACTTCACAGCTGTATACAGAGCAATTCCCTCAGAAAAAAGTTCATAAAATAGTTGAGGCACTCTTATACATCAGATAACTGAGAAAATATCCTCATTATAATGGATAAGAAAGGATAAGTAAAGACACTCTTACCATAAACTTTATCCTTAGTAGAGTAACATATAATTGAGCAGGAATGCCTGGCTCCAATCTTTTCCCTGAGCAGCAAATGGGTTGAACTACAAATCCAGTGCCTCAACTTTTAAATATAACACATGCCAAGGATGGGCCCCAAATTATCTAACTCTGGAAGCCAATCAGACTTGCATTTAAGAGTCCCACTGAACTGTAATACACTAAGAAGCAGTTGTTAATAGGCATGTTAGCACTCACTGTGGCTCAGTACAGAGAAAATAGAAAAAAAGGCCAACTTCCAGTCTTTCTTTGGAAGGACTTTGACTTAATACTTTCCCAGATGCTGCTTGAGGATCTAACTGATAATCAGTCTGCATCTGAATGCTGACTGCAATCTTCTCCTTTGGGACACTGACAAATTTGGGCACTAAGAAACAGGTGGCAGCTTGGACAAGCATACAAGTTTGAGAAGCATCCAGGAGCTTTGACCAGGCTTACACAAGACCAGTCTGTCAACACTGGAAGGGATGCTAGTTTTATCTAAAATGCAGAAACCAACACAGAGAGTCAAGAAAAATGAATGAAGGGGGGAAATGTTCAAAACAAAGAAAACAAAATCTCAAGAAACCAATCATAATAAAATGGTAATAAATGACTTATCTGATCATTAAGGATGCTCACCAAGGTCAGGAAAGTAATGCATGAACCAATTGACAATTTCAACAAAGAGATGGAAAATATATAAAAAGTACCGACATAAATTATAGAGCGAAAAATATAAGACCTGAACCAAAAATTCAATAGAGTAGTTCAATGTTAGTCTAGATTAAGCAGGAGAAAGAATTAGCAAACTTAAAGACAGGCTAGCAGAATTAATCCAATCAGAGGAGCAAAAAGAAACAGATAAAAAGAATTAAGATTGCATAAAGAACTTATGGTACACTGTCAATGCCCAATATATACTTTATAGGTGTCTCACAAAGGAAAGAAGAATACAAAGAGAAAAAGAGGGCATAAAGCTTATTTAAAATAATAATAATAATATTAATAATCATCATCATCATCATCATCTATATGTAATAAAAAGGTAATATGCTAATTGGTCCTAACTGTGTCACAGTCATGACCAGGCTGTGCATGCACAGGAGCTGATGGGCAAGGACTGGGGTGGGACTTGTGCCACCAGGACATGAGGCTGCCACAGGGGGCATCCCCCACAGTGGAGGCAGGTGCAGGCCCGTGGTGCCGCCCGGCCCAGCGGGCGGGGGGCATCAGGACGGGCTGCGGCGGCCTCCCCAGCAGAAGCATGTGTAGGCCTGCAGCACCAGCAGGCTTGGAGGGGGTCATTTGTTTATTAGCTGTTAGAACTAATAAACAAATTCAGTAAAGTTATAGAATAAAAAATCTATAATAATAAAAGTGTAATATGCTAATTAGACCAGACATCCTTCCAGATGACCTTACGGATGAAGATGGGGCTGTGAGGGAAGACCAGGTCCCAGGTACTAGAGGGAAGCCCAGGTCCTGGGTGCCAGAGGGAAGCTGGTGCCAGCAGCCAGGGGAAGGAAGGCCTACTCTTGCACAAATTTCATGCATCGGACCTCTAGTCAGCATATAAAAATCTGTTGCATTTCTATACACTAACAACAAACTGCCAGAAAGAGAAATTAAGACAAAAAATCTCATTTGCAATTGCAACAAAAATAATAAAATCATAAAGAGTAAACCAAGAAAGTGAAATATTTGTATACTGCAATTGATAAAATATTGACAAAGTAGCAAATAAATGGAAAGATATTATAAGTTCATGAGTGGGAAGAATAAACAAGAAAAAAATGACATATGGCATTGATACTGATTTCATAAAAAAACTTGAAAGAATTTTATAAGTTTATCCATGATACCATTTGATGAGTTCAAAAACATAGGGCCCTTCATCTGTCACTGAAATGACTCTGAAATTAGTATGATCACATAATAAGTTCAAATAACACTTCCCACCCTTATCAAAATACAACCCAGTATGAAAAGCAAATTTGAAACAGCCTTAGTGTTTGGTGTCTTTCAAGAAGATGCTCAAAAAAGTGAATGGATGCCTCAGTTTATCCAAATTATTTTTTCACCAAAATGTGACATAACCATCAATACATGAAAGAGTGTTCTTTTGCCCACAATTTCCACACATGCTGTGCCCTAAGGAGGAAGATGAAAAGGAAGAGGGTGAGAAGTCCCAGGTCTGTTAGTTCCCTCACTTTGAAAAGCCTCAAATCAAGAAAATGACATGTAGCTTCTTTTACAGTGGGATCAAAAGAAACCAACAGACAGCTGTGTTTTTGTGCACATGTATTTTTTTAAGCAAGTTTATAGTTCAAATTTTAGGTCTCAAAGACCAGATGTTTAGATACCAGAAACTCCCATGTATACTTGAGTGGGAGAATGAAGAAAGAGAAAGAAGGTGCTTTACCAATGGTTATTTCTGTAAAAAATCACAAATCATAACAGCTGAATATAACACAACAAATAATCATTTAAAAACCATTAATATCCACCAAGCTCTTGGTCCTAGAAAACTATAGCTAGAATCATAGGTAAAATAATAAGAGGGTATTGGTCATAATTTAAGCACGTGATCAGAAACATCAGTGAGCTTGGCTTTGGACTTATGAATAAAATACAACACACAGGCTTTATTGGTTAGTTTATATGTTTAGGTTTTTTGTTGTTGTTTTTTTTTTTTTTCTTCTAAGAGGGAAAAGGATGAGTAAAGGTTAGATGGGCTCTTTCTATATTTAGGGAGTGGCATAGAGAAGTTGGGAAAACCAAGAGGAAAAAAAAATACATATGTAAGGTTAGGGGGTTGCAAAGGGGATACACGAAGGTAAAAACTAAAATGGAAACAGAGTTGGAAGGTGGGGGAGGGGGAGTGCCAACGCCTAGAAAAGGATCAAGGGTGAGAATAGCAATGGCTTTGATCTATAAGCATGGATAGTTTTGAAATAGAAACAAAGGAATATCTTTTTTTTTTTTCCTAAAACCCTAACAGTATTTTTATTCCCTATTTGAAAGATAGTCGGTGTATCTTTACTTGATTTGATGAGTGGTACAAGTCAAAGATGGAGAAAAGGTGTTGTAAAATACATTTCCCAAGATCCTGTGATGTTGATTACATCAAATCCTTAGATCTTCACTTTGCCCTTCACAGTTTTATTCCTAGTGCACAAAAAACATCTGTGAAAATGCACCCTTTAGTACACTTAGAATTTTCCATTTAAAAGTTTTTCTTAAAAAATAATAATATTTTCTTTGAAGGTCTGAACACAGATAATTATTTACCAAAATTACATCACTATTTCACCAAGGAGCTAAGGGGAAAATATTACTCTCCAAGGACTGCAAACAACATATTGGTTTCAAATGCCTGCAGCATCATTAGCTTTGCTTTCCAAACTGATTGCCATAACTTTCTGAAATTCAGTGTGGGTATTTCTTAATATGCTGGAAGAAAGGTTACCTTCTATGCCAAACAAGATTATTGTAAAGCGTAAATTTAAAAATTATCTGGGAATATGCCTTGGAAACAAAAAACATTGTTATATTATTACATAGGGCACTTTTCAAATAATGGAGGAGAAATATCACTCATATTTGACAATACCTTTTATGGTATTCAACACTAAGAAATATTCTAATTAATGCAGAGATAGGTAGACAAACAGAAGGACAGCTGGATGGGTAGATAGATGACATATAGATAGGTAGATAGATAGATGATAGTTTGATGTAGGTATTCATAATACACACACACGCACAAACACAGATATTATATGGCATTTTATTACCATATGTTAGATAGTATTTTATTGGGGAAACAAATTTAAGTAGACTCAAGTCACTTACCCAATATCACACAGCCATGAAATGACATAAACTGTTTATCCCTGAAGCCTAATGTCTTTCCTTATAGTATACTAGAGGCCTGGTGCATGAAATTCATGCACGGGGGGGGGGGCGAGTCCCTCAGACCAGCCTGCACCCTCTCCAATTGGGGACCCTTTGGGGGATGTCCGACTACTGGGAATTGGGCCTAAACCAGCAGTTGGACATCCCTCTCGCAATCTGGGACCACTGGCTCCTAACTTCTCACCTGCCTGCCTGCTCAATCGCCCCTAACTGCCTCTGCCTGCCTGCCTGATCACCCCCAACTTCCCTCCCCTCCCAGACTGGATGCCCTCAACTGCCCTCCTCTGCTGGCCAATTTGGTTCCAATTGGTCGGTTTCAATGCCAGTCAGCATCAAAAGCTCTGCCTCCTAGGCAGCCATTGGCTCCCCACAGCACCCAGATTTGGTTCTGATTGGTTGGTTACAATGCCAGTCAGTGTCAAAAGCTCCACCTGCTAGGCAACCATTGGCTCCCCAGAGCACCCAGATTTGGTTCTGATTGGTCAGTGTCTATGCCAGTCAGCGTCAGAAGCTCCACCTCCTAGGCAGCCATTGGTTCTTCACAGCACCCACATTTGGTTCTGATTGGTTGGTTCCTATGCCAGTCAGCATCTCTGGACCTATCAACAGGCCTGATCAGAAAGGCAGGGCTGATCAGCATCCCCAGTGGAGGCCTGGAGTGAAATGGAGGCAAGGTTGCTGGCCAGACTGCGAGAGAAACAGAGAGGTAAGTGCTGATCAAAAGCTGCCTCAGAGGCAATGGGTCAGTCCCTGCTTCTCTCTTCAGGCCTCTCTCTGGTCCTGATTCACAACCCCCTCAGCAGTCAGTGCTGGGGCACCTCACCTGCAGCGGAAGCAGTCAACGCTGGGTTGCCATGGCAACCCAGTGCTGACTGCAGGACTGACTTCTGGTTGGTAGAGCCTGGGTGGTTACTGGTCGTTAAGACCCAGGGTTTTCATATATTAGGATGAGTCAAAGAGTGGCTTCAAATAAAAAGAAAAGAAGTTTATTATTTATCCTAATTGGATGGATCAGCCAGGTAACTCTTCCTTCTGGTCTAGGTTGGCTCAACTGGTATGTGGCTGGGGTTCAGCTGGCAAAACAGGGCACACTAGGTTAGCTGGAGAGCCGGACACTCCCTGAACGTGGTTTCAGACCAGCCTGAGCTTATTCGAATGATGGCAGAAGAGTTCCATAGAGAGGCAACCCCAGTACACAATGCCATGTAAGCTGATGTCTCAATAACCAAACAAGTCATATATGGTCAAGCCCAGATTCAAGGGTAGAAAAATAGACTCTCTTGATGGGAGAAGGGACAGTGGGTCGACATAGAGAAAAGTAAGATTTTATTCATTTTTGAAATCTACCTGACAATGATCTACAACACCATAGAAACCACACTTAATAATTGTATATGCATGTGACACATTGATGTTTACATATTATGTATTTCTATGTGTGTTTTTCTTTGGGGCCTTAGGAGGCAATGAAAGGAAACAAGGAAATATTTATAATATCTTATCTTTATTTATTTAAAGAACAAAAGCCATTAAGGAAGTTCAAACTAACTCTCCTGCATGGAACTTGACATTCCCTGCAAATACTAGTATGTGTATGCACTTGTTTGTGCCATTATTTTTGGACCCTCAGAGAACTGACCCATACTCTGTTTTAATTCTGAATTACTGTTAATATTTTAAAAATATAGGGAATACATCTAAAAATCTGGATTTCTGGCTTTATTTGAAATATTATAAGATCTAATAACACATGACAAAAATTCACTGAAGATGTTCTTTTTTTTTTTTAATGGGGGTGAAAATATCCCCCTGTATTTCTCTCCTCACACTGAGGTTGAAGGATTTGGAAAGAGAAGGCACAGCATGGATGACTGGAGATCATTTTAAAATATAGAATTTCTAGCTTCAGTGAACCTTACTTTAATTATCATCAAGACAAAAGCCCCCTTACTCCAACTTTAAAAATATACACTTAGTAATTAACAGCACTAACTTCTCTTGAACTTGGCATCATCCATTAATTAAAGGTAAGGTTTTGTTTCCTGAGAAATTTAGTAAATTGCATATAATAAACTCCTGTGTGTGTCTGCCAGTGGCTTCATAGAGATGCAAGAGATGAGAGCTTCATAGAGATGCAAGAGATGAGAGCTTCAAATAAGCTCCATCTCTCACTGTCAGATCTGAGCAAGTCACTTAGCACACACCTGCTTCCCTATCAGTTAAGTAGGAATAATAAAGGAGACATCACGCCCTTCCATGGATGCCTACAGTCTTAGAAAATAAATGACAGATGGAAGGCACATATTTCTTGAGGAGGGGAGAAGAGGGAGGGGTCTAGGAATCTTAAAAGTGTTCCTCAGATTCTGCTAGATTTAGTCATACTATTTGGATTTAATAGAAGAATCAACACTAAGAATCTTAACCATTACCTTGGCTTGTCAGACCTGCACTAAGCAACATACTCAGGCTTATTTGATTGCACCTAGATTCAGGTGCACAGGTACCAAATTGCCAGACAAGATCAAAGGGATTTTTTTCTCTTTTTTAGGCATAGTGCCATAGACTTGGCCAGACAATTTCCTACCTCACCCCACTTTTTTTTTTAACTCTACTGTTTACTGTCTCAGTATTACAAAAAGATGGCAACATTCTAAGACCAATGTATATGAGCTCATCCTCTAAGCCTACTGCAGTGGGAAAATGCACATATATAAACATTTAAAGGGTATTTTTGAACAATGTACTCCTTCCAGCTTAACCAAGCCCTTTAAAACAAGACAACTGAAATAAATATATATCTATTGTGTTATTGTGTTGAGTCTTAGAACTTGACTATCTTTATATGATAGTACCATAGGTACTTTGGCTCTTTCGAACATTCAGTGTTTAAATAGAAGTCAAAAATCAAACTTAAGGAAGCAAATATTGAGTTTCTAGAGCTAACTTTTTATCTGGTTTTTGTGTCACAAGACAAGGCTCTAATGGTTTAGAAATAATCACAAATTCTTTGCTACTTATTCTTTGACAGGTGCAGCTTCTTTCTCTTCCCTTTGAATGTGGGCTGATACGATGACTGGCTTTTTTACAAATTCATTTTTCAATTACACTTGACACACAATATTATGTCAGTTTCAGGTGTACAACATAGTTACTAGACATTTACATATGAAGTGATCGTCCCGGTAAGTCTAGTACCCACCTGGCACCATACATAGTTATTACGATATTGTTGACTATATTCCCTATGCTGTACTTTCCATCCCCGTGACTATTTTTACAACTGGCAGTTTGTACAAGGACTGGCTTTGACTAACAGAATGGGCTTTTGACAAATCAGAAATGAAGGTTTGCATCTTGTGAGTTCTAAGGCCTCTGAAGTGTCCCCTCCCATCCTTCTCGAAATGCTGCTTCTTGAAAGCCAGCGCCATGTGCGAAGAAGCCTAAGCAGCCAATAGGAAGAGTCATGTGAAGGACAACGGGAGCTCAGCCTGCACTCCCAGCTTGCAGCCAGGGCCACCTGCTAGGTGTGTGAGTGAGGCCACAATCCCTGTGCCCATCTGATACCGTACGAAGAAGGGGATTTGTAAAATTGGACTCTGCCCACATTCCTGACCTGCATCACCATGAACAAAATAGCATCCTTGCTGTCTGAAGCCATCGAGTTCAGGTGTCGCTTGGCACAAAGCAATGGAACACTGAAACACTCCTCAAAGCATTTTCTCAGGACTGGTGAGAAATGGTGGCCCATCCTCATTTCTATACATGTGATGGTGATTAAGTTTTATATTGCCTCCTGATGAATGACCACAACATGGATGAGCCTCACATAATCTGTATTAAAAGCAAGAATCTGACAGAGCTAGTCCAAGGAATTCTTCGGCTATGAAGAATATTTGCTTTTATTTACTCAGTCTGTGAAAAGGCATTCCTTTGTTCTCATGTGAATGAGTTTGTTTGAAGGAGAGGGTGTGTGGAGGAGGAGGGGTCGGCTCACTCATTTCCAGAGAGTAGCTCATTTTCAATGGTCCCCATGGGATCCACCTGCAGTAACATGTCTGGGACAAGCAAATCAGAAAGGAGTAGTCCCATGTTCCTATATCTTCTTTCGGCAGCAATTAATGAAACAAAGAGCCTTATTCGTCTCTCCTCCTGTCTGAAACGTGTAAGTCCACGAAAAGGAATTCAAAGCCCAACAAAAGGTGTGCAACGGCTCTGTGAACTCACGGATTCTTTGCTTGCAGCCAGTAAATGAATCCCATAATTATCTTTTCTTTCGTATGAACATTTCAACTGAGAATAAAACATATAGGAGGGGCAGGCAGAAATTCAGGATGTAACTTTTTTTTTCAAAACACAGTATTTCCAGCCTACGTTATGGCATCTGTGTTCCCCAACTCAAAGCCTAACTTGGCAGGGAACACAAATACTGTACATTCACATAAGCAGACAAAGCCACAAGCACGAACAGGCTCATTTAAAAGCAGGGTTTTCGGTTAATGGGTGTATTTGGCATAATGTTCACATGGACATTGTAGTGGAAACTGTGGCTTTGAAATTACTTAGCTTCCCTACTGCTATAAACTCTCTTTCTCTGCAAAATCCTCGGAGTGACAATACTAGTAAAGTGGGTTTCAGGTATTAACAATGCCTTGTAAATAATGAAAAGCAGAACCACTTTATAAAACAAAAACGGAGGCATTACCAGACACGACAAAATGAGTTAGTGGCCATAGTCAGGGCAAATGCATTATGACAATACAGGTGCTTCTAGTCTATCGATGAGATCTCAAAAATTGCTTTCCAACCAATCATCTCTGACTCAAAGTTATGCAGTGATTGGTTGATGACAACAAGTAACTTCTACCAAGAAATAACACATTTACCCTCTCCACCCCAGGGACTTAAAGCCTCATTAGCAAAACTGGAGTTAAAATCGGTGCAATTAGTCTTGAGTAATACTTTAATTATAAAGTAAAATATGACAGCCAACAAGAGAAAGAAAAGCTCAGTTGATTTGTTACTTTCTTGTGTTTTTAATGTGTTAATAATGAAATAAATATAAACATTATTCAAATCCACATGGCAATTAATTGTGCAGCTTAAGAATGCTTTTGCTGAAGAACTTATGACACCACATGACTTTTCTGAGTGTTTACTATGCACCGCTTGTTTTACATGTTTTTTTTCCTCCCTCATTAATTCCTAATGAGAACCCTCTTACTTAGAAATTATACTTGTCTTTGCTTATAGTTGAGGAAATTTAAGCTTAGCAAGTCCAAGTAGCTTGGCTAAGTTATTGTCAGTAAATGACTGAGTTGGGATTTGAACCCAGACCTCACTGACTCCAGGCTTGCTATCCCCAGCCTTATTTTTAATGCCTTCTTATTGCTAGTACTGAGTCTTCTAACCACCCAGCTTCTTCAGGTTCAGTCAATAAGTGAAAGCATTTTTCATCCCAAGTCATTTCAAAAAGGATCACTGTTTGCTTAGGAAAACTTGAAGATATCTGGTCAGGAGTGATTCTAGAGAGACATCTTAAATTCATTGAGAGTGGGATCCTGAGTAATTTGTAGACATTAGACCCTGGAAGTACACGTTCAATAACTATTGCAGCAATAGAGAGAGCACAGATGTATGTTCTCTGTCGTTTCATGAGTCCATATAGAAATGCCATATGATGGAAGGGTTGAAGCCTGCTTCTGGAATTCCCACAGACACTGTCTTCAGGTCCTAACATACTGCTACAGACATCATCCCAACAAGCTCCAAGCAGGTCCATGCTGGTGCTGGCCTCCTTACCCCAGGACTAAGAACCACTTCTGTGTTTGACATCATCATTATTTTAGGCTCGGATACTTTCAGAATGATGAGATTAATCTGAGGAAAATTCAATTGGGCATGTCAGGAATCTTGGCATCTTTAGGCACTTGAAAGAAGAAAATAGAGCAGCTTTATCAAATCTGACAAGACTGGTGATTGTGTGTGTGTGTGTGAGAGAGAGAGAGAGAGAGAGAGAGAGAGAGAGAGAGAGAGAGAGAGAGAGAGAATTGGAATTCTTGTCCTTATTTGTCCCTTTAATTGCTTCTCATCAGCAACATGAACTGTTGTTCATCAGCCTCTTCTTATTGTCATTGAATAGATGCAGAGTATCCAGCTGGCAATTTTGAGCATTTGCTGTTTATAACTGAAATTATATTGCTCTTTGATGAGAGACAAAGAGAAAAAAGGGATGGCATGTAGGAAATAAGAAACTGAGTAAAAAGGATGTTCATTTTTGTGACTGAAAATAGATTGGTTCTTAATAAGTGGTCAAGGTAAAGCTATCTCAATACTTAGTTAAAAGTATACTAATTCTCCTATGCTGCACATTAACATGGTTTTAATGTATGCTCAAGATTAACAGGCCTGGACATACCTCTATATTATCTGGATGTCACCCAAACACTTAGCTTGTCTCCATTCCCACATCCACCCTCACCCCTGAATGGCACACAAATAAATTTGCATCAGTGAATATCAGCCATTGGTCAAAGGGTTTATTTGAGGCAGTCTTCAATTGTGGGGTTTGCTATGTACATACCTCAATCTTATATTTGCCTTAGCTTTAAATGAATTTCAGTTGTACAATCATTGAGGTAGTTGGTTGCTCAGTGCTTGGAGTACTGATTTAAGTATTCAAGATCCAAATGGTCAATCTTCAGACTAACTAGTAGAACTTGGCACAGTGCCAGCTCTCAAAACAGGAATTCCAAAAGTACATGCAGAGAAGGCATGGATTTATAAATGTACAAAGAGAAAACTGTCCTCACTCTTCGCTGATTCAGGAAAGGGATGAAGTTCAGAAAGAGTAGGAATGAATACTTTATCCACCCGCAGTTCTGGAAAAACAGAGACTCAGCTCCACAGAGGTGGACATGGATGAGGAGATAACGTGTGACAGGCATTCCTAAAGCCCCTTGGGATTGGACCAGTCCAACTCCTTAATATTCCAGAGAGTGTAGACTATCTCTAATAATTGTACATTTCATGATAACTTAGCCAGGTGTCTGTGAAATGATAAGCATAACTTTTCTGTTCAAATGAGTTTTACCAATTTACAGTGGTAGTGGAGAACTACGGAGCCCTGTGCTTTAATACTTACTAAGGCTGTCACAATGGCATGGGTTATCAAACATGTGTTCCTAAAGAGTTTTCCTAACATCAGTGAGCTCAATTTTTTCCAGCCAATTCTCAAGTAACACAGTGAGATTAACTGGGCAAATATGTATATCCTGCAATATGGATGAGGAAACTCGGGGTCAAGAACTTTGGAAATAATTGGTTGCATTAGGTTTTGGCAACGGGGAACACATGAGTGGTACTCTATTGCTGATTAGTAGGATAACAGGTGTTGGAGAATATCTGATCGTAAATTAGCCCTTAGAAGTGCCTGAAGATATTTTGTGTACAAGAGATTACTGCAATTGGATGTTGAGAGTCACAACAAGAAAATAAATGGTGACAAGTTGGATCTGAACTTTATGGTACTCATTCCAAAGAGCTCATTAGTTGAGAATGAAACAAAATTCAAATGTTTGTCTCAAGTGTATCCAGTATACTATAGCTCACTTCAGCTCATCAAAAAGACCTGTCAACTGCCATACTAGTTACCTGGAGGCTCAGCTGCTCAGAAAGCCACTGTGAAATACAAAGGACACGTCCATGGGATGGTCAGACCAAATGTTCTGTGTGCAGACAGAGACTCTATAAAACCTGTCCCTGGAATTGGGGGTTTTCACGGAGCACTTTTCAAATTATCTCATTCTTTCCTTTTGTTTGAAAAGGGTAATACAGATATACTTCTACAGGATTCATTTTTCCTTTAAAACTTACAAAGTTTTACCAACCAGAGGTGTTTGAATGAAAGGTCATCCTGTGAAAGAAATAATTATTCCCTTGAAGTATTTTTTTAAAATTCTTTATTGTAGTGAAAGCTCATTGAGCACTAGTTTCTCTCTAAAGAAATTAAGCTCCTAAAGCTTATGAATTCAAATGCAATACAGCAGATTCCCAGACATTTAAAGATCCATTAGGTTATCAAGCCTGTCCTTCTGCAGCTTACTTTAAATTCTGTCTGCAAGGTGATTAAAAGTAACATTTAAGAAGAGGTCAGTTGACAAGTAATTATTTAGCACCCACAGGGTGCAGAGCTCTATATAAAACACTGGGAATTAAAACCTTTAAAGTTACATAAAGGGAGGGAGACAATAATATCCTTTTCTCTGAGCATAGAAACAATATTCAGTCCTATTCCCCCCATATTTGGGGAAGATAGGTTGTCAATTTTTTTTATTTTTTTTTTGCAAAAAGTTAATAACTTCCACTTTTACAGCATTCTCTCCTTTGTAAAATTTCTTTTGCATTTTGCTGTAGGATCAAAACACTTCCTATGGAATAGAGAATGCATTATGCTCCCACATTTCAAATAGGAAACTGAGGGTCAAAATGGTAACATGAATACAGTTCATTCTTACTCAATCTTCAGCTTGTTGAAGTCCACCAAAAGAGATCAGGTCTTTATTCTAAGTTATCTTAACACTGCATTTTTAAAAAGTATTGATCGCTGCAGGTAAATTATGAATTAATATGATTAAATTCAGGATAAGTCACCAGAATACCAGGGCAGGAATCATCTTTTATGTTTTGCTCATTATTGCCTCTCAGTGCCTAGCATAGGGTGGAAAGCATTATTAAGTTTTCAATAAATATTGTGTGAATGCTAAAATAAAAAAAAATGATTTTGTATTACCATGACTTTCAATCCAATTGGGATGCAAGTTCCAGTCATAAATGGTCCGTTTTTCCTCTCGGCACATCTAATGGTGCTCAGCACATTTTTTAATGAATGAATGAATGTTGAATGCATTTCCCACAAATAACATTCAAGTCACCCTATCAGGAGAGGGCATGTGGCAAACTTGATTATGTTAAATTCCTGCTAATGGGTATTAGTTTTGTTGTTGTTGCTTATTTATGTATTTATTTATATTGGTTTGAAATAGGAAATTATCTTTGTTGTAGATCATCTATTTTATATAGTTCAACAACCTAATATTTTCTACCACAAACTTGATCTACCTACTATAATATATTTGACAATAAAGTAGAGAAATATATGCTGCACATTTGTTAAATTATAGAAAGCGAAAAACTATAAGAATTGAAAAACTATGAACCTGAGACCCTTCAGTCTGCAGGCCGACACTCTATCCACTGAGCCAAACCAGCTAGGACATTTTAGTTGTAACAATGTATTAATAGATTTTGTTATTATATTGTCTTTAAAATAGATATGGTCTTAGCACAATTAAACTTAGATCTGAATTTATTGATGAGTAAGACCAGAAGAGAAAGCAGAATAGATTCAGACTCATTTTAATGACCAAGTTTAAATGCTTACATTGTACCCAATTAATAATTCTTTATAAAATGTTGTGATATTTAAATATTAAATTCAATAGCCATAGTTTCTCTCTTTCCATCGATCTTCCCTCCAGAAATCAGGACTTTGGTTCTGCTCATAAGCAAAATATTGAGCTCAAAGTAATTATCAAGATGTTAGTATTAGAAAAACTGTTTTATTGAGAAATAGATTTATTTCCAGATGAGTTGATTTAGCATTGCTGTCCATGTGTATGACATTCGCCAGATAACTTTATAATTGTGGCTTGGCTCATGATCTTTATTCAAATATTTTAACCTAGCTAGAAAATATCCCCTAGTTTCCATGGACCTATGTGTCTTAAGCTACATTTTGACTTGCTTCTCTCAGTCCCATAAGCTTTCTTTCTATCTTTTCACTAACAATTAAACTGATCTGTTCTTCCAAAGAATATTTAAATCCTTAGATCCCAATCTCCTCCCAAGATTCAATGTATTTTTACAATAAGATGTTAAAAAAGGTGGAATGGTTTCTAAGTTTAATATTTTCTAAAAAGAAATTCAAAGTTTTCCTTGGAAAATTGGACATAAAGGAGGCTCAAGAGAAAGAAAAAATAATCCATATGAATGCATTGAGTTGAACAGTGTTCCCCCAAAAATCATACCAACTCAAAAATTCTGAATATGACCTTATTTGGAAACTGAGTCTTTGCTGATGTAATCAAGTTAAGATAGGTCATTCTGGATTAAGATGGGTTCTGGTGACTGGTATCCTTATAAGAGGAGGGAAATGTGGGCAAGATACATAGAGAGGAAAGATGGCCATGAGAAGACAAAGGCAGATATTAGACTTAGGCTTCCACAAACCAAGGAACTCTAAGGATTGATAGTGACCACCACAAGCTGGAGACTTCAGGGAGAGTCTGGTCTGGCCAACACTTATATTTCAGACTTCTGACTTCCAAAACTGGGAAAGAAGACATTTCTCTTATTTTAGGCCACTCAGTTTGTGGTACTTGGTTTTTATGGCTTTAAGAAACGAATCCAAGAAGCAAGAAGTAGAAACTGTGCTTTCGGTCCTTTCAATTACCTAGATTTCAAGAAAAGAAACACTGCTCAGGCACAGGTCCTGTACAATCTCCACACAGGAGAAGGATCACCAAAAATCAGAAGGTGGAAGACCTAACAAAATTAACCGTAAGCTCAAAAAAAAAAAAAGATGTTAGAAGTTGTTTCTCGTATTAATAACAATACCCAACAATTGTGTAACACTTTCTACTAATTCGACCTTTGAGGCACCCTTACATGTAGATAATGCAGATAATAAAACTCTCAAGTGGCCAATGAAGAAGTAAATTCAGAGAGATTAAATGACTTGTTCGAGGTATTCAACAAATCAATACAAAAGCCTAATCTGGAACCTAGACCTCCTCACTCAGTGTTTTATTTTTTTATGGTTCTGCCATGAATCTCACAAGTAGGTATGACTAGCTTATGATTTTCTGACATGATATTTGACCTTCTATTTAAAACTCACTTCCAGTCACCCTGGGGGCTGAGTTGCTTAACCAGGGAGGCATTCATGTGGCTATGTCTGGAGGGCAAGATCCCGCGCCTTCTGTCAACTAACTCATATTGAGTATCTGCTATAAAATATACTTGAGAGCACTATAAAATGTATGTGGGCTGGGAATTAGATCCCTAAGACAGGCAAAGGGCATGAGGAAATGAGAATTTAAAAGAAATAAAAGAATGGAGTCCAAAAGTTGCTGAAAGTGCTCTTGGGAATATGATTTATGACATGAAACATAAAAGGGCCGTAACAAATAACAGAATACAGAACAGTGGCTGGCAACTGTCAGGCCACAGAAAAGTGCCCAGCTAAAAGCAGAAGGCTCCTCTGAGGAACGTATGAAATAGAGTAAGACCAGAGTCATGTCCAGGGGATTCTGATTCAACAGACTTAGAGTCCGTTGGGTGATTCTGATGCCTAGGCACGTTTTGACATTATTGGTCCAGAAGAGGTCTAAGGTTGTACCTTTTCTAACCAGGATTGCTCACTCATCAAGCTCTTCTTGCCCTCATCAATACCTACCCATGAATGCCTAATATCCCCATCAACCAGGGCCCAAGGAATGTCAGGTACATAACAGAGAATGATGGGAAAACTGAGGCTGAGGGATTAATTGATTCCTCTCCCATCAAGCACAGAGACAAAAACTCCTGTGTTTTTGCACAATGTCTTGATCACCCTTGAGCATCCTTCCCACCAGGAGATAGAGGCTCTAGGACGGCATTCTTAGTTTTATCTGAATTCAAGTAGTCAGTCCACTGATGAAATTGTAAAGCAGAAAATATGGAGGACCTGTTTCTGGCCCCTTTCAGTACAGTTCTTCTATCAAAACCCTCCGCAGCCTGTTGTGGAATACCCAAGAGGCAGGCAAAGCAAATGCAAAGGACACGACATAGCAGAATCAACGAAATTAGCTCAAAATAGGAAACAATATTGTTGGCCTTTGGAATGAACTAGATCTATTGAATAGTTTTATTATTTTATTCTGAATTATTTTTGGCAGAGGTTCCATAGCCTTTTCGTTTTCCTGGCTTCTAAATGTCCTAACCAAGCCTGTTCTTTATGTTGTGTCAGCTGTCAATCACCACATCTTCTGGATCTCGCTCTTCTTTTTCAACTACTAGTTATAAGTTCAAAATATATGCATATGTCCCAAAATTAAATTGGCCTTGAGTGGGATTTAATAAACTAATTCACCTGGAACAAATGTCACAGGAACTGCCTCTTCCAGGGATGTTCGCTATATGTATGGTATTTTCTTCTCTCGGACCCCAAGACTTTGGGCATAAGTGGCCAGAGCTGTTTTGAAGCCCTGTTGCTTTCCAAGTTCTCCTCAAATTATATGGGAAGACAGTCTATCTTAGCTACTCTTGAAGCCATGTCTGTCTGCTATTACAACAAACTGATGCTTCTCTCACTTCACTTTTTTTTCAATTTTGTTTTTCCCTTACGCTAATGAGCTGCCTTTAGCTCTATGTTGGTTTAACAAATGCTTAATTTGCTCCAGTTGGAAGCTATCCGCTACATTCACGGTTAACCCCCTTTAATATTGCCTTTCCGAGGATTTGAAATGATTTGGTTGGAGTTCAAATGATGATCTAGGGATCTGAAAGTCTCCAAGAAAGCCCTAATACTTAGATATTCTTCTGAGCTTGTGGCCAGCAGAGCCTCTCTCTCTTGTCATTTTTGTGGTATCCTTAATCACATTGGAAACCAGGAGAATGTATCTTGTAGATTTTCATCGGCTTTGGCTGCTGGCCCCAGTTAGAATAAGAAAACAAATAACAAGATTTAATTTGGTGTTATGACGCTCAAAAAGTGTTTGGCCTGGATTACAGAGACAGTCGGGTTTTACTTTTTCTTTACTCTCCATTCGATTACACACATGCACACACACACACGCGCACACACACACACACACACATCCCACATCCAGAGCAAGGTGGCTTTACAATCAAGAAAGAAAGCAGTTAACTTCTGTTGCATGAACTGAAAATCCCTGTAAATATTAATAAGAGAATGAATCTGAATCCTGGATCTTCAAGTTCTGGAATCTGTCCAAGACAGAGTTAGCAGCAGAGCAATAGGTAATACGCTAATGATGGCTAATTAGCCCCTGCTTTGGAATTTCAGTTCCCATAGGATGTTCCAATTATTATTTTCCACTACTACTTCCTGCAAAAGCTTATATAACTTGAAGGGCTGAATGTGATGAAACCAGTTCTTTCCAGATGCTCTGACTTTATTGTCATCAATGTGTGATTTATAAAAAGAATAAAGCAACTTTTCCTAGCTCAGATCTGTGAGCATATAACAAGGTGTTTTAAATGTGGGCACATATACTCTCCCCAAGACACACGCAATTGGAAATAGTTAACCAATTCCACCAAGAAACAGCCTCTGTAAAGAAGATTGGATAGCGTACCATGTATGAAAGACTGGCATAGTTTGTCCAGTATATACAATAGAATTTGCATCTTTAGATTGGGGCAGGCCAAGCTAGTTAACCAGAGACCCTATAATTTACAGTAGTTGTCTTTAATGAGGCCACTGAGAGATTTGGGAATGTATGCAGCAAGCAGGGAGAGTAAAAGTGGTTCTATAATAGAAAACAGAGGTTTCTAAATGTAGTTTGGGAAGACAGAGAAGGGCATAGTAAAAATTAGCATAACAGCCATGTATATAGAAACATTCTTTACTCCTAAGCTTTCATTAAATCAAATACTAAGTGGCAATTAGGGAAATACAATAGGCACATTCAGATTCTGACAACTCTCAACCTGTCTGGGCTTTATAAACCATTTGTCCCAGGTCACATGATTTCCCCATCCTATGAGGCGACTGTTCAACCAGAGGTTTGAATAACATGTGGAACAATCTAGAGTTCAATGAATGGCTCAGTTATTTTGAGGTAATTCAAGACATCGCTATGGAGGCATCCAGTATTCAATGTGTGTTTAAATGGACCCCTAGGTTCTGAAAAGCATAAACTTAGGCAATGTACAAGTTTTCATTTGTTTCAGAGGGAGTAGGGCTTACGTCCTAATTCAGAAATGTTAAATTGGGGGCACACACCACATAGGATAATGGGCACAAGGAAGCCCAATGCTGTAAATATTTATGATGCAATGGGGTTCAGAGAGACCTGCACTATGGCACTGAAAAATAGGCAAGCAGAATCAACTGGCAACATCAACAATGTATATTTTTCTCTTCTGGTTAATACTGCCATATTGTCCAATGTAGTGTCACTTCAAGCAATTGTTAAAATATTTCATGGTCATATGAGGTTGATCAATAATTACATTTGTATCTACCAATTTGGAAACTGCGGCTCAGACAGGAAAGTAACGTGTTGGAGAATTAGCTCTTAATTTCTTAGGGATAAAATAAAAAGTAAGATGGCCCAGCCTGTGTGGCTCAGTGGTTGAGCGTCGTCGACCTATGAACCAGGAAGTCACGGTTCAATTCCTGGTCAGAGCACATGCCTGGGTTGTGGGCTTGATCCCCGGTGTGGAGCCTGCAGAAGGCAGCGATGCATGATTCTCTCTCATCACTGATGTTTCTATCTCTCCCTCTCCCTTCCTCTCTGAAATTAATAAAAATATATTTTAGGAAGGTGGAGTATAAGAGTTCTCTCACCAGGTCTCAAATCACCAAGATGCTTCTGACCTTTGTCCTTTTTACCCCAAACTTGATCTTCATGCTTTTCTTGTAAAGCGGAGGAGTCAGCCACAAGGGATAGCATTCACAGAGACCTTAGGGAAGCCTAACTCAGGATAGGGTCTTGCCATCGAGTGGCTGTTTTAAATGTCTAGACATAATCTGAGTCATGGCTGGGAGTGTGCTGAGGTGAGTCTGGGGGATTGGAAACAAGAGGTATCACTACTTGGTCTAAAGTAGGGATTGAGGCTTACATACCTGCCTTTATGGTTAATAGCCTGGCAGCATGTTATATACCCCCACTTCCCTTCTACACAAACCTGGCAGACTATTCTGTTGTGAATTTTTTTCTCATTAAGACTATCCTATGTGATAATGTCTAACAATGTTTGGCCTATATAAAATTCTTTGAAACTTGAGTAAAGTTCTGGAAAGAGGAAGCGTCTAAAAGTTCCTGGGCTCCAGATGGATTTTTCCACCTTTTCCTATAATCCCAAATCCAGGGTCTGTGTTCTTTCCTTTTACATGAGTCCTCATTGATCTCCAATCCAATGTAATATAACTAAGCCCACGGATGTTCATTTGAAGGTCATTTGGTGGGATTAAGAGAGTGTACTGAGGGACGATATGAGAGGGTTTAAAAAATAAATATATTTCAAAGCTCTTGGGCAAACTATAAGAAGCATGAGAATCAAATAAAAGCAGCATAATTAATTACCAATATGTGTGTATACATAGGCACCTATGTGTATATACACACAGAGTATTTTCTTTGATGATCAGATCAATACATAACAAAACCCTCTGGAGGAAACCGTTTTGAACTCTGGATGATTCCAGAAACTGGAGCTTCAACTCTGAGAGCTTCCTCCCTGCAATTGCAACAAAGGTCACGCTGCCGTTTCTCCCTGTGAGTGAGCTATTGATGTTAACCCTCCACAGCAAACTCTTCAAATCTATGTTCCTAGTCTCAGGATTCTCATCTTGTTTCTTTTAGTTCTTGCTCGGCATCAGGAACCACCTGATTTGAACATAACCACTTAAGAAGCTTTACTTTTTTTCCCCCAAACATATATTAAATGTAAAGTTAAAATCATTCCCCCACTCATTACTTTTTTCCAGTCATTTCAATTTGTGGCCACCTTGTTTCATAGAAACCCCCCATTCACTTCTCAATGCCCCAAATTCATTTGTAGCAAATCTCAGATATTTCATCATTTCATCCAAAAATATATCAGTAAATATTTCAGAAAAGGAATGTTTTGAAACATAATTATTATTATTATACCTAAACTTAGCATTAATTCCTTGCAGCCATATTGTTTCATAAACTATTATTTTAAAGGTTGTTTGATTGTATCAGAATTACAATAAGGGTTATATATCCCAGTTGGTAGTGGTTGATGTAGATATATCTTGCCTCTTCTAAAAAAATCTCTCTCTCTTTTTTTCTCTCTGTTACTATTTTAAAAAAAACATGTTTCTTACCATCTAGAGTTTTCTGATTATCTTCTCTATGTGTCATTTTTTACTTATTCTGAAAATCAATATAGTTGCTAGATCAATTTCAGGTTTGAGTTTTTTGGAAGGTACAGATTATGCCGTGTTTCATGATCTTTTTTTGTGATGTTAGCATTAATTAATGATTATTACCTAAATTCATTATGTCAATAGGAGTTACAAAATGATGCTATTCTAATTATAGCATTCCTTCTTCATCTATTAGCTGGACTAGTTATCTTGAAAGAATCTTCTTCATTCAACTGATTTCTTACTCTGGGGCACAATCTATCTACACTAATAAAAGGGTAATATGCTAATTAGACTGGACATCTTCCAGATATCTTCTGACATCCTTCCGGACAAAGCCATGGTGGTGGGGGCCGAGGCAGAGGTGGTTAGGGATGATCAGGCTGGCAGGGAAGAGCAGTTAGGGGGCAATCAGGCCAGCAGGGGAGGGCAGTTAGGGGTGATTAGGCAGGCAGGCGAGCGGTTAGAAGCCAGCAGTCCCAAATTGCAAGAGGGATGTCCAACTGCCAGTTTAGGCCCGATCCTGCAGGACATCCCGCAAGGGGTCCCAGATTGGAGAGGGTGCAGGCCGGGCTGAGGGACCCCCCCTCCCCGTGCACGAATTTCATTCACTGGGCCTCTAGTGTGTGTGTGTGTGTGTGTGTGTGTGTGTGTGTGTGTGTATACACACATACATATAAAAGCCTAAGTGACCATCTGACCATTCGACCATCTGACCGGTAGCTATGATATGCACTGACGACCAGGGGACAGATGCTCCAACCAGTAGCTATGACGCACACTGACTACCAGGGGGCAGATGCTCAATGCAGGAGCTGCCAAGCTGCGGTAACTTGGCAGCTGTGGTTCTCAGGGGATGCACCCAGAACCATTGAGGAGGGAGATCAATTCAGGGTGCATCACCTGAGAACCACCCTCTCGCAATCTGGGACCCCTCAGGGGAAGTCAGAGAGCTGGTTTTGACCAATCCCCACAGGCCAGGCCGAGGGACCCCACTGGTGCATGAATCCGTCCACCGGGCCTCTAGTGTATATGGAAAAGCTAAGGCTAAATGCTTAATTAGGGGTCCTTTTCTCTTTCTTACCAGTTTTCAAAATAATGAATTGGTGCCCTAGCATCCTTTTATAGTGACAACTAAGGTGTTTTGTTTTATTATGTATTTATCTTACAAACAAAGAACCAACAATTTCATAGACACAGACAACAGTATGGTGGGTACCAGAGAAAAGGTGGTGGAAATAGTACAGGGCAAAAGGCTCCAAATATATAGTGACAAAAGATGATTTGATTTTGGTTGGTAGACACATAATGCAATATGCCGATCATGTAGCATAGAAATGTACACTTGAAGCCTATATGATCTTTTTAACCAATGCCACCCCAATAAATTTCATAAAAGTATATTTTTAAAATATAAAATAAAAGCAAGAAACCCACTTAAATTTAGTCATTTCTCCCAGGGTCTTTGTTCCTTTTTCTGGGAAATGGTATTGAGAGACTTCAATCTGATGTGAGGGATGCTAATTGCTGCTGAGATTTTGTGCATTTTCAGTAGTCATAGTTAAAAAGTATATAATTTTGTAAAAGATACATACATTATGACTGATACAGAATTTTACTTAACCACATAATTATATATCTGTATCTTATATTTTTTACATTTCTAAACTCCAATTTTTCAAAGATATGAGTATTTATGCATTTACTTCAGCTGAAAGTGCACATACAACCATCTCAGAATAGTATTACCACCACTACCACCATTAATATGATTACTAAAAACAATCCTATTACACACATAGAGTGTCTTATTCAGAGCAAGCTGCTATATCAGAATACCAAGACTAGATGGATTAAAAAACAAAATTCTACTTTCTCACAGTTCTGGAGGCTGGAAAGTCCAAGATCAAGGTACAGGCCAATTCAGTTCCTGGTCAGGGCCCACTTTCTGGCTTGCAGTCAGTCACCTTGCTGTTTCCTTACAGGCAGAGAGAGAATGTGCTCTGTTGTCTCTTCCTCTTCTTATAAAGGCACCAATACTGCCATGAGCACCTTACCTTCATGACCTCCTCTGAGTCTAATC
This sequence comes from Eptesicus fuscus, assembly GCF_027574615.1. NCBI lineage: Eukaryota > Metazoa > Chordata > Mammalia > Chiroptera > Vespertilionidae > Eptesicus > Eptesicus fuscus. Next base: position 14,132,266 of record NC_072477.1, on the reverse strand, counting down.
GCCTCCCAAAGGCCCAGCTGCAAATACCATCACCCTGGAAGTTAGACAGTGAACATAAGAATTTGGGGTGAGGTAGGGGAGCACAGCTCAGTGTACAGAGCAAGGTTAAATTACTATATTTTAAAGCCGCCTGGAATAGATTTTCTCTTCTGCCAACAACCCAAAATACAGATAGGCATATTATTTAATTTTGTTTAAGATATTTGGAAAGTGTTCTTTTTCAACTGTTATGTAATTATGCAGAATAGCTCTAAGAATCCAAACTGAATACCACAAAAATAGATATCATCAAGGAAGACTATTTTCTCTTTGTTCCCTCTATGCTATATCTTCCTGCTACATAGAATACCATTAAATATTGTATTGCTTCTCTTTTGAAAAAGTGCATTGAAGAGACACATTCTTAGGACCTACTTTCAATCTACCAGGTGAGAATATCCCAGAGGGAGGCCAGGTGGTTCAGACGCACATCTTTGGCTATGAACCCCACACTTTTCCTCAATGAGTTCATTCTTTCCATGCTGTCAGCTGTAACATAAAAGCCAGTGCCTCAGAAATATATTTCTAAACTTCAATCTCTTCTGGATAACAAACTATTAGAAACTCCAACCAGATAATATATCCTCCTATTTTCTTATAGTCAAAGTGATTCTAGGAAGGGTATCTAAGTGCCTATTTTGACAACTTCTCAGAGGTCCTTGATTCTTTCCTTTTTCCTTATATTTTATATCAATTGTGAAATTTCTTCAAATTTGTTCCTCAAGGTCAGCTTTCCCTCTGTCTCCACTGTCATAGCCTTGGGACCAGGGTTTCTCAACCTCAGCACTATTGACATTTTGAACTAGATCATTCTTTGCCTTAAGGGGCTTTCTTGTGCATTGTAGGATGTTTAGCAGCATCCGTGGCCTCTGCTCACCTGATGCTGGTGTCAGTTTCCTAGTTGTGAAAATGTCTCCTGACATCGCCAGATGTCCCCTGCATGTGTGAGCATGTGTCTGTGTGTGTGTGTGTAGGTGGTGAGCTAGATAGAGAATCTCTCCCTGTTGAGAACCACTGGGCTAAACTGTCATCATCAAGCTCTTAGACTACTACAAACCCTCATGCCTAATATCCCTGATTCTAATAATCTCAACCTTCCATATTGCTGTTAACGCTATCCTTTATGTTACAAAGCCTGTTCTTATTACTCTTATACTTTAATTTTGTGTACTAGAGATACACAAATTCCATAGATGCTATAAAGTATTCCTCGCTAAGAATCCTTTCCACCACCATAGTCTGTTTCTCAACTCCCAACTCTACCCTACATATGTTTATTCTCTACTCTAGTGATAGATGGCTAATTTATTCCACTTCTCCAAATCTTCCATTTATTTCTGTTTCATTTCTCTGTACACGTACTTTTTCTTCAGTGACATGTCACCTCTTTTCTTAAGATGGAAAACCCTTAATTACTTTTTAGGAGGTTCTCAAAACTTGTTTACTGAGTGAAGCTTTTCCTGTCACCCACATCTCAAATGTAACACCAAGCACATTGTGTTGTAATTTGTTTATACTTTCCCTCCGTCATTTTCTCAGCTAGCTCCTGCAACGACAGAGTTTATTCACAGTGCTTAGCACTGTGTACAAAAGAGGCATTGCATGTGTCTGCACCCATACCCTCCCAGAGTATTTCCAAGTTAGTATAAAGAGGAAAAGGACCTGAGCAATGAAGTCATTCTTTTGAAGCTTGTAGGCTGCTGGGCTTAAAGGGTGATTGATTGACTGCATGTGATCCAAAAAAGTACCATAAAAACAAAACACTACTTTCATAGTTGCTGTTAACTTTAAAATGCATGTTATTACTGCTAGAATTTGAAATTAAAGTTAGTAGTCCTTAACATAAGTAAATGGCACCCTTGGCATTTCCAAAACGGAATGCAGAATACTCCTGGGGTGCCAGCCAAGGTCTGTTCCTTCTGATGGCACAGCCTCTGATCTGTAACGTTGAACCTCATTACTCACCTGGGCCTTCCAGGAGTGGCTGCTGACTAGTGGCCCGTGCATGCCCTTGCAGGGATTCAGGAGAGAGAACCAGCCTAATATTGAGACATGGGCTCTGCTAGACCATCTGGAGAGAAAATCATACTTGATGTAATAGAAATTAGGTGACCAGAAAGACACAGGAAAGTGGGGGAAATAAACTGTATGTGAAACCCTAGTTAAGCTGCCTATGAAAAAAGAGCACATATGTTTTTAAAACTTAAAAACAAATGAAAAAGAAATAGGAGTTGACCACTGATTAAGAGCTATCTTTCTTTAGGAAAGTTTATACTTAAATTTAGCTTTTACAGTTCTTGGTAGAATAAGTTATACAAGCTTCCTACCTTCTACATAAAAAAAGGAAGAAAAGGAATGAAAATTAACATTAACTGAATATATTTTATTTGCCACCAATAATGCTGCATAGTAAGTAACATCTCTGCTTTATGTTATTTGGAAACCAAGATTTTGTGAAGTCAAGAATGTACTTATCGACACAATACTAGTGAGACTTCATGTATAATTTAACATAATTTTTTTTTCTCTAAAGTCTTCTCACATTTTTCTTATTACTTTCCCCTATATTTGTTACTTTTGATGCATAAGAGTAGGCCTTTGTTTCTACCATGCTTTGAATTGATACATAAGCCTATGTTCACGATGTCACATGGGTAAAAAATTTAAAAATCCCCTTCAATTGGTTGACCCTTCTTCATAACTGGCTGGGGATGGGGGCAAGCAAGTGAAAGACTACTAAAATTTTTTTTCTAGAACCGGTTATCAGTTATGAAATAATTAAAATGAAGAAACTCCTGTTCATATGCAAATATCCTAGGAATGGTTAAGTCTCAAGGAATTGCGTTCATTGTAAATAAAGTTTGATTTTGGATTATAATATTTTTGAATCTTTGCTCACTGAGTGAAGGAGAGGGTCACTTATATTTAGGGCTGGATTCAATCCTTATACATCCTTTTATAGTTCCGCAGGTAAGACTAGGCAATGCAGAGCTGATGTATGTAAGAGCAAAGCATCTGAAATCAATTTTGGAGAGAAACTTTGTATACTGGGGCTTGAGAAGGTGACTTTCATCAATCTATTGGAAGCATTTTCACCCTCCATGTCTAACAAAAACATGGAGGAGGGGAAATATGGCCAAAGGAGAATGTGTAACACGAAGGGGGATGAAGACCAATATTTTCTTATTTTTAATTTTTACAAAAGCTTAATGAAAACAAACGCTACAGTATCACTAAAATCCACCTCATGTCATGTAATGATACTAGATATGGCCATCTCCCCATCTTCCTCTCTGCAATTAGTATGTTATATTGGTAGCATGCATGTAGCTGCCCATCAAAAATAGTTTTACCAGCATTGGTTAAACTCCACATATCAGAATTACCTTAAATGCTTGTAGAGACTGTCAATTTGCAAACCACCTCCTGCTGAATCAGACTCTCTATAAAGAGCCCCAGGAATCTGCTTTTAGTAGGCTTCCCTGCTGATTCTAGTACACACAGATATTACAGAGCCACTAATTCAGTTGATATGTCCTCTGGGCTATTTCTAGATCCATTATTTCCTTTTTGAGGGACAGCTCTCAGGCATGTATAGATGGCCCAGAGTTAGTCTCATCAGCATATGTCCATTAGGAAAGGTGAGAGGCCTAAAAACCTCCATTGGCCATGGAAGGTATTTTATACCTATTGAGTTATAGGTAAACTTAGAAATAGTCACCCATGTTAATATTTAGGCATGCTCATTAAGTATACAAGTAATGAATTCCCTCATAGCCCCAAGACAAGGAATACCCAGAAAATAGAATAACTCTACTCTAAGGAGGACCAGGCCAACTCTAAGAACCAGTCTACATAGTGGAGACTAGTGTTGGAGATATCCATGGAGAATGGACCCAGGATCTACTCATGATACTCCCCTTAGAGATTTATATGAGCTAATTCACACACACACACACACACACACACACACACACACACACACACACACTATGGAGCTACTAAAACTGGTTTAATTACCTCCTTTTTATAAACACAGAAACAGAGCCTCAGAAACAAATTGACCTTCTCAGAAATATTTTACTACAAAAAATAAGAGCCCAGTCCAGGGCCTTATCCATTTGTACACTATGATTTCACACAATTGAAAAATAGTATTTCTGTTTGATTTTTATATGTCTTGCTTCCTGATGATGCCTGGTATTGTAGGAGCTTTGGAATACATTACCCTAGATCAATGTCTCTAAGAAACTGTAGTTTATTAACCAAGAACATCAGCTCCTTGCTAAGTTAACTTGGAAAAAAAAGGAGGTTAATCCACAAGAAATAATAACAATAATAACACATCTTGTGATCATTGGGTAGTCCTAATCATGTTCCAAGGAATAATTCTTTTTTGATTCACTCAGAATTTCATTTTGTTAAAAGTCCCAATGAATCTTAATTAATCGTACAAAAAGGAAACTTAACAAGAGCTTGGGACAGCATTTAAAATATACAGTAGCTAATTAACTATAACTATACAATTTCCAAATACATCTATTGAAAACTTGAAACTCTGCTAGTCGATATATTCATTTATTGCAGAGTACCTGTTTGCTTCTAAAATTATATTCAGTCATTTGCTGATATTTTAAGATTTATTAAATAATGGGTTTAAAAGAGAATTTTTCTTCCTTTAAAATGACAAGAAAGGACATTTAAAGTTTAGTAAAATGTTACTTTATGACAATTGGAAACTAAATCTGACTGAGGATATAAAACGCTGATAAAAAAGCAAGCAGTTAAGAGTTTTCTCCAGTAACTGTCACTCTCTCCCAGGGTGGAAAGGTTCCAAGTTTTAATGATACCAACAGACACACACACACACACACACACACACACACACTTTGTATATTCTCTGGGTGGAAATGTTCATGTTCAAATGAGCACTCTGCTGGTTACATGCCAAAAGTCACTATATTGAAAAATGCCCATCGTGTGTGTGTGTGTGTGTGTGTGTGTGTGTGTGTGTGTGTGTGTGTGTTTCAGTTGCTCATTGTTAGGACATTTTCAACACTTAAAAGCAAGAGCAAGAAGTCTGCCTGCCTGGGCACAGCTCCTAACTTGTGCCGACTTACAGTTCATGTTCAATAAACATATGCAGTTTGATTGACTAGTTCTTAATTTGGCAGTTAGTACAATTTCTGGTGCTATTCAGGACCACTCAAAATCACATGAAAAGAGAAAGAACTAACGTAGTAGAAGTAACTTGTCATTTATAGGCAAGTTATAGACATAGAAATAAGCTTCTAGCACCTACCCTAACTTGTCTATATCAAACTTATTTTTCTTAAGGATAAATATTGATTTACTGAGCTTATAGCATGCCTAAAAGTCTTGGCTACAGGGTGCTACATATGTCACTTCATTTAAATCTCAAAAAATGTCTTGTGTGGAAAGCATATTTCCAATTTTATGGGTAAAGACATTTATATGCAGAGGGGCAAAGCAATTTGTCCAAGGTCAAAATTACTTAATTTAGGGGGGAAATGACAGCGAGAGAAATTATGATTACATGGCCAGCCCAGAGTTCTTTGTACAGTCCATCAGTTCCACCTCTTTATGGTAGCATGACATTTTTAGGCTAGAGTTCGAAAAGGAGAGGTCAAAGGAAGAGTAGATAATAAAGCATCCTGAGATTTCTAAATTCACTCTGACATCTACTGATTGCTCTCCCAGATCCTATGGTGTGTGTATTCTTATGAGTGAGCTTGCTTCCTGATACCACTTCCTCCCAGATATCTGAGCTCATGTTCCTGTTACTTCAGTGGATGCCTTTCAACCTGGAACCTCCATATTCATAGCCTCTATCCATTTCCTTGACTCTGATCCATTTTTGCAACTTTGATGATTTCCTTGCATTTTTAACATTGGTCTATGCACCAACTGCAATGTATTCAGCCTCTGCAACTAGAAAAAAACAATACACAGACAATTTGAGAGTTTAATCTCAATATCCAGGGAGTTCTGATCCTTGCTCTTGATTTTGTGCTCACTTTTAGTACCTTCGCGCTTTCTTCCTTGACTCTCTGCTCTCCTCGACATTTCACACAAAACCATTATGCTTTGCTCCCATGTTTATCTTTTTTTCCCATATGACTTCTTCCTTTTTCTGCTATTTGCAATAGTTTAAATTATTCAATTTTGACAGCAAAGTCCATAATACCAGGGAACTGCTTAATAAAATAAGTTTATCCCTAAAAAAGGATTTTCTTGAGTAAAATTGTAGTATTGGTAGTAATAGTGGGGTGTTGGTGATAATCCAATTAAAAAAAACAGCAAACATTTGTTTTGTGATTTACTGCATGTCGGGTGATTTACTAAGTACTTGATATTTATTATTTCTCTTAAGTTTCACAATAACCTCCAGATAGATAGTACCTCTGTATTTAAAATGTGGACAAATGCAGCTGAAAAATGTTAATTGCCCAAGATCACACAGCAGAAGTCAGGATTCAAAACTATGTTTATCTAAATCTAAACACAGAGCTATTAACCATTGAAAGCGACCTCCTCCCTTTTAGTATCTCTCTCTACCCTCGTCCTTTTCCTTATTTCACGGGAGAAAAGTGAGACTGGTGTCCTGTTAATAACATGTCCAAGACCACACAGCTTTGCCTGACTTAATCTTTTCATGACACTAGTTGAGAACAGTCTGGAAGGAATGAGAGATAAAAGGATGATTGTCTTTATAAATTCTGGATATGTTGCAATAAAAAAAATCATAAATTCCCTAAGACTATCTAGCCTTGGTTCAAAGAAGCAACTGTGATCACTCCCTAGAGCCAGTTTTCTCCACAGGCAGCCTGAGTCGACTTAGCGAACCCCTGGAAACAGCCGTTTCAATGCTTGGCGCCCTGGATGAGCATCTTTTACAGTCTAGCCGAGTGCCTAAGTCAGAAGCCTGCCAGACATGTTAATGGCAAAGCTTCTGTGGGGAAGCCACCAGGAGATGTGTGAAAGATTGCAGAGACTCACGTGGCTCTCAATTGTCTGCTGCCATGGTGAATCAGCCTCATCTCCCAGGGACAGACAACACAAGACCCAAGGAAGAGACTCCCGAGGGTGGCCCTACAAATAATGACATCGCCAACAGAGTGTTTAAAGGCCTGTCTTGCTCAGAGCATTTCCACTTGGTCTTTTGTCTCTGGGACCTCAAGAAAGCAACTTGGGCTAGGATATGGCAATCTAAAAAGTTAGTAATGGCCTCCGGAGATATCCCTTAATAACAAGCGGCCATTGAATAAGAGCCAAGGGCATCTGTAGGAAATTGGCTGCTTTCAGAAAACAATAGGATCAAGAAATAATTCTACACTGAGACCAAAAGGCAGTTGGCCTTGGGATTAAAGTTATTTTTTACAAAAACAAACCAAAAACAAGTTTTACAAATTTTCCTACTGAGACCTTGTCATTTTGTCTTGATGCTAAAGTAAGGTATTACAAACTTTAAATTCAGTAAAGTGCTGAATTTTTAACTATTAAGATGGTTTAGGATCTTGAGAAGGATACTTATTCTCTCTGAATCTTTGTTTCTCTGTTGAAATGAAGAAAAAAAATAATGTTTGCTGTTGAATTTAAGGAATTGTCATCTAAGGCAGGCTGTATTACTTGGGCTGTTCTGTATTACGATAGCCTCTCCAGTTATAAGCATGGGTACTGATGACACCTGTAAAGCTTATGACCGAACACTCAGTCACTTACTTCTTAGGTGCACGACCTTGGACTAGGCATGGAACCTCTCTGCCTGCATTTCCTCATCTGTAAAATGGAACTACTAGTTCCATCACACAGGGCTGTTATTTAATCTCTCTTACTTTCTCCATCTGTAGAAATGGGAAAGGAATTGCCTGATGTATGACTACTTTGAGAATTTAAACAATGTTTATGAAATGTACAGTAAATGCTCAAATAGCTTTCTGCTATGATGACAATAACAATAAAGGTGTTACTAAGTAAATATGATGATTGTGCTGTAAAGTGTCTACAGTAACATTCAGGTCTTAGCTAGTTATCAATATTTGTTCATTTCTTTCCCATTCTAAAATGATGTACTCACTCTCCTCAAGACAGACATATTTCTAGCCAGAATTACAGAATAACCTGAAGAAAACTGACTAAGACTCTGAGGGAAAGAAAAATAATGGAGAATGCATAAAAGGATCACTGCTCCAGAGAGAACTCTTCCACAGTGGTGATACTGAAGAAAAGAGTTAGTTATTCATAGTTAATGGCTTCAAATACATCTTTTCAGGGTGTCATCTTATTGGTGTCAATATCTCTCACTTCTCAATAGGTTTGCATTCTTTTCAAACTGCTAAATTATCTTAAATTGCTTTCTTTTTCTTTCCAGGCCTGAGTAAACATAATAAGATTGCACAGGGTTGGGAATGCCAATACTGAATACAGAAACCAAGCCCAGGTAACTGTCGTACCCTGAGGTAAGGCTTCCTGCCCAATTCATAGCAGAGCTGTCCCTCAATTTTCTCAGAATCAATGAACACGTAATTTCATTGTCCTCCAAATTCCCTTAGGAAATGGCCTTCACTGGTCCAATGCAATTTGTTGCTCGTTGCCCACCTCGCCTTCTTGGTGAGTATCATAGTGTCTTGTCCAGAGTCAGTGGCAATGAATCCTATTAGGTTTATCATGTTGAAAAGAGAACCACATGCTCTCTTTTCTGATGTAGCAACACAAATAATTAATCAGAACTTAGCTATAACCAGATTCCATAGTTTAAAACATATTTTATTCCAGCAATTAGCATTTAGAAATTAGAACAGGGTTCTCTGCATAGGTTCCTACGAAGCTGAACTCCAGACGCCGACGATGCTGTGGTCCTTCTAATGTTTGAGATCCTCTTCCAGGCTCCTGTGGTGTGTTTTCTCCAGTTCCTTTTGGCTATAGATCTGAGGTTCCCACTTTGTCCCCAGCTGTCAGCTGGTGGGTGCGTTCATTTCTTAGAGGTTTCCCACAGTTTCTTCGGGAAGTCTCTCTCATAGTGCCTTTCTCAGGCATGCTCACAGCATGGTAACTTGCTCCTTTGGCCAACAAACAAATCATGTTCTGTATTTTTAAAATTTACTATGTCCTAATAAGCAGCACATTTCAACTTTGTATCCATATGTTTTAATATTTTATTTATGTATTCTTATTTTGTTTGTCAATTGTTTTCTTCTCTGACATTTGAAACATTGTAAGGTAAATATAAATGATAAAGATATGTTAATTTACATATATTTGCCTTTTATTTTTCTGATTGTATGCACTTTTCTTTTTGCATTCTTTTTTTAAGATTTGTAATTGATTTTTTACAGAGAGAGGAAGGGAGAGAGAGAGAGAGAAAGAAACATTGATATGAGAATGATACATAAATCAGCTGCCTCCTATATGCCCTCACCCACCAGAAATCTAGCCCTCAACAGGGTAATGTGCCCTGACTGGGAAATTATTCAGCAAACTCCTAGTTTCTGGGATGATACCCAACCAACTGATCCACACCAGCCAGGGCTATTTTTTCTTTTTTATCTGCTTTTTGAACTAATTGTGTAGATGATGATGATGATAATGATGACGACGATGATGATGATTATTTAATTCCCAACAATATTAGATTAGTAGTTTTATAATACTGTGCTATTATTTTAAGGGGGTTAGTATAAAGGTTACTAGTACAATGCATGTTCATCTTACCAAAAATGAATATTACTAACAACTTTTACCCTATTAAATAGTGAAAGTATTGTAAACCTCTAACTTTGTGTTCTCTTTTGTTTTGTATCTTAATTTTTCTTGTTTTCTAGGTAATTTTTTAAATTATTTTGTTGGGGTAACATTGGTTAAAGAAACATACAGGTTTAAAATTTACAACTCAACAAAACATCATCTGCATACTACATCATACACCCATCACCCAAATAAAGTCTTTTTTCATTCCCATTTATCCCTCCTGTACCTTCTTCTGCCTCCCCTCACCCCACTTTTCCTCTGGCTATCACCATACTGTTGTCTGTGTCTGTATATTATATATATATTGCTTAATCCCTTTATTTTTTTTCACCCAGTTCCCTAACCTCCAACCCTCTGATAGCTATCAGACTGTTCTGTGTATCTGTGCTTCTATGTCTATTTTGTTTGTTAAATTATTTTGTTCATTAGATTCCACATATAAGTGAGATCATATGATATTTGTATTTCTCTGACTTGCTTATTTCACTTAGCATAATACCCTCCAGGTCCATCCGTGCTATTGCAAAAGATAGGATTTCCTTCTTTTTTATGGCCGAGTAGTATTCCATTGTATAAATGTACCACAGCTTTCTTTAGCCACTCATTTACTGATGGGGACTTGGGCTATTTCCACATCTTGGCTATGTAAATAACATAATTTGCAATGAACATAGGGGTGCATATATTTTTTCGAATTAGTGTTTCAGGTTTATTTGGATATATTCCCAGAATAAAATGGCAACCCCCTGAATGGGAAAACATATTCACCAATTATCTTATCTAATAAAAGAGTAATATGCAAATTGACCATCACTCCAACACACAAGATGGCTACCCCCATGTGAACACAAGATGGCCGCCACAAGATGGCCAGCAGGGGAGGGCAGTTGGGAGGAACCAGGTCTGCAAGGAAGGGCAGTTGGGGGTGATCAAGCCTGAAGGGGAGGGCAGTTAGGGGTAACCAGGCTGGCAGAGGAGGGAAGTTGGGGGCAACCGGGCCTGCAGGGAAGGGCAGTTGGGGGGGACCAGGGGAGGGCAGTTAGGGGTGACCAGGCTGGCAGGGGAGCAGTTAGGCATCAATCAGGCTGACAGGGGAGTGGTTAGTGGGTGATCAGGCTGGCAGGCAGAAGCGGTTAGGGGCAATCAGGAAGGCAGGCAGCCAAGTAGTTGGGAGCCAGCAGTCCTGGATTGTGAGAGGGCAGTCGGACATCCCTCGAGGGGTCCCAGATTGGAGAGGGTGCAGGCTGGGCTGAGGGACACCCCCCCCCAGGGCATGAATTTCATGCACCAGGCCTCTAGTATATCAATACAATTAAAGTGGACAAAGAACCTGAATAGACACTTCTGCAAAGAGGACATACAAATGGCCAACAGACATAGGAAAATATGCTCAATGTCATTGATTATTAGAGAGATGCAAATTAAAACCACAAGGAGGTATTACCTCAGGCCTGTCAGAATGGCTGCCATCAATAAATCAACAAACAAGTGCTGGTGAGGATGTAGAGAAAAGGGAACTCCTGTGCACTGTTGGTGGGGATGCAGACTCAATCTTAATTCTTTATAATTTGTAAACCTTACAAGACATTAATGATATTGTCATATATCAATATATTTTGAGTTTAGATCATATTTACCTTTTTCTACTATTACTCTGCTTTTACTCTGACCATCATATTCATTCTGCCTACAGAACCTCATTAACACTTCATCTAGTGTGGATTTGCTGATGACCAGTTCTCCTGGATTTTGTTTGTGTGCAGTCTTTATTTTACTTTTATTCTCAATTTAATTTATGATGGCTATAGAAATCTAAGTGATTTATTTTCGAACTGTCAAGGTGTTTTACTTTGTTCTAGCTTGAGCTACTATTGTTTGAACATCAGCGGACATCAACTGACAACTGCTCCTTTGAACATATTATGTTTTTTTGTTTTCTAGAAGTTTTTAATGATTTTCTCTTTGACTTTGTTTTTAGCAGTTATATTACATGTGCCAAGTGTACTTTACTCTTCATTTATGATTCTTGGATTTCAAAGGCCTTCCAAAATCCGGTGGTTAATACCTTTTTATATTTGGAAAACTTCTGTGATTATCACCTCAAATATTGCTTCTATTAACTTTCCTCTTTAAATTTAAACATCAGTTATGCATGCATTGAACCTTCTCATATATTCTCTGTCTTTTATGCATTCTGCTCTATTTCCTATCTTTTAAAATATCCATGTTTTGCATTTTTCCCTCTCTATTCTACTTTATCTTCTTTTTGTGTTGAATCTGATTCAAAACATACATATTTGGGTTAATCCTCACCCAAGGATATTTTTCCATTGAATTTTAGAAAGTGTGGCAGGGAGGGGAAGAGGGAGAGAGAGATGGAGACAGAGAGGGAGGGAGGTTTGAGAGAGACACATAGATTGGTTGCCTCCCACACACACCTACCGGGGCCGGGGATCAAACCTGCAACCCAGGTATGTGCCCTTGACTGGGAATCTAACTTTCAACTCTTTGGTCTGAGGGCTGACTCTCTGTATAAGTACCACATACTAACCAATTGCTCCACTGGAGCTACAAGAGGGTCGGCTCTTTAACCACTGAGCAACACTGGCCAGGGCTGATTCAAAACATATCTTAAATTAGAGTTGCCAGATTTAGTCAATAAAAATAGAGAATACCCAGTTAAATACAAATGTTAAATAAATATGGATAATTTTAATATAACTATGTTTCAAATACTGTAAGGAAAATAGCTCTGTACTTCAGAATATGACTGTACTGTATTTGGAGGTGGGATCTTTAAAGTGGTAATTAAGATAAAATGAAGTCATTTGGGTGGTTCCTAATCCAATATGTTTAGTATCCTTATAGAAAAATTAAATTAAGCACAGATACACAATGTGGGAAGAGGATGTGAAGACAGAGGGGAAGGCTAAAGAAGAAATTAGCTCTATCACACATCACTTTGATTTCATTCCCACTCACCCACTTAGGGCTGGGATATCACCCTGTCCCTCAGAGGTGGTACCTCCATGCATCAGAGACCCATCTAGGGCTGACCTGTATTTTCTGTTTTTTGTTTTTTCAGCATTAAATATTGGATGCTCTATTTGAAAAGTTTTAGAGATAATTCATAGCTCTGGATGTTTTATAATTCACTAAAGATGATTCAGCTTTGCTTCTGACCACTGGCCAGGCTAAGAGACTAACATCCTGGGATCACCTTAGTTTAATTCACTTCTTGAAAATGTTGTGTTAAATCTTCTTTTATTTAACTCTTACTCATGACCCCAATTCACAACATAAGGATTTATTAGACTCTTTCTAACCTTAGTGGGTTCTGAACAGCAACTTTGTCTGCCTTGTCCTCTGAGACTTCCAATAGAACTGCTCAACTTTTCTGCCCATCAGACAACTTTTCCAGGATCAGAAAATGACACCAGTGAAAGACTGTCTCAAATTATGGGCTTACATCATTGCCCAGCCTTCTTCCCCGGGACCTTTTTCTCTTGATTCACCACCACCTTCATCTTCTTTGATGTCTTCAAGAACTTCTTTTTTATTAATTTTTAAATGTTTTCATTTGAAATTAATTTAGAAGTTTTGTCTGAGTTAGCTTAGTTCAGAATTGCTAAAAACAGATGTATTCACAACTGTTTCCTCCATTTCAGAAAATGTAGGTAGTTAAATCACCCAACTAGTAAGTGGCAAAGCTTAAAGCTTATGTTCTTAACCATCATCCCACACTGCCAAAGGAGGAAGGTGAAGGTGCCAGGAATTGTAAACAGGTATAATTGAAGTCTGGACAACATTGCAGTCCCATAGAGTTTGTAAAACACTGCACCAAAACCAATGTTGCTACAAAGCAAGCTGTACCTTCAGTATGACATGAGTAAAGAAAATTTGATGATTATCTTTGCAGAAGCTAGTGTTACATGGCTGTAGTGTATATATGGATGATAGAGAACAAACTGTTCATCTTGCTGATGATTCCACAGAGCTTCAATTTGAACAGCATTCTTTTGGTTGGGCATGAAAATAAAAAAGGTACTCAGAACAACAGAGAAACAATGAGACTGATATTCATGACAAAATAATCAACTTAAATTTTTGTCATCTTCAAAAGTTGGCAAAATGAATGTGAAAAAATATCTAATCTATATTATAAAAGGCCTATGGCCGCATCGTCATAACATCATAATGACCAAATGACTGGTGACCAGGAGGTGCATGGAGCACCTCTCGGGCCCTCCCCCCATCCCTCTGGAGTGCCAGCAGCATCGGCAGAGCATCGCGGGGTGCCGGCAGTGTCCACAGAGTATGTGAGGTGTCGCAGGGCAATGGACATGGCCCTGATGGCAGGCTAGGCCTAGGGGACCCTACACACACACAATTTAACTGTGCACTGGGCCTCTAATAAAATATAAGAAAATGCAAACTGGCTAATACTTTGAGGGAACCAAATGAATCACAAAGTAACAAAAATCTTCTAGAATGTTAAGGGACCCCATTGCCTTTACATAAACAAAGAGGAAGTTCATGAGGAAAGATTGGGTCTAGAAGTAATAGGCATTGCTATCAGATATATTATTAAGTTAATGCAAATTGATGTCTCTCTGAGACACAAAAGTAAAAATAAAAGAAATAATAAATTAATATTTGCCAAAAGGAAAAGCACCAGATCAAAGAACAAAAGTGATATTCAATCTCCTAAAACTTTATTCTAAACAACAAAGACTGGAAAAGTAAAAGCTTAAAGTCTAAGAAATTACTTGACATTATCTATTATATTATTCTCAAAGCCATGCTATTCTGAGAATCAACCTCACAGCCCCACATGTTTCCAAACACTAATTTTTAAAATTATAAAGCATATTATCTTAAGTTTCTAGTTAGACATAAACTGAATAGATGTAAAATTGTACCAAAAAAGATTCCTCTATAAAGAACAGAACCCTTTCTTTCTGTGCTCCAAAAGAATGAGGAAAAAAAAATCTTCAAAAGATTTTGCAAAGTAAAACCATCAGGAAAATATTTTTATGCATTTGTTGTGGCATTTACTTGGCATTTGAAACATTTTTCTCGGTGTGACACATCCATTTTGCACATATGGGTTATTTTATTATTAACACATAATGGAATAGTTAGGCAGACAATAACATTTCATGAATCAGCATGTGAAAGCTAATCTAGCTTTTCAAATAAATCTATACTTGTTCCATAAATTCTGTTTTCCCTTTCTAATAATCTAACCTATACCTAATGTTGAGCTCAAATTCCTTGTCCCATATTTTGACATGCCACAAATAAAAGTAAAAATCACTATATTTCTTCCAAGATAGAAAAAAATGTATCTATTGAACTATTATTAGGCAAAAGCACATACATTCATTTAAATTATTCTTGAAAATTAGTGGTACCCCAAATGGTCTTATCAAATTTTACTTGCTTAGTCTGGAATGCCTGCATCATTAGTTTTTGAGTAATACCAAAGGTTGCATTTGTCCAATATATTTATATATGTCTTCCTATATTTGCAGTATTACTAGAAAGACTTGTTATTGTTTCACCCTTTACACTAATGGTTTATCTGTAGAGAACAGCATTTGAAAACACCCAGAGACAGAACAAAACTGATTGAGTCAACCAATAAGCTATCAATATATTAGCAGAGTGAAGTTTCTCAGATCGACTGCCATGTTTAAAAGAAAATAGTCAGAGAATGAGACGGCATTTACAAGTTGTAACTGCCATAGGATGAAATTAATGGGCTTTGAGATTTACTTTCTGTTCAAGGTTTGGAAAAGTTAACTTGGACCTGTTAGTCTCCTGATTAAAACTGTTTTAAGGCTTCATAAAACTTCCCAAGTTCAAGTTTCTTAGCATAAAAACCCTCCAAGATACAGTTCATGCCTTCTGCTTTCCCCTTCAATCTATATATCACTACTCAGAGACTTGAACTTGACACTTCAATAATATTCTGTTTTTTGTTTCCTTCATGGCCATACTCCTCCATTCCTGCACCTTTGTTCCCTTCTCTGTTTGGGGAATTCTACTCTCCTTCATTTTTCAGAAAAACTTGCTTGTGTCTTCCATGCTGAATTGTGTTCCTATCTATATTCCTATAGTTTTCTATAAATATTTCTGTAATGGCAATTACTATATTTTATTACTAGAGGCCCAGTGCATGGATGGGGTCCCTAGGCCTGGCCAGCAATCAGGGCCGATTGGAGCCAGGCCGATCAGGGCTAGGCCGGAGAGGAGGCGATGGTCACCAGGCCGGGCACGGAAGGAACAGACACAGGATGCTGACACTACCATTGTCAGCACCCCGCCACCACGCAGTTCCCCACCTCTCCCCCTTCTGCTTCCCTCGGCACTGCACCACCACTGCAGCATGTGGGCAGCGGGCCAATTGGGGCCTGCTGGCCAGGGGAAGGGACAGGGCATGGGACGATGGCCACCGGCCCTGAGGAGGGAGCCCACGCTCAGCCACCCACGCCAAGTTCCCTGTCCCAGCCCAGGGCCTGGCCCAGATCAGGCAATCTGAGTCTGCTGGCTGGGGGGAGGTTGGCTGTGGGAGTGCACTGACCACCAGGGGGCAGCTCCTGCATTGAGTGGCTGCCCCCTGGTGGTCAGTGAGCATCATAGCAACTGGTCTTTGCAATTGTTCCAGTTGCTTAGGCTTTTATATATGTAGATAATCACTTACTTATATGGCTTGCTCTCCACATATAAGAACTTCCTGAGAAAAGTGACTTTATTTTTGTTTTATGTCCCCTGGACAAGTAGTTTACAATTGAAAAGAAATGGTATTCTAGGCTGATGTCACAACATAGGTGAAAGTCAGAGATAGGAATGAGGGGAAGGTAGCATTTGAATTACAAAACACAGGAGTATATAAACATGGTTTTGTTCAAAATATACATTGAGTCCTACACTTTGCCTCTATTATTGCAATGTAATAGAGACAAAGTCCTGTCCTATGAATCTTGAATTCTAATGGGGACACTAATAAACAAGTGAGACCAAACTAGTAAACAGCCAGAGGGGTAAAATATTAAGGTGAGTAATGGGGAGTCATTTTGTTGTTTTCAAAGTTACTTTGAAAAAAAAGTGTCATAGTGAAAATAAAGTGAAGCTAAGGTATTTAATGAAATTACATACAGTAGACTATGTGAAATAATTTTCAGGTGTTGATGTATGAATTTATTTGATATATTGAGAATAAAAGAAAAGAGAAAAATCTAAAAATGATATATTTAAAAAAGACCATCTATTTTATCCAAAACAACTCTGAGGAGAATTGGAAAGGTGGTCTTGGGGGCAACTTCTAAGTATAAAGAGAATATAAACAAAAGTGTAGTCAGAGGAGAAGGAAAATAATAAGTCTATAGAAAATTACTTGAATTCATGGCCCCAATTTTTTCCTGTCTCCTTATATCTTTTGATGATACCCTTCTATTCTGACTCTGGGTATGACCTTATGACTTGTTTTGGTCAATAGACCAATAAAAATGTTGACACAGAGACCTAAATAAGCACATGTGTATTTCCACATCCTTTCTTGTTGCATAGATGAGCCTGCTCAGCACACTGCAGAGGAGAATCAAGCCAGCTCAGGTGTTCCAATCAAAATCCAGACTTGTGAGAGAGCCCAGGCAAGATCAACAAATACTTCTAATCCAAGACTATGAAGAGAAGAAAAACAGAGTTCAGTTCAGATAACAGAATCAGCCAGTCCTTAAATTCATGAGCATAAGGAAATTTTTTTATTGTACGTTAATGAAATTTTTTGATGCTGTCTGTTACACAGCATAATTTTGGCTATCAATCACTCATATAAGGATCATGGATGCCAAAGAAGATACTTTCTGTAAAGGCATATATTATAGGTTGAATTATGTTCACTCCAAATATACACTAAAGTTCTAATTCTAATACCTGTGAATGTGACCTTATTTGAAAATAGGGTCTTTGCATATGTAATCAAGTTATGTTCAGGTCGTTAGGGTGGGTCTTAATTCAAAATTACTAGTGTATTTATAGGAAGCACAGAAGAGGTCCAAGGAAGAACACCTTATGAAGACTGAGGCAGAAATTGGAGTAACACATCTATAAACCAAGGGACATACATGAAGGATTGTCAACAACCACCAGAAGGGAGGAGAGAAGAGTGGAAGAGATTCTCTGTTAGCCTCCAGGGGAACCAACCCTACTAACACCTTGATTTCAGACTTCTAGACTCTTGAACAGTAAGAGAATAAATTTCTGTTGCCTTAAGCCACCCAATTCATGATAATTTGTTAAGGCAGCCCTAGAAAACTAATGTAACATAAGATGAAGCATCAGTAGTTTCAAATTAACAAGGTATTATAAGAGAAGCTTAATATATAGGCATAGTACCTGGCTAAGGTTTTGAAATTCTTATACATTATTCTAAAGAAAAATAAAATATTATACCTGACTTTAGTACGCAAGATTCTGATCCTTATAACTGGGAACATACATGTATTCTTTCTTTTGTAAAAATTCAAAGCCTGCTGAAAAATGGGGTACAACCAGACATTTCAACTCACATTTTTCTCTTATTTATCTCTATTATGAATCAGTTTTCTTATCATGCTCCCTTCCATTTTATTGAGGTTCTATTCCTTCTGCATAGAAATAATTTCTTATGGTCTAGGCTAGAAGCAATATTTAAGTTCCCACACCATTCTGTGCACTCATCACATTGGTAAACTCATAGTTGACATTTTAATTTATCTATTTTCTACCATCATGCTCTAAACCCTGTGAATTCAGTACTGTGACTATATTCAGCTCTTACAGCACCTCAAACAGGTGCTCAATAAAGATTTAAAAAGTGCATTATATAATTAAATTACTAACCAGAATTTTCCTTAAGAAGCCTCCAGTTCTAACATGTATTCTTTTTCCCTAGTTTATCATCAATTAAAGGCTAAATATGACAGGAGGTAACTTCAATCAACAAAAATAATTTTTCTTGTTTCTCAACAAAACTTTGACAGTTATTTTACCATTTGAATAGCTCATGAGCAATCTTTTGTCAAATATAGGCACACATGAATATAGCATAATTATTAAAAGAAAAGTTTAGAGTGAGGCGTAGCTACTTTCAATATTTATCTCAGTGACATACCTAATTATTTAATTTGTGTGAATATAGTAAATTAAACTCTCTTAGCCTCATTTTCTTCATAACATTTGAACTAATAATGCATGAATTATAGAATTACCATAAGAAAAAATAAGAACAATATGAAAAGCTATTACCTTGAATGCAAACATGAAAGTTTTTTTAAAAAAATCATTTATGAATTCCATTATAATAGTTTGCTATGGCTATTATAACAAAGTTTTAAGTGTGAGATTAAGGTACGGTTGATATCTTGGAAGGCCTCACTCTTTGTTTTGTAGGTGTTAATATTTCTGTATCTTCACCTGGCCTATCACCAATACATGTCTATGTCCTAATCTCCTCTTTTTATAAGGACACCAGTCATATTGGATTAGGATCCACCCAAATGACCTCATTTTACCTTAATTACCTTCTTAAAAGCCCTGCCTGCAAATATAATCACATGCTGGGTCACATTCAGAGTGTTGAAGACTTCAACATGAGAATTTTGAAGGAACGTAATTCAGCTCATAAAACGCTTATTCTAGTTTCATGTTGTAAGACCAAAGCAATGTTTCTAATGTTCTAGATCATGCTTAGTTTATTTTCTTAAAGTTTTGGTTTCATATTTATTATTAGGGGTATTTAGCTTTTAATCTGTCATCTATGTTTTAAAAATGACTGAGAGGCAACATAACCATTTTAAAAATAAAATTCAGCTTGAATCTTTCACTTTAAAAATGAATTTTGACAAAAAGTTATAAAACTGTTGTTACAATATTATCACTATACCTTATAGGTCCCTATGGAAACAGAGTCCTTCTCTTTCCTTTCCATTTCCATCACATTTTATTTGTGCCCTTTAGTACTGTGCACTGGCACAATACTTATTACAGGCAACTTGGGTCCCTATGGGTTGCCTGCCTGCTCAGTTCTGTAGAATTTCTCTCCCTGATTCCCTCAGGACATTGCAAAGAATATTTTTCTTTTTGGCAGTCAGCATTGGTGCATTATGAATTGTAAATGTCACCAAATTTGCTGCATTTCACCATGTCTAAACCAAAATATACTAATGTACCTACCTAGCTGAAGAAAATTTATAAGTCTATTGCTGGCTAATTATTATTAACTAGAAGCCCGATGCACAAAGATTCGTGCTAGAATGGACTTTCCTTTCCCTGGCTGCCAGCACCATCTTTCCACTCCCGCCCAGCCCCTTTCCGCTCAGGCCCCGGAGCCGCCTCTTTCCACTCTGGGAGCTGCCTCTTTCCGCTCCGGCTCCTCCTTCCCATGCTGCCAGAGGCCCTGAGAGACAGGGGCTGGGGCAACGACACAAGAGTCCCTCCCCCTTCACTCGGTGGCTGAGTATGCAAATTCACTGCCATCTTTATTTGGTTAATTTGCATATCACTCCTGATTAGCTGGTGGTGTAGCAGAGGTATGGTCAATTTACATGTTTGTCTATTATTAGGTAAGATTAAAGTACAATTATAATAAAATCTTGACCTAGAGTCTGATCCCAGGTTATTGGACCCAATTGTTTTGGGGAGTATATAGCAACTTTTTTGTTGTTGTTGTTAAAAAGAAGAATTGAATCTCCAAATTTAGTCAATCAACTAAAATGCCTTGAACATCTATGATGCTCTGGCTTTCAATTGCAAGGTGTGAGTCACAAGGGAAAATTACTCAAAGAAACTACTTTCCCATCACTTAAGAATGAAGCTAAAGTCCATTTCCTATATGTGATAGATCAATAGCATCATTGTAGCATTCTCGTGACAGCTGTTATCAGTATGTCAATAATTGTTGCCTAGAAAGTCATCTTTGACTGGGTAATGGTAAAATTTGTATATGGAACTGCTTTTACTTAAGTAGAAATATAGATTTTACTGCAATAAATTTCCATCTTAGGAATTTAATTTGCACATGTAATACAAAAGTCTTGACAAGTTGAAAAAGTAAATTCAAATTTAACAAGGCTAGAGTTTTATGGTTAATGGTTAGTCAGTGTTCACATTGACTATTTCTTAACTATTTAATGTTACCCAGTATAAAGATGTTACAATAATTTTGTTGAGAACTAACTGAAGCTCAGGTTATCTAAGAAACTTCCCTCATTTTAACACCCCTAACTTATTTTGTTTAATTGATTTCAGAGAGGAAAGGAGAGAGAGGAAGAGATAGAAACATCAATGATTAGAGAGAGTCTTTGGCTGCCATCTGCAAGCCCCACACTGGGTATCAAGCCCACAACCTTGGCATATGACCTGACTGTAAACCAAACCGTGACCTCCTGGTTCATAGGTCTACACTCAACCACTGAGCCTGGGTTGCTGGGCCCTGGGCCAGCCCTATTTTCTAATGAATGAAATAATTGGTGTTGGGAAAACATGTTATCCATCTGGGGAAAAACTCCCTTTCTTATGCAGAAATAGATTTTTTTATGAATAAAAATGTTCATGTGAAAATGAAGCTATAAATAGGAAATAATAGATCATTTTTTCTTTAATAATAATTGATTAGAATAAGTCTTTTTAAGCAAGGACAAATGCCATGCCTAAATGCCTAAAAGAATACAACTGATAAAATCATATATATATTTAGTTATTGATGGTTATAAAAATTTCCCTCAAAACACCAAAAGGTAATTGAAAAAATTAGTTAACTAATTAGTTAACTATTATATTTTTAAATCACATTGCATTTGAGGCATAAGAGTATAATTTTCTTAATATAAAAATAATAAATCCAAGAAAAATATGCAAAAAGAAATGGAGATAAAGGAGAAAAGAAAAGTTAAAAAAAAATACCCATTTCCTTAAAAAAATGTAAAAAATGCTAAATCTCACAATAAATAACACAAATAAAAATATTTTAAAGAATTTTATGTAGCCCTAGCTGGTTTGATTCAGAGGATAGAGCGTTGGCCTGTGGACTGAAGGGTCCTGGTTTCCATTCTGATCAAGGGCACATGCCAGGGTTGCAGGCTTGATCCCCAGTAGGGGGCATGCAGGAGGCAGCTGACCAATGATTTTCTCATCATTGACGTTTCTATCTCTCTCCCTCTCCCTTCCTCTCTGAAATTAATAAAAATATATTTAAAAAATAATTTTATGTATTTGACAAAGTCATTTTTTAAAATATGCAGGCAATCATTCAAATTGATGCAACATTTCAAGAGTTTGTTCAAGATAACAATAACCAAAAAAATCTAAATTGTGCATTTTCATTGGCTCAGCATTTTCACTCTTAAGAATTTAATCTGTGGATAAACAGGTAAGTAGGATGTTCACTGAAAAACATGGAAATGGTTTATCATAATTAAATACAGTACATTTTTTCAATGACCCAAGAGAATAAAAATTAGATAACATTTTGTTTGACATAAAATTTTGTTTTCCAAAATTTGACATTAGCAAATAATTGAAAGGTAGGGATGCTATTATTTTTGTAACCATTTATGTTAGGTTAAAAAAAATAGTAGTCTCTTACAGAAGAAAAGAGACCTTAACTTCAGAAGATAATGTTTTTCTTCCTTTCTAGGCATGTCTAAAAGTAGAGAGCTGCTATACAAATGGGTCATCATTGCATCACACAACCTGAAGAAAATACATTCATAGCAGAATGAAATATATTTGCTTTGATCTTGTTACAGTGAGAAAGGGCCTGAACGGACAGCAAGTCCCATTCATCATGATTTTACGACGAAGGCATTAATCAAGATAACACCATGTCTTGTGTAGTGAAAGCTGTGGATCAAGAAACATACGGAAACAGTTTCAGAGGAGTACATATTTTCTTGAGATCCTCTGCATTCAAAATCAAAACAACCCCTGTCCAATGCACCTCGTATATTTCCAACCCAACATCTCCATTTGTGTTTCCCAGAACTGCAGTTAAAATGAAATATTAGCTCATGTTGGGTGATGTTTAAGAGCACCCCATGAAATATTCTGGCAGCCATAAGCCTTCTAGGACAGTGTGGGAAATCGTAACATCTTCCCCATGGGGGTGAAGTCAACTCCAGCCACCACAGACTGCATGTGCTCTTGGCAACTGAAAAAAATGATGGTTTTACTCACCAAATGGCATTCATTTGAGGTTCAGGCCTGGTAGTTAGGATTGGGATCATTGTTCATATGAACTACTAGACTTTGTAGTATAAATAACATTCAAAGCCAAACAGGAAAACATACATCTATTTGTTAATATTCACAGCTATTTATCAATTAGCTTTAATCTAGAAAAGATGTTCCTCACAAAATCAAAATATTACAGGTCATACACTTTTATTAGTCCCTCATCATCATTAGCTTCTTAGCTGAATTGTTGGTATATTATTTTCAATGACTCAGATAACTACAGCTGGTTGTTTATTTTCCCATGCCCTCTGTCCACTGTTTATCTTCTGCTCATGCACATGCATAGAAACCACAAGTCTAGGACAATAATTTTGAAAATCAGACTTTTAAACTCCATGAGCATGATATCTCTGTGTTATCACAACTGATGACCTGCTTAGGAAAATTGCTTGACTGGGGTGCTTATTCAAACACTAGAGGCCTGGTGCATGAAATTCATGCACGGGGGTGGGAGTGGGGGAAACGCGGCCTGTGCCCTCTCACAATCTGGGACCTCTCAGGGAATGTCCTACTGTCAGTTTAGGCCTGATCCCTGCAGTTGGATATCCGGCAGTCGGACATCCCTCTTGCAATCTGGGACCATTCACTCCTAACTGCTCTCCTGCCTGCCTGCCCCTAACTGCCCCCCTTCCTGCCTGCTCAGTGCATGTCATAGCGACCAGTTGTTCTAGGTGTTCTAGTAGTTCTGCCGTAATGGTCGCTTAGGCTTTTTATATATATAGATACCTATTTCATTTGTTTTAAAAGGCTTTAATGTGGCCCTGACCAGATAGCTCAGTTGGTTAGAGCATTCTCCCAATATGCCGTTTACAGGTCCCATTCCGTCAGGGCACATACAAGAATCAACAAGTGAATGCATAATGCATAAATAAATGAAACAACAAATTGATGTTTCTCTCTGTCTCCCCTCCTCTCTCTAGAAAAATCAATAATTAAAAAAAAAAAAATTATAAAAGCCTACCCAGCCTATGTGGCTAAGTGGTTAAGTGTCAACCTATGGACCAGGAAGTCACAGTTTAATTCCCTGTCAGGGCATAGGCCTGGGTTTAGGTTTCAATCCCTAGGGTGTGTGCAGGAGGCAGCTGATTAATGATTCTCATCATTGATATTTCTATCTTTCCCTCTCCCTTCCTCTCTGAAATCAATAAAAATATATTTTTAAAAACGCCTTAATATGAACATGGTTATGGATTTTGAGAGCTTCATTTTGTCCTCCTTAGAAGACAGGGAAAATGTCCAAAGACCCTTAAAAGGTATTCATCTTGCTCACAGTGATTGCTTAATATTTTTGTTAAATGGTGATGGTGATTTCAGTAGTCAAGGAATGGGCTTTTGCGTTGACTGACCTGGGTTTGACTCCTGCCTCTATGACTAACCAGACATATAATTTTGGATAATATGTTTAACCTCTTTGACTTAAAGAGAAAGAATTTTTCTAATTAAAAGTTACGGAATTTAACTTCAATTAGCTTAAAAAGGAAATGAAAACGTTGGGCGACATGATAAGAACACACTAAGGCACGAGTGAAATTGCATTTGGAAATGACTTACTCCAAAAGGTTCACACTGTCCATTTTTCTTTTTTCTTCCATTGAATGGAACTTGCTCTCTTTTAATACAGAAAGGCATTTTCTATGCAGAAGAAATATTCCATGGATCACTTCAGATGTACAAACAGAAATCCCAACTGGAAATGCAGGGGAGAAAAAACTACTCATTTCCAACTCAAGCCAGAAAAATCTATGTGAATGACTGATCCAGCTGGAGACAAAAGCCCAATGTTGAAAAGATTCCAAGGGAGGTGGAACATACTTGACCCCATCTAAATCCCCAAATGCTTCTGTGGCTAGTGGTGCCAATGTTCCTGTGGCTAGTGATTCATCTTTTTTTACTAGAAGAAAGGTAGGAAAGAAATGCTGGATGGAGACAATTTTCACTTTCATTTTTCCTCAGTATTCTCAGCTGCAAATTGGGAGTAATGGAACATTTCATAGAGTTGCTGTGAGATGTCAATGGCATATTGTATGTAATCATGGTCACAATTCTTGGCGAATGGATTAGTCAAGAAGTAGTAACTATTATTATATTTGTGTTAAAGGAGACATATGAAATAATTGTTGGTGGAATGATCAATCCTTCTATTACATGCATCATTTGAATTCCATCATAAAACAATTGTTCTCAACCTTAACTCTTGATTTTCTAAGCATCTCCATGTGCTTTCATATCACTGCTGAAGTTTATTCATTTTTTATAATCATGAAATACGTGATTGTGTTTCTGACATATTAATTTTCAAGTCAATGGCTTATTTAATAATATGTGCTGGCCACTTAAAATCTCTGAAACATTGAGCAAATGTTTTTTTAAATGCTGTTAGCACACCAAAAATAAATATAATATTTTTAATATTAACTATGAAATAAAAAGCTGATGCTTTGGTGGTTTTAATGAAGATACAATATAATTTGATAAATGATTCAAAGAAAATAAATTAACAATAATTTACTAATATTAATAAATAACATTTACCTCATGCACTCATAATTTTTGGCAAATATGTAACCAATTTTTTACTATATACAGGAAATAACAATAATAATACAATTATAAGAATAAAGTCACTCTTTAGTGAGTGTGACCTGTATTTCAGAGGCTTGTGAAGTGTTTTACACATATTTTCCCATTTTCTCTTTTCTCAAGTCCTATGAATTTAGATATTATTGTATCTCCATTTTAATATTGAGCAAACAGAGGCATGGAAAAGTTGAGTAATTTTTCAAAGTTATACAAGCTAGTTAATAGCAGAACTCGTATTTGAATCCAGCTCTATCTGAGTCTAAAGCCTGTGCGACTGACTTATAAAACACTAAGCAAGGGCTTACAGATCAAAACATCAGGGCTTGTACATCTGTGCATTTTTTCTAGCATCCTTCCTATAAGCCACTCATTCAAACCACTCTGGCTCCTGAGAAGGTAATTAAAAGTTATGACTTCAAGGGACTTCCTGCTAGGTCACCAGCTGGATTTCCACGTGTTAACAAAGATAATATGAAATATAAATACACAACATAATTAGGCAAAAACGGGTATTTAAATTAGGAGCAAAGGACCCAATTTTCTGAGACTATGCACAATGACAAGCAATTACCCATGTGGAATGTGCTGACACTGTCATTTCCCACCCTATCAGACACATGCCATTGCTTATATAATCTTCTGTTCTTTAGTGCTTACAAGTTTTTAAACTGCCATTGCTGTTCAAATCAAAGAATGATTAACACTGACATAATGCTTACCACCTCAGGATGGTCCTCCTGCTTGTAAAATCCCTGTGTATTTCACCACCTGTAACCCTCCTTGATCCTAACTTGTCTTTCTTTTCCTACAATTAGCACTTTACGCCAGCAAAGTGATGGTAAGTGTGGGATCAGCATTTCCCAGCATGCTTTGCAAAACAAAAGTTCTATAGGACATAATTGTCATTGTATGAGATCCGTATTTAGCAGGTTTTAAAAAGACTAGGAGGAGATGCTTGAAAAGATTTTGCAAAACTTCTTAAAGATATTGATATGCAAATAGGCATATTCACAAAGGAGATATAAAAGGCAATGATTCCTAGTAGTATTTGATCCTAAAACAGTGCTTCTTAGAGCATCTCTCTAAACTAGTGGTCTATTACACACTGGACCAAACAATGGTTGGGAACACTTCAGTATACACCTCTTGCCTCTCTGCCTCCTTTTCATTTACTGTTTTCTCACTCGGGTAATAGATTTAGCTGTCTGTAATTAATATGCATCCATATCCATAGTTGCTAACATTTATTACACACTGAACTATGAGATGGAGTCTGAGCTAAGAACTTTTACTTGAATTAACCCAAAACAATCCTTTGCAGTGTTATGATTAAACCCACTTTATAGATAAGAAAATTGACAATCTGAGGGTTTATAGGAAGTACCCAAGGTCACTAGGTTATTAAATGATAGAGCAGAGATAGGCACTCGGACTATCAGATTCTAATGTGAGAGTTCAAACTCCTTAGCAAAGTAGGTAAAGCCTTTCATGTCCTAAAATTCACTTTTCATTTCTTGTACTGTGCCACCCACTTTTCTAACCTTATTCTCTCCATCAACCACTTGATAATAGGACAACGTGTAGGCATTTCTTACCATTTCTTACCATTATTAATTTATGTTTCTACTGTAATATAAGTGAATGTATCAATGGTTTAATAAAGAAATCATTAGCAAAGTTGTAAAAAGTTGTCTAGATGATTAGTATTTCTAAACAATATTTTGAATGATATTTTATAATGGACTTAATGCAATACTCTACAAACTACATATGTATGCAAGGGTATATGAATTTGTCTAAGTGTGAAAATAAAAATAACAAAAACTATGTGAACAAAAACATTAAGAACTTTTTCTTGGTCTTTCCAGCTTTAACCACATTAGAAACAAATACAACAATTACTCTTTAAGCCAAGTTTTCAATAAAGTGGTAATGAAATTTCTAGCCATATATTTTCCATGTGGGCTTATGTAGTTCTTTTTTTTAATATGCTTAATAGTAAGCACCAGGTAAAGCCAAAAGGATTGCAGACCTGAGAAATTTTTTTTATATGAACTGAGAAACAATATTTTCTCTGGTATTTGCTAAATGTATATGGCAAAACAAACAAGCAGAGGGTATTTAAGTATAATTCAAAGAAATAATGAAAAAAATGTATTATATGTCTTGATCATTTGTGTGTTTTTTTCAGAACAGAAAATGTATACATTTAATTGTAAGGTGTGTCTTCTTTTTAAAGCTGTTTATTTTATTTCATTTTATTATTTTTATTGACTCTATTGGAATACATTGTTTAATAAAATTATATAGGTTTTAGGTGTACAATTCTGTACTGCATCATCTGCATGTTGTACTGTGTGTTCACCACTCCAAGTCAAGTCTCCCTCCATCACCATTTATCCCCCCTTTATCCTCTCCTACCTCTCCCTACCCTCTTTCCCTCTGGTAATCACCATACTGTTGTCTATGACTGGATTTTTGTTGTTTGTTTGTTTGTTTGTTTTGCTTAATCCCTTCACCTTTTTCACTCAGGCCTCCTTACACACACACAAAAAAAAAACAACAAAAACAAACAAACAAAATTGCCATAAACAGCAACAAAAAATTTGTTTGAGAAAAGCTTCTCAAATCCAGCACAAAATATGGTTTCAACATTTCTCACAATAAATACTAAATAAAATCTCCTTCAGGGCAGAAAATGCTCCGTTTTCTTTCTTATTTATTTGATTAATTGATAAATCTCAAGCACCTAGAATGGTGTTATACTGTAGCCTCTCAAAAAACGTTTGCTGAAATTGACATTCAAGATCAAAATAAAATATTAAGATAACATATAGAAATTGTGAGAAAAGAAAAAGATAAAAAGATAGTTATAAAATGAGTTACAAAAAATAAATGCTTATGGGTTCCGAGAAAAGAAGGCTTTTGTAGTACAGTGGTTCTTAAAGTTGATCCTCGTACAGGTAGTATCAGAATTACCTGAAAATGCAAATTTTGGGGGCTCCACCTCAGACTTACTGAATCAGAAACTCTGGTGGTAGGGACAATCAATTGGCATTTAACAAACCAGGTGATTCTTATGCATAAATATTAGAGAGCCATTGCTGCTCAGACCGTAAAGAATCAGGTTCCCAAGGAGCTCATGCCTTTTATAAGATATCACTTCCTGCCTGGCCAGCATATCTCAGTGGTTTAATCATCATCCTATAAACCAGGAGGTCATGATTCCATTCCTACTCAGGGCACATGGCCAGGGTTTCAGGCTAGATCCCCAGTAGGGAGCATGTAGGAGGCAAATGATCAAAGATTCTTCCCCATCATTGATGTTTCTATCTCTCTCTCTCCCTCTCCTTCCTCTATGAAATAAATAACAATATATTTTAAAATAAATAAATAAATTATCAGTTCCAAGTTTTTAGCTCCTGATATATGAAATACAGTTATTTTTTTATTAACTTATTTTAAAAGTTATTATATACCACCGGGTTGCATTGCTAACTCACCAGGGACTTGCCCGGCACTTGCTCTCTCTCTATTGTTTGTTATCTTCCTCCTATCATCATCAGTTCCAGTTTGGTTGACAGCTTAGAAAACAAACAGCATGGCAGCTCCCATGGGTTTATTGTCTTATCCTTCCTTTCAGCTTTAGAGTGAATTAGGAAAAGTTTAATCCACTTGCACTGTTTTATGTTTACATGTTTGATGACAAACAGCCTTATGTTTATAAGTGACAGTTTTCCTGCTAAGTACCTGCATGTCATAAGCATTTGAATTAAAATTACCATATTGAAATAAAATCTGATGTTTTTTTTAATTTTTATTTGGTGTGCGTTGGAAGAGGGGTAGTCTTATACGGCAAGTATATCCCAAACTCTATATTTTAACTGGAAAAGTTGGGGGTTGTCTTATACGCCCAGTCGTCTTATACACCGGAAAATACGGTATATGATATAGTCTATTCATTTGTATATGCATACACTTTTAGCCTTATCGACACTTGTTATACCTTACTACATTTCTATTTTTGTATCTTGGATTATTTTTTTTCTGCTTAAAAATTTTTTTTTCAGTATCTGCTTTATCGTGTAGGTCTACTGGTGACAAATTCATTCACTTTATATATGTCTAAACATGTTTTCATTTTGTCAGCACATTAATTATTTTATCAACTTAAAAATTAATAACAAAAATTCCACTCTTCCACATTTCATGCTGTTCTTGATCTTAAGCAATGAATCTCCACCAGCTGTTCATATTATTTTCTCTTTGACATTGGAAGTCAGCAGTATTACTTTAATAAATTTAGATATTATTTCTTCCATATTTAATCTATTTGAGTTCTGAAGTGCTTTTTAGATTTTATAAGTTAACTAGAGGCCCAGTGCACGAATTCATGCATGGATGGGGTCCAATTGACCGGCCCCAATGAGGGCCAAGCTATTGGGGAAGAAAGGGCCACAGGAAGTTGTCCCGCTGGCCCCAGTTGACCAGCCGCAGTGTACATCATAGTGACTGGCTGTTCTGGTCGATATGGTCATTCAGGTTGCTTGGCTTTTATATATATAGATATCTTTCTTCAGTTTTGAGAAATCCTTATTCACCTGTTTTTAAATACTGCTTCTGCTCCATGCTTTGTCCTCTACACTTCTGGGACTGCAGATACACTTTTTCACCAATCCCACAGATTTCTTATATCCTTTTACATATTTCTCACCTTTTTGGCTCTCAGTGTTTTAGACTATAAATTTTCAGCCAGCTCATCTTCCAATTAATTATCTAATTACCTCTGCAGATTATGGTTGGACTCACCTATTGAATTTTGAATCAATAACTACATTTTCTAAAATTCCATTAGATCATTTTTCACTGATTTAAATGATCTGAAAAAAAAATATTCAACATGTCACCCATTTTCTTGAACATTTTAATAACAGTTCTTTTTATATCTATGCATAATTACTCCAATAACTCAATCATCTATTTTTTCTCCTTCTTGAAGTTATTCCTTTGTATGCCTAGTAATTTTTTATTGCATGCCAGACATTGCATTTGATGTGTTATAGAATTTCAGAAATGCATCATTTTTCTCCAGGGAGAGTTCATTTTATTTATTTTAGAACAGTTGGAATGGGAGCAGATAACCTTAATCTAGTCAAAGCCAGTGCTGACTCTAAGCAGTTTTGCAGATTTTGTAAGACTCTTATCTACCTCTGATTCTTTACTGCTCTGAAGTATAGCTCTTCTTGGTTCTAGGAGAGCCTGGGATATTAATAATCTGGGTCCTAAACTATTTCTGATGTAACATTACCAAGTACCTATCCTGACTTGATACTTTCAGGATTGATAACAAACATTCTAGGCTTTTATACATTAGTAACAATGGTAGTTTAAACACTTTGAAATGAGGAGTCACTGGCTAAAGTTAGTTCCATATTATACCATCAAGGTAATGATAGCAATAAGAGTCATCTTATGAAGTACAATAACCAAAAATGACTATGATATGTTGATATCAATGAATAGTATTTACTCATATAATGCAAAATAATAAAAAATAATGACCAAAGTTTCAGTAATTATTACAAAAGTACAACTATGCAAATTCTTGTGCTCAAGCAATTTTTTGATAAAACTCTTAAGTTAAAATCTGAGCTTATAAAAATTTGGAAACTGTCCTTGTCCATAACATTTTTGCAGCTTTAACTTCTATTTCTTCCCTGAATGAAAGTCACAGAGTATTTGTTTTTTTCAAAACTAATAAATGAAGATAAAAATCTAAATTTCCCCCCTGCTTTTTAGAGTTTCAAATGTATATCAGAACTAGAGTATAAAGATGCAGGAAAAGACTCATCATATTGTGAAAGCTAATTCACCCAAAGGTCTATCTAATCTCAGAGGGAAGGTGGGCTGGGTGGGTGGGTGGGTGGGAAGAGATTAACCAAAGAACTTGCATGTATATATGCATAACCTATGGACACAGACAATAGTGAGGTGAAGGCTTGGGGTGAGGGGGAAGGTGTAGGCTAGAAGAAGTCAATGGGAAAAAAATGAGACATCTATAATACTTTCAACAATAAAGATTTTAAAAAAGTATTTTATAAATATGTAATTGATGCCCTTTCTAGATTTGCCATGGATAAATATTATAAGGTGACTAATTATTTGAATAATTTTAAAATGAGATGTAGAGAAGTCATAGATCATCTGTGCAGAATGAAGTTGCCTGGCCCAAGGCCCTTAATTAGCTCTTGAATATATGAAATGTTAGATTTAGTTGTTATCTCCTGTATCTCCTGTATGATTAATAATTGCTTTTTCACATAACAAGAAGCCTTTTATACTGTGGATAATGAGCATTGGCTTTCATCAACACAAAGGGGCAAAGATGAAAAAAAAGTGGATTTAATTCACCTGAATAAAGGGTTTGATGAACTACATGTACATCTTCCCCAAAATAATCAGAAATGTTTTCTGAAAAGAGCAACCTAATGGTAGCTACAGAGTTCTTTAAAAGATAAAAGACTGAATGCTATCCATGATGAAAGAGCCTATCTTACCAGTTTAAAGCATTTTTAGGAGGTCTGGAGGCCTGGGAAAGGACTGGTGAGGTGGAAGGGCACACATCTGGAGATGGAATTTTGTTCCACCATTTACAAGCTGTGTGGCCTTACACAAGTCATTTACGGGCTCAAAGTCTCAGTTTCCTATGTTATAAAATGGTGGTAAAATAACTTTCTCATATGTTTGTTCTTTGACTTAATGTATTAATTTGCATGGCTTGATATATGATCATTATTAATACATCAAGAGCTTGCATTTAATCTTCACAACTATACTATTATAAAGATGTTATTAATATTTTTCTAATCCTTTATAGGGAGAAATTTCTAATCTTAAATGATGTTACCTTACATGCCTAAGGTCACCTAGCTAATAAGTAGTGGAAACAGGACTTGAACTCAGGCAATCTGGCCCCAGAGTTCGTGTTTTACATCACCTGTCTGAATAAGCAATCATTAACAGTAGATGCTATATTATCACGATACTTGTTCAGGTATTAACTGTATGCCAAAGAAGGCACATGGACTGATTGATGGTGACACACCATTTGGTTGTTGCTACAAGAGGACCATCTGACATCTATGAGAAGAGGTGCCCTTATAATATCATTATTCCTTTAGACAGGGGTGAGGAACCTTTCTTCAGTCAAGGGCCACTTGGACTTTTATAACCTCATTCTCAGGCTGTACAAAATTATCAACTTAAAAATTAGCCTGCTATACTTCATCAAACATTTAGTTAACTCACCCCTAATGCCTTGGCAGAGCCAGACCAACTGATTCTGTGGGCCTTATACAGTCCGAGGGCCGGATGTTCCCCACCCCTGCCTTAGAAGAATGAGGCATTACCTTTAGTCATTCTCTCTAACTTGTTCAACCCTTTACCAATAAGGATAATCATGTGTCACTTCCCACCCTCTTACTCTATTTGCTGTCATACCCCATCCCTCATTTCAGGAAATTAAAGCTAAAATTAGGAATTTACTTCAAGAAATAGGACAACATTCTTCATGTTATTCCTAAAGTTTACCCCTCGCTTTTATTCTTTCTTGATGTGCCCTTTTATTCTAAAACATATCTTTGGAGAACTTAATTCTTTAAAAGCTTCTCATTCCAGAGCATGTATTAGGTATGTGATGTAACCATGCTGGGACAGCCTGTGAATATGATGCAAACTTTTCTTTTTTAAGAAAAGAAATTATTGAAATATACTATGTATATAAAAGTGCATAATTCATGAGAGTCCAGCCTGATGAGTTTTCTTAAACTGAACATTCTTAGAAGCAGCCCTCAGATAAAAAGAGAAAACATGACCAGCACTTTCATTCCCAAGATGTACCAGACCCTTTCCCAGCTTAAAGTTTTCTTTGGACAAAGAGAAGAGGATATCTTCCCATGCAGCATTGAGTTTCACTCAGGATACTTTCAGTTATGAATGATAGAAACTACAACAAAACTGGCTTCAGTTACAAAAGGAATTTACTTATTTAATCTATAGGGTATATTTAAAAATAAGCCATTCAAAGCTTTATCCAGTAGCTGGAATACATACATTGCCTGTTGTTCTTAACATTAATCTCTTCTCAGCCTTCAAGGGGCCAGCTCACTACACGTTTGGCTTCAGGATGTCTGCAAGCAGCTGCCAGGGCCAAAATGCTTTCTCATTTGCTCATTTCTACGTTGCTAATGACAGTGAACTTGTTGCCTGGTGGTGTGGCTCATTGGTTGAGTGTTGACCCATGAACCGAGAGGTCACTGGTTTGATTCCCAGTCAGGGCACATGCCCAGGTTTTGTGCTTGATCCCCCGTAGGGGGTATGCAGGAGGAAGCCAATCAATGATGTTTCTCATCAATGTTTCTATCTCTCTATCCCTCTCCCTTACTCTTTCCAAAATCAACAAAAACCTCCTATCTAATAAAAGGGTAATATGTAAATTGACCATCACTCTAACATGCAATATAACCGTCCCCATGTGGTCAAAGATGGCCACCCCCATGTGGACACAAGATGGCTGCCACATGAAGGCCAGCAGGGGAGGTCAATTTGGAGGGACCCACGCCTGCAGGGGAGGGCAGTTAGGCGTGACTGGGCCAGCAGAGGAAGGCAGTTGGAGGCAACTAGGCCTGCAGAGGAGGGCAGTTAGGGGTGATCAGTCCTGCAGTGGAGGGCAATTGGGGGAGTCCAGGCCAGCAGGGGAGGGCAGTTGGGGGGGACCAGGCCTACAGGGGAGGGCAGTTGGGAGTGATCAGGCCAGCAGGGGAGGGCAGTTGGGAGGGACCCAGGCCTTCAACAGAGGGTAGTTGGGGGTGATCAGGCCTGCAGGGGAGGGCAGTTGGGGCGACCAGACCTGAAGGAGAGGGCAGTTGGGGGGGACCAGGCCTGCAGGGGAAGACAGTTGGGGTGACCAGGCCTGCAGGAGAGGGCAGTTGGGGGTGACCAGGCCTGCAGGGGAGGGCAGTTGGAGGTGACCAGGCCTGCAGGAGAGGGCAATTGGGGGGGACCAGGCCTGCAGGGGAGGGCAGTTGGGGGAGACCAGGCCTGCAGGGGAGGGCAGTTGGGGGCAACCAGGCCAGCAGGTGAGGGCAGTTGGGGGTGACCAGGCCTGCAGTGGAAGGCAGTTGGGGGTGACCAGGCCTGTAGGGGAGGGCAGTTAGGGGCAATCGGGCCAGCATGGGAGCAGTTAGGTGTTGATCTAGCTGGCAGGGCAGTGGTTTTGGGGTGATCAGGCTGGCAGGCAGAAGTGGTTAGGAGCAATCAGGCAGCAGGCAGGTGAGTGGTTGGGAACCAGCAGTCCTGAATTGTGAGAGGGATGTCGGACTGCCTGTTTAGGCCCGATCCCACGGGCAGTCAGACATCCCTCAAGGGATCCCAGATTGGCGAGGGTGCAGGCTGGGCTGAGGGACACATACCCCCTCCCCTGTGCACAAATTTCGTGTACTGGGCCTCTAGTATTAAAAAGAAAGCAAACAACTTGTTTCTCCATACAATTCCAGGACAAAAACCATAGGCTTAACTGAGTTCTCTGTGTCCATCTTGAACCAATCACTTTGAAATGGAGCATCTGTTTCCAAAGATTACTTTAGATCAGTGAGGGAATGAGGATAATTTCACTCAAACCATCAGCAGGTATATAATGGGAGATGCAGAGAATGGATACCAGAGAGGCAAATATATTTATTACTGTGATAGGAATCACTATGACTAGGAAGCCTGGAGGCTCAGTTCTGCTAGCAAACTAGTTGTGAAACTATGGGTACATCACTCAAATTCAGCTAAATGACCACATTTGTGAGACAAGGGTAATAATTCCTGAACTATTCCTTCTACACACACATACACACACAGACCCCACTTTGCCACCAGGCTATTTTATATATTATAAATCAAATGATACAGTAAAGGTAAAACTATATTGGAAAATAAAGAAGCATTACATGCATTTTATCTCCTATCTAGTATTAAAATATACTCCCAATTTGTCAGATCTATATTTAAGTGAGGCCAACAGCTCATAAATTATCTAGTAATCATCAGTCAGCTTCAAATATTACAGCATCAAATTGTTTTGTTTTGTTTTGTTTTATCTTCTTTCACTGTCCTTCTGAAATCTCCTGCAATTATCAGATATTTTCTGCTCAGGCAGTAAAGTCTGTTTTTCTAATGCTAAGGAAACAATTATTTAGAGCTCACCACAGGCACAGTGAGACAGTATGCTTATGTATGAGATGGGTAGAAGACAGTATTAATCAATATTCTAATTCCAGGCACACAGGAGAAAATAAATACTAGGTGATTTGATTACTCTTTTCTTCCCAGTATCAAATGCTCTTTAAAATTTCTTACCAACATCACTTTTTATCT
Organism: Eptesicus fuscus; assembly: GCF_027574615.1. Lineage (NCBI taxonomy): Eukaryota > Metazoa > Chordata > Mammalia > Chiroptera > Vespertilionidae > Eptesicus > Eptesicus fuscus. Next base: position 14,096,176 of record NC_072477.1, on the reverse strand, counting down.
CTCCCACTAGATAAGCTATCAGTGTTAGCCAAGAAAGTAATGGTTTTGTTTGTGTAGTCCAATAAATAGAGTTTAAAAGTTTATTATCAAAATATTGCATGCTAAAATAAAAGTGATGTATTCTCTTGGATACTACTCGGCACACAGGAAAAGAAAATGCTGAAAGGCCAGACCGGGTATTTGTCAACGCCCTGGAAAAGCAGCTCTTCACAGAAGGAAACATCAGCTTGCTGCAATCCATTCTCCCTCATTCTCAAATACAAAATCAGTTCCAATTGAAAATGCTTTAGAGAACGTCATGCAAATAGAATGGGTTTAGCATTTACTGAGTGAATCAAATCCGGGCTCTGAAGAGGAGCCTGGATCTGAAACCACATCCTGAAACCTAAAGACTAATTCCATTGGTTTCCTCAAAGTTCTTATCTCTGCAGGCCTATGGCATCCTTCTCTTCACCCTCAGAGGTTGCACTCCCACGGCTGAGGAGAGCATTCTTATGTATGGGTAATGCCTTGTTTTAAACTCTGTTGTTCGGCTTGCAGTGTATATAAAAAAAGACTGAAACAGCAATAAAGGTATTGAGAGCTTTTACACTAAAATGCAGATAGGAGTTTCTGTGGAAAAGGCAAAGATCTAGCCCTCATGGATTAAATTCCTCAAAATTCACAATAGCCGCTATCCCTCACAGACAGAACATGGTACCAAACAGATGGGTCTTTCCTCAGTCTCCTAATGCAACACTGAGCAGCAGTGGAGGTTTGCCCGTGTGCCAACATCGTTGCCTTTTTTTTTTTTTTTTTTTTTACAGGAGAAATAGTATTACTTTGTGCCCATGTTACACAAAGGAAAAGGAGAAACTACAAAAGGGAAGGATTTTTTTCTTTCTAGAAATGAAACACATTTCTACTAGTTTGATAAGCGACGTTTTTTAAGTGAGTGCTTTTAGGAAAGTATTTTCCCATCTTGCTTTGCTCATTTGCATACCACTCTTGCCCCACAAGGCATCTGAGTTTGCAAAGACTGTCCTACTTAAACCAGAATTCCACGGAAAGCCATCTTCTTCTCATATCCTGCGTGTACCTTGTATTTCTCCCCTTTTATTCACACAGTTCTCAGTTCCTGACACAACCTCCTCACTTCCTTCATCCTCTTACGATTGCAAGTCCCTTCACTGAAAGGTCATGACCCAGTTCCTCTTTGAAACCTGGATGAGGCCCATGATTGACTGGAAAGTAGTGGTAAACATGGTGACTTACATATAGGTAACTTACATGTTACTTAACCTCTTGTTTTATCACACCATCAGGATGATAAACTCCAGAGAACAGGCGCCAGTTTCTGCTTCTTCCCTGTCTGTGCATTCCCAATCATTTTTGACTGATTTTCTGACTGATTTCTGTTTAAGAAGTAAACAGAAGCGATGTGATGAGATCTCCAAGTGAAGACGCTCAGCATAAATTCTCTCCTTTCTTTTCTGCTTTTCCTCTCCTCCCCCTTTACAGACTGAAATATCGTCCAGACACTAGCGCATTCTGTATTCCCATCCTCAACCCATCTGGTAAGTCATGTGAACGCAAACCTGGATGCATGGCGTGAATTTTCTGTTATAATAGACAATACAAAGAGTAGTTAGACATGTGTAAACATACAAAGCAACTAGAGAAAAGTGACCCCCCTAAGGATATAAACTGTTCGGTGTGTTTTGAAAACATTCAGCAGGAAGACAATGCCAAAGGGATTTCAGTAGAAACTTTTATTTTATTTCCATGGCTTCTTGAGTAGCTAAGATTTAAATATTTGGGTTTGGGGACTTTATGCCTTGCTATGTGGCCTGTTATGTTTAGTATCTATCTTTTTTTATAAGATAATGCCAAAAAGAAATTGTCAAGTTTATCCTTTGACAAATCACATCTAGTAATTCTCATATTTTGCTGAAGTTTCTTGTTTATTATAAGAACCTGCAAATATTATAATATGAAGAACTTTCCAGAGTTCATAGGTCTAGTTAGACTCTTTGATCATGAGAACAATGCCATCTTTCTTACTGTATTTAGGTATTTGGGAGGATTCCATTCCTGGTTTCCGAATAGGAATAATTGACATGCACCAAAAAAACAAAACAAAACAAAAAAAGCAACACATTGAGGACCTCCCAAAAAGTTTGGAGTCTAGTTCTATGTGGTTTATTTTTATTCTTGTTTTATTCAAACCAGTTTGCCTATTCCATCAGCCTATGCACCCTATGCAACCAAAGACTGTTAAAAGCTTTTTAAAACAGAAATCCCAAGAAGGAAGAAATGAAACTGAACCGAAAGAAAATGAAATTAGCAGTTCTTTGCACTGTGAGTTTAGAGAGGCAGTCTGATAAGAGAGAATTAATGTTTCTGAATTCTTGGTGGATGCAACAGTACACTTACAAGGGGTGGGGTTGAAGAGATACAGTTAAAATCCTTCTTTTAAAAACACGTCTCCCTCCATGGGAGCCAAGAATAAACATAGAGATCCACTGCCTTGTTTTTCAGATAGTTGGGTTAGAAGCTACATAATCTGGTAGGATACAAAAACACAGGGCTGAAATCAACTGACAGTTTTTATTTGTTCTTTAACATATTGAAGATGTGCAACCTGTAAATATTGATTCAAAAATCCAGAAGAAGCCAGATTTTATCTAGCTGCCCAATAAATCAGGATTTGGGGATTTTATCTTGTGGTCCTGAAGGCAAGTCATGCAGCTCACCAGTGTTAGTTTCAGCTTATTCAAAGAGGGGAGAGAAATCAATACCTAAGGAATTTGTGAAGGTAAGTAGCGGTGAGCACTGATTAGGCACTCATTACCTAGGTTTTGAAATAGATTTTAGACATGTAAGCTAATATTTTATAAATGCTTATCATTGGAGAAAGTCCTCTTTGCAATCATCATTGTGTGGTACAATCAATAGGTTCAGCATCGAGGTGGAAACTGAATACAGTAACTCAATGTCACAAAGAAAACTGAGGCAGGGGGCAACATAGAAATTTCCCAAAGTCATACACGTAAGGACAGAACCAGGACCAGAAAAGAAATCTTGCCACTTTCAAACTATATCTAATCCTATCCACCGGTCCAAGTATTTTTAAACAGTAAGTAGGGAAAATCAAACAAATAAACAAAAACAAAGCATTCATATAAAATATTATGTTTGCAACTCACCGTGTTATAGTCTTTGATCCCTAAACATGTGGACAACAAAGTAAGTTGCTGAGTACCTGTAGGGACCAAACACAATGCTTCACTCTGGAAGAGGCTGGGTATCACAGGGATTAGGAAGGCAAACTCAAAGGGCAGGCTGTCATGAGATTAAAACCCATCCATACATAGGAGAGGCCACGTGACCACACAGTGTGAACAAGGTCATCTGTGAGCCAGGCAGAGAGCTCTCACTAGAGCCGAACCAGGCTGGCACCGTGGTCTTGGAATTACAGCTTCCAAAATTATGAGAAAGTAAACTTCTATTGATTAAGCCACCTATAGCATTTTGTCATGGCAGCCTGAGCAGATTAAGATAAATGTAGTCCATACATTTTCTCATTTCATTTTTATAAAACCACTCAGAGGTAAATAATACAGGTTTCATTTTGTGGAGCCTCAGGTGGACTAATGAAGTTAACCACGTTCCACAACTAACAGGAGCCAAGAGTTGAACTCAGGTCTTCTTAATCTACATACTTTCCATCATATAACAAAGCCAATACTTTTCTAGGCTGAAATCCATTGCTTATTGTGGCTTAGTGTTGATAAATACCAATAGGTAGCACAGACAGATCATTAAAATACTACCCTTTGCTTAAGAAAAGGACTTTGAAGCAGAAGATTTTGAATTCTTGAATCACAAATACATGCCTTGGTTGGAATTTTTTTATAGACTGGATTCCACTACAGAGCCTGTAACATATTAATAAGTTTTTAATACATTTCCATATGAAGGAGGTTCAGTGTGATTGCCCTTGCAAATTAGGAGAAAAGAGTGGGAAATAATTTTGTTCACTAAGAAAATGAGTCTTCAATTTTCATAATCACATTGAAAAATGTAGTATAATAGTTTGGGACAAAAATTCAACTCAGGCCTCATGGAAAGGGACATACTTGCATAATTAAAATAGTAAATCTATTCAACATGAAGAGAGGAACAGTAGTCTGGGCATTTTTTTAGGGGAAAAATGAAAACAAAAATGGAACAAAATGATGACTTTTAACAATGAATTTGTAAACTTTCAGTATTATACCACATTTTCTCATTGTGAAAATGTCTTTCACTATCCAAACGACAGCTGAAATGCAGTTGCCTTTCATAACTGTGTTTTGCTAACCAAGAGCTGACCGAGATATATATTTTACCATTGTGTCTTAACCTCCCCTATCCTTTCTATCCCCTGTAAGCATCCTTGATGCCTACTTTCACCTGAAATAATCAGTGTGAAATTATGTGGGTGGGGTAGAAGAACTCATAATTACTTATTCTAAGTCTTGGATTTATTCTTGAAATTTACACTCACCCCTCCCAGTAACTGCCTTGTGTTTCTTGTGATTGTTTTCAACATTTGATTATTTCCAAATTTATTATATATAGTGTACTAGAGGCCCGGTGCACAAAATTCGTGCACGGAGGGGGATTGTCCCTCAGCCCAGCCTGTACCCTCTCCAATCTGGGACCCCTCGAGGGATGTTTGACTGCCCTCTCACAATCCAGGACTGCTGGTTCCCAACTGCTTGCCTGCCTGCCTTCCTGATTGCCCCTAACCGCTTCTGCCTACCAGCCTGATCACCCCCTAACCACTCCATTGCCAGCCTGTTTGCCCCCAACTTCCCTCCTCTCCCGGGCTAGTCACCCCTAACTGCCCTCTCCTGCAGGGTTGATCACCTCCAACTGCCCTCCCTTGCAAGCCTGGTCCCTCTCAACTGCCCTCCCTTGCAGGCCTGGTCCTTCTCAACTGCCCTCCCTTGCAGTCTGGGTGCCTCCCAACTGCCCTCTCCTGTTGGCCATCTTGTGGTGGCCATCTTGTGTCCACATGGGGGCAGGATCTTTGACCACATGGGGGCAGCTATATTGTGTGTTGCAGTGATGATCAATCTGCATATTACTCTTTTATTAGATAGGATAGAGGCCTGGTACAGGGGTGGGGGCCAGTTGGTTTGCCCTGAAGGGTGTCCCTGATCAGGGTGGGGTTCCCTTGGGGAGTGGGGTGGCCTGAGCGAGGGGCCTGTGGTGGTTTGCAGGCCGGCCACGCCCTCTGGCAACCCAAGCAGAGGCCCTGGTATCTGGAATTTATTCTCCTTCTATAATTGAAACTTTGTAGCTTGAGTGGAGGCTTAGGCCTAGCAAGGGCAGGCGGAAAGCTTGGCTTCCTCTGTTACCTAGGAAACCTTGCTCTCTGTGGCTGTAGCCATCTTGGTTGGGCTAATTTGCATACTTGCTCTGATTGGATGGTGGGTGTGGCTTGTGGGCGTGGCTTGTGGGTGTGTCTGGGGTATGGTCAATTTGCATATTGTCCTATTATTAGGTAGGATTCTTTTCACATACTTGTTTGATCTATTTAGATTACTCAAAATGTAAATAATTTTAAAGATATAGAAATGAAAAACTTACAGTAAATATCTATTTGGTTCCCAAGAGGATTAAGCTAGATCTTGCCCTACAGACCAATGCTGTCCAAAGGAAATTTCCAAGAAGAGGGAAATCTCTACAATGTCTGTACTATTCAACAGAACAGCCACCAACCCCATGGGATACTGAATTCATAAAATGTGCTAGTGTGAATAGACCCATCTGGCTGCTGGCCAGCATGTAGGAAAGCACAGAAATGTACTTGTAATATGCTTCCATTATTGTCACTCCTATCAGTTAGGGAAAGGTTTAGTTCTGAGTAATAGTTGATTAAACAAGGCAAGAGTTGGCCTTCTTTCCAGGTCAAATATTTCAGAGGAAGTCTGTCTGAAATGGGGAGAGGGGTAGGATGGTAATTTGGATGTTAGTGACTCAAGCTCCAGGTAACTATTGGCTCCATCCTATGTGATTCCTACTTCCAGAATCATAGGACAACCCAAGATGGATGGAATTCCTCATTCAAGCCAGAAATTGGGTAGAGTCGATGAAGAAAATAGATTGGCAGCTGCATTTCAGGTATGGTTCCCAGAACCTGTCCCAACACTTCTGCTCACATCCCATTGTTCACCACAGCAAGAGATAATTATAAACAGAGTTTTTTCTCTGAATAGGCATTTGTTCAGGTAAAAATAATAATAATAATAAGGCTTTGGCTGGTGTTGCTCAGTTGGTTGGGTGTCATCCCATGCAACAAAAGGTCACGATTCCTAGTCATGGCACATGCCCAGTCACAGACTTGATCCTGGTGGGTGGCATGCAGGAGGTTACCAATAGATGTTTTACTCTCACATCGATATTTCTCTCTCCCTCTTCCTTCTTCTCTTTCTAAAAAGCAATAAACTCTTCTTTTTATAAAAAAAAAAAATCAGGAGTTCTATTATTTTAAAAGGAGGGAGAAATGGAGATCAAAATGACTATCAGTTTTTTCATCATTCACTAAGAAATATAAACTTGAAAAAAGGAGAAGAAAGGATTTAAACAGGGAAAGGCTGCTGCTGAGAAATGCAAAAGAGGAAATATATATATATATATATATTTAAAGATGAAGTATTATCACTCAGTGAAACCCCTCAAGATGGATTCCATTTTATATTTGTAAATTTTACAAAGGTGCATTTGGAAGCAGTGAGATGTAATTGCCAATGTTTCAGAGTATATGCTTCTTTGGATGTTACTGTTGAAAATTTCATGAAGATTTCATTTTTCTCCCAGATTATGGACCATTGTTGGATATAGTTCTGAGTGTGAGTGCCCGCACATGCATGCATACCCATACACACACACATACACACAAACACGTGCTTAGTTTTTCAGCTCTGAATTCTCTCAGCAGCTACTGCACTAGTGACTAAAGGACAATTTCTCTCCTTCTAGATAATTCCAAAAGCAACTGGGTTAATGCAGAGAAACAATGGTCATCTTGACAATGTAGAGTGTTAGTGTAGCTTTCTTTTTTAAATTGTATTATTAGCCCTGGGATTGTCTGACTGTTTCAAGAATTCTATAAGCCTGTGACATTCGAAGTGTGGGCCTCTGACTGGAGCCTTTCTGAAAAATGTGAAGATATAATTATGGGAGGTAGAAGCATTTAGAAACCTGTGTAGCATCTTGAAATAACAAAAATATGTCTGTTGAATCTAAAACAAGAGATTGATGAATTATGTTTTGTGTGTTTTTTATTTCATTTTCTAGTAACTTTTATTGAATTTTTACAGAAGTTATGGTCTTCAACATATTAGAAATTTAAACAGAAACAAAGCTCAAAAACTAGTTTAGCATAGTTTGAGAAAGACTGATCTAAGTGTCTCTTCCCATGTTGCATTTTGGTTATGGATTAGACTTTTCCAGCAAAGCTTCATTTGTGAAAGCAACCAAAATCAAAAGGTAGTAGTGTTGTTATTATTTTTCAAATGTTAAAAAAAAAAAGAAAAACGACAGGGAAAAACTGCAAATAACCAAATATCTGAACATAAGCCCTTGTGTTTTGTACAAAGAAAGCATAGTAGCCTGGTCCAGCCTCCGTCCCTGTGGAGTGTGCCCACACTGTTGAACTTGGGACTTAATCTGAAAATTAAAAGAGAAATGGAAAAGTCTAGATTTGCAGGGCTGTGATTGCTGCACAGGTTTGCTCTGACATTTTTACACATTCAAATAGCACTGTGGAAAGAAAACTCCCAGCGCTGGCTTCTTGCTAAAGGCAGGCAACGGCCCATGTGTCCTAGTTTGAGATCACAAGATCACATCACAGCCTCTGGTCCGCCCTGTTGACTCATCCGCCACCAATTAGACAAATGTAAGCCACAGAGACCCAGCGTCCCCACAGGGTGCTTCTGCATAGGCCAAATTTCTCATTATCACTCACAGTTTAGAATTTGCTCTCTCAAACCTTAAAAAAGTTAAAGAGGGTTGAAGATGGCAAGCCTAGAAACACTTCTAAAGATCAGAAAAGCAAAAAACACATTTTTAAATGCGCCATGTCCATTGCAATAAAAATGTCTAAATCAGTGTACATAATGAATGCACTGTAATGAATTTATCTGTTTCACAATCTTTATAACATTTTTCTCCTCTGTCCAGTTGTAGATTGTCTTGGTCTCTTCAGGCTGCTATGATAAAAATAGAAATAGATGACTTATAAACAACACACATTCATTTCTCATAGTTCTGGAGGCTGGGAAGTCCAAGATCCAGTGTCTGGTGTAGGCCCACTTTCTAGAAGGCGATCTTTTGCTTGTAACTTCACCTGGTGGCTGAAGAGCCTCTTTTATAAGGACATTAATCTCATTCATGGGAACTCTATCCTTATGATCTAATCATCTCTCAAAAGTCCCACCTCAAAGTACCATCATATTGGGGATTATGTTTTCAACATATGAATTTTGGGGACACATACACATTTGATCTATAACATAGACAAAATATATACAGATGAAATATAAGAAAAGTAAATAAGTGAATCATTTAATATAGGTTTTTGACCTTGTTATTCATTTGGCTATAAAAGAGAGAGGGAGGATAGATAATTAATTTCTCAGTCTTATAATTAAAGCACTCTAGAAATTGGCTCCAATCTATTTTTCTACTCTCTCATTTTCCCATATCTATGTTACATTTTACCATAGCTACTTAAAGCCATGTAAGCTACGCTTACATATTTGGATTCTGCCTACATACAGTTACATATTCTTACTGAGTTTCTTGAGGAAAAGAACTGTTCTTTTTTATCCTTGTGTATCTAGCTAATTAGATAGGGTCTGACCCATGGAAGATACTCAATGAATATTTTTCAGTTGAACATTTTTCCTTGCTTTTTTCCTATTCAAATAATTAGACAATTCCTTCTGGGCTAACTAAAACTGCAGAGAACCTTTTCCAACACTCCTTTCTCTCCAAATTATTAAAGTAATTAAGTATGCATACTCACACTTGTGCGTGTGTGCGCGCCCACACACACACACACACACACACACATACACACAAAACCCCATCTATTAGATGTGAAGAAAGCAAAACAAATTAAAATAGCACCAATTTTCCTTCCCTCCCTTAGTTTCAAAGAATGATATCTTCATGATCTAGGCATAGTTTTCTAAGACAAAGGCAACAAAGATAGTGTTAATGAACTTATTTGCATGAAGAATCTAATGGGTAGATATTCATTTTTAGTTGCTTAGTTTATTTCTAAAGGGAAGTGGCAAGGTTAAAAAATGCAATTCAAAGTATCCTTAGGTCTGCAAGTTGTTTACTGAATTAGTGTTACTTCCCAACTTTTTTTGCACTTTCACTACTATCTCTTCACTCTTGTCCCTTCCAGTCAGGTCGCTTTACAGTGGTGCATCTCCCCAAAAGCAATTAAATCAGACAAAGGAACCTTATCTCTCCTGTGGTTTATTTCATTCTAAGATGTGGAGGAAGGACAAGATAGGCTGCTAATTTTGGCTCAAATATTTTTACTTAAATAGGGAGACACGTTTATTAAGTCACACTATTCTTCTCCATGAGTCATTTGCAAAAACATAGTTTTGATTCTTGATATATTCTGGAGTCAAACACGTTAACTATTTGAACACTGCCCATTGATTTGATCTCGGATTTTTTTCAATCAGTATTTTATGAAGACAGGTGGGTCGAGAAAGGAACATCATTTCTACAGAAAAATACAATCTATTTCAACCCAGCATGCAAAAGTAGAACATTCAATCAAATCTTTAATTCATATTTTTAATTCAGTTTTTATATCTAGTTTAAATTCTAAGTCATGTATATAACTTTAATGATTTTATGTTATTTGCATCACTTCTATGACTTTTTTTTTTTTTTTTTTTTTTTTTTGCTATTTAGCTTTTAGAGAGACCCTGTATGGTGAATGTCCTTTGGTTTTCAGTCAGGGGGAGGAGCTGGGAGGCATGGTGGTCTTCTAAACATTGTGGCCACCTTGAAAGACAAGGCTTAGAAAGCTCTGCCTATTATTCACAAAATAAATATATGATAAATGAAGTTGACAGAAGAAATGTAAGCTTACTTAACTATCTAGGGCACTTCCTTGTGGCTGTGCGACATCCCACCCTCAAAGTTACACTACTCATTAATAGAGGGAGTGACTGGGTGTCCCACAATCCAGAAAATACAAAAATATTGCTACTTTTCTAATGTAAATAAGACTCACATAGGATAAAACTCACTGGCCATAGTGTCAGACTGCTTAATTTCAACGTGTTTTTCCATCACTCACTAAGCAGAACTTTATCAACTAACTTCACTTCCCTGTGCCTCAGTATGACCTTCAGAAAAGATGGAGAAATAAATAGTATGTCCTTTAGAGGGTTGTGAGGATTAAGGAATATGATGGATGGAATGTGTTTAGAACAGCACACAAACAATCCTTCAGAAAATGACTGGTGTTATCATTACTGCTGTTGTTGCTTTACTTTCTGAGAAATTTAAAGCTACTCCCTGGTCTCATGTCTATTAGGTAAATGTACCTGCTCTTAGCCATCCAATGCACTCTCCGAAGGAGACGCAGTCCATCCTTCTCCTGGGTTCATCTTTTCAAACCATGCCCTTTGGAATACTGTAAGTCAGTGATCAATTCATTGCCTCCCCAACATAAAGCACCACACCAAATATTCTCTGTTTTTGTTAGTTTTATTATTGTTTTTACTTTATGTAACATGTCTTTTTGGTATGTTTCTATTAGAACAATGCGTTATCCAAAGGAAAAATCTATGAACAACTACTCAACATATTCTGTTGCACCCCAAATAGCCAACACAATCTTGACAATGAAAATCAAAGCTTGAGGCATTGGACTTTTTTATTTCAAATTATTACAAAGATATAGCAATTGAAACACTATGGTATTGGCATAAAAACAGACATGAATCAATAATTTTGTACAAAGGTGCAAAAATATACAATAGGGAAAGAATAATATTTTCAATATCTTTCCAATATTGGGAAAACTAGATATCCACATGAAAAAAAAAAATGAAACTTTACTCTGATCTTATACCATATACAAAGATCAGCTCAAAATGGATTGAGAACTTGAACAGAAGATGTAAAATTGCTAGAAGAAAACAGCTCTTTGACATTAGTCTTGGTGATAATTTTTTGTTGTTTTATACCAGAAGCAAAGGAAACAAAAGCAAATAAAATGGTGGGACTACATGAAACTAAAAGCCTCTGCACAGCTAATGAAACCACCAGCAAACTAAAAAGGCAAACTATGGAATGGGAGAAAATATTTGCAAACCATATGTCTGATAAGGGGCTAATGTCCAAAATATAGAAAATCATATAACTTCACAGCAAAAGTAGAAATAATCCAAATAAAAATAGGCAAATGACCTGACTAGACATATTCAAGGAAGACATACAAATACATGAAAATATACTCAACATCACTAATCATCAGGAAAATACAAATAAAAACCACAATGAGATATCACCCTAAGATTGTTAAATGCTTACTATCAAAAAGACAAATGATAACAAATACTGGTGAGGATGTAAAGAAAAGGGCACCCATGTGCACTGTTGGTGAGAATGTAAAGTTGTACAGCCACTGTGGAAAAGAGTATGACAGTTTCTCAGAAAAGTTAAAAATAGGGCTACATATTATCCAGAAATCCCACTTCTGAGTATATATATATATATAGTATGGGGCAAAAGTAGGTTTACAGTTGTGAGTATGCAAAATACAGAGTTTTTTCTTGGATTATTATTTGTTAATTATTGTATTAAAGTAAATGAAATAACAACTTTGAAGAGATATATCTTCATCTCAGGGTTATTCAAAATAATCAAGATAAGGACTATTCAACCAGGTAGAAAGAAGGAAATATTGTTATTTGCAATAGAATGGGTGAACCTGGAAGGCATTATGTGAAGAGAAGTAACCAATCACAGATAGACAAATACTTCATGGTATCACTTATATGTGGAATATTTTTTTTTAAAAAGTCAAATTCATAGAAACAGAGTAGAATGGTGCTTATCAGAGGCTGATGACGGGGAAATTCAGAGAGCTTGTTAAAAGGGTACAAACTTTGAGTTATAAAATTAACAAGGTCTGAGGATCTAATGTATAATATGGTGGTTATAGTTAATAATACTCCTTGTACAAATGAAATTTGCTAAGAAAGAAAAACTTAAATGCGTTCATCAACTAAAATAAAAAATATAAAATGATGGATGGGTTAACTCAATTATAGGAATTCTATCACAGTGTGTACATAGACCAAGTCATCATGTTGTACACGTTGAATATATTAAATTTCTATTTGTCAATTGTACCTTAAAAAGGTTGGAAAAGAAAAAGAGACAGTCTTTTATTGAAATAGACTCTTTGCAAATATACTAGTAGTTAAGATGACATCGTGATTGGTTAAGGCAGGTCCTAATCCAATGAGGAGTGTCCTTATGAGAAAGCAGAGATACAAGGACACATACAGAGGGAAGATGGGCCTGTGAAAACAGAGGCAGGCATCGGAGTGATGCAGCTTCCAGCCTAGGAATGCCAACGTTGCCAGGAAACCCCAGTAGCCAGGAGGAGGTCAGAAAGAACTCTTCCCCGAGGTCTTCAGAGAGAATACGGCCCGGATGACCCTTTGACTTCAGACTTCTGGCCTCCAGAACCTGGAGAGAATAAATTTCTATTGTTTTAAGCCAACCAGTTTGTGGTAATTTGTTAAAACAGCCCTAAGAAACTAATACATCAGTATACAGATAAATAATCGTTGTCTAAGTTATACACAGTATAAATTAATTGCTTGAGTTTTAGACAAGTTAGGTCAAATATGCTTCGCTGATTTGGGGACTGTAATCATTCTACTTACCCAGTCTAGAAGCTAATGGTAGCTAGTTATTTACTTTTTATTTATTTTTATTTTTATTCCTCACCCAAGGATATTTGTTCATTGATTTTTTTAGGGAGAATGGAAGAGAGAGGAAAAGACAGAAAGAAACATCGATATGTGAGGAACACATTGATTGGTTGCCTCCTGCATGAGCCCCAACCAGGGCCAGGGCTGGGGAGGAGCTTGTAACCAAAGTACGTGCCCTTGACCGAAATTGAACCCAGGACCCTTTGGACCACAGGCCAATGGTCTATCCACTGAGCCAAACCGGCTAGGGCTAGTGATTTGATAAATAAATATTGAATACTTAATTACCTACAAAGTACTTACTAAGTGTTGTTGATACAAGAATGACTGTGTTAGGGATAATTCTTACTGCAGGGAGTTTAATATAATGTAGTGAAGGGGAAAGATCTTGAATATTGCATTCTTTTGAGAAAATGCGACCTATTTTGTGTAAAAACAATCTATTTTGTACTCTTCCATGGACACCTTAAAACCAAGACTATAATTATGATACAGAAAAAAAATATATAGTTATATTGGGCTGCATCTCCATGGATGACTGAGACCCAGCTCTCCAACAGCGCAGGGTCCTGGCTGCTTTTCCATTTAAAAGCCCCATGCACATACTTCTGAAGTTATTGGTTTGTTTTTTCCTTCTTTCTCTGATGCTCAGTGTTCGCTTTCCCTTTAAGGATATGGAGTTCTGTTTTGTCCACTGCACTTTCTATGGTAAACAAAATGAGGATAAATCCTACAGTAGTTAGTGCTCCATTTTTAAGGGACTCATTAAAAATAAACAGTAAAGGAGAGGCAATTACTGTTAACAAACATAGGCATTAAAACCACAAATAAAGGGCCATTAACACAGAAAAATAATTACTCAATCTTTCATCCAGACGCCTTTGTCAGTTTCATTTGCTGACACTGACTAACAGTTTTATGAGCGGCGGCTGCTGGCTGCATGTTGTCCATTCAGTATTTTCCCCTGTGAGTCTCAGCAGAAGAGAAAAATGATCAGCAATGCCAGTGACTTCTACTAAAACCCAGTTAAAATGTAGCAACGGCTCCTCTCTTTGCCTTTCCTTGTTGCGACTTTTTTAGGCTTTTTGTTATTGTGAACACAAAGAGATAGTGTAAAAGAAATTCATTATGGTAGTTGTTTTATTCCTGAATAAAAAAAACAAAGTAAAATAAACTTTCGTCCTTGTTAGGGATACAGTATAGGATTTGCTAGAAGAGAGGTTTGAATGTGGAGAAAAGCACAGAAAATAATATGCAAAATATATTTCATCACCCAAGAAAATACTTGTATAATGGCTTGACCTGACACATTTTATAATTAAGCCTCACAAGCTACAGGTGAATTTGTATGTGTCTCTGCCTGTCTGTCTTTGGGGTAAAAAAAAAGAAAGAAAGAATTTATCAAGATTAACACAAATCTGATTATCTGGAAATGAGCAAGCAATATGAAGTTATTTTTTGGTTCATGTGGTCAGTTTAGCAAATTGAACCCATTCAGACCTCACAGGATGCAGTGTTACTGAAATTGACACCAACCGTCTCAGGCTGCAACCTGCCAACAATCCCTGCATTAAATCACCTTCATCATTGCCACATCACAAAGAGGAACATCCTGGAAGAATCCAACTTCTGCACAAGTTTCCGAGTGATGTTATCTCAAGATTTCCCAAGAATTGTACACTAAAAATACGTCAGCAAAGATGTACGTAATTCATTTATTTTAAAAATGCCAAGAATTGTAATAAAAATAAATAAAACACATCCTCAGATCAAGCTGTTCATCGTGCAAATGGTTGCAATATCTATCTTTCCTAGCTCAGATGATTCTTACCCGTCATGATACACAGGTGTCAAAAGGAAGCAATTCCCATAAAAATAATAAGTGTTGTGTGTTTTTTTCAGTATCCAGATAGCACATATTTCAATGGAGAATGGAAAGAGCATTTCACTAGGAATTATTAAGTGACCCATGCTTTCCTACTAACTTAGGGTTGGTCTTGAGCATAGAGCATTATCTGTATATAGTCTTGAATGTTTTCTCCAAAATAAGGGAAGTAGATAACATCATCTTCAATATCTTTCCAAGTCTAGCATTGTTTGGTATTAACAATATAACTTAAATACAGTTAAGCCTTCATCCCAGTCCTACACCCAGCTTTTGGGCTCCTGCTAACAGCTAAGGAGGAATTTACTGAGAGAGCTGGAGCCTCCTGATCTCTGCCCCGGGGCTGCCACTGCTTTGAAGAGCAGCTGAATGTGTAAACCTATACATTAAATTCAACCCTAAATGTTTATACAGAAAAATGCAAGTCACTTTATATGCCAGTTTGACTTAAACCCACAATATATGGTAATTGAAGCTTTTTAAAAGAAAAATATACTTTGCACACAGTTCTATGAAAGAAGTCTATGTACAGTCAAATAAACAACCCTGTTTCAACAGTGCACTTTGGCCATCTTATCATTGCATGAGTTTGTTAGGTCTTCTCCACCATCATAGAGGGGAAAAAAAGGCAGAAATTGAGTTTTAATTCTGGCCCGACACTTTACTGCCTCTATGACCTTGAGGAAATTACTTGTTCATTCATATCTTCATCCATAAACCAGGAATTGCAGTGCATACCATGTGAAAAGAGATACTGTTTAGAGGTCATCAGAGATGACTTAGAAATAGCAGACCCTCAATAAATGATAGCTATTATTGTTACTATAAGTCTCTGATGTGTCTAGAAAAATGTCACATGTAGCCCACATATTTCAGTCATGGCCATGCCATAGGGTTATTCTTTGGAGTCACAAAGACATTATTGGAAAGTGCTCGGTTATTCAGGCTATTCTTTTCAGCGCCATTAAGTGATCATCTGCAAGACAAGAAATGAGTGAATCTTTTACATCTGAACACTGGGATATAAAATCTTTCAGAAATTTCCTCTAAACAGCTTATGTACTGCATTCAAAACTATATTCTCTTGATGTGCAAGTGATGAGAGAGTTTAGAATCTGATGAAAATGAAAGGAAAATCTTTCAACCTGAAAATAATAGACATCAAGTTGGTAAATTAGTTGAGAGAACAGTGGCTATAACAATTCGACCAAATGTCTGAAACATTATCACCATCCAATCACATACCAGAAAGTGTATAAGAAGAAAAGCAGATATTCTTTGGTAAATGATATTCAGTATTTTAGCAGGTGTGATTTTTTTTTTTTCACAAATGCTTCCTTTGAGCTAGCTTTGATGGATTATAAAAAGGGGGGATGACCTGCCACGATAAGCAAAAGAAAGAAAAAGAGAGAGGGAGAAAGAGAGAGAACCAGAAATCTAGCATAATATAAAATCCATACTACTATAGAATTTAATAGTAATCTTTATACTCAAAACCTATAACAGAGGGAAGTTACTGTGAGGACTTAAGCATTTGTTCAGCAGGGTTTCGGGGAAATAGACATTTTATTGAGTCTAAAACCTTCTGCTGGAACAAAGAAACATTAGGCTGTCATTTCCACTTAGAATTTTCAGTTATGTAGACATATCACCTGTAGCAATTAATTAAATATAGTTTTAAAAAATATTTTTAGTATTATCCTTAACACACTGATATAGAGAAATCAATGTTTTTTTATCAATTATTAGGCAAAAAAATAACTAGCATCATATATATATATATTTTTTTTAATTACACATGATTTTTTTCTTTAAGAATAATTGCAAGTTGATCTGCAATTCAGAGCAAAGACCAGAGAGAGGGAAATTGTCACCATGTCTTGTCATTCCTCCAGCCATGACTATAGTTCTGAGACATTAGATATATCATTGTAAGTCTTTATCACCTTACACTAAAATTTTATATCATTTTTTTCTTGCAACAAGATGGTTCCTTAATCAGTACAAGAGCCAATATCTTCATCTCAGTGTTCTCTGGAATATAAATATTCAGTGACTGGCTCATGTGGCTCTGCACCATTTACAACCAAGAAATAAAAGTGTGAAAGAAAATTGTCCAGATCAGGCCAAGAGAGGCAGAAAGAGAGCTATAGGTGTTCTTGCCTGAGAGAACTTAAAGGACCAGTTCTGGCCATGTCAACCATCAGTTCCACCATATTCTAGTGCTGCTAGCACTGTCTCTGACCACACCTAGTTGCTAGGAGACTGTAACAGATCTGCAGAGCTTCTACCCTTCTCTTCCAGCATGGTGTTCTGTCATTGCTTTCATCGGAAATAATCACTGTGTCAAAGATCCAAAACCAAGCAAACCCAACCAGTTATTTTCTTTCCTGAGAGCTCAAAAACCAAGTGCTAAAATTTCTGTATGAACACTCACAGACTTTTGGATTTCAGGAACAAGAAAAAATTTATAATATTTGATATTTCAAAAATTACTGCCATCTAGGCTCACAAACATTTCATTAAAATGGAAGGGATATTTTAGCAATTAAATATAGGAAGAATCTTATAAGCATCAGTCCTTGAAATTGAACAAAATTAACTTCATGGAAAAGCCACTGTGTTCATTTTAGCTTGTTGTGAAGCAATACCACTTTATCACATTCCTGCAACTTTTGGACCAACATTGCAGAGCCTCTTCTGTGACAATTACCCCAACAACCCATTGCATTTTTTGGCAGCTCAGTTAAGGTTTTCTACATAGTTAAGTGAAGAGGTTTTTGTTTTGTTTGTTTTTTCAAGAATTTGCTAGAAGCATAATGATCCTCTGAAATTGTCTCTTTCCCTGTATTACCACAGGCAATCAGTTATGGAGCTCCTGTAGATGTTAACTTTTTGGTATACATTTTTATGAATCATATCCTGTTATAGCATTTTGTGGTCAGAAAATGTGACCTGCAAAGTTTCGTTTTTCAGATATTCATTAAGATCGACTTTGTTACAAAGTTAATAATTATTTTCTTGTGAATACTCCAGGGATGCTTAAAAATGGTGCTTGTATACACTAATGCTCAAAAATATTCACTCCTATCTCTTAACCCACATTCCCATTAGCATTTACTTCTATACTGCATTGATGTTGGATTCAATCACGTGACTGGCTTTGGTTCAAACTATTTAGAGTATGCATACCTTTCCTCTTGAATATGTGCTTAGCCTTGTCTGATTTGGTCAATGGAATGCAGGTAGAAATCAGAGCGAGCCACTTCCAACATTAAGCATTAACAAGTGTTGTGTTTTTTAATGCTACTGGTCTACTACCATTGGCATGAGAAAACATGCTGGCTACTCGGTGTATTCAAAGATAATGAGATACATGCCAGACAGACCTGACTCAAGATTCTAAGCTCAATCAAGTTCATCCTAAATTTGCTGATACCCAGCCAACCTAAAGATGCCTGGAATCAGTACAGATGAGATTAGCACAATGATCCACATGATCTGAAGATACATAACCAATAACTTTATTTTTATATGGCACTGAAATTTTTGACTGACTCTTAGTCATCAGTATCTGACTGATACAGTGCACAATGCTCTATTCCTTGGATAGAAAATTCTATACATGTATTCAATTAAATATACTAATATGATATACAAATTCTCTAATTATACTCACCTATTTTATCTCTAAGGGCTAAGGAAGCTATATCAAGGTTTTAAATAAAGTTAATATCCTTTCAATATATAATAGTTTTGCTTTATGCATTTCTATGCCTAAGCATTATCTTTACAAGGTGTTTCAAAGATTTTGGCCTTTCCTAATTCTGCACATTGTAGACATCAACCTAAAGAGATATAGTAATATTATTATCACAAATCTCCTTTAATGTTAATTGCATTTGAACTGTGATTTTTGAAACATGAAGACTGTAAGTAAAGGATACACCTGAAATAATGCAATTTCACAGCCTCTGGAAGGCAGATGGAGGATTTATTTTGAAAAAAGTGTCTTTCAATATCAGATCTCAAGTTATATTAAATATGTGACCATTTAGCTTATCTCTTGGGATAGTCCCGATAATAAAATCTGGAGACATATGTGAAATGGGATAGCTTTGGAAGGAGAAATTCATTTACCGGGTAGAACTGAAATTGAATTCTGTGAAGTACATATTGAAAATATGGGCATTAAGAGAGTGTTAGATGTTTTGTTTTTCACATAGGTGTCTACCTAGTTTGCTTTGTATATATTTCATTGTGGCATTATAAATTAGAAAGGGAATTGTCCTTGGAATAAAAACTAAATTTCAGTGCTACCAATTTGTTTTCTTAGGTGGAATTTTCTCTTTCAATCTGAGTCTTATGATTTAATGCTAGTTGTCAAACATTTAAACTAAATATATATTAATTTTTTTCTAACTGTTGATTCACATATTTGAGAGTCTTTACTTGGACTCTTGAAATATTTCCTGGCTCCTTGATTTGTAACAAGTGCAACTTTCAGAAGTGCTAAGACATTCTATGTAAATAATATTTATTAAAACTTTATACAATTATCACAGTTTTCACCTAATATCAGTTTGGTTGGTACTTATTGCAGTTTCAAATTATGTACACATCCATATTTGTTTATAGTGAAAAAAGATTATTAAAGCACTCACTCATGTAATTATATTCAAATACTGGAAATACAGATATTAGATTACTATGGCCCAAAATGAGAATACAAATTTGACTATGGGTCTTATTAATAAAATATTTCTCTTGTATTAGATGCAGGCAAATGTCAAGAGCTAACATTTATGAGTATGTAAAAGTCCAGTTAAAAGTGCCTCCTATTTGAGAAAATGAAGTTTGTTTTTCTTATTAGAAAGCAGCTTTTTAAAAAAGTTTTAATGTATTAAAATTGAATAATTATTATCTCTAGGATTAAAGTATGTGCTTTATAGAGGGCTTCCTTATGTGGTGTGTAGCTATAGAACATAGTAGCAATAAGTTGGAATACTTGCATGGGCGTTCAGAGTTTCTGAGGTACACATTGTGCCTGTCAAATTAGATATATTTCCAGGACAAACCAGGCTATGTCCAATCATAAGTAATAATCTTTTATTACAAAATTTCTTTAAAAGGCAGAAGATACAAAATGATCCTAGATTCAAACCTCTCCATGATCTATGTCCAAAACGGTTGTGTGGGAGACCGTTTGTTGTTCACTACAATGTTTGGAATCTGAAACTTCTTTGGCACAGTAAGATTGCAGTGTCCTATCTTTCTTGCAGTTAAATACTGGCAAATAATGGTATTCTCTTTAATAGGACACAGTTCCCATTCAATGGATTAGTGAAAACTTCACTCTTTAAAATAAAATGTCTTAATGCTAAATTAAGCACAGATGGTTAGAAATCATTTTGTATCAGATATTTGTGCTTCTCATTTTGACAAATCTTGGCACACTTTTAGAATTGGGGATTTGAGTGTTAAAATTGTTATCCATACATGCATCATTGTTATCTTAAACTAGAGGCCTGGGGCACAAAATTCATGCACTCAGGGGGGTCCCTCAGCCCAGCCTGTGCCCTCTTGCAGTCCGGGATCTCTTAGGTCTGCTACCCAGAGAACAGGCCTAAGCTGTCAGTCAGACATTCTTAGCGCTGCTGAGGAGGTGGGAGAGGCTCCTGCCATTGCCACTGCACTTGCCAGCCATGACCCTGGCTTCTGGCTGAGCAGCGCTCCCCCCTGTGGGAGTGCACTGACCACCAGGGGGGCAGCTCCTGTGTTGAGCTTCTACCCCCTGGTGGTCAATGTGCCTCATAGCAACCGGTCATTCCACCGTTTGGTCGATTTGTATATTAGCCTTTTATTATATAGGATATAGAATTCAAATTTCTCAAAACAATAGAAAAATGGCAAGAAAAGGTGGACACCTCTAGGCTTGATTCATGGAAATGTCCCATGGAGTCTCAAGAGGGAAGATGTCTAAGTCATAGCTGGAGAAGAGTCTCTGCTAATCATGAATGTCTATGACAGTTTTGGACTTGGCATGAATAAGAAAGAGACTTCAGGGTGTAGATTGTTTCCAAAGGTGGCCACAGTGATCCCTTTCATCTCCCATATGTAGGTACACACCAGTTGTAAGAGACAGCGCAAGGATATTCCTTACACATTTTATTATTTCTCCCAATGATAACATTTTACAAGACTATCATGTAATATCACAAGTGGGATACTGATAATATAATCTACCAATATTTTTCAGATTTCAACAGTTTTCTTTCAACTTCTATGTGTTCATGTGTATGTGTTTGTGTGGGTATTTATGTGTATGCAGTTTATCACATGTGTAGATTCATGTGACCTCCACTACAGTCAAAATTTAAAACAGTGCCATCATCTCAGGAATCCCTTATGTTGCCTGGTTATAACACACACCCCTATACTCTCCCAAATTTGTTTCTAATCAATAGTAACCATTAATTTGTTCTCCATTTCTAAATTGTGTTATTTTTAGGAGTATTTTTATAGCCTAGCCAGTGTGGCTCAGTGGTTGAGCATTGACCTATGAACCAGGTCACAGTTCAATTCTCGGTCAGGGCACATGCCCGGCTTGCAGGCTTGATCCCCAGTGTGGGGTGTGCAGGAGGCAGCCAATCAATGATTCTCATCATTGAATTTTCTATCTCTCTCGCCCTCTCTGTTCCTTTTTGAAATCCAATATATATATATATATATATATTTTTTATTTTTTAAGAATATTTTTATAAATGGACTTATATAGTATGCAACCTTTTGGCAGAGGTGTTTTTCACTCAGCATAATTTCCTGGAGATGAACCCAAATTGTTATGTATATCAATACAGCCTTCCTTTTAATTGCTGAGAAGTATTCCATAGTATTGATATACCACAGTTTAACCATTCACCTGTTGAAGTACATTTGAGTAGTTTCAGTCTTGGGCTATTCTTAATAGATTTTTGTATGAGCATAACTATTCATTTATCTGAAATAAATACCAGGAGTGTATTTATACATTTAGTATTTATCATTTTCTTCTGCTGCTTACATGGGGTTTGTTGTGGTCATATTTTTTCTAAGGTTTTGTGTGTGTGTGTGTGTGTGTGTGTGTGTGTGTGTGTGTGTGATAGGAGCATAGATTATTGAATGGAGATCTTTCCTTTTTTCTGTCTGTACATTTCTTTTTGTAATGTGACTTTGTAAGTTCCACCATCAAGAGGTGAAATCTGGTTCTCCTTATGCATCTGTGACTTTCATTAGTCATTAGAAAGCAACAGAAATCATGCTCTGTTGGGACTAAAACTTATGAGGACTAGCAGCACTGGTTTTACTCTCATGAAAGTCAAGCAACAGGTGAAGAAGTATGTGCTAGATCTCTGAATGATGAGAGACCGTTTAGAAAGAGAAGCTACAGAAGAATAATAAGGTACCACAAATTGGTAACCAAATACAAGTCCATAAAATGGGACCATCACAGGTCCTCTAGCTCTAGCCATATAGATCAGAGATGAGCCTTACCATCTGAGATCTGATGGAATTTTTGACCCAAAGAACACTGAACAATTCAATGGTAGTTGTCCTAAGTCACCAAGTTCTAGAGCTGTTTTATATAGCAATCTTACCTAATAATAGAGAAACATGTAAATTGACTGTACCTCCCCTATGCCCACAGCCAGTCAGAGTGAATATGCAAATTAACCCAACAAAGATGGTGGTTAATTTGCATACATAGCTGGGTCCCGGGAACCTCCTCAGCACCCAGGTCACTCCCAGCTGGCCATCTGAGGTGTGGGGCCCCCTGCCCAAGCATAAAGCCTGGGCGGCCTGAGCTGGCAATCAGAGGGGCGGGCAGGGGCCGAGCCTGGGATCAGAGGAAAGGGGAAAAAAATCAATGCAAACATATTATCAGGTGAGGATAAAAAGAAAAATAAAGAAAGAAATGTCATATCCTATGAAAGACACATCTTGAAAATGCCTTAAGAAAATTGTCATTTTTTCATGGTGAAAGGACGAGTCCATGTTGATGAAAATACCTTGGCGGCTGTGGTGACTGGCAGTGGCTGTAGCAGCGGGGTGATGGGGCTGGCACCTTCCCCTGATCAGCCTGGTCACCTCCCACAAAGGGAGGCCAGATAGCAGCTTAGGTCCACTCCCAATGGGGAGCAGGCCTAAGCCATCAGTAGGACATCCCCTGAGGGCTCCCAGTATGTGAGAGGGGGCAGGCTGGGCTGAGGGACCCCTCCCCAGTGCACGAATTTCATGCACTGGGCCCCTAGTAGATAATAAACCATTGTTTTATGAAGCTACTAAGATTTCTTGTTTGTTTGTTGCAGTGTCTAATAATACCTTAACTCATGCAAAGATCAGCCAATAAATCCTCCAAATGTATGTTTTGATATAGCTAGCACAATTTTATAAGCAGGGATAGGCAAATTTTAATGAATTTTAAATATTTTTGTAGTGTTGGTAAAAACTATCCTAGCTATAATCTCCAAATACTTTAATCATCTTAATTGTAAATTGAACATAAATGGCAAAAATTGATACTGTGGCAAATCCTTAAGTTCTGCCTATTTACTAGTACTTGGCTTACCTTTGAAATTGGGATTTAAGTGCTTAAATTAATATTATATTTTAGGAATGACATTATTATTATTATTATTTGAAGATAAAATGAAACCTCAAAATAAGAGAAAAAAGTGGAAAACAAACTCATCAAGGTTTAACAGTCAGACAATCTATTAATTTCATGGTTCGACAGTGTTGGAGGATGAGGGTAGGGGAACTAGTATTAGCATTATAAGTATCATAGGCAAAGTTCCATAGGTACCATTAACGCCTAAACTATTTAGTCATTTTAACTAGTACTAATCCTATATCTATAAGGAAGGGGCCAATACTCTAAAGAACTCCTGGAAACCAGGTTATAGAACTAGCTCTGGTGTTGCTTTCTGTTTGAGTCATATAACCATTTTGACCTGCATTTTCTAATGAGTCATGCTCCTTAATTTTATGCTTCTAAATATTTTAATCCTAACCACTACTGAGGTCACACATCTTTAAAGAAGGTTACAGAAACAAACATTATCTTCTGATAATTTATGAGGTATTTTTAAAATATCAAATACATTGAAAGCATGCTTATCTTTTCACATTAAATATGATTCTTATCAATAAAAGAAACATTTTAAATACCCCAAATGTATATTTTAACTTTAATAAAATGTAAAGGTCCATTTAATCTATGGCATGATGCCATCAATATTTTCTAATTCTTTGTGTAACATTTAAACCTCATATTCCAGCATCATTGTAACTTGATAAAATGGATATAGATCATCTCACCTAAGAAAATGGAGATCCATCTGTTATATTTTAAATACATCTGTTCATATGCTAAGTCCATTTGTCAAATTTATTTACATTAACAGAGATTTCCTCTAAGTACATAAAATAATATGTGAGGAAAAGAATTAAGACAGAGTTCTGCTTTACTAGCTATCAGGGGATAAAAGTTTACCCAAAGCCAACTATTTTTCCAAATGGTTTAAATGTTTCTTATATATTGTACCTGAATTGTAAAAGGCATATTTAATTTGTTTTGTGTGTTTCTTTAAACTGCCTTCAAGTATGTTATTTGCAATGGATAGTTTTAAATAATGGAAATATTTGTTAACTTTTATTTTTAAACATATGTATTTCTTTTACTTCAAGAGAAAATTAAAATAAATACTGTATTTAACTATATAGGAGTTAGATGATGGCAAGGAAAGTTTAGTCAGCCTTCTGAAGGTGATCTGGACATTCATTAGTTTGAATCAGAGGGAACTTATGAAACAATATGTATTTGTTGTGAATGGCATATTTTCCACTTAAATATTGAGTTTCAGACAGGATGAATATTCCGCCAAGGTCCACAGATTTTTGTAGAATATTCAGAAGGTGGGCCCAGCCCCACTAGGGTGGCTCAGTGATTGAGTGTCATGGTTCCATCCCCGGTCAGGGCACATGCCTAGGTAGTGGGTTGTGTGGAGTATGTGGGAGGCAGCCAACAGTGATTCTCTCTCATAATTGATGTTTATATCTTTCTCCCCCTCTCCCTTCCTCTCTGAAATAATAAAAGTATATTTTTAAAAGGTGGGCCTAGAAGATACCAGAAGTAGGAAAATTGATTAGCTGTTCATATCATCTCCTATACATTAAGCAAATGAGCTTCCCTCCTACATTGATTTCACCTGAGAACTTCTTTCAAGTTCTTACCCAGCTTTATCTAATTTAACTGTATTTTTTTTTCAAATTCAACTAACAGATATCAAACACTAGCATCTAGAAGTTATTCGAAACTTGATTTCTGAAGGAAAGAGATAAAGAATTCTATTATTAGGCTATTTCTTCTAATTTTAAATCTTTCCTGGACCTAGAATATTCTCTTACACACTTTAAGATGTGTTCTCTTGCCACTTGTATCAAACATGACATGATTACTCAAGCAGGAAGTGAAAGGCTTCTTTTCGGTGTGCTCATAATATGTTATTTATAGCTTTTATTGCCATTGCTGTAATTTAACCATCTCCTCTTCCCCATGTTTCATGTCTTTTAAAATTTTATAGTTCTAAAGATAGGGATCCCAATTTCAAATGTCAAATGGGCCAGACACCCACAAAAATAAAATGGAACAGGGTGATGTTAATAACAGTTACCATTTGTTTAACTTTTACTGCATTCCAGATACTGGGATCTATTAACTCCTCACACCAATCCTCTGTGCTGGAGAATATTTTTATCCCATTTAAAAATATATTGAAGCACAGAGAACTTAAGTAACTTGCTAAGGAGGAGGAGACCGGAGTTTAGTCCAAAATAGGCTTGCTCCAGAATCTGCACTCCTCAGCCGTAAATAATGCTATGAAGTAGACTAGGAAGGAAGGAAGGGGCTATGGGCTACTAAAGAACAAACATATACCTGGAAATTCACTTGTTGAACATGATAGTTATAATAATGTTCAAGGAACATCCACAGTGGTGAGGTGGCTCTCCAAAGTAACTTTTAAACCTATATCAATTTGACTAAAAATCAGAATATAACATCATCTTATGAGAAAGAAAACCCTATTGTAACTTCAGTTTCGTAGGGTAATTGGTAAAGCAGCACATGTGCCTATCCTATCTAATAAAGAGGGAATATGCTAATAGACCCTCACACCATCGCAAAGATGGAGGTGCCTACAGCCAATAAGGAGGGAATATGCTAATTGACTGCCATGCCCTCAAAGATGGTGGCACCCACAGCCACAAGATGGCGGCACCCAGTCCCCCAAGCCCCGCTGGGCAGCAGGCCTCCAGAGTCCGCCAGCCCCCTCAGCCCCCCAGCCACCCAGAACCAGCCCGAGGCTCAGGCAAGCCTCAGATGGCGGCTGCCCAGCCACCCAGGGCCACCCGAGGCTCAGGTAACCAGGGCCGGCTGAGGCTTGCGCTGCTGGCAGTGGCAGCAGCAGAGGTGTGATGGGGCATCGCCTTCCTCTGATCATCGGGTCGCCTCCCGCCCCTGAGGGCTCCCGGACTGTGAGAGGGGACAGGCCGGGCTGAGGGAACCCCTCTCCAGTGCATGAATTTTCATGCACTGGGCCTCTAGTCCATCTATAAAATGCTCCCATTTGTTGTATAAAATATTCCACCATGAGTTCAAAATTAATTTGCTCCCATGAGCAAAAATTTCCCATTGATTCTTTCATTTTTTTAATTGTTTCTGATCCACAGCGAGTATCAAATGCTTTTTAAATGACTAAACAGATAAGTAAATAGGCCAAAGAAATGAACATATAGGGAATATCACATACTTCTAGATTTGGAGGAGAATAATCTATAAAAGACTTGAGAAGAAATATATAAAGAACCTTAAATATATAAAGAACCTTTGTCTTTGTTTCCACCAAAATCTTCTTAATTTGGGATGGGGATGGAGGTGGTAATGGTCATGTTTTCCCAAACTTAAAATGGGGTGTTTTATACAAAGTAACAATGAAAATTAGGATAGGTACTTATTGTAAACACTAAGACTTTCAAAGCTAGTTCCTCAAGAGACACATATGAAAATTGAAAATTAATTAATTTAGATAAATATTTTGATTATCAGAAATTTTTCAATAATTAGTCAGTACTATTCTGATAGAAACAAGTCATCCAATAATTATTATATTTTTGGTTCAAAACCCACTCCAACATTTGCCAACTTTTGTTGAAGGCAGGTTAATAATGTTATTCAATCTAGTTTTTATAAAGCATCATCTTCTTTTTATCTTATTTGAACATTTCTATTTGTTTTTCCTCCAAAACACTAGAAAGTGTTCTATTTCTGGTAAAATTTCCAACTCAGAATCCTGAGAAATAATATTCCATAATAAATTCCATTACATACACACACACACGCAAATATTCTGGAGAAAACATCTTTTTTTAATAAACACAATTTTAGAGTTTTAATTTCACAGCAAGTAAACATACTTTTTAAAATTATACATGAAATCTCAATAAAAATTTTAAATGCTCAGTGTGTCCAAAATGAAGGAGATATATATATATTTGAAGTTTTGGATTTTTATGATGGCATTTATCAATTTCAGTAACTGGGTCTTTGGTTTCAAGGATCATGTAGAGGACAGAATATAGAAACCTTTGGTAAAAATAAAATATAGAGTTGGATCTATAGTCTCTAGTCCTCCACCAAATACACACAAAAAGCCAGGGTCCTTGAAGGCCTACACCATCAATAAAAGAATAGTCTACAAAACAGTCTTCTATATGCCAAAAAAAAAAAAAAGAGACAATGAATAAAAATAGTATTTGTACCCTAACCCATGATCTGAGTGGTAGGAAAAACATCTTTCTGAATATTCATAATATCAAGATGACAAATAAACTTAAAGGCACCTTGGAAGAAGCAAAAGCAAATTCTGCCTAAATAAAAAACTGTAATCTATGCCTAACATGATCCCCACATTAAATCCCACCAAAAATGAGTCCACACTGAAAAATTACAAAACTGATAGAAAAACTAGTTTTGGTGAGTTAAATTGACAAATCTAAAAAGAAAATTAATTAACTGTAAAACCCAGCTGGGGAAAAAAAATGATTTTCTATGCTTCAGAAAGTATCAAAGACAAAAAAAAAAAAAATATGAGAGTGCAAGAGACATTAAAAATCTGTAATATATATCTAATTAGATTTCTAATTGAGAAGGCAGAGGAAATGTAAAAAATGCAAAATTTAGGTAATGGCTGATAATTTTTCAAAATTGGTAAAACCCATGATTCCTGAGATTTAGGAAAAACAATAAATCCAAAACCATATAAAAAAGTAATCTATATTTATCTGCATAATAATAAAATTGAAGGAAGGGTAGAGATTTGAATAGACATAAAAGTGCATACACATACAGAGATACCTAGAGAGAGAGAGAATTGGTCGGGAGAGATAACATGCTGAGTATTGGAAGAGAGGTCTGTAAACAGGTATCTGACTGCATAACTACTTTTCCACACATCTACTTTGTGACTTTAAAGACTTTAAGTACATCTGAGCCTAACCCACTTATCAAACATACTCTTCTTTCATATTACATGTCTTCCATGAGAGCCCATTATTTATTTCTCGGGCCTAATCCCCCTTGACTAACAAAAACTTGAAACCCTAGAATTGCACAATTCTTCTGGTAAATAAGATTTTTCTCATTCCAATACCAAAGGAACTAGTTGTCAACACAGCGTTATCTAACTTTACTCCATTCTGTTTTAGCACCTAAATCAAACCAGTTATTGGCTCTGTCGTTCAAGGCGTTTTTAAAGTTATATTATTTTAGACATTTGAAAGGAAATAAAATTCTTTTTGTTACAGATTGAGAAATGCAAGCACATTTTGGACCTTCTGAACTGCCCTGCTGTTAAGTGTTCCCTAAATACACTACCTTACATTTCCACACCTGACTTCCAGGCTACTTTATCTCTCCATCTGCAAGTGGCACAATGCCCATC
The DNA here is from genome assembly GCF_027574615.1 of Eptesicus fuscus. Classification (NCBI taxonomy): domain Eukaryota; kingdom Metazoa; phylum Chordata; class Mammalia; order Chiroptera; family Vespertilionidae; genus Eptesicus; species Eptesicus fuscus. Next base: position 14,067,221 of record NC_072477.1, on the reverse strand, counting down.
AAACACACTGGGCTTGTCTTAGCAGGTACGTTCCCAAGCCTTTCCTGGAAGTGGAGGGTAGGATAGATGAGGTCTCCTCCAAGGAACGGTTCAACATTTAAGTTGCTGTGTGGAGACACACAACAACAGCATCCATCCATCTCTGAAAATGTTATGCCTCTTGACTGTGCTTCTTAGAGTGATGTGTGTTTTTTTGCTATTAAATGGCTCCACAGCCCCAACAAGCATGACGGGTATTATCAGCCTTGACAGCTGTCTAGAAGAAACAGCAGGCAACCTAAAACTTCAAGGCTTGTACTCAGCTATCTCACAGGTCGGGCCAGAGCTCGCAAAGTTGAGTCTGATCAGCACAGAGATGAAACCCTCCTTGCTGAATGTCTGTAGGCTCCTTAAGGGCAGGGCTCTTCTTGTGCAGGGAGCTAGGGTTTCAGATTGTGGTGAGACTGTATTCACTGGGACCTGAGTGATGACAGTCAGGGCTGTTAAAACAGTCAGTTCAAATTCTTGTCCTTATTCCAGGTGTCTCTATGTGCCTGGCAGGGGGATATCTCTTTGCATTCCCTTGGGATAGCAATCATGCCTATTAGGCAGCTTAGAGTCCAGGGAGTTCCATCTCTTCATCCCATTAGCACCTTCTCTATAGGACAGACACAGGTTCAAGTCTCCCCCACCCCATCCCTAATCTGAAATCTTTCCTTGACCTTGTCTTCAACAACTCCAACTCTCTGGATTTTTCCCTTCAAACTTATGGAAAAGGAACAACACTGAATGTCCCTGCTATAGATGGAAGGTTTGTGTTTCCCCTTCAATTGATATGTTGAAATTCTAACCCTCAAGATTATATTAAGAGATGAGGCCTTTGGAGAGTGATTAGGTCACAAGGGTGCAGCCCTCATGAATGGCATTAGTGCCCTAATAAAAGAGGCTCAAGAAAGCCCCCACCCTGTCCATCATGTGAAACTTCGGTGGATGAGAAAATGCCATCCATGCAGCTGAAAGTTGGGCTATCATCAGCATCTGATCACGCTGGCACCTTGTTCTTCAACTTCTGAAACCTCAGAACTGTAATAAATGTATATCCATTGTTTTTAGATAACCCAGTTTATGATATTTTTATAGCTGCCCAAGTGGAAGAAGACTGTGCCACACCTTTACACTTGATCTTTCAAGCTGCAAAACTGCAGTTTGCCTCAGTCATGCTATGAAACTGCTTTTCCTGCAAGAGGTGTCTAACTTGCCCTGGCAAACGCCTCATTCACCTGGCTCATTCGGTGCCAACTCTAACCCTGAAATCTCTGTCTCCATGGCTCCTGAGACATTCTCTCTGTAGGTGCTACCAGTGGAGTCAGGGACATCTAAGGACTGTTCCTTGTCAGAACAGTCACACTATTGATCTATGTGACTTAACTTCCCTAAGCTTGAAATTTCCCTCAGTATAAAAACATTTATGATATCTTCTTTGGAAGGTCACTGTGAGTGTACTGAGAATGCTTTAAAATGCCTAACAGCACAGTGAATGTCACATATGGTATATAGGTTTATATATATTTTCTTGTCTTTTTATTCATTCTCTCTCTCTCTCTCTCTCTCTCTCTCTCTCTCTTCTCTTCTTCATTATCTGCTCCTGATCCTCTTGAAAAAGAAATGTGTCATAGAGGATAAATTTCTGTGCTTCAAAGGTGGAGAGATCAGGTTGCAATCAAGCATTGATTTTTAAAAATCATATCTATATATTTTTATTTTAAAATAATTTAAGATTCCTGAGGAGAGGCAAAAGTAGTACAAATAGGTCCCATGTACCCTTTAACTAGCTTTCGGTAATGATAGAATCTATATATATAAAAAGCCAGCAACCAGAAAGCCTTAACGACCAGAACAACTGGTCTCCATGACACCCACTGTGGCCAGCAAACCAGCCAAATCAAGGGGAGGGGCCAGTGGCCAACCTCCTGCAGCCCCTCCCCCAGACCAGACCCGCCCCTGATCAGACTCTTCCACCTCAATAAATGGCGGGGGCTGCCGGCAAACCTCCTGCAGCCACTTCCCCCCACCAGCACCGCCCCTGATGGGCCCCCACCACCCCATTGGTCCACGGCCCCTCCCCCCAGCCAGCTTTGCCCATGATCAGCGCCCTCACTCTGATCAGGGGCAGGGCCAGCTGGCCAACCACCCATGGCCTCTCCACCAGGCCACTGGCCCCCAATCAGCCCCCCACCCCCTTTGGGGGTGGGACTGACCAGACCACCACCCAGAGCCCCTCCCTACAGCTGGCCCCACCCCCAATCAGTCCCCACCACCCCCATCAGCCTGTGGCCCCTTCCCCCAACCAGCTCCACCCCAATCACCCCACCACTCACCAATCAGGGGTGGGGCTGGCCAGCCAACCTCCCCCAGCCCCTCCCCCAGCCACTGACCCCCGATCAGACCCCCACCCCAATTGGGGGCGGGGCTCACTGGCCAGTCGCCCACAGCCCCTCCCCTAGCCAGCCCAGCCCTAATCAGGCCCTGATCAGGGCGGGCAAGCCGGCCAACCTTCTGCTATCTCCTCCTCCTGACAGGCCCTACCCCATCTGCTCCAATTGGGGCCAGGCCAGCTGGACCCCACCCATGCATGAATTAGTGCACTGGACCTCTAGTTTTACATAATCATAATACTTCATTCAAAACCAGGAAATTGACATTGGTACAATCATATTATTAACACAATGACATAACTCATTTGGATTCCACTAGTTTTCAGTGCACTTGAAACACTGCTATTTATTGTACCTATGAAATTTTTGCTTAACCTGTCTGACCTTTATTCTGAAAAATTGGAATAATTTATTAGCATCTTCCTGAACAATTTCTGAGTTCTATCGTAGGTTCCCTATTGTTAATTATAGCTTAAAGCCATGACTCATAGGTAGTGTTCTGTGGTCACTAGAGCACAGTCTCTAAAGCCAGAGAACCTGGCTTTACAGACTTGACCTCCACTTCCTACATAACTTCTCAGATCTTCAGTTTCTTCATCAGAGAAATGGAAACAATAATAGTACTTGCCCAAGTATAGTTTTGAGAGAGTAAAGATGATTATATATATATATATATTTGAAAAGCACTTCAAGTCATGCCTAACATATAGTAAATATTGAATGTGTTAGCTCTTATTATCTTTATAGTATCTAGTAATTAATAGGAAGAAAATAAATGTCAGTTTGTATTTTATTGTCCTCATGTCCTTAAATGTTAGTTTACTTGGTTCTGCCCTCAGTCTTCTTTCTTAATGAGTACAAAAAATTCCTATAAATTCTCATCTAATCCTAGGATTTTAGATTGCCAGGTCTATACTTCTGTCTCATGTCTTTCCTTTTACTTCTAGATATGTACTACTAGCTGGAAACTGACATCTCTAAATGAAACTTTTTTTTTTTCCTCTGAAATACTGAGGCCTTGTTAAGAATTCACTATGAGCTAACCTGTAGGCATGGAGTGTAATTTCCCTGCATACAGCAGACAGGAGGCAGTGAGAACCCCCTCCAATTCCCCACCTTTCCCTATTGACTCCCATCACCTATCCTCACCCCGACCTTTAACACCCACCATCATAGTCAGGGAGGAGTAGATCAAGTTGGACAAAAGAAAAGACAAAGGAGAACTAACCAACTCAGGGTTGATAAGATGCAAGATCAGGGGCTTCTGGACAGGATATGAGAACTCAGTTTCTGTTCTGTGGGTGTTGATGATGTTGCGTTAACAAGATGCTCTTCAGTCCGTCCTTAAAGGAGGGTAGGTTAGTTCCTAGAACTGCCATCATAACCACAAACTGGGTGGCTTACACAACAGACATTTATTGTTTCATCCTTCCAGAGGCTAGGTGTCTGAGATCAAGGTGTTGGCATTGTTGGTTCTTTCCGTGGGCTATTAGGCAGATCTGTTCCATGCTTCTCCCCTACCTTCTGCTGGTTTGCTGACAGTCACTGGCATTCCTTGGCTTCTGAGACATCACCCAAATCTCTGTCTTTATCTCCTTGTGTATATATTTGTCACCAAGTCTCCCTTTATAAAGACGTCAGTTATTTTGGATAAAGGCCCACCATAGTAATCTCCTTTTAACTTAATTACCTCTGTAAAGATTCTATCTCAAAATAAGGTCACATTCAAAGGTTCTGTTGGGTAAGATTTCAACATATGAATTTGGGTGGGAAAGATAATGAGCCACCAAGTGGGAATGAATGCGTTTCTTTTACTTTTGTCTCCTTCTTTGCAAATAGGGAGAACATCAATTGGCATTACCCTTTAGAAGCAAAATATATTTCAGAGTCAATGTAAGTATTTATGTACAAGTGTTAAAATTGCTTTCTTAAATCTCTTTATGAACTTCAAGCAGGAAACAAGATTGAGGAAAGAAAACATTAAACTATTTTTAAATAAAGTTGTAAAGAGGGAATTAATAGATACAGAGATACAGTTGATGAAGTAAGTTGGGGTTCAGATGTCCAAGCCTCAGAGTAGGACTGTTGTCAACCTATAACCCTAATGTGCCACAGAGCAAGGAACAAGAAAAGGGACTGATTTTATGGGACATCGTTTATGTGACCAGGAGGTGTGATGAATAAATCAATCATCTCAAGCAAGTAGTAGAGATAGCTCCACAGGGAAGGTGGGACATTATGGGAAGGAAACATCACTCTGCCTAAGAATAGTGTATTTTCATATATATGTATACAGACAAAAACATATGTGCATATACATACATACATACATACATGTTTACCCCTACTCTGTGTACCTTTTCTGAATCTCTCCAGTGTTTTCAGCCTAAATGCCCTGGTGAGTGGGCTGAGTACTCCCTCACCTTTAGCTTAGAGCTTTTCTAGGTTACCCAAAGAGAAGACAACATGTGACATTGGCATTAGATTATCTATTAGTGACAAACACTGGATTTGATCAGAGTCAAAGGAAGGGACAAAAAATTAGAGTTGAACATTGACAGGAAGGATTTATGGGATTCAAGTACCAAGATCAGATATTTCCCAGTTATAGGAGTTTAGAATTTGGTTCCACATAGAAGAATGTTTAATAAGACATCAGAAATGGGGGCTGAAGCAAACAAACAAGGACAACACATGGGAGACTTGAGACACCTATGCTCACTAACCTAGAGTCTTCTCCTAATGATCTAAATACTAGCTTCTCCAAATTGCATTATGAGTACCCTTAATCTCTAAAAGCATTTCTGAACTGGATCTCCACAGCACATCAGTTCTGTGGGATCTTAGCACATATGAAAACAGGATTTGATGGTTAAGAAAATGTATTGCTGGGTTAAGCAGTTCTCTTTAGTACAGAGTATCTCATAACTTTTAGATTTTGTGTGTTAATTTTATATACCATAATTAAAATGTACACAAATAGAACTTACTTTATTTTGAGCACTTGTTTTGCTATTTGTTATGGTAGCACTGAACTACTTCAAGGTGCTAATTTATGTTTGTAATCCTGACTACTATAATAGATACACTCCCAAATCTAAGTGGCCTAGTAAACAGAAGTTAATTCATCACACAAATTCCAAAACAGGTGCTTAGGATCAAACGATGGTTCTCATTTAGGGGTGATTCAAAATTCTATCACTTCCCATACATAGTTTGCAAGAAAATATCTCAGAAAATTTAGTATGGCATGCTTTTAGAACTAGGTTTAGAAATGGTGTTTTAGTCAGCTCAGGCTGCCATAGCAAAATACAATAGGTTGGGGGCTTAAGCAACATAATTAATTTTATCACAGTTCTGGAGATTAGAAGTCCAAGATCAGGGTACAACCATGGTCAGGTTCTGGTGAGAAATCTCCTCCTGGCTTGCAGATGGCTACATTCTGACTGTGTGTTTCCTTGGCAAGAAAGAGAGACTGAGAGGGACATCTTTGTTTCTTTGTTTCTTTTTTTTTTTTTTCATTTTCTTTTTATAAGGCCACAATCCTATCACATTATAGTCTTATATTATGACTTCATTTAACCTTAGTTACCTCCTAAAGACTCTATATCTATGAATAATCTCTTTGGGTGCTAATTCTTCAACATAAGAATTTTGGAAGGATATAATTCAGTTCATAGCAAGTGGTGAACATCAAGATTCCTTATCTTACAGAAATTATTCTCGATTAGGAAGTCATGGATTTTATAGCTAATTCCAGTAGACTCTTGTATTATTTTATAAGGAAAGTTTATTTTATCACAGGTAAGATCAAATAAGAGTATATCCTACTGCCACTAAAACAGATCAGTGGCACCATATTGAGGAGGACAGAAAGGCCTCCCTATTGGCTTTGGCTTTTTGATCTCATGCATAAAATTTAAAATCTAAGAGCTTCAGTTAATTCACCTGAAAAAGAAAATGACTTAAACCAGCGCTAGGTGATCACCTGCAGTGTTCAATCTTTTCCATTCTTATACTTTTGTTTTAGGTTAATATGGTGTATAATAGTGATTAACACTTCATCTTTAATTAATATATTTTTTCAACATACTTTTCTTAGTTGCAATTCCCCCAAAAGTAGATACTAAAGCAAGAATTTTGGACCAAGGATTCGGGTGAAAATTTGAGATTAGCATATAAAACATCCCTTCTTCAAATAAAAAGAAAGTTATAGTACAAGCAAATGGAGTTTTAATTACTTACAGCACCAAGGAGAACACTACAAAGACAATTTTGAACAGTGCATCATTAGGGAAGTGAGTGTATAATAGTTACTGCCCATGGGTTGGGCAGTAAACATCTCTTCCTGATGTTTCACTCAGAAGTTCTTAGGGTGAAACATCAGGAAGAGATCAGTCTTTGTATTAGTTGATTTCATAAGACAGAAGTCTGGTGCAAGCCAGGCAAAGACACGAGCCACAAGACTTTCCGTGGTTTAATTGCATAAGTGATAGGGGTGATTTTAAAATTCTCACTCTTGCATCATTAGTAGGCATGTTTGTTCTGGTTGTCACAGGGAAGGAAGGAAACCAATAAAAGGTGGAGTAATGCATAACTTACCCATGGAGGGACAACAAAACTGGGGTATTTATCCTTTCATTTCATTAAGTAAGGATTGCTTCTGGGTTATTAGCTCCCAAGAAGTTCAGACTACCCCTTGCAGGCAGGAGATGGGCAGAAAGCGTTCTCATCATTCTCATTCAGAGACACAGGAAGTCATGGGCAAGTTTGGGAACTCTTTAGGTCATGCTTAGGTTAGAGTGAGGCACATGAGAGAGGAGAGGGAACCCATAATGTTGTCTATATCATTTAAAGACAATTCTAAAAAAGTGAAATGATTCTGATTGCACTTTTAATTACAGACCTATGTTTTATATTTCTTTTTATATTGCACAATTAAAATATAAAATGCCCTGACTCAGGGTGACTGAGAAATTATTTTGTAGTAAACTCAGAAAAATGTGAAATTCCATTGCTATCTAAACTCAACCCCTGGTCCCTATTAAACAGTTAACCACACATAAAATAGAACAGAACTATCCTTCAATAATATTAGTCAAGGTATAATAACATCTAAGTATTACCTAAAGATATCTATTATGATAAGGCTTATAAAGCATAAAATACTTTCAAATTGCTTAGTCAAATTGAGAAGTCTTAAATTTATTAAGATGAAGTTAATTAAACATTGATTTACCATGCTTATTAAATATGTCCGAAGATTAGTCCACATTAGAAAAATTTTGATTCACCAGATTGTTTATCCAGTAGTTTTCCATGATTTGTATTTTGCTTATTTGCTTCCTATTGTAGTATAGTCAAGATCACTGAAAAGGCCTAGAAATAATGATCAACCTGGTAGCAATGAACAACTATACCAGCACTCAGATTATAACCTTAGAAATCCATTGGACAAGAAAACCAGGGAGTCTTAGAAAAATTAATAACTTTAGATCTGGATAATAAAATGTGCAAGGTGATCTTGGATCATCTTCAAAGACCAGATTGCAAGAAACTATCAAATATGACTAGAATAATGGCATATGACTCAGGAGGCAACTTAAACTCCCAGCACTGGCTGATTTGGCCTGGTGGTTAGAGTGTCAGCCTTGGGACCAAAAGGTTACAGGTTCAATTCCAGGTCAAGGGCATGTACCTTGGTTGTAGGTTTGATCCCTGGCCATGGTTAGTGCTCATGAAGGAGGCAACCAATTCATGTGTCTCTCTCACATCAATGTTTCTTCCTCTCCCCCCTGCCTGCCTTCCACTTTCTCTAAAAAAAATCAATAGAAAAAATATCCTCAGGTGAGAGTTAAAAAAAAAAGAAAGAAACTTCCAGTGGTCAAAAATGGAATTATATAAGCATCAGTACAGGTAATAATTTCAATAGATTTGAACCCATCAACTATGTTTAAATTCCATGATTATATAATTACTAGAGGCTTGGTGCACAAAATTTGTGCACAGGTAGGGTCCCTAGGCATAGCTGGTTATCAGGGCCAATCTGTGGGGCAACCAGCAGGGCGATTGGGGGGCCCCACTGGCACCTGCCTTGACCGGCTTGGCGCTGCCCACTTGCTGGCCCCCCCCACCAGTTGCCCCCCTCTGCGGGGTGACTGGTGGGGTTACCTGGGGGCCCCCGCTGGCACCCACCTTGGCTGGCCTGAGGCCTGAGGGCTGGGAGCAGATCCTGCATTAGGTGTATGCGCCTTGGTGGTTGGTGCGTGTCATAGTGACTGGTTGTTTCACCAGTCCTTCCACAGTTTGGTCAATTTGCATATTAGGCTTTTATTATATAGGACTAGAAATTCGTGCATGGGGGGGGGGGGGTGTCTCTCAGCACAACCTGCACCCTCTCCAATCTGGGACCTCTTGGGGGATGTCTGACTGGGATCGGGCCTAAACAGGCAGTCAGACATCCCTTTCACAATCTAGGACTGCTGTTTCCCAACTACTCGCCTGCCTGCCTTCCTGATTGCTCCTAACTGCTCTGCCTGCCAGCCTGATCAACCCCTAACCACTCCCCTGCCAGCCCGATCAATGCCTAACTGCCCTCCCCTGACACCCTGGTCACTCCCAAATGCCCTCCCTTGCATATTCCCTCTTTATTAGATAGGGTTTTTTCTTTAGCATATTGGATAGTCCTAACTGGTTTGGCTCAGTGGATGGAGCACTGGCCTGCAGATTCAAGGGTCCTAGGTTCAATTCTGGTCAAGGGCATGTACCTTGGTTGGGGGCACATACCCAGTTGGGAGTTTGCAGGAGGCAGTTGATCATGTTTCTTTCTCATAGATGTTTCTAGCTCTCTATCCCTTTCCCTTCCTCTCTGTAAAAAATCAATAAAATATATATTATAAAAAAAGAAACATTTAAGATTCCTCCATATCTGCCTGGCTGGTGTGACTCAATGGTTGAGACCCCAGGATGCCACTGCTGGAGGGGTTCGGACCCTGGCCAGGCTGAGACCCCAGCCCAAGGCTGCCATCTCAGCTTGGCTGTGGATAGCCCGGTGGGTGCCTTCCCTGGCCTGAAGATAGCGCATTGGGGGTGCACTGCGCTGCCGGCCTGACACCCCAGCCCCAAGCCCCATGGCCCACTTCGCCCCCGATCGCGTGCGGCTCAGGGGGTGGGGCACTGCTGGCCTGACACCCCGGCCCCAAGCCCCGCAGCCCGCTTCGCCGCGGATCGCTCGTGGCTCGGAGGTGACCAGCCGGACACCCCGGACTGCCGCCACTGGGCAGGGATTGCTGTGTGTGGGGCGGGCGCCTCCCAGCTAGACACCCTGGACTGCCACTGCTGGGCAGACTTGGGGACTCTGCTGGGGCTCGGGGCTAAGATGACTAGGCTCCACCATCTTGTGGCCATGGGTGCCGCCATTTTTGTTGCGGAGTGATGGTTAATTTGCATATTACCCTTTTATTAGATAGGATAGGACACCCAACCCAGACAAAAAATGTATTGGATCCTTTTGGGAGATGCTATGAAACCAACTATTTTAACACAGATAGGTTAAATAATCAAGAATTTATCATATATTGTCTAACTAAATTGCACAGTTGACTACCAATTAGTAAATTTGAAAAAGTTTCTAATTTTAAAGTATTTCTCAAATAGGAAAAATGACTGGTCCATTGGTAATCCTTTGCTGTGAACATCCATGGCTCTAACATTCCAAAACTAAGATATCCAGGCACTACATGCCATTTGATGAAAAATATTACCACCTATGAAATAGCTTTGCCAAAAAAACAAACCTTCCTCAATATGATTTAGCTTCTAGATACAACAACCAATTCACAGAAAATACCAAGGGAATAATGATATCCTGATGCAAAAGATCTCATTTTTTTTTTTTTTTACTAAGAATCATCATTTTCTTTGACTTCTTTACTTTTTCTTCACTCTCTTTAATGAGCACTAGCAATGACTTTCATTTTAGAGTTATTTCAACCAAAAAAAATAATGCTTTTTTTCTTACTTTATACAAGCTACCACATAAACTACAATCACCAAGGAATAACAATACCTCCTTGAAGTGGTTGCAATGTAGTCAGTCGGCTCCTTCATTAGCTACATTACTCACCATCCTTTCAAAATGTGTGATTCAAATTTATGCCACAGCTCAATTATAAACTACTGCAAGTGTGGACCTCTAGGGTCATACTTTATTAGTAGAAACTGTGAATGTTAAGTCAACAAATATAATTGGTCTGATTTAATATCTGCTGCAAAAGAAGCATGGTATCATGTGTGAGTGTGAATGGGCCTTTTCCTTCATCCTACAGACAAAATCTGAATAAATTCATTACTCAATGTATATCATTATTAATCAATCTCATAGACACAGAAGAAAAAAACAAATATATATATAGTTTAAAATAGCCTATGTGTAGATACATATTTTTAGTAATTTAAAATCTGGAATTAACCAGGTTTTCCCCAAGTACTTGTTACCTACTCATACTCATGTGAACTTTATGAACATGTCTTTTAAGAGGACAAAAAAAGAATATTTTCGGTCTTCATTCTAATATACTAAAAGCAGAGGTATTATTTTATAAGGAAAGACTTGTGATTTACAAGATCCAGTATATGACACTTAAAATTATAAGTTTTAAAGGAATCAAGGCATAAAAGTTTAAACCATAAGTAACAGAGTGGAAATATTTTTAAAACTTACTCTATTTCTGCCTTATCTTTTCCTATCATCAACTTTAAAAAAATGATGGATGAACTTCTTCGGAATAAAGTTAATAGACTGCGTACAATTCTATCCACAGAAATTGAACATATATTTTAGTCTACACTACAGTGAGTTATTATTGCACATGTCAAAGACAAGTCTACATCACCTGCTTTATTACCATGTTTCTACAAATCCACAGGTAAAACCAACCCTTTTTATTAAAGATATAAATTATGTGATGCTATTTATAAATATATTAAAGCTAATACTTTTAATATTAAACTACTAAAAGTAAATGAAAAATGTATTAACACATTAAAATTTTTAAATATTATCAGTTGACTTAAATTTAGCCCCAAAGAGCTTAATTAAGACAGATCAAAAGGAAGGTCTGGAGAAACTTTTGTTAATTATGGTCAAAGACAAGATTTTTTTTCTTGCAAGAAATGCAGAACTAACAGTGGCAAACACAGTCATTCATGTATACACACATGCAGCCATACAACACACATATACAATTGAGTGTCTCAAGGACAATGTTTATTCCTAGGTTTCAGGAAAGATAAAAATCAGTGAAGCTCTGGGTGTATCCTCAGCAAAAAATTATAGACATTTTTCTCTAGGCTTTTGCCCCACCTTGCAATTCCTGTTGTATTGTGCACAAATTCTCATGATAAGAGACAATCTGAATGACTGCTAAGTAACCAATTATTTTTCTTCCTTAGTCAAGGGTTTGTCCACCTGGCTATGGTAAAGGAAAAGAGTCTCATAGTGAAGATAGAGGTAGTTTTCAGAGAAAAGAGCCATGATTTAGTTGTCTGATAACCCCAATATCCTCTCTGAGGGTCAGCTCATCCTATAAGTATTCATTGCAATTTGCCATCCAAACTCAAGAGTATAATTTTAAAATTCTAGCAAAATTATGTGACAAGAAATTATAGGAATCATTAAAAGGCAAAAGATTATTTCATGGGAAAAAATAGAAAAAATTGGGCAAGTTTGCCATAAAAATAGAGAGTTTGGAGTGTGTGTGTGTGTGTGTGTGTGTGTGTGTGTGTGTGTGTGTGACTAGTGATGCAATATAAAACAAATTAGAATAGCTTATTTATATGGCACCAATGGTCAGGAAAGAATGAATCCTATAAAAAAGGCAGGAATGATAGGCTTTTCTGGTTGGTTAATATCTGTATATAAAATGCATTAATAGCTTAATTTCTAGAGTCCTGTCCACAGAAAAGTGGAGAAAAAGTAGTCATCAACTAGAGAAAACAAAACAGACATAAAAAGATGATCAGAGATATAAATTTTGCCTCAAATTTGGCAGTTTATTTTTTCTGCCCTAAGACTGTATAAGACAAATTTATACATTCTAATATTTTCCCTCTTTTTTGCATAAAATACCTTGAGTCAGTTTGTTACATGCAACCAAATGCCTTTGAGAAATATTGCTAAAATTCCAATATTTTCTTTTCTAAAGAGGCTAAATTAATTTAAATGTTATAAAATCCCACTATTAATTTTTTAAATATATTTTTATTGATTTCAGAGAGGAAGGAAGGGAGAGCAATAGAAACATTAATGATAAGAGAGAATCATTGATTGCCTCTTGCACGCCCTCGTACTGGGGATTGAGCCCACAACCTGGGCATGTGCCCTTGACTAGAATTCTTCAGTCCATAGGCCGACACTCTATTCACTGAGTCAAACCAGCTAGGGCCCACCATTTATTTTTGACATGAAAGTTTGTTTCTTAACTCAGATAGGTGTCATATATATAATTCTATCTTTTCCAAAGATGCTACATATATTTATTAATAACAAATAATGCTCAATATATTGTGGTGTTCAAAGGCCATGTAAATAAAATAGGTAATGATGCTCAAGGAGAAAACATTCATTCTTCATTAGAATAGGAAACATTTGACAGCAATGAAGCAAAGATCTAGTCTACTTAGTCCATACATATCTAGTTTTAGATAAACATGAAGTAAAATAAGATGACATGTACTTTCTTCCTTAATAAAATTTATATATTTTTTCCATGGTTTAATGCAGGTCACAATGAGACACTCATTTTTATAAAATATATATTTTATTGATTTTTTACAGAGAGGAAGAGAGAGGGATAGAGAGTTAGAAACATCGATGATAGAGAAACATCGATCAGCTGCCTCCTGCACAACCTCTACTGGGGATGTGCCCGCAACCAAGGTACATGCCCTTGACCGGAATCAAACCTGGGACCTTTCAGTCCACAGGCCGACGCTCTATCCACTGAGCCAAACCGGTTCCAGCATCATTTTTATAAAAATTTTAATAAAATCCAATCACTAGGAACATGTAGTAATCTACTACATACAGAGAACTAAAGGACATGTTGCTATAAGAAAGACAAAGGAAGAAAAATTCATGGACATAGACAATAGTAAGGTGGTTACTAGAGGGAAAGTGTGGTGGGAAGAGAAGTAAAGGTTAAATGGGTCAAATATATGGTGACAAAAGGGGATTTGAGTTTGCGTGTTAAACACAAAGCAATATACAGATAGTATATTATAGAATTGTACACTTGAAACCCAACTAACTTTATTAATCAATGTCAGCCCAATAAACTTAATATTTTTTAAAAAAATTTAGCTAAAAAGAAAAAAATACCTTTTAAAATGTTATTTTTTTTTTTTATTAAAGGCAAATAAAAAATGTACAGTTAGAAAATCTGGCTTTACTTCTATTGATCATATCTGTTATCATGGCCAAATAGCCTAAAGAAGACTTAGAATAAGTTTTATCAAATAAAATACCAGCTATTGTCACCTCATATGTTTGAGTTAAAAGTCTCATGAGGTAATACAGCACATGCGCAGTCATTTGCACAAATAAAAATACTTTTGATTGATTGCATGTGTGCTATGGTGGCAGGCCCTGAATACAAGGAAGGAATAATATAGTTGGATTTATACAGCCTTAAATATTTTTGTAATTTGTTCTTACAGAGAATTTTAGTATTAATATCTCTACAATAAGAATGTTATAAATTTTGGCTATTTTCTCAGAGGGGAAAATCTATGATATCATAATGAACTATAATTGTAACTAATCCCTTGCAATATTCTTAGAAAACTGCCTATAATTACATGAAAGAGCGTAAGGCATCTTGGGGCCTTTTACCAGCTGTTTCCTGTCATCATGTCAGTCCTTGGAATTAACAAATTTTAGATTCAAATGGATTTGATCAGACAAGGATATAGTGAAACAAATGGAGACTTTGATAGATTTCTCCAGTGGCGACATGATGAATTTCATTCTTGCTACAAGATCTCACCTAATTATATTCCAGACAAACTGTGACAGGTGGACTCCACTAACTGCACTATAGCCGGATGACATATTTGAAAGCATATCTTCCCAAAATTTATTTAAATATAAGTATAAATTAGGAAAAATATTCTTTTAAAAAGTATTGAAAAATACTTGTGTTACACTGCCAACATTGCAGGATGAGGCAGAATGTTCTCTAAATAATCTAAATTCCTCCATGTTTTAAAAACAACAAGAAAGCAGCTTGGTGGGACTATGTAAGATAAAATATTGGCCAACACATACAACTGCAAAAACCACTGATCACTATTTCCCACCAACCACACGCATGTGAATTTACACACCCTTTCAAATGATGGAGGTTACGAAAATGACTGTATAGATCAAGTCTCATTTCATCCTTGGAATTACCTCGAGTCAATCTTTTAACATCATGTCTTGGCTAAGGTTTTAACAAAGAAAATACCTAATACTATATGTCCTCTCATACTAGTTCTGATGTTAAATATGGGCATTGCAAAACATTAAACTTGAACTCAATGTTTTTATTTAACTTTTAAGAAGTGATTCTATGTTCTTAGTTTTGTTTAGTTGCTTTATAACAATATGCATTCTTAGTTTGATAGCAAAAGAGAATCAGATAAGGATTAAGATTGAAAATAAAGAACAGAGATTGTCAATGCACAACTTTGTACAGTATGGTGAGCCCTTTCTTTTCCTATACTAGTAATTATGCATGTGACAATAATAATTACCAAGAAAAATTAGGAACTAACTTTGATATGCTACATAAATTACCCTAATGTTAGTCTATTATAGTAGCATTTGAAAATCAAGACAATACCTAGAGTTTATCCCCATATAATAATAAATAAAAAATACTTCATAATACCATAATCATTTCCTTAGTAGTATCTTCAAACATGGGAAAATTTAAAATTATGTATAAAACTTAAGTTGATCAAAGAGTTTAAAGAATTTGCATATTTGATCATTTATATATGTATGATATTCAAGAGAATGTAACCTGTGAGTTCTAAGGCAGACCTGTGATTAAAAATTGAAATATATTTAATTGAAAAATTAATTTAAGCTTGAGTCACATGCTAATTTTATATATAATACTGAAACATTTAAAGAACCTTAGGCTTACCATATTTAAAAATTAATCAGGTTTAGATTCTTTCAAGGTGATTGTTAATATTTGCTGAGTTTAGAAATAAAACACCAAAATACAAAAAGCAAAACTAATATAAAAAGTTATAAAATATAAAAAGTTAAACAGGGCATAACTTTTGACAGAACTATGTTTTTAAAAGAAATATAGTTTTATTAACTCACATATTAATTTGAAAATATGCCTTATGCTCTTTCATGTAATTATGGGTGTGCAATAAAGAACAAATAGAATGTATTGCATGCTGATGTCAGTTATATATGTTGGTTTGGAAAGTCAGCAGTTATCATAAACTTGGCTTATGGCTAAAATGAGCTTATACCCTTGATTGCTGGGATCAACCTGAACAACTAGAAAGTCAAATATTTTTATCTCACATTGAACAGAATGGAACCCCAGCTTCTAATTTATGCCTATTGTTCTGGCATAGTTACCAAAAGTTCTGCTTTTCCACTCCAAATTTCAATAGTAAATTATTTGAGTCTATGTTTCAGTGATGGCTTAAGCCCCTAACCTAGCAAATTACACACATACTTTATAATCTAGGGTAACTCTGTCCACTAGAGATAATGTAAACCACAAATGCAATTTTAAATTTTTTCAGTAGGCACATATTTAAAAAGAGTAAAAAGAGAAAGGTAAAGTAAAAAACACGTTTTATCTAACCCAATATTTCAAAGAATTATCATTTGAACATTTAGCACTAACCACAATTCAGGTACTGACCAGACACATGCGGCTAGTGGCTGCCATATTGGACAGCACAGATAAGCTCTACCAGATAAAGGTATCTGTGTCCATGAGTAGAAACATAAATCTTCCCTTATCAGTTGCCTGCTGTCAACATATAGAAAACTTATTCTGCAAGACTTTCTGTGGCTAAAAGAGTTCAATCTGTTTCCATTTTGAGGTTCTCCACCCTACTGCATAAAGCAGCTCCTCTGCAGTGCTGCCACTCCTTGTGAGAAAGAATTGCATACAATAGGAGATATAAATTGCTTGGCATTCAAGTAGATGAGTCTGTATGGGGCTGCTGAGCTAATGGAGACTCACAAACCAAGAGAGAAGGTTGGTTAGGGCCTTTTTTCCTGTGTTGACTTCCTCACTGAGAAACATTCATTCTAGAACAGTGTTTAGAAATTGTTACAATCCATCATTGTAGTTACAAGAACATCTAAGTATAAGTTGAATATTATTATGTATAATTTATACAAATGGCCTTTTATTAATGTCCATATGGCCTTCTAGTCCCTGGGAATGTTGTTAAGCAAAAGGTTGTAGAAGCAAGCAACATAACAGGAACTACAAGCTCCAGAGAAGGTTCAGAAGGAATAAATCAGGAAAATCAACTTTCAGTATCTCTCCAATGCCCAGACCTGAATGTGTGAGGTCCTGGGGAGTAGGAGGTACATTCCAGAATCTCTTTTTTGCCTTTGTCAAAACAAATGGTGAAGGACTACCTAATATGTGTAGTGTAAACTGTTTGTGTATATATGCAAAACTTAGGTCCCATGATCTAAGTATCTTGGATTTAACCCTCAGAGGGTACATTTCCACTTTTTACTTTAACTAGAGACAATGAGTTATATCAAGACTCCTCAAATTATACCATAGAAGAAAGTACAATTTAAAGGCATAAATCTATGTATATAAGCCTTGGAAACCAATTCATGCCAAATGCATTCAAAGTCTCCTGCTGTATTCTAAAAATGTTGATTTAATTTCAATCTCATTATATACTAGTATCCTATATAATAAAAAGATAATATGCAAATTGACCGAACAGCAGAACAACCGGTTGCTATGATGTGCACTGACCACCAGGGGGTAGACGCTCAATGCAGGAGCTGCCCCCTAGTACTCAGTGCGCTCCCACAAGGGGAGCGCTGCTCAGCCAGAAGCTGGGCTCATGGCTGGCAATTGCAGGAGCCTCTCCTGCCTTTGTGGCAGTGCTCAGGATGTCTGTCAGTCGGACATCCCCCAAGGGTTCCTGGACTGCTAAAGGGGGCTGAGGGACCCCCACCCCCAGTGCACAAATGTCGTGCACTGGGCCTCTAGTGTATAGATAGATAGATATAGATATAGATATAGATATAGATATAGATATAGATATAGATATAGATATAGATATAGATAGATATAGATACAGATATAGATATAGATATAGATATAGATATAGATATAGATATAGATATAGATATAGATTGGTTTAAATATACAAATAGTGTTTTATCCCAAAATGCTTGAGTAACAACCATGTTAAGGCAAGATGGGCTGTGTCTCCCTGTTCAGACCCACTTGGGTTCTTGTCCCAGTATGCGAACTTGGATAAGTCACACAAGCTTAATGAACTTTAATTCCTGCATGACTAAAGTAGGAATAATTTCAAATTTATGTGGTTTCTGGGGGGGATCAAGTAAAGTTACATGAGATTTCCTTTAGGAAAGAGAACAGCCAGGTTTTTTGTGTGTTTGCTATTGCTCCTCTATTTCCTACCTCCTCTAGGCATGCATTCCATGGTTTAACAAATGGTTATAGAGCTCTTTTCACATGCAAGGTAATGTGCCATTTACCAGGAAAACAGTGCTGTTACAAACATATGTGCACACACATTTATTCATAGAACTCCTGGCTCAATATTTTCTACCAAAAAGATATGTTATAGATGCCTGCTGAATTGATGAGAAAGAAAAAAAAAATGATGAAAAAATATAAATTAATATGTAGAAGGAATGTAAAGTTCTGCCATTCTAACCACTCTCTCTGGAATGTCTTCCTTATGTTGGGATAGAGAGGAAAGCATTAAGCAATTCCTCTACCTTTTGAAGTGGTTACTTTAATCAGTGACATCAGTGGTGGTGCAATGATTCCCACAGAAGAGCATCCAAGGTAAATCGAGGCCCTCCCATCAAAGATAATCCAAGAGTTGACCAAGAAAGGGACGGCTTTCCACACCTCAGGATTCAAGGAGTAACTCTTATGTTTGTTGCAAATAAACATCAACACTCATAAGCAAAAGCAAAGAGTATCTTTTCACATGGCTTTTGCCAGCCCTTGGGGAGCTTGGTGGGCAAGCAATCTAACACCAAAAGTGAAGATGAAAGATAAAAGGAAATATGTAAAAAGATTCATGAAACACAAAAAAAAAAAACTCTGAAACCAGCAAAAGCGTGGACATCTGTAGCTAAAATGAGAGGCTGTAGCATGTGGAAGGTTTTCACAATGGATTTCACAGAGGTTCTGTAGCTGGGCCACAGTCCTATATCAAACATCAATATACTCTTTACATATTGGGACATTGAATAAGATTTCATTTGCAAAAAAACAATATTTCTACAGTTTTAAAAAATCAAAATCTGCAAGCCTAGGTGTTTCTTAGTTTTCATCACATTCTAAAAGGAAAAGTCTACATTTCTAATGAGGAAAAAGAAGCAGACTCTTTTGACCAATCTTTCATTGAATTCATGATTATATGAAAAAATGCCCTTTGCCCTTAATTTGTAATTAATGAGAGGAAATTATAGCCCCTTATTAATCTAATTTAAGTCATTGTGTGGACTATTTTAAGTGAATAAAAATACCCATTAGCCCAGTCTTAAGTGTTGAAAGCACTTAGCTTTGTAAAGATAGGTATTCATTAAGCAAACATTTAGCCTGTCTATGCTGGACTCCCTCCAGGATGAGGTGTGACTCTCCCCTTAAGTCAAACTTAATTATCTAATGGGGGTAATTAAAAATAGTGGATGTTTTAGATTACGATTTATGAGGTATAAAGTTACATTACTGTACAGCTATGCATACTGCAAGGCTTCTTTGTGTCCATAAAGGGTGATGAAATTTTCTTCTAATTTGTCTAGCCAAAGCTTTGGGAAAAAAAATTACTCTGCCTTCAGAAAATGGGAGTCATTTCTTCTGAATATAGTTAAATTTTTCTCTTTTTAGTCTGTCATTTCTATCTTTAGGCAGCAATAGTCTTATATATTTTTAAAAAATCTTCATTAAGCTATGGAAAATAAATTAGCTATAGCTTTCTGAGGTGACAATTGTATGACAAACTTACTTTGAAATTGAACTAAATCCCAAACACTGATAACATTCAAAACATGCTCTTATGACAATATACTCTACTCTGTTATATGATTTATAAGACACATGATAAAATATCAATTGACTTCTCATTATAAATATTGGAACATATTCCTTTATACAAAAGGGAGAACAAGCAAACATCTTAAACAGCAGGTAAAAGGGAGAGGAATTGATTGACACTCTTCTTCAGTCTTGATTCATTTGACCCAACCTAACCTCTAGCTTGTTTTCTGAACTCTAAGCTATGCTTCCTTAGTGAAACAATGGTGACCACTGTAGGTTAGGGACTTGGCTAAGACCTTTGACACATATGTAGTTGATATATTTCACTTCACCAGACTGAGGAACAACAATAAAAATGTTGATTCTTCTAATAATCAAATTAACATGATTTTGATTCCCATTTCAGTGTACTTCTTTTCCAAAAGGAATATTTTTAGAATGTATTGAGCACAAATAGGGCTTCCATGAGCACTAAGCCCTTTGTCTGTATGCACTAAATTAATCCTCACAAAGCTACAAGATAGATCATATTATTATACCATTTCACAAATGGTAAATTGAGGCTTAAAGTAACTGACCCAGGCTCTCACAGATAGTACATGGAGATGACAAAGATCCAGAATTTTAACAACTACTCATCTCTCATGATAACTATACGTTTTTCACTATGACAAATTGCCTGTAAATAATAGCCCTGAAGATAGTAATCTATGTCTATGCCATAATACTGTGCTAACTGTAAAATAAAAAGATACATAACTGATTTCCCATAATTTCTAAATGTTTAGGAGTTTATACTATAAGATGGTATTGAAACATATTTTAAGTGAAAGATAGAAATTTTGTAATGCATGGAGATAGTATTTTATTGTCATAAATATATCTATAAAGACCTGACATACAAAATCTGATGATTTAATAATTTATGAATACTTAATTATATGCTAGATGATAGTTAAAAAGTAGTTGTAGAGTATAAAAACAAATTTTTAAGATATGCTTATATATATATACTAGAGGCCCGTTGCATGATACTCGTGCAAGAATAGGCCTTCCTTCCCCTGGCTTCACTCCCAGCTGCCTAAGAGCTGGCAAGTCCCCGCTCCCCAGCCACCTGGGATCCGGCAAGTCCTCGCTTCTGTCCAGAGTACCACTCCAGTAGCTCCCTTTGCCGCCCCCCTTCCCCTCATAGCAGGCTTCACACCGCTCCATGCCTGCATATGCAAATTAACCTCCATCTTTGTTGGGTTAATTTGCATACTCATTCTGATTGGCTGTGGGTGTAGTGGAGTGATGGTTAATTTGCATGTTTCTCTTTTATTAGGTAATATACTAGAGGCCTGGTGCACAAAATTCATGTGGGAGGGGCTCCCTCAGCCCGGCCTGCACCCTCTCCAATCCGGGACCCCTCAGGGGATGTCTGACTGCTGGTTTAGGCCTCATCCCGCAGGGCAGCAGCAGTTGGACATCTCTCTCACAATCCGGAGGCCCCATCCAGCAGGGCAGCAGCAGTTGGACATCTCTCTCACAATCCGGAGGCCCCATCCAGCAGGGCAGCAGCAGTTGGACATCTCTCTCACAATCCGGGACCGCTGGCTCCTAACTGCTTGCCTGCCCGCCGGCCTGATCACTGCCTAACTGTTCCCCTGCTGGCCTGATCACCCCCAACTGCCCTCCCCTGCCGGCCTGATGGCCCCCTACACTGCCCTGCCCTGTCGGCCTGATGGCCCCCTACTCTGCCCTGCCCTGCTGGCCTGATGCTCCCCAACTGCCCTCCCCTGCCTGCCTGATCAGCCCTAACCACCTCTGCCTCGGCCCCCACCACCGTGGCTTTGTCTGGAAGGAAGTCGGACTTCCAGAAGATGTCTGGTCACCTGGTCTAATTAGCATATTGTCCTTTTATTAGTATATAGATAGTATTACCCTTTTATTAGTATATATAATGTGTATCCCCCAATGTTAATAGTAATTATTTAGCAGTGGTTGGTTACATTACAGATGATTTATGTGTTCAATCTTAAATATATTTTCTTTCCATAATCTCACCTTGCCTTATTTGTCCTTCTCCCTGACTCTAGCCAGGCCCCTAAGAGCTCTCCTATAATGTCAACTAATGCAGAGAGTTCCATTATCCCTTCTGGGTGCTCCTGGAACACAGTAGAGCCCACTCCTTAGTCAACCTCCCACTTCCTGCTCATCCTCACCAGCTTGCTTCAGTGACCATAGAAGATCCCCTCCTCCATCCCCTGCCCCTACCCTCAACCCTTGAGGCTGAGATCCAGGACACTGTCAATCACTGAATGGCAGAGAAGTCACTGTGATGGTAGAATTTGCTGAACAAACTGCCTTACCAGATACTGGAGAAAGGAAAAGCTGTTCATAGGTAGTAATTAACCATAAACATTTCATTATAAAACTTTCCAACATGGATGCTAGGGGAAATTACTAGCCACTGTGTCCACCACTGTGTTGAGCAACGAGGTGCTGGAGAAGACATCTGCATGCAAGAGGTGGGCATTGGAGAAGCTGCATGTGGTGCAAGATCTGGATGCTGCAAAAGCTGCTCATGGTAGGAGCCTGATAACTGCTGAGCTCGTGCAACAGAACAAGGAAAGATAGCGCCTTCTTCCTGCAATGTTTCTTCCATGCTCTCTACTGACAAAGATTAACATTCTGCCAAATGACAAAGCGAATCTCTTTAAAGGGCCCGACTCTATTTTTCAAGTGTGGGTACTGGCATGTAATGGATTTGGGTACATTGTTAACTGGCCCAGTTGTCAATCATGATTTTTGCACACACTTCTGAGCCACAGGAGTCAGCACTTGGAATTTGGACCAGCATGGACTGCATTGGTGTATGGGAGAGAGAAATTCCTTTTTCTCTTTGTGGTGCTCCTAAAACTAGAAGATAGGAAAAGAAGGCTGTTAAAAGCCATTTTTTTTCTGCCGTGGAGAAGAGTTTACCTGCAAAAATAACAGCACAGTCATAAACAGACTGTGAAAAAGACATAGAAGCAACACCCTAATGGGACCATAAGAATCCCTTGATCCCACTTTACCTAAACCATCCCATTCACCCCCCAAATGCCTACATATTTCTATTTTTCCATCATTTGAGTTGAATTACTGACACTTCAGCCAAAAGTATCCTAACTACCAGATGATTGTTTTTCGATAGCCAGGTATAGTTTCCTTGGCCTGCTCGCCAGCATACTATATTTGAAAAGTATGTTCTTTGGACTCAAGTGAACTAGGCTTAAATTCTGCTACCTCCACTTAGTAGCTGCTTTTCTAAATGATCTTCAGTTTCATCATCTATAAAAATGGATTAAGCTCTCAAGAACTGGAAAAAAAAAAGATGTTTCAATAATGTCACTTGATTCTCTTTGATCAATTTCTGCATTAAAAAATCAACCTACACAGTTGCCATATTAAACCATACTTCTTCAAGTTTAGAAAGTAAAAAAATAAAAATAAAATAAAAATATATATGTGGAACATTCACTTCATACAATGATAGAATTAAAAAAAATATTTCTGTGTTCACCATCCTTTTTTTTTTTTTTTTAATGTAGTTCCTTCACTCTAGCTGACACACTTTCACACTATGATGAAAGCTCCAGCAATAAATACTCCCCCTTCTCCAGGGTCTCAAAAATTTGAAGAATGCTCTTGCCTACTTCATTTTTTTATTCTTCAAAATAATGTTTTGAGCTATCGAAGGTTAGGAATTGGAAACTATGGTAGTAGTCTTATATTTGCATATACCCTTTATTCTGAGAGTCTATTGACTCTTCAAAGGTCAAACAATCCTGGAGAAGCCTTCTGACCTTTAGCCCATTCCTGTCCACAGCAGTCTGCATGGTTTCCTCTCATAATACAGCAAATGTTTTCTTTTTCCCCCAACCTCCCAAACTCCTCCATTGCAGGCTTTAATGTTATTACCACATGGCTTTAAAAATATGGCCAAGTCTTCTCTCCGCACAAACTCAGACAGTTCTTGGAATTTGGGCCAACTTATTTTGTTTTGTTTTGTTTTTTTCTTCTAATTTCCTTTAGTGAAGTTGGACATTGGGGGCATTTTATGCCTGTTATGTAATCAGCCAATCTAATTATAAACTATAAAGTTGCCTTTTTTCTTCTTTCTTAAGAAACCCCTTAAAGGAAGGGTTTGATTTTAAGTGTTTTGAATAGCTTCCCTTTACAATTTCCTTGCTTGTGTTTAAGATTGAAATACTTTGACAAGTGCCTGATAGTGTTTGCATTTGCAACTATGTAGTAGTACCAATAAGGTTCTGGCTTTAAAGATAAGCAGAAGTTCTTGCTGGATTCTTGAGTAGTGATAAGAAAAGAAAAATAATAAAGTCTTAAGCAACTCAGACATTTTTCCTGTTTAGTTTCTAGGAGAATCTTACATGGTTTACAGGAACTAGACAAGGTCGGCAGGTACAGTGAGAGTTGTTAAAGAAAAAAAAAATTCTTTGAAACGACATAATGAAAATAATTTCAAAATAATTAAGATCTATATAAAGACAAAATAACCCTACCAAACTTAAGCCTAATTATTATATCACCTGAAGTTGTGATCATACATTTACTTACATCTGTTTCCCTGAATTCCATTTTCCTGTATTGAGTTTATAATTAAGTCATATAAACGTGGTCTTTCTCTTTCTTGTTTGAAAGTCTATTTCCATGAATTTTATTGAACTAAAAAGGTTTTCTTAGCTGTTTGCCAAGTAAGGGTCTTATCTACTGCTTATGGTGGCATTAATGATTTCATAAAGAAGTTGGTAGTGCTGAATTTCCAGCTGCATTTATTTCAGGCTCTTATAACTTGTGTCTTTAGATTTCTAGTTTAATTTTAATTTCTAAGTTATGGTTACTATACTGTACTTATATGGTAGACTTTTTCTTTTTAACCTAGTTATCAGATCTTTCCAGATATTATCCCTAATGCAAAACCCAAAGTGCCCCTTTTGGGGATGTCAATGAAACTGATAACATTAACACTTTTAAAATATATAACTAGTAAATTTAGTATATAAATAATGATATAAAATTTTATTCAGACTCCTATGACAGAAATTTATTAATGATTAAAAACAACATAAAATTTCTCCTACACAAAGCACTTAAAATGTCTATGTGATCCCCACCCACCATTATTTCCCAGGCCAACTCTTTTTTACTAATACACCATTAAGTTAATCCCCTGATAAGATAGTTTTGAATAGCAACACTACTATTAGAGGCAATTCATACATATATCTATTCAATACTCTCTCTTTTTATTTTATTTTTTCTGTTTAAAGAACAACATGCAGGCATTAAGGAATATGTAAGTTTCAATCAAAACACACCTTGTTTTTAATAACCTTACAGTCTAGCAAGAACTAATAAATGCATATGATTAATTATAATGCAAGAAATTATATTTAAATGCTATACACAAAATGAAAAGGGAGTTTACTAGCTAGGAAGAATTATGAAATCCTAATTGAAAGAGGTAATGTGGACAAGATACAAGAAGGTAAGGCATTCCAGGCAGAGGAGGTCACATAATTTGAATCAGGTAGGTGGTAGGCGATGGTCATATGCTTCTGGGAAAGATTAGATCACCTACTAGTTTGAAAGTTCTAGAAGAGCAGGCTGTTTGTTAATGCATCTTTGGTGCCTAGCCATATGGCATGTTATCAATCACGTATTTAATGAAAGAAGGCAGGGTAAATGAGTAATAAGATTGGAAAGACAGTTGGGGCAGATTGTAAATCCTGAATGCTAACCTAGAGAGTATGGATTTTATCTATGAGAAGTAGAGCTGTCCCTGAAACTTTTATTAGCAGAGGTCTGTAACAGTAAGCACTTCAAGTTAGAAAGATTCAGCTGAAAATAAT
Source organism: Eptesicus fuscus (assembly GCF_027574615.1). Classification (NCBI taxonomy): domain Eukaryota; kingdom Metazoa; phylum Chordata; class Mammalia; order Chiroptera; family Vespertilionidae; genus Eptesicus; species Eptesicus fuscus. The sequence goes on along the minus strand of NC_072477.1, from coordinate 14,041,598 downwards.
GTGCAGATATGAAGATGTAAGAAGACAAAGGTGGAGCCATCAACATACACATTTTAATATGATGGAGAAGAAAGTTACTTTAAAAGTTCTGGGAAAATGAGATGATCAATAGGTTGTTTTTAACTTATAAAAATGATCAGAATAGGGTCCGAGCATGCTTTGTTGCCTTTGGAAGGATAGTCCTGATACCAGAATTGAAAGGTAGACACGGAGTAAGGTAAGGGTAAAAGTCATTGTGATCTGACCATGTGTTTCCAACTGGGCTTCAGTTACATTAACTCAGTGAATCTTTACAATGATTCTATGAGTTAGATATTATTACAGTATTCACTCTGAAGGGAGGGACACATAACTTTCTGAAAGTTGCCCAAAGTCTCCCAGCCAGTAACTTGGATAAGCCCTGGTGTAGGAACTCCCTTGTAGGAGTGATTGCTATATAAGTACCTGCATAATCCCCATTCCCCAACTACTGTATTCATCTCCTCAACCTTTTAAAATTTACATAAACCCTCTGGGTTTTCCTTTTCTCATCTGAAAATGATGCAATTAAATTAGATCACCTCTTACCTCTTCTTCAGTTTGAATATTCTATTATTCATTAACAAGTTCTAAGGCATAGGTGATAAATGGGACTGTTAAAAAATACTTTCCTGTGACTTTTCATGCATTCCAGTTTATGCAGATCGTACAATCCCATTTTAATATTAACCACCCTAAAACTCTCTAAATTCCCTTATTTCTGGGATATGTGTAGAGTAGGGAGAAAATTAAAGAAAACAAATAAAAAAATAGGTAAAGGAAAGAAATGAAGTGAAGAAAGAAAAAGGAGAGGAGAGGAGAGGGGAGGGGAGGGGAGAAGGAGGAGGAGGACGAAGGAGGAAGAAGGGAGAAGAAAGAGAGGAGTGCCACAGAGGAATTTAACATCGGAATAACCTCAGAGTCTTTGGCATAACCCTGCTCCAGCAAAGGTGAAGAGCTTCAGAGTTGGGCCAAAATTAAATCATTCACATAATATATGATTATGATTAGCTCACAGTGCTAATGGTAATCAATTATCAGCTCTATAATTGTGGCACTATTATTATTCTCTTTAGCATCTTTATTATTATTGTTGTCCCTTTTACCTTTTGAGATTTCCCCAGATTAAATTTTCCACTTATTTTCCCCCTTCTTTCTCTGTCTCAGTGTCTTCTATTTATTTATTTATTTTTAAAAATATATCATAGTTTTCCTGTAATCATGCCAACTGGATGGATAAATTTTGGGGGTAGTAAGCTGATTTAAGGCTGGTTTTACCTCATTTAAAGGATTTTTGCACTATAATCTGTAAACTGGGTCTTATTTTACCCACGAATCTTAGTTCTATCAAAAAAAAAATTTCTACTTTTGCATGAAGAGATTATTTCTAAAATGTGAAAATGGAATTTAATACCTCCTAAAGATTTCCCTTTCCCCTGACTTTCCTTCACCTCAATTTCTAAGCTTAGGCTTTTCTACATTAAAAACCTGATATCTCAGGAAACTTCACACTTTTTGGAAAAGAGAACCAAAATGGATGATGGGATGCGCCATCAGATCACCCTTTAGGACAGAATTGCTTCTTCTCCAAACTGCTGACAACACACGGGTTGAATCCTTCCTCCTCCCCTGGGAATTCTCTCAACCCAAAGGAGCTCATCCCCTAGGGCCAGCCTGCTTCCAATGACTGGGTATTCTCTTAGTGGGGACACAGACACCAGGTCACCTTGTTTCAATTCCAGATATCTTTGAAGGATGATGTCAGAGCTCCTTCTGTTCAATCCCACTTGCCTCTCTTATGTCCACAGGTGCTATTCCTAAGATCAGTCTCCAATAAAACTTCCACACATAAATTTTTGCCTTCGAGTGTATTTCTTGGCCAACCTGACCAGCAAGCTTTGAGGATTTGGAACGACCTCTGACGTTTCTGGTTTTCATTTGGTACTGAGAGTGAAACCACAGAGATTCAAATGCCACTGGCAAAAAGTGGTGGTCTGGCTGAGAGGTACCACTAGCCTTTGAAAAGAAATGACTCCTGAGGTTATGCAATTTTATAGGAAAGTATATTTACTTGTTCCAAATGAGGTCTTGAAACTTGCCAGATCATCTGAAGCAAGTTTGAACTACAAACATATTTAATGCCTGCTCATCATTAATTTGATATTCCATAAAACCAGTATTAAATATGTTAGCTATAAGAGTGCAATTCATTTATGAGTAAGGTGGGAGCAAACACTCCCAGACTGGACCGATTCATCTTGTTTGCTGAACTCAAATAGTATAGCCTCAAATTACACCCAAAGATACCCTGGACTTTGATGATTTTCCCCAGGAGGTTTTTATTTATTTTGAAAAGTGTTGTTTCCTTGAAAGTACAAAATGGCCCAGCCAGTGTTGCTCATGGGTGAGTGTGAACTCATGCACCGGGAGACCCCCTGGTTCTATTCCTGGTCAAGGCAGCTCCATCCCCAATGCGAGGCTTGTAGGAGGCAGCCAGTCGATTATGTTTCTCTCTCATTGATATTTCTATTTGTCTCTCTCACTCCTTCTCTCTGAAATTGCAAGAATAAAGCAATGCAGTAAAAAAACAAAAAAACAAAAAAGAAAGAAATTACAAAAATGTAAATGTATCCACTGCAAAGAAGTTTGCAACCATGGGACCACTGTGAATGACAGACACAGTCCATCTGTTTCAAGTTGGATTTTAAGAATGACTTCAAAGTATTAATGCTAGCATTTTCTTTTGCAAATTAGGCCAATAGAAATTTGGTTCCTTTGACTTTGCTGGAATTATGTAGACATATGACTTTTGCACAAGTAATAGACTTTTATATTCAAAAGTAAAAAAAAAAAAATGAAGTACCTTTCATCTTTCATCAGCCTTACCTATTGCCATAAGATCTTGTTTTCTGAGACACTATGTACTATTTCCAGGCGTTCTAACGGGATGTCTAACTCTAGGGGGCTTTCTATGATTGTCCCTCAAGGTAAAGCCTGGTCTAAGAATATTTAGAAGTCACCAGAAAGGATAATCAATTAAAAATTTAAAATATCCTAAGATGTAAATGAAATACATTTCTTTAAAAAGTAAAATGTAAATACACTGATCACATAAAATAATAAATATACTTACTAGTACACATTCTTTGAAAGGTAGCAGACTCAAGAGACTCTAAAACCGTGCCTTTGCAACATTCAGGAATGGGGAAAACACATTCAAAAGTGATGTTCCACCTCAATCATTTTAAGTATCTAGATATATATCTCAGTATGTGCACGTACATAAAATAACAAAGGATTTTTTATGTATCCGCATGTAGAGATAGCATGAATCATGTGTACAGTGATCTTGTCTCTCAGCTCATTTTACAACTTTAAAAATTGAAATATTAGCATCAAGTTATTTTTTTTCCCCTACAAAATAACCCTGACATTCCTGCCCCTCCTTTTCCCCTCATCCTAGACTAATTATTTTAAGATCTGGCCTTTGCTAAAGAAAACAAGCAAATGTGGGTGAGGCTATGTGGAAAGGGATTTTATATAAAACAGACATCCTATTTTTAGGGAAAGGAGTCGCTGCATCTTTGGAGCTGCCCTGCAGAGGTAATATTCTTTAAACAATGAAACAAGGAAGTTTATAGAGAGAATAAAGAGGGAAAGAGGCAAGGTCGATGCCATTTGCCAACACATGAGGAGCCTGAGCTAGGTAACAGCAATCACTAACCGAAAGAAGCCTCCACACTGCACATGTTGGTCAGCCTTGTGACCCAGGGCCTGCTTAAGAGAGTTCTCTTATCAGCTTTGGGGTCCCTTTGCTTTGCTCCACACAAGGATTACAGCTGATAAGTTATGACAAGCACCCAGTGCAAGCCAGTCAGCCAAGAAGGGCATCACCCCTTTTGGTGTATGCTTTCACATTACTTTGGCACGTCTTATTATCATTTAAATGTAATCTCACCCTGGAAGGAAAAAAAAAAATACCCCTATTTGCTGCCAACTTAAGCCTGACAAGGTAATTGAAATAACTTATTAAGGCTTCTAAATGAGGGGCTCCAGATAGAAGAGCTGGCAGCGTTGCAGAACGGAAACATCACATGCCTCCCTTGGTGACATAACCTCATTAAACCATGGTCAACCACACACACATACACACACACACACACACACACACACACACACACACACACACACACCATGGAGGAATGAGAAAAGGACAACAAACCCAATCCAGAGAGGAAGGAACAAGGAGCAAGTTCATGTCTAGGTTTTTAGACATTGCTCAACATCTAGAACAGTCACAACAAACACCGCAACTCAAACCATATTTCTCTTTTTTACCAAGAACAATCTGGCAAGTCAGGCAGGAGCAGGGGGGGAAATTTTCTGATCACTGATAAAACTTGCGAAATAAGCCAGTCAGTGAAAGATAAATATTACGTGATCTCACTCATTTGTGGAATATAAACAACATTACAAACTGATGAACAAAAATAGATACAGTGGCAAAAAAGCATCGAACAGACTGTCAAACTACAACGGGAAGACAGGGGAGGGTTGGTGGGGGGGCGGGTAAGAGATCAACCAAAGGACTTGTATGCATGCATATAAGCATAACCAATGGACACAAGACACTGGGGCGGGGGGGGGGGGGGGGGCGGCGGAGGTGAGGGCATGTGCCAGGGCGTAGGGGAGGCTGGGGGAAGGTCAATGAGGAAAAAAGGAGACATATGTACTACTACTTGTAATACTTTAAACAATAAAAAAATAAGAATAATGCCCTGTTTCCTTTATCCTGACAGAGTAAGGTAATAGCAGGAACTAGAGGCATCATATATATATCAAGGGGTAGACCAATTAACCAGGCCAAGTCAGTATGTGTCTGCTATAGGGTGACCCTAAAACCTGGGTTCTCACAAACCAGGATCTCTGTACACCAACTCTCTAGACTGAAACAAGAGGATGAATATTCTTATTAGTGCAGAGAAGTGATCCAAAGATACTTGAGTAATTCCTCTTATCTTGCAGGAGAAGCATAGGGGTCATTTTTTAACATCCTTATCATGCTCACCCATTATTAGGATGACATTTCTTTATCTTTTTAGTGTTCAAATACTTGTTAGAAAGTTCAAATGGTTTTCCAATCAGAGGGTAACAGCTCTTCAAATGTGGCTTTTCCTTTCTCTTGTAAGTTTACCAAAGTTGGATTTTCTCATCTTTCCCTTCTTGTTTGAAAGGTCTATTTAAGGAGTCCTATGGAAAATGAAACAAGTGTCAGAGATCAAATGGCAAATAATATAGAGTGCCTATTATGTGTAAAGTAGCTTGTCTAGAAACCAGTGGAAGTCTTAGTGTGGTCAAAGAATAAAGGAGCTAAAGCTCATTTTATTAGTCTATTCAGGCTGTCATAATAAAATATCAGAATCTGGGTGACACCAATAACAAAAATCTATTTTCTTGTAGTTCTGGAGACTAGAAGGTCAAGATTAAGGTTTTGGTGGGACTTCCTGTATATAGTCAACTTCTTCCAGTGTCCTCACATGGCCTTTTCTCTGTACATACACAGACATACAGAGAGAGAGAGAGAGAGAGAGAGAGAGAGAGAGAGAGAGAGAGAGAGAACATGAGCCTAGTGCTCTCTAATGCCTATTTCTCCTCTTTTACTCTTAGAAGGAAACCAGTCATATGGGACTGGAGCTCCACCCTAATGACCACATTTAACCTTAATTATCTCCCCAAAGGCCCTATCTCCAGCTACATTTATCCTTTACTCTTAGATTCCCAAATTCCCTTACCTTGCCCTATGATTCTCTACCACTATAATGCAAGATCAGGAGGGTAGGGATTTTGTCTCTTTTATAATTTGATACTTATGAGAACCTAGAATAGTGCCCAGAACATGATTGGCACTCAATAAATAAACAATCATAGCTACCCTTCACACTCACTCCTTGTGCACAGACTTGCTCAATGACAGTCCCTTGCTATAACACATACTTTGAATTTTTTAAATAAAATTTGCCTCTTACATTTGCATGTTAAATTAGTTCTATCCTTTATCTACAAAACAAATACACTTACTTGAACATTTAAGTTGTAGAGTGGTAAACAGCTTGCTCTTTGGGATGAAAGGCTGAGTTCCAACGATCTCAATGACATTTGGTGGCCCAGGCAGACAGTGTCATATTTACCGTGCCCATTCTTTGTGCCTTTCCTGCTCACATACAAATGTTATCTATTTCACATATCTATTTCACAAACAGGCAAACCTGCTAGACTATGTCACAGTCCTGTAAAAATATTTGCATCCCGTCCCTCCCTGCTAGATCCATCCCAATGGGACATTTTGTGTACTTCTGATTTAATTGGAATCAGGCTTGGCCACATGATAAGCTTTGGCCACTGTAATGTGAGCATAGTTTTAAGGGTTTTGCCTAGTGCCACCATCTCTCATTTTTTTTTCTGCCACAGGAATGTCACTACTCAAGATAAGTTCTACTTCTTCGGCCTGGGTGCCAACATGAGGAAGATAAGGAGCAGAACTTAAGTTAGGCCTTGAGCACCATGAAATGGGAGTGAGAAGTGAATGTTGTTTGTGGTCAGCAAAGATGACTAATAGACCGCATGCCATTTACTATCCCTAAATCCATTTTTTGAATGCTTGCCTTATGTGTCAGGAGCTTAGCAAACAGCTGTTTTCTTGATTTTCACAACAACTCGATGAAGCAGGTATGATAATTATTTTCCCCTCAGGATTCTGAATTACCTGGAGGTTAAGTTATCTAAAACTCCATAGCCAGAAAGTTGCAGAGCCAAATTTTAATGAAAAGGCGATCTGATCTTTAAACACAAACTCTTCATCTTTTCCATTCACATTTGATGTTGATTAAAATAATAATAATAGTAAGCATTCTAAAGTGAAAGCTAGGTACTGGAAGAGATTGAACAGATTGTGTTTAAAGCCCAGATATCTGCATACAGGATCTTTGCAGTCCCCTGCTCAGATTTTCCAAAGAAATACATAGAGTCCCTGCAAGAGAGTTTTGACTAATCACACAGCCCAGGCAGCACCTCCCAGCATGGGTGGCCAGTGGCTTGGTTTTGTTTGTTTTCCAATATGTTAGAACATTGCCAGCTAACATTTTTAAACTTTTTTTTCCCTTTTAGTTAAACCAATTCCAAATGTTTGAAATGTTAAATTGTGGGAAGAACTAAGAGTAACCAGCAGTGCTTTTCTTTTTCTTTTATGAAAAATAAACAGTATGAAGAAAAGCAAGATTCATCTCCTCACTTCAGTGGGGAAGAGAGGAAGGCAAGTCATCACATATCCCACCTGTGTGTTTTCTGTACCGTTATGTTTCTTTTTAATATTTAAGATGTTTTTAGACATTGGATAAATAAAACTATAAATGATGCCTAATTTATAAGGGAAAGTAACCTGAATCTATATTAATTAGGGACCCGTTTAGTTGCAATAACAGGGAATCAACACAATTCTTCATTCCTTTTTGTGCCCATGCCCTTTGCCATGTAACACTGAAGTATTCTCTTACTGTGAATTGGCTGAACTTTCTTCATTGGCCCATGGGCTTACTTTGGACAAAAAAATGAGGAAGTGCATGTCAACTCCTGAAAATCATAAGGCAGTTTCATTTTTTTATTTTTTGATCCAATTAAGGCAGTTCCATTTTTAATTAATTGACTTTCATGTTTCTTGGCCCCCCTCCTGGAATCGCTGCTTAGTCTGGGCATTTTCTTCTCATGGAAAGAACAGAAGTACTAAACTGCAATGGAACAAACAAGATTCCCTGAGGGTTAGGCTGTGAACTGGCATGCATTTCTTCATTCTCTTGGCCAAAGTTAAGCCCATGGGCCAATGAAGAAAGTATGTCTCATTCACAGTAAAAGGACACTACAGTGCTACATGGCAAAGAGTAAAGGTACAGAGAGGAATGAAGAATTGGTTTGATTCCTGTTATTGCAACTAAACCGATCCCTAATTTATATAGTCTCAATTATGCTAAGTGAAATAAGTCAGTCAAAGAAAAACAAGTACCATGTGATTTTACTTATATGTAGAATCTAATGAACAAAATAAATTAACAAACAAAATAGAAACAGACTCATAGATACAGAAAGCAGACTGAAGATGTCAGAGGGGAGGGGTATTGGGAAGCTGGGTGAAAAAAATGAAGGGATTAAGCAAAAAAAAAAAAAAACAAAAACTCACTGACACAGAAAATAATATGGTGATTACTAGAAGAAAAAGGGGGTAGGGAAAGTAGTAGAGGGTAAAGGGATGATGAAAGGTGATTGAAGAAGACTTGACTTGGGGTGATGAACACACAATACAATATACAGATGATGTATTATAGAATTGTACACCTGAAATCTATATAATTTCATTAACTAATATCACCCCAATATATTTAGAAAAAGAAAGAAAAAACACAAGGAAACACTGGATACTCCTAGCTAAGCCCACCCTGTCTAACCGGTATACTTGAGGTAAAAAAAACAAAATGCTGCTGGTTATTTGTTGCTGAGATGTGTTAGTTGTTTATTATATAACAGTATCTGATTGATACACCAAGTCAAGATAGCTTCAGTTAAAAAAGATGTTTATTGGGATGGTAGGAAGGTAGCTCATAGAATCTGAGGAAGAGTGATAAAATTGGGCCTAGGGAAGTGTCAATGCCACATTGTGAATCAGATCAATAAAGTTAATGGACTTTCGCTATAGGGTCATGCCACATGTCTCAGCTCCCAATTCCCTGTCTCTCTGTCATTATCAAATTCTCAGAAGAGTTTATGTGATTAGCCCAATTTGGTTTACTTGACTTCCTCCTATCCAACATCATGGCTTATTGGCTATTAGAGTGCCACTCTTCTGTAAGCATGCAGTTCCAAGACACTAGTGACTAGAATGATAGGGTAATAAAGGTCCAAACTAATTGACTTAAAGAGAATAAAAACATGTAATTTTATCCAAAGTTATAGCTGAGCCCAATTCTTTATTGTTTTTACATGGTACAGTGTGTAACTCAGTGTCCTATGTAAAGGAAAGGGTTATGAGAGACTCTCAAGATGCTTCCATGCAAGGATGTCCATGAAGAGACTGTACTATAGCTCTACCTCAGATTTTGTTTTTAAATTTTTTTAATTACCCACTCTTCTCCATATTCCCAATAACCACAAACAAACAGGATATTACAGCTCAAACCACATTCTATCTCTATCTGTCTGGAATTCTATTCCAGCAGCTTACCTCAGATGGGCATGAATTTCTCAACATAACACCATGTCCACACCCATTTCATAACCAATCAACTAAATTTACCTTGAATGTTACTCCCCTAAGGTTGCCATAACAAATTCCCACACACTGGTGGCTTAAAACAGCACAAATTATTTTTCTCACAGTTCTAGGCTAGAAATCAAAGTGTCATAGGTCTATGCTTCTTCTGAAGGGTCTAGGGAGAATCCATTCTATTCCCTCTCTCCTAGTTTCTGGTGTTGCTGGCAGTCTCTGGTGTTCCTTGGCTTATGGATGAGTAACTCTCATCTTTCCCTCCATTCTCACATGGTGCTCTCTCTCAAGTGTCTGTCTCTCATGTGTCTCATGTGTCTCTCTCTCATGTGTCTCTCTTTGTGTGTATTCCTCTCTTCTTAGAAGAACACCAGTGCATTAAGGGCTCATCTTATTTGAGTATGATCTCATCTTAACTAATTAGATCTGCAAAGATCCAATTTTCCAAATAAGGTCACATTTTTAGGTTCAGGGGAGGATGCAAATTTTGGGGGTTAAGAGGTTGGGGACACTATTTCAACCCAGTATACCTAGAATAACAGAATCTTTGGGTCAAAAAATTTCACCACTGATCAAGTCATATTGCTATATTACATCAATTCCTTTATTCTCTTTTGGATATTATTTATTAGTGGAATGCTTAATTCCTTAGAAAGCTGTCAACTCTAATATGTAAAAAGCTACTCTTTAGGAATAAATTCAAATATCCATCCATAGAATGTTATACAAACAATGTATGCTATGTTCATAAAATAGGATACTATGAAATCATTGAAATGATAAAGACCTATATTGACATATAATGAATTGTTGAATCAAATGCAGACTATGAAACAAGTCAATTTCAATTATTTAGGGATACATGTACATGTATATTTTAAAGGATAAGCATTTTTTAAAAGCTTAAAAATGTATTTGGTTGCTGAAATTAGAGTGATTGTTCTTTTTTTTTTTTTAATTTTTTAAAATATATTTTATTGATTTTTTACAGAGAGGAAGGGAGAGGGATAGAGAGTTAGAAACAGCGATGAGAGAGAAACATTGATCAACTGCTTCCTGCACACCCACTACTAGGGATGTGCCCACAACCAAGGTACATGTCCTTGACCGGAATCGAACTTGGGACCCCTCAGTCTGCAGGCCGACGCTCTATCCCACTGAGCCAAACCAGTTAGGGCTGTTCTTTTTCTTTTTTTTTTTTTTTCCCCAAAATTTTTATATCATGCCTGATTTTTATTTATTTTTAAGTAATAATAAAGATTATTTTTAATGTGAAAATTATTAGCAAAATAAAAGAAAAAAAGCTATGTTAGAAATGTTCTTTCTAGTAACTTTCTTTCCCTGCTCAGTCTATGGCTTCAGAGTATTATAAAGTAACATCTTTGTGAGAATTTAAAAAAAATCTCCAATAAGACATTATTTTCAAAAACTAATATAACTTACATATTCTATGTTGTCTCATTCCTATCTTTATTTGGTACTATAGCAAATACAATATCTTTAGCCTGGCAAAAGAGGAAAGTAAACGGACAAGATTCTCAAAGGCCATTTTTATAACACTTGCTTTTGTTATTCCTTTTCATTCTTACCAATTTAATAAGTTGTATATCTCACAATATTTTATTTTATTTTTTTAAATATATTTTATTGATATTTTACAGAGAGGAAGGGAGAGGGATAGAGAGTCAGAAACATCGATGAGAGAGAAACATCGAACAGCTGCCTCCTGCACACCTCCTCCTGGGGATGTGCCCACAACCAAGGTACATGCCCTTGACCAGGAATCGAACCTGGGACCTTTCAGGCCGCAGGCCGACACTCTATCCACTGAGCCAAACCGGTTAGGACTCTCACAATATTTTAGCTTGAATTTTTGTCAACAGTGACAAAAATATATTAAATATATTTTCTTATGCTGATTATTAATTTTAAATCCCTTCAGTGAATTATCTATAGTTTATTTTGGCCTTTTAAAACTGATATAGAGGAACTATTTATACATTCTGTGTAATAACTTTGCCATATATGTGATATATACATATGTGATTTCTTAAATGTCATTTTGTTTTTGCCTTTCTGACTCTCATCATTTGATATTTTCGTTTTCAGGTTCATGAACCTGTGATATTTTCTTTGATATTTCTGTTTTCAGTTCTGCTTGGAAAGAACTTCTCTTTCCCAATATTATAGGCAGTATTCTCTAATACTGTCCTCCTGTACATCTTTATTTTAAAGGCACAGTGAGTAATGTAAGAAAGTTATGGCTATCTGTGCCAAGTCCTTCAGTCCTCAAAATCTACCACTTCATTATATCAAGGTGGTGAGGGGCCAGCAGCCAGCAGAGATTCAAAGACCAGTAAGTCTAAACACTTGCCAGTCACAAGCAACTCACAAAACATATTGTGAGATCCTAGTCTGTAAAATATTTTTTATCACTTTTACAATTTCCTGGTTGTTCATTCTGGCCAGAATTCACCTTTAATAAGATAGAATATTGAGAATGTTAGGTTTGATGGAGCAATTGAGTTGATACCCTTTCCCTGGGAACTAGCTTTTCAGGTCATTTCACTATGGACATTCCATTTGCTGAAGACCACATTTCACTTGTGGTGACCACATTCCAGTCTCTCCCCTCTGGGTATGCATAAAGAAGTCTCTGCCCAGGGAAAAGCCCGCCAAAAGTCCTTTAAAAGCTGCTGACTCCTGTCACTGGGGGCTGGAGCCATCCTGGCTCAGCCACCTGGTGTGTGGATGATCAAATAAATTCATAATCCCTCACCACTCTGGCCTCCTGCGTTCCTTCTTCGGCGACCTAACAGAGAACAACTTAGATAAGCCATTTCATTAGGGAGATTGTGTTTGTTATTACCACATCCATATGAACCAGTTCCATATGAAAGCATTTATATAAAATATTATCACCCTCAGTAGATCTAGAGCAAGTGCTATTAGCATTACCATCCTGAGTAACAATAGATAACTTTACTGAGTGATGTTTATGATCCAGACAGAATTAGTTCAGTTAATTCTCAGAGCAGTCTATAAGGAAGGAATTATCATCATCTCCATTTTATACACACACAAAAACACACACACACAAACACATGGCATAGAGAGTTCAATTTGTCCTCGGTTCAATAGCTGGTGCATAACAGAATCAATCAAATACATATTCATTTAAGGAGAAAGCAAGTTTTACTTATTTTATATTTTTATATTTATATATAAATAATATATATATATATATCCACCTTAATGACCAGAATACACTGTCAATAAAGGAGAAATGGTGTTTCTATAGTCTTTTATGAAAAAGTTGACCCATTAGTGAGTATATAAGGTTCATACTTCCCTACTGAGAGTCAAATGGTTAGAAGGTTACAGGAAATTACATTCTACATGATAAACTAGGGAATACATTAACATTTCAAAGCTTATGTGTGTCTGCAAAGGAAATCTCTAGGACAGATCTACACCATGCTGCACAAGTTGCTGATTGACGTTCAATGAAATAAACAAGCACATTGGTCCCCGGAGGCTACTCACATATAATCAGACCAGTTAAATCATCCTCTCCATTCCCTATCTACAACCCTGCCTGTCCGTTCTTTCAACTTGGAAAGCTCCCCACATCCATGAAGCCTTTAACACACCTACGTTGGATCTCTATGGACCATTTGTTCCACAATCTATAGGCACTGTTTTTACATTTTGATGTATTATATCTAATATTTGTATGACTCTTATTTTATAAAGCACTTACCTCTACATTTAAGTTCTCTAGATAATCCATCAAAGTACAGATAGAAAAGTGATGTTTTCATTTTATAGGTGAGGAATTATTACATAAAAAGCACTTTCACAATGTGATGGCAACACACTTCTTCAGCCTCAAATCCTAATATAAGAATCTTGTCAGCAATAGTTCAGGACAACTTACCCAGGAACTCTCTTTGCCTTTGGTTCTGCTGCTCCTAAAACATCCCCCCCTACCTCAAAGCTTCTAATTCTAGATCCTAGAGCTTTTTTGGATTAAAAGACAAAATTTATTGACAACACACACACACACACACACACACACACACACACACACACACACAGTCTATTATAAAATGTGTGTTTTTACATGTGTGATTGGGCAGAGGATATTTGGTTGTATCCAAAATGTTCATGGAGACATTTGGTTCACACTGAAATATTCTTGAAATTTGGTCCTACCCCAAATGTCCACACTTAAGAAACAGTCCCTGGGTTAAAATAACCTATAATGATTACTTTTACAGTTGGTTTACAGGATGAATTCTTAAAAAAAATACTATCATGTTTTCCTAGTCCAATAATTTTGTTTAATGACAACTTATTGCCTCAGTAGCCTAGTTAAGTATGGGGGTCAGTGTTCAAATATTGTAGGAGAGCAGGATTTATATGAACTATGAACCAATTGACATTTTGGAGGGGACTAAATATCAAGAAATGCTGGCATGAATCAAATGTCTCTGTGGACCAGATTTCCTACAAAAAAAAAGTGTGATTGTTTAAATATCTTCAATATCTGCGAACTCCAGGAAATACACCTTATCTCTATCCTTTTTATTTTAACACTAGTGTCTCAGTGCACAGATTTGTGCACATCGAAAAGGAATTAATTACAAGAAATATTTTACTATCGCTATTTGCGCCTTGCTAATGAAAAGAAAATAGGATTCTACTGAGTCTCCTATCTACCTACTCTATGCCTTCTGTGAAGATCAAATGAGATGAGGCATGGGAAAACGTTTCACAAACATTTGGTTATACTGTAAAATGTTTGCACCTGGCTATAAAGCAAGTCAGGTTTCTGGGCTGAAGAAACTCCAAAGATGCTAGTCGCTAGGGAGAGGAAGCTGGGCGTTGCTACATGATGTCATTACCTGGCGCCTACAGTGACCGTTTCTGGGCTGGGCTGGGCTGTGGACCATATTTTATGCCATGGGATCTTGGCAGCATTGGCTGTGATTTGTTGGGGTGTCACTCCTGTGTGGTGGTGGGGCCTGTGTCTCATTTGGGAGAAGCCGAGTGTTGGTTTGTTGGCGCCAGGTCTGCAGTGCCGTTTATTTTTATATGGCTCCTGTGTTGAGTGTCTGCCCCCTGATGGTCAGTGTGCATCATAGCTACCAGTCAGCTGGATGGACACTTAGTGACCCAGTGCATGAAATTTATGCACATTAAAAGGGAATTAATTAGAGGAAATATTTTAATATTGCTATTTACCCTTTCTCTATGATAGAAGTGTCAGAGATGAAAGAAAATTAGTAAAATGTATATGTAAATCTTCCTCCTGTCAGAGTCTGAGGCATGCCACAGGAACCAGACTCAAGTCCCCGCCCACCCACATGCACCTCGAAATCGCACGAGACCCAGACCCGGCCAGCCCCACCCACATTGGGCTAGATCCAGACATGGCTGGCCCCACCCCTGTCAAGCCCCGCTGGGTGGGGAGTGTGGCCTCAGGTCGCCTGGCCCGGGCCGGGAGGGCACACCTTGAGGTCCTCTGGCCTGGGCCAGGGGGCACAGCCTGAGGTCCCCCGTCAAGCCCTACCAGGCAGGGGGTGCAACCTCAGGTCCCCCAGCCTGGTGCAAGGGCAGGGTGCATGGTCTGAGATCTCCTGGCCCGGACCAGACTGGGGGACCTGCCTTGAGGTCCCCTGTCAAGCCCTGCATGGCAGGGGTTGCGGCCTCAGTTCCTCTGGCCCAGTGCCGGGGCGTGGGGCATGGCCTGAGGTCCCCTGTCAAGCCCTGCTGGGTGGGGGGCAGGGCGTGGCCACAGATCCCACGGCCCAACACCAGGATGTGGGTTACAGCCCCAGGTCCTCTGGCCTGGTGCCAGGGCAGGGGGTGTGGCCTGAGGTCCCATGTCAAGCCCCACCAGGCAGAGGGCGCAGCCTCAGGTCCCCTGCCCTGGCCCAGTGCCACACAGCCTCAGGTCCCTGCTGATTGCTTGTCGAGGCTCATTACGGGAACTCGTCCTCTGCTGTGGGCAAGTGTTACGGACTCTCTGCCTCCACTGAGGGTGCAGCCATCTTGTTATAGTGTGACGGTCAATTTGCATATTCCCTCTTTATCAGCTAGGATATAGACGATTTTAGTATTGAGTATGATAGACAGCAGTGTCTATAACATGAGAAGTTGCGAAGATACCTTGATTGCTACAGTAAGTTAAAAGGTTGCAAGCCAACTACTTGGAAGCAGAGCTCTCATTTAAACACATACATTCTGGTTATTTTGCTGTTAAAAAAAAGTTAGCATTTTATGGTATCACTTCAAAAGGCACTTTATTTGATTGATTGGCAGAAATGTCAATGTTAGCAGGTCTATAAAGAAAAATGGAGAGACATGCCTTTGGGAACTTCAGTCCTATGCCCTCTGATCCTTGAACTCCAACTGCTATTCCAAAGGATAAATACTCACATCTGAGGCACAGGAGGCTTTACAAAGAAAAGCACATCTGCATAAACAGTTCATGTTCTCCTTCAACGTTCCTGCCCACAGGTTTCATCAGTGTTACTGGTTTCCTTTGATGCGATGCTCCCTTTGCTCCTGTTGCTTTCTAACCACATTCCTTGCTTTGTGCTCACTTCCCCTCACAAGGGCGTGCCCTTTGGCAGGCTCAGAGGTGGCTTTGCAGTCAGAATCATGAAAAAAAGCATACAACTACTTTTCCCCCTTTGCTCGCTTAAAGTCACTAAAATGTTTCCTTATTTAGAAAAGACCTAGATTTCTTTTTTTTTTTTCAATTACAGTTTACATTCAATATCATTCTCTATTAGTTTCAAGTCTATAGCATAGTGATTAGGTAATCATATCCTTTACAAAGTGTTCCCCTTGATTTTCTCAGTATCCACCTGGGACCGTACACAGTTATTACAATATTATTGGCTATATTTCCTGTGCTGTGCGGTACATCCCCGTGACCATTTTGTATCTGCCTATATGTACTTGTCAGTCTCTTCACCTTTTTCACCCAATTCCTCAAGCTCCCTCCCCTCTGGCAACCATCAGTCTGTTCTCAGAGGATGTCTAATCATAATAAAAATCCTACCTAATAATAGACAAATATGCAAATTGACCATACCTCCAACACGCCCACAAGCAACGCCCACCATCCAATTAGAGCGAATATGCAAATTAACTCAAACCAAGATGGCTACAGCCACAGAGAGCAAGGTTTCCTAGGTAACAGAGGAAGCCAAGCTTTCCGCCTGCCCTTGCCAGGCCTAAGCCTCCACTCAAGCTACAAAGTTTCAATTATAGAAGGTAAACAAATTCAAACAAATGGCTGGAAGAATGGAGCTTGAGAGAGCAGGCCAGGGTTGCCGCCGGCAAAAGGGGAAGCAAAGCTTTCTGCACACCCTGGCCGGGCCCACCCGCTTAAAGCAACAAAGTTTCAATTATAACCCCAACACAAATGGCTGCCGGCCTCGGAGGGAGCCCCAGGCTTGGCTCCGCTCCAGGCTACAAAGTTTCAATTGTAGAAGGAAAATAAATTCCAAATACCAGGGCCTCTGCTTGGGTTGCCAGGGGGCGTGGCCGGCCTGCAAACCACCACAGGCCCCTCGCTTAGGCCGCCCCACGCCCCAAGGGAACCCCCACCTGATCCGGGACACCCTTCAGGGCAAACCAGCTGGCCCCCACCCCTGTACCAGGCCTCTATCCTATCTAATAAAAGAGTACTATGCAGATTGATCATCACTGCAACACACAATATAGCTGCCCCCATGTGGTAAAGATCCTACCCCCATGTGGGCACAAGATGGCCACCACAAGATGACCAGCAGGAGAGGGCAGTTGGGAGGCACCTGGCCTGCAAGGGAGGGCAGTTGGAGGTGATCAACCCTGCAGGAGAGGGCAGTTAGGGGTGACCAGGCCAGCAGAGGAGGGAAGTTGGGGGCAAACAGGCTGGCAGCAGACTGGTTAGGGGGTGATCAGGCTGGCAGGCAGAAGTGGTTAGGGGCAATCAGGAAGGCAGGCAGGCAAGCAGTTGGGAGCCAGCATTCCTGGATTGTGAGAGGGATGTCCGACTGCCCATTTAGGCCCGATCCCGGTGGGATCGGGCCTAAATGGGCAGTCGGACATCCCTCTCAGGGTCCCATATTGGAGAGGTTACAGGCTGGGCTGAGGGACAACCCCTCTCCGTGCACGAATTTCGTGCACCGGGCCTCTAGTATATATATAATTTCAGTCTTTTAAAAAACATTCCGTTTAGCTTGTTTCTTTCATCATGGTGACTGAACTTGCAAAGACAAAATGCAGTAACAGTAGCATATGCTCTGCTGCTGCGAACACCACGCCTAATGCACACTCCATGAAACCAGGAGTAAGTAATGATTCTGATTCTCTTCACTTCCTGAGACAGTACAAAGAACAAGCTATCTGGAGTTCAGGGAGAAATGAAGAAAGGAACATCCTCCTGCAAATTCCTTTTCTAGGCCTGACCAACTTAAAAGTAATACATTTTGTTAAAGCAGAACCTCTATGCTTAGGAGTCAGCCCTCTACAGAAGGAATCTTTATAGATACCAAGTTTGGGTTTTAACCACATTATGAAAGATCTATACTTTCATTTTCTTTTTCTTTTTTCCTCTGTAAGAATGACTCAACCTATATTTTTTAAGCTATTGCTAAAAACATTTATTGTGCTCAATATAACACATTGTCATTCATCACCAAGGTTTTCAAAGATTGATATTTAATTCTTGATTAAAATATATCCAGGACATTATTGCACATACAACGTGGAAAATTTGGATATTCAGTGAAACCAAGGAATAAAAAAAGATTTTACAGACCAATTTATGTAGCTTTATCTTTATGCATACATCTATATTCATATCTATATTTTTACCTGCACCTGTCGTGAAATAAAGTAAGTAGCAATCAATCATGTGGTAGTAGAATACTTTATGAATGTGAAAGTGAGTTATAGCAAGAATAATCTGCATAGGTAGACATATATTTTTCTCACAGTTACTCCATTCAAAGAATTTCAAAATTCACTTGAAGAAATTGCATATTTCTTGAAGACTCTTTTCTCTTGAGACTCTTTTGTGTTTTTCTGTAGTAATTTCCTGGGCTTGTACATTGGCTTTGAGAACAAATATCTGTCTTCAATGTCCATTTCTTAATACTCGCTTGAATGTATTTGTCTACATGATTCTAAAAAAATTACATTATCTTTCTTTTGAATCATCAGATTTTTGGGGAAGAATTTTATGCTATTTGTCTTTGCTTTTTTCTTTCAGAAGCAGTGCTTTCTGTCAGCTTTCAGTACTTTTTTCAATGAAATTTATGGCTTAAATAGCATGAGCTCACCTAGTGGTTGTTTTCTATACAAGTAACTTCCTGTGAGTTCTCTCAGCCAGTTATTTTCAATGTACCTGTAAATCATAAATCTCAAAGGTCACATAAATGTTCCCAACGTATGCTCCAGTGTGTAAATTCCAAGATGGATAGCCTTCACCTGAGATTCTAAAAGTTGATTTTATCTCCCTTCTTTTATTTTTTCATTACATATGATTTCTTTGTGTCTGAGAATGGTCTTTAAAGGAGAGCAACAAATCTTGACATTTTTAATTTTTCTGCAATATATAAACATTGTGGGAGTGAGCTTTAGTCAAGCTTTGTTTCCTAAATATCATTAGGACTTCAGTTACAGTAAAGGACAAAGTGATTCATAGAATAAGGGAATAAAGAGGGAGCAATAAAAACATTAAACATATCAACTCTCCAGTGTTACACAAATAATAAAGGTTTACCAACAACTATTATTGTATGCCTTTATTTTAAAATATGTTTTTAATTTAAAATTTTCAGTTTGGCTCAGTGGATAGAGTGTAGACCTGCAGACCAAAGGGTCCTGGGTTCGATTCTGGTCAAGGGCACATATCTAAGTTGGAGTGCAGGCTCCTTCCTGACCTGGGCCCTGGTCAGGGTACGTGTAGGAGGCAACCAATTGATATGTTCTCTCTCATTGATATTTCTCTCTGTCTTTCCCTCTCTCTTCCACTATCTCTAAAAATCAATGGAAAAAATATCCTCAGGTGATGATTAAAAAAACAATTTTTTCCAGAAATTAGAATACATCTTATATCACTGTGTACTTTCCATGTCATAGAGTTTCATTTTTTCTTGAAAGACTTACTGAAAGGAAGGTATCTAGAAGACAATGTCTTAATATAGTGGAAACCATGTATTCAAGTTCAACTTTTTCCCTAGACCTGGCCATCAACTGAAATAGACACAGCATTAAGGCTTGTTTTGTGAGCCTAGAAAGCCAAGTTCAATATTTATAATGGTTCATGACATAGAACTAGGAACCATATAATTTGGGAAGGAAACATTTACAAGGTAGTAAATGTGATAAACTTTACCCTGGGAGGTAGAGGTTAGGGAAGGGGTTTCTGGTTGAAACCAACACCAGAAGAAGTATGATTCTGCTAAGAAAACTTCTCCCTGAATAGCAGGCTGGATGTCAATTATTTTATTTTTGAAAGTTCTTAGTTTCCTTGCCTCAGGGTTATAATTGACAGAGATAGTTCTAATTGTTACTCCGACTTGATGTTAGATTTTTGTAAGAAGATATTGATGTCAGATCATCAAAGTAACACACAAGATGTTGAACAAGTATTAGATGGAATAGCCAAAAAATATGATTGAATAGTAAACCAAAGGCTTTGGGGATTTCTCTTTTAAGAGTGAAATACTAATTTCAAAAATTCAAGAGTCTGAGACAGGGTAAAATAGTAATAATAAGGACAGCACAACTTGATGAATATTTACACTTGGTGGAACATAAGCTAAAGATCCATTGAAATGTGTAGATAAGAGAATATGATCAAAAGTTTTGCATATTAAGTTATATTATTAACTGTTTCAAAAGATGCACTTCACAATATGATAAAACTTTTCAAAAGGCTATTTGAAGATGCTTTAGTGTCAGGGTAAGTTATAAGCATGAAGTAAACCAAAAATTGAAAGTACTTCCTATCTTTTTTCACTCCATTTCCACTTAACTAGTTATGGTGTGGCAATTAATTTCCAGTTTTCCAATAAGGATTGTTTAAGGATTTGCTTCCCCCCCACCATCATTTACAAAGAGATAACTTTGTGGTACTTGTTGTGGAATGTGGTTCTAAAACTTAGCAACAATGGGGTACATTTATGATCATTTTTAATATGCAGCATTAAAAATTATTCCCTTCTAAGCAAAGGGTATAGAAAATATTATAAGGAATTGTACACACGCCAATAAAAATAAAGTAAAATACTACACAGGTATTGTGCCTCTTTATTTATTCAAGTGTTTGTTGGTTTTGATTTTTCTTTGGTTATGGGTGGTGAGAGATACTCAATTAACAGTTTGAAAACCTAGATTCTGAGTGTGCTAACTTGGACCACTTTATCAGTCTTTTACATTTTCCATAATTGAGTACAAGAACCAGTTGTTAATTCTCTGTAGACTTCAGGTAGATGACTCATGATAATAATACTTATAAAAAGGAAAGGGAATAAGAAAAGAAAACAAGTAGGAAAATCAACACAGCTCTTACATCTGGCCCTATAGAGCTATTCTACTCTGTGTGGCTGCCAGTTGCGATTCAATCTGGAATCCCACTGGTTAAAGTATGAACTGCCAGCACCAGGGCTGCTCTATTCACTGTGCACATAAATGGGTTACCTCTTGGTTAATAGCACTCCTTAGAGCAAAAGTGAGCTGGAGGAACACTGGACCAACTGAAGAGGGCGTTACTTATGTTCACACATTTCATCCCAAAGCTGCATATAAATTATCATCTTATATATCATATACAGTTACAGTAGCCAAGCAACATAAAGAATAAATAAATAAAGTTTTGCCACTGTGAGGTGCATAACTGTCTTAGTTCACATTTTAGAATGTTATTGTGGGCTAAACATATGGTAATTCCTAAATGTGAAATAAATGAATATGCAAAAAGTCAATGGGGGACTAGTTTCTCAGATCTAGCAAATGTTAGTAAAAGCACAAAGAGTTATTTCCCAAAGCAGCTTTCTGTTAGACAATAAACTCTTTTTTTTTTAAATCTAAGAAAGAAAGTCCCTGACTTTTTTTAAATATATATTTTATTGATTTTTTACAGAGAGGAAGGGAGAGGGATAGAGAGTTTGAAACATCGATCAGCTGCCTCCTGCACACTCCCCACTGGGGATGTGCCCGCAACCAAGATACATGCCCTTGACCGGAATCGAACCTGGGACCTTTCAGTCCACAGGCTGATGCTCTATCCAGTGAGCCAAACCAGCTAGGGCTGTTCCTGACTTTTAAGTTTATCATTGACTCAGTGGCAGATGTGAATATGAATTGCACCAAGTACCCTTCTAAGATGGTTGATCTTATCAAACTCTTAGACTCACAAAACTAAGATGGGATGAAATCTCTGTATCTTCAAAAATTCTGACTCTTCTCATATAGTCTCAAAACAAAATAAAGTCATTATTGAGCACCTGCTCTGAATATGCATTATTCTAAGCCCTATAAGAGATAGTAACAAAAAGCTCCATTTCTGTAAAGCTTACATTTAAGTAGAAAGACATAGAAAAGAAGCAAAACTATTCCTCTATAGTGGGTTAGAAAGTATTGAAAATAGGGAAAAAGAGATTGATAAGAAATCTGGCCTAGCTACATCAGGGTAACCTTAACCTTGAAGCTGGATACGATCACTGAGATAGCGTAGAAGCTATAGAAAGAAGATAGAAAAGAGATCTGACGAAAGCTCTGGGGCTGTTAAAATGTAAGATGTAATAGTGATAAGGAGGTTCCCACAAAAGAGACTGTTAAAGAGTGAGACAGGATGGAAACCAGAGAGTGTGGTTTCCTGGAAGTCAATAATAAAAGTGTTTGGCGGTGGAGGTAGTGATCATCTGGGTCAAACGTCATGAAGAGGTCAAATACAATGAGTGCAGAGGTCAAAAACAGGAGAACCTGCTGCAACTTTATTTCCTACCACTTTGGTCACTCCATGATGCCAGAAAAGGGAGGTGAAAATATGAAAGTGAATGTGAAGCCGTAGCAAGTTTGCTCGGTTTTTCAGGGGACTGCACATTCTTACAGTAAACTATCTGGCATTTCCCTGGGCAGGTAAGCTGATTTGTCTTCTTTCTTACCTCTCCCTGGAATGCCATGTGCTGCTAGGGTAACTTCTTATAGGGACTGTATCCTGTCTTTCCTTTCTACCTACTTGCTTAATTGTCTGTCTTCCTGTCCAGGCCATAAGGCCATTGAGCACAGAACTATGTAACACTCACCCAGCTTTGTTTACCCAAAACATATCCGTGATGCCTGGATAAGGCAAGGCCTCATGGTATTTATGATTGAAAAGGGGAAGAAAGGGAGAGAGATGCTGGTGATGGTGAGAAGTAAAGAGAGAAAACAGAGGAAGGGAGGGAGGGAAGAAAAAAAAAGTAGGTTTGAGACCACTAAAATGGGCATTAAGCCAGTTACTACAGTATTTAGACATCTGGAGAATTCTTCAGGGAAAAGAGAATGACACTGAGTGCAACACACATCCAGAAAGACTGTCCTCATTATCAGTGAATGACCATTTGTTATCTGCTTTATAAGAGTTCCCCTGTTAGCACTATAATTAGTCAAGGGTCAGTCTATGGGGTCCTTCCAAAATCCCTTCAGCACTTGGAAGAGGGAGTGTTTAATGTCAGATAAGTGGCAAAAAAATGTTGTTTTTACATTAATGTTTTTTATTGCTTTTATTCTCAAAACAAAATTCAAGGTCTTCTCCTGAGAGGAATTATAAAGCTGGTGGCTTTAATGAAGTTGCGTAAGGACAAGAAAAGTTATTAACGAAGCTCAAGGAGGAATAAAAATAAAATTCTTCCAAACAGATTTCCAAAGGAATTTCCTGAAAAGATTTAATAAATACTTATTTCTTTCTCTGTATCTCATCTCCCAAAACTACTCTCCATTTTCCTACTAAATATCTGAAGGAAGTGTTTCTCCATAAAACCCAATAAACTACTTACCCATTTTTTTTCTAGTAGATATTTAATAGGTGTCTAGCCAAAGTGAGGTGCTATAGTAATTACTCGAATCTTAAAACATACAGAAATATTTCCTTCAAAAATTAGATAATGGCATTCATGGGACTTCTCCTTAAAATGAGTTTGTGGACACGTACCCAAGCTATGGGCATGATTGTCTAGTGAGAATAAAATACAAATAATATTCTTAACTTTCTTATGTGAGTGCTCATTTAGCAAACATCTATTGCCTATATACTTACTTAGCTTAACCCTGTTATATGCAAAAATAAAAATTAGTCCAAACTTTGTGCAAAATACTATGAATATAAATATTAATGTATAGTTTATAAGTTCACCATCATCAATTTCATAATCAAGATCATCATCATCTTAAGTAGTATTTATTGATCACAATGTGTTAGGCAGCACATTACATATATTAACTCATTTTAGTCTTCCCAACATTTCCGATTTGTGAAATAAGAAAATTGGAGCTTTGAGAATTAGAGTCACATAGGTTGGAAGAGTGAAGCTGAAATTCAAACCAGACAGTGCTATAGAGCCAGCACACTCATTAACAGCATGGCATTGAGTTCCAAGGCAAGAGCTTGGATTTTTAAGTAAAACAGACTTAGTTTTAAATCCTGCCTTGACCATTTATTAATTATTGAATTTTGGACAGAAAATTTAGTCACTAACCTTAATTTTTTAATTGAATTTATTTGTGTGACATTAGTTAATAAAATTATACAGATTTCAGGTATACAACTCTACCATATATCATCTGTATATTCTGTTGTGTGTTACCACCCAAAGTCAAGTCTTCTTCCATCATCATTTATCCTCCCTATCCTTTTTATGCCTTCCTCCAGCCCCCTTCCCTCTGACAATTACCATACTGTTGTCTGTGTATGTAAGTCTTTCTTTTTTTTTTTTCTTAATTTGTTCACCCAGTCTCCAAACCCCTTCTCTCTGATGGCTGTCAGTCTGTTCTCCATGAGTCTTGTCTTTACTTTGTTAGTTTATATTGCTCATTAGATTCCACATATAAGTGAAATCATATGGTACTTTCATTTGTAAAATGAAATTTAAAAAATCAACCTCTTGCTTTGTTTCAAGGGATAAGCAAAAATTGGTTGGCAAAAGGGCATTGCGCAGTGTCTGAAATGCAGGCGGTATTCAGTAAATTGTAACTATTGTCATCATCACCAATGGTCTGATATCTCCTGATTGCCAAAGTGAGCTTTGTAAAGGGTCCCCTGCTTTTTTGTTATAAAACATGAATGAGTCCTTCCATAATGTCAGGCCTGAATTTGAAGTCATCAGATTTAATTCCCACATCCCCCAGCAATCCATTTTCATCTACTTCTTCAAAGCCTGGCACATAATGTATTTATTTCATGAAGCCCTTCCTTCAGCACTAACATGACTAATTCCAACTACTTTACATTGAAACTGGTTGACACATTGATGTATAGCAGTTACTGTACAATTTCTCTGTCTGAAATTGTTCTCAACAAATAAATGTTCACTCGTTTCACTTAGAAAAAAAGCCCATCTGGATTTCTTAAATTAGCAAAGAGGGAAGATTCTCCAGGTGAATGGCAGCTATAGTATATTATCCATGTATTAAAGTAGAAATTATAGGGAAAGGGACATGAGAGTGACACGTTATCTCTTTTCAAAAGGGCTTACAATCTACTAGTATAACGAGGGGCTAAGTCAGCATAATCAGTGTGATATTGAAAGGCAGGTGTCACAGGAGACCTGAAAGAAGAAAACTTTTTGTCATCAAAATGCACCACTCTGCGATTGAAAGTACCTACTTTGAAGTCCCATGGGTTTGGAATGAAACTCTGACACAGGTATTTTTTATGATACAATCTGATCCAGGGCAGGTCACTTAACCTCTTTGAACCCATAACGTTGCATCTGAAAGATGAAAACAGTGAAACTTTCCTCTGAGATCAGTGTTGATAAAATAAGTTCAAACGAGAAGATGAGTTGGAAACACTTTACCATGTCATGGCATACATACCCAGCACTCCTCAAAAAGTCTGTTTCTTCCTTTCCCCTCTAATTAAAAACAAAACAGAACAAAACAAAACAACAAAAGTTGACCCTATAAGTACTCAAATGGACAGATTGCTAGATGTTTTGAGAATTTATTTCTCTGGATTTTCATACCTAAAAGGAATTCTCTTTCATACTTAAAAAGAATACACATATATTGTTTAGTTGAAAATACAATTTGCTTTTTTTAGCCTTAACACTCCTTGAAGCATATATATATATATATATATATATATATATATATATATATATATATATACTAGAGGCCCGGTGCACGAAATTCGTGCACTGGGGAGGGTGTCCCTCAGCCCAGCTTGCACCCTCTCTAATATGGGACCCCTCGGGGGATGTCCAACTGCAGGTTTAGACATCCTTCTCACAATCCGGGACTGCTGGCTCCTCACCGCTCACCTACCTGCCTGATTGCCCCCTAACTGCTTCCTTGCTGGCCTGATTGCCCCCTAACTGCTCCTCTGCGGGCCTGATTGCCCCCAAATACCCTCCCCTGCTGGCCTGATCACCCCCAAGGCTTTTATTAGTATAGATATGACCCTGCACAGAAAATTTTACTAACCCTGCTTTACAATAAGGGCTTGACGATTGAATCATTAGGACCAGACACGAAGATTTCCTTTCTTTAAATAGTGGAGGGAATACTTATCTTGTATTTAAGTTGCCCGGAAATTAAAATGAGATAATGACTTAGAAAAGCATAAAAGCACCACATAAAGACAACTGTCTTTTTAATGAAGTGGTAAAATGAAAAACACTATTTTTATTCTCCCCTTCCTTCCTTTAGAGCTGTTATTTAAACTTTGAAGTTTATAAAAATTTCACTCCAATTTTCATTTCTTTACATTCAACATTATTTTGTATTGGTTTCAGGTTTTATATTAGTTACAGAATAGTGGTTAGAAAATCATATACTTTACAAAGTGTTCCCCGATATTTCTAGTACCCACCTGGCATCATACCATCATTACAACACTACTGACTATATTCCCTATTTAAGTGACAATGGGTTTACAGGTTCCTTTCAATCTTTCTTTTGTGTTTTTTTGTCATTCCTTTTCTTTCTCACTTCTTCCCTCATTTTCTTTATATAGTATCTCAATTGGCCATCAAAGATCAGTGAAGGCACTGGGACACGCTTCATCCATTTTACAGACCAGGAAACTGAGGCCAATTCCAGTTGGCTGTGGAACTTGACTCAGGAAGCCCTCAGAGCACACAGGAAGCCCTCAGAGCCATGCTCTTTGCGCTTCCTAAGGGGCAGCGGCCCAGCAAACAGAACAAACCTTCCAGTCAGGCGTCCCAGCCTCTTCCTCAAGCACCTCTTCATTGCGGATGCTCCACATTCTTTCCTCTCCCCGCATTCTTTACTGCGCCCCTTCTCCGAAGCAGGTGGAAGGCTTCCCACTCACTGCCTAGGCATGCTCTGCTATGGGGCAGGGTGTAGCGAGCTTGCTTTTGGGTGAAGGCAGGAGCAGGAGTCACTGCCTCTGAAGTGTGAAGGCCGCCTGAGCGAGGCCCATTAGCACTGGGAGCTTCTCTGAATCACGTCAGTCAGTCCAGTACCCTGCAGTGCAGCACCCCTTCACTGAGGTGGCTCCACCCCTCAACCCCCGCCTCAGGGGTGAGGGTCCTTGCCCCTCTGCCAGGAGTCCTTCCATGCCCCTTGATCCCTGGCTGGGCCCACCCACGTCTTGGGGGCACTGCAGAACCTCTGTCTCTCTGCAGATAAAGCAGATCCCTGCCCTAGGTCTCTGCAAAGCTATGAATCTGTGGCCAGAGGCCTGGTCTGGGAATCAGCAACCACATGCCTGCAATGTTCCCAGGGACCCTGGGAGGGGCTGGGCGAGTCCTGCCACGCCCCCCGTGGCAATCGCCACCTGGATCACCCGCGGAGCGCCCGGCTGTGATCGGCCACGCCCCCCCGGGTGGCGATAGCCTCCTGGATCACCCGTGGAGAGCCCGGCTGTGCCCGGCCACGCCCTCCCGGGTGGCGTTCGCTGCCTGGATCACCCACGGAGCGCTGGCTGGGCCCGGGCACGCCCCCCCGGGTGGTGATCGCTGCCTGGATCACCCGCGGAGAGCCCGGCTGGGCCCGGCCACGCCCCCCGGGTGGCGATCGCCACCTGGATCACCCGCGGAGCGCCCGGCTGGGCCCGGCCACGCCCCCCCGGATGGCGATCTCCCCAGGGACCCCCTGGAGCGGCTGGGCAAGTCCTGCCATGCCCCACCGGGGGGCAATCGCCGCCTGGATCACCCGCGGAGCGCACGGCTGGGCCCGGCCACGCCCCTCCCGTGGCGATCGCCGCCAGGATCACCCGAGGAGCGCCCGGCTGGGCCCGGCCATGCCCCCCCGGTGGCGATCGCCGCCTGGATCATGGATCACCGCGGGAGCGCCATGCTGGGCCCGGCCACGCCCCCCCGGGTGGCGATCTCCCCAGGGACCCCCGGGAGCGGCTGGGCAAGTCCTGCCACGCCCCCCCGGGTGGCGATCGCTGCCTGCATCACCCGCGGAGAGCCCGGCTGGGCCCGGCCACGCCCCCCCGGGTGGCGATCGCCGCCTGGATCACCCACGGAGCGCCGGGCTGTGCCCGGCCACGCCCTCCCGGGTGGCGATCGCTGCCTGGATCACCCGCGGAGCGCCCGGCTCTGCCCGGGCATGCCCCCCCGGGTGGCGATCGCCGCCTGGATCACCCGCGGAGAGCCAGGCTGTGCCCGGCCACGCCCCCCCGGGTGGCGATCGCTGCCTGGATCACCCGCAGAGAGCCCGGCTGGGCCCGGGCACGCCCCCCCGGTGGCTATCGCTGCCTGGATCACCGAGGGAGCGCCATGCTGGGCCCGGCCACGCCCCCCCGGGTGGCGATCGCTGCCTGGATCACCGCGGGAGCGCCATGCTGGGCCCGGCCACGCCCTCCCGGGTGGCGATCGCTGCCTGGATCACCCGCGGAGAGCCCGGCTGTGCCCGGCCACGCCCCCCCGGGGGGCGATCGCTGCCTGGATCACCCGCGGAGAGCCCGGCTGTGCCCGGGCACGCCCCCCCGTGGCGATCGCTGCCTGGATCACCGAGGGAGCGCCATGCTGGGCCCGGCCACGCCCCCCCGGGTGGCGATCGCTGCCTGGATCACCGAGGGAGCGCCATGCTGGGCCCGGCCACGCCCCCCCGGGTGGCGATCGCTGCCTGGATCACCCGCGGAGCGCCCGGCTGTGCCCGGCCACGTCCCCCCGGGTGGCGATCGCTGCCTGGATCACCCGCGGAGAGCCCGGCTGGGCCCGGGCACGCCCCCCCGGTTGGCGATCGCCGCCTGGATCACCGAGGGAGCGCTATGCTGGGCCCGGCCACGCCCTCCCGGGTGGCGATGGCAGCCTGGATCACCCGCGGAGCGCCCGGCTGTGCCGGGCCACGCCCCCCCGGTGGCGATGGTGCGGAGGACCCCCGGAACTAAGAGAATTGGGCGCCGCCATCTTGTTCTTCTCAACAGCCGGAAAGGCCACCTGGAGTCCCGCCCCCAGCCTCTCGCAGGCCCAATCATGGGCA
This sequence comes from Eptesicus fuscus, assembly GCF_027574615.1. NCBI lineage: Eukaryota > Metazoa > Chordata > Mammalia > Chiroptera > Vespertilionidae > Eptesicus > Eptesicus fuscus. The sequence continues at coordinate 14,012,602 of NC_072477.1, read as the reverse complement.
TAGCGGAGGTGCGGTCAATTTGCATATTTCTCTATTATAAGGTAGGATATATATATATGTATATATACTAGAGGCCCGGTGTATGAAATTCATGCACTGGGGGTGGGGGAGGTCCCTCAGCCTGGCCTGTGCCCTCTTGGAGATGTCCACCTGCCAGCTTAGGCCCACTCGATTTGCATATTCCACTTTCGGCTGTGGGTTACGTTGTTGCTGGGGCACTGTCAGCCCCGAATCTGGTTTACTGCACACTTGCGTTTGTGTTCCACACCCTGAACAATAGCAACTTTGCAGAGTGCCCTCTTGCACTCCGGGACTCCTCAGTCCAGGGGTCCCTCTCACAGTCCAGGACCCCTTGCTCCTTACCGTCCACCTGCTTGCTGCTCCCTACTGCTACTGCTCGGCTCGCTGCTCCTTAGTGCTGCCACGGAGTAATTTTGTTGAAGATATTTATTATATAGGATATATATATATATATATATATATATATCTTCAACAAAATAACTGTTGAAGATATTTTCTATTATATCTATTAAAGTAATTTAAATTAATTTCCATCTGTAACTTGTGTATACAATTCAGTGCCAAGAAATTTTCTACTCTGAAGAACTACAATGCTTCTCTTTACCTGACAGGAGAAATATTTAAATGGTAATAGTGCCACTAAGGGTGGTCACATATTGATTATACCCTTCAGCTTCACCACAAGGATCTATACCATCCCTTGTAAAGCCAGCCATCCCAAAACAATCCTGATGATGGTACTTGATACGGAAGATGTTTGTTTTATCAATGTCTTGTTCAGCCTGTTAATCTATTACAAGTAACTGAGGTAAAACTACTTTCTAGACAAATACAACTTGAAGACACTTCTAGCCTGCCTGTCTTCTAAGCATTTATTTTACAACTGAGGGCATCCTGGAGTCAGAAATGGATATAGGATCATCCTGTTTCCCTCCTCTAGGAAGTTTACAGGAATTTTTTTTCAACTGTAGAAAAAATGTTCCTCCTGATTTAAGTCAGAATCAAATTTCACAGGATCCCATGAATTTCTGAGCTCTTTCTCAAAACAGCAATCAAGTTGGTCTCTATTGGGAAAAGTTTAGAAGGGGCTTGATTTTTTTTTCTTCTTCCTGCCCCAGTGTACAATGTTAAGACTTTCAGGCATCACTCCCATAAATAAATGTAAGAATAATTTAATGCTCAATTTAAGTAACCATCTTGTCCAGCTTCCTGTTACAACTACCCATTTATTTTTAAGTCTCCTAGATTAAATAAATGAGTCCTTCTGATAAACCACTTCAAATCTCTTTTTTTTTTTTAAATTTTGTCAAGGGGAATTAAACTAAAATATATGAAAGAAACTCACTGTAGAAGACTATCATAAGTTTAGAGCTGAAAAAAATGTTAAAAGTCAGCTAATATAATCCTCAACTTGATTTATGGATCCTTTCTAAAAACTCTTAAGTTTGTTAGGGTAAAGGTCCCCGCCATCTATTTTATATTGTGTGCCCCCACAGAGCACAAAGTTCACCAATCTACACACAATGGGTTCTCAATAAATATTTCTGACAATTGTTGAAATATATAATATATAACCTTGTAGGACCCAATGTGTTATTGCCTACTGGTTAATATAAATTATTTTCTGTGCTGAGTGTCCACCTTCATTAACCATAAATACTGCATGTTGATGCTCAAACCAAGAGTAGAATCTCCTTCTCAGAATTTACTAGATCATGGAGGGTGTAACTCAAGAACAGTAACATTACTTTAATGTAACAGTATGGGCGTTAATATGATATATTCCTGCTATTAAAGTTTAACAGGCTTTAGGAGAAAAGATTTTAGCACTGGGTAGAAGACATTTTACAACATCTGGTTTGGCATTTCAAGAAATATTCCCCAGAAAGTCCTGTAGTCCACTCATGAAAAAGGAGAGAAAAATGTCTGGCTTTTTTTTTTTTTCTGACCTCTATTAAATGAGAAGTTTCCTATAAGGCTAAACTTGCCTGTCTCCAGATCAACTTTCTAACAGCGAAATGCATAGAAGAATGTAAAAGAAAATGAGGGAAATGGAATGGGGTTTTAAAGAAATAAAATAGACTGGATTTAATAGAGGAATGCTTTGCACTACATATAAATAAAATAATGGAATAATGCATTTAGTCCAGTTCACGTACTATTGTTCAAAACAGCACAGCCCATAAAAAACACAAAAATCTCTAGTGCACTAAGATGTAGATAACATCCTCCTCATTTGCATGTGTGGTAAACTGGGGTACATATACTCAGACAAAGAGAGCATAGGTGGTCAGTGACCACACTTGTTAGAAGTTCAACATCATGTATAAAGCACAGTTTCTTGAGGACAGGATTCTCATTAGAGCAATATTTGCATTATTAAGATGCTTAGCACAAAGAAAAACTACATAAACTTTTGTGACTGAATTGATAACATATTCATATGTTGTTCTTATCATTGAGATTTTTTTGGTTTGTTTATTTTCTTTTTGCTCCAATAAAAATAGAAAACTAATATACTAGAATCTCAAGTTTAAGATTTTCCTTAGAATATAGATGAAAGACTGTATTATAGAATTAAATTAATCAATAATTTCCAGTGCTTCACTATTGAACAGCAGCATAGAATAATAATTAATTCCATGAGTTCAGAATTCGACAGGCACTTCTTTATCAACTGAATGACCTTGGACATATATGATCTTTCTGAACTTCAGTTTCTCTCTTGGATGGTTGTTGTAAGGATTAAACATATTGCATATGAGTATTTATCATATTTATTGAATTATTTTAAGTGCAAAAAAATATTACCCAGTTGAATTGTTATTGTTAGAGTTAAGTGAAGTACTCCTTTGAAGTGTATACTCTAAACGTGGTGTGTATGTAGATATGTTTGCCATTGTTTGTGTTATTACAAAATAACTTTGGAAGAAATTAATTGACTTTGATCATATATGGAACTTTAAACATTATAATTTCTGGATATTTGTTGTCATCCCTCAATTTCACAACAAAATGACAGTTAATATGCTTAAATTGGCATGTTCCAGTGATTATACTGGTATAATGTTAGATATTCAATGAAGGGATTTAAATATCTGAGGTATGGTTCCATATGTGCTACATCCACAATATTTTGCAATCTGTTTCCTCATTTGCCAAATGAGCACAACAACCTATACTCAGAAAGCACAGGGCATCACTTTGAGGACTGAATCAGTTCACACATGTGAAGTCACTCTGGACGTATAAAATGTCTTCTTCAGATTCATATTGGTTTCTATCATTAGTCAAAAGAAACTGGTCAGTAGCTGTAATTTTCTTGATTTATTACACATAAACATTTCTCTTTAACTAAATTAGATGATTCACAAAAAATGGCTCCTTGTCCCTATTCCACCACCAGCATCTTTTATTGATCAGTTAGTATACAAAATACTGTGTAAATCATGTATACTATGAGGTAGTAAATGCAAATAAAAGATGCAGAGAAAAAATTAGAAATTTTATACTATGTAATTATGACAATAGATGAAATAAACTATTAACAAAAATGTAAAAATATATATATATATACCCTATATGGTAAAATATACAGATTGCAATTCCTTTTATATATGCACATATCCACATAAAAGACTGTGCAAGAATATAGACCAAATTTCAATAGTGATTACTTTTAGTATAGGGGTAATGGAGGATCTTCTTGCACATGAAAAGCAAAATTAGAGACTGATTCATTTTATAATTAGCCTGTATTATAATCAGAAAATAAAACTACATGAAATATATGCTCTATCAATATATTTGCTAGAATATTTTAAGTTATAAGACCTTTTGATCAAAGCTAAGAAAAGTCCACTAAAAATTTAGCAGGATTGCTCTTTAAAATATATATATTTCAAAAAGAAAGTGAGAGGGAAAGAGAGATAGAAATATCAATGATGAGAGAGAATCATTTATCAGCTGCCCCCTGCACACCCCACACTGAGGATCAATCCTGCAACTGCTGGTATGCGCCCTGATCAGGAATGGAACCATGATCTCCTGGTTCATAGGTCAAAGCTCAATCACTGAGCCAGGCAGGCTGGGCAGGACTGTTCTTCTTTTAAGAAGAGCTGAGAAATATGGAGCTTAGATCGCTGAGCTAATTTCTGCTTCTGCATTTCAGAGGAAATCTGGGCTCTGGACTCCAAGGGATGCCCTTGGAAACCTCAGAATTAAATTGCTTCTGAACAACATGATGGATTCCTTCAAAATATTTCTCTAGAAGGAAACTGAAGATCACACTGTGTTCAGCATTATTTTGAATAATATATATGTGGTATTAAATAAAGCTTGAGAATCCTGGTTAAAAATAGCATTTCTCCAAGGTTGGATTGCCTACAGCAGAATCACCCTAGTGGGATATTTGATAAACATTCAGATGCATGGGACTACTTTGACCTCACCTAATGAGAATCTCTGAATATGGAGCCAGGAATCACCATTAACCAATAGTCCAAGTGATGCTCAAACACAATAACATTTGAGAACCACTTTCCTATCTAATAAAGAGGGAATATGCAAATTGACCATCACACTGTCACAAATATGGCGGTGCCCATAGCCACAAAATGGCTGCGCTCAATCCCCTCAGCCCCTCTGGAGTCCCCCAGTCCTTTAAGTCCCGCTGTGGGGAGGGGGGATGGCAGGTGCGCGATGTGGCCAGACCCACCCTCAGGCAGGTCTGGCTGCTCCTTGTGCCTGCTGCCAGAGTCCCACAGTCCTTTCAGTCCAGCCAGGGGGGCGGCAGGCACACGGTGCAGCCAGATCCACCCTCAGTCCCCCAGCTGCCCAGGGCTGGCCCGAGGCACAGGCAAGCCTCAGATGGCAACTGCCCAGCCAACACCCTAGGTGCAGGCAAACCTCAGATGGTGGCTGCCCAGCTGACGCCTGAGGCATAGGCAAGCCTCAAATGTCGGCTGCCCAACCACCCAGGGCCACCCGAGGCTCAGGTAACCAGGGCTGGCCTAGGCTTGCGCTGCCGGCAGTGGCAGCAGCAGAGGTGTGATGGGGCATCGCCTTCCCCTGATCGCCGGGTCACCTCCCACCCCTGAGGGCTCCCAGACTGTGAGAGGGGGCAGGCTGGGCAGAGGGACCACCCCTCCAGTGCATGAATTTTCATGCACCAGGCCTCTAGTATATATATAAAACAATGTAAGGTTATATTCAAAGTTTAAGTAAATAAAAATCACATCTCATATTTTTATAATTCTTTGGGAAAAATTATTTTACATGTTGTCACATTTAACTTCATGAGAACTCTGTGAAGTTGAGCTTTCTTATGGCTGAAGAGAAAGTTAATTTTTTTTATGGTTATTAGGTTGTAAAACCTGAACACAAATAAAAGATCTTTATTTTTAAAGCACCAGTGATTCTCAATAAGGCATCCGGTCACCCTGCTGCATGGTATTTTGAAATGTATGGGACTTTTTATATTGCCATAAAGATTGAGCAGGTCGCTGGCATTTAGGTTTAGAGGCCAAGGATACTAGCCCTGAAATGGACCAAAGATTCCCATGTATGAATGTTTTTCCAACAAAATGTCAGAAACAACCATCCTATTGCTGTTGTAAAATAACTTTCCAATATTTCTATATGCTGTTGATTTTCTCAAAATATTATATCATCATGTGGGTTTATGAGATTTGTAGAAGAGTTTGATCTATGTAGAACCAAAAATCTCACAGCAAGAGCCTCCCAATATATCTGCTTCTGATGTTACTCTACTGGCCACAGACTGGGAAAGAAAGAAGAAAGGAAGGAAAGAGAAAGAGAGAAAGGTCGGGAGAGAAGGAAGCAGGGGAAGAAGAGAGAGAAAGGAAAGAAAGTAGGTGATGAGAGATAGAATGGAGGAAGGGAGGAAAACAAGTTGAACTTAAACATAATAGAGAAGAGGAAAATTGACTCAGATTCATTTCATTTGACAGAATGTCCCTGTCCATCCTCTAACACCTCTTTCACATTATTAGTGATGTATTATATCACTAATATATATATATATTAGAGATATTCCTTTGATAATGAAAAAGTTGCTGGCCTGGAAGTCAATGAATACATTGTAACCCCAACCTCACTATTAAATACCCAGAGCTTTTCAAATGGATGTGTGCTTGTGTAAAATGGGTTGCATGCTATATACTTCACATTATAGGCTGTATATCTTGCCAATTCTCTATAGAGTCTCTTTCTTCCATTTTGCTAGTTAATCTATATGTAAAAGCCTAATCAACCATTTGACCATTCGACCAGTAGCTATGACACTCACTGACCACCAGGGGGCAGACGCTCAATGCACAGTCATGGACATATGGAACAGACTGATGAATCTCAGAGAGAAGGGAAAGGGGAGGGCAGGAAGAGATTAACCAAAGATCTTATATGCATATTAGAGGCCCGGTGCACAAATTCAGGCACCAGTGGGGTCCCTTGGCCTGGCCTGCCAGGATCAGGTTGAAACCAGCAGTCTGACATCCCACAAGGGGTCACGAATTGCAAGAGGGTGTAGGCCAGGCCGAGGGACCCCACCGGTGCATGAATCCGTGCACTGGGCCTCTAGTATAGTATATAATTTTCTATTTCTAATTGAGCAATAAAAGAGATGTTGTTGACAGATTAGAAAGACAAGGAAGCAGACCTTGTAGACCATCTAATTTAATGTTGGCAACATTAAATGACTTAATGTTACTAGGATTCCCTACAATGAGAATTGACTACAAAATGTCTAATATCCTTTCTGTCTCTAATACTCACTTAAATGTCTACACCTCATAGGTAATATCATCTCTCAGTTGCCATTACCCTGACTTTTTTTCCACATGTTTTCAAACGTATTTTACTTAAATATGAAGATGAGCTCAGCAGCACAAATCTCTGTAATCAACATTGAAAGAAAGGTAATATTTACCCCACGCTTTAATTTCTTTTAGGTTCTGCAGATTTTTTAGTGGAGTATATAAAAATCCCATTTACAGCATTAGCATACTGCCTTCCACTTAGTAGTCATACAGTAAACATTTTTTTTTGATCAAAGTGAACTTAAACTGAAAGATTCCAAAGAGAAGTCAAAACTAAAAAAATCTATTTTTATATTATATAATGAGTGTTGAAAATTTGTTTGCCATTCTATAAAAAGTCAGTAGCTGTTTTTATATTGGCAAAATGAATGGATTCTTTAAAAAGTGGATTTATGCATAGTAATGATTTACACTAAATGAAATTTGTTGACAGAATGACATAGTACAGAATGTCCTTGATTATATTTTTTATTAAAAAAAACAAACAAAACTCTAAGATATTTCTTTCTATTGCCTCCTTGCTAAAATAATATTCAAAGACATGCATTTGTTTTATGGTTTATTGCCAATCCAACCATCAATATCATTTCATCTCACTTTACTGGCCTCACCTTACTTCAACCTGCTAATTATTTCCTGCAATCTGTTTTATTTATCATGTACAATTGGCAAACAAGATAACTAATTAGTTTATGCATTAATTACTTTTCCACCTGTGCTCCCTCTTAGAGAATCAAGAACAGCAATGGCAGGTAATTAGGACTAACTATAGCTCATTGCCTCTTCCCTGATTGGTTTTCTTTCTAACTCACATGTTCTTTGTTGCCAGATGTGTGTGGGATAACCACACCTTAAGAATAATTTCATCAAATATTGGTCAAGTAAATCTTCACTAGGATTCTCAGTTCCAGCTTATTTTAAGAAGGCAATTTCAGCTTATTTTAAGAAGGCAATTTTGCCCTAGCCTGTTTGCCTCAGTGGATAGAGTATCAGCCTATGGACCAAAGGGTCCCTAGTTTGATTCTGGTCAAGGGCACATACCTTGATTGCAAGCTCCTCCCAGGCCCAGGCCCTGGTCAGGGCTCCTGTAGGAAGCAACCAATGGATGTGTTCCTCTCACATCAATGTTTCTGTCTTTCCCTCTCTCTTCCATTTTCTCTAAAAACCAATGGAAAAATATCCTCAGGTAAGGATTAACAAAAACAAACAAACAAAAAAGAAGGCAATTTTTACATGTACATATAGGTATAGGTATAGTATAGACAAATAGTTATCAAGCAATAAGAATATTTTATATAATATATGAGCAATATATATTAAGCAGTAAAATTATACATATATAATTACATATTATATATACATAGTCATACTGCTTATTTTAATAATTTTCCTTTGAGAATGAAATACATATTAAAATTAAATTAAAGTACATATTTGGATTTTGAAAACAATGGAAGGAAAACTGCCTGTATCTAGAGTTCCTATGATCTAAACTCAAGATGTTTGTTTTTTTCTCAGAGGGGTGCATGTATGTGTGTGTCTGGGTGTGAATAATGAATGTATTTGCATTTGTAGAAGGTCAGAGAACTGGTTGAAATGAATTATATTTTATTAATTAATTACCTTTTGGAAAAAAAACACACAAAAGGACAGCAATACCCATCCATTATCTATATATACATAAAACCTTGTTATGAAAATAGACCAAACAGCGGAACAACTGATCTCTATGATGTGCATGACTACTGGGGGAGCGCACAGGACATGGCGGGCATCGGCAGCAGGTGGCAGAGCATGGAACATGGTGAACATCATCTGAGGTGGGATGGTGGAGCAGGTGAGCAGGGGTGCCAGACCAAGGTGGGGTGCAGATCACTGTCACGAGCCTCTGGTGGTTACTAAAAATTCTTTGCTACCATGTACCGTTGCCCCGCTTGGTGCTCACACCTGCTGCTGGCGCAGGCCCCGCTCGCTCCTGCTGCCATCACCCAGTGCCAGCCCCAATCGCTCAGCACTGTCAGTGGGTGCGAGCCCGATCACCCCTAAGGGCTTCTCCACCTCCCCCTGCTCCTGAGGGGCAATCAGGGAAGCAGCTGCCGTTTGCACCCCTGCTGGCACTGGCCCCAATCACTCCATGCTGTCAGTAAGTGCATGCGGGACTAGCGCCATCAGCATGCGGGAGCAGCAGTGGTGGGAGTGGGGCTGCTGGCAGACAGGGGACCAGGGGCTGCAGCAGGAGGGGCTGGGCAAGGGCATGGAGGATGGGCCGAGACCCACCCCTGTGCCCACCACAGCCTCACACCCCACAGTTCCTTCCAAGGTGCACGAATTTGTGCACTGGGCCCCTAGTAACCATTATAATAAGAAATTTTTAAATTAACCATAAACGTTCTCTTCAACCATCCTCTATTCACATATCTCACAGTAACCACGAATAAAATGTCATATGTAGCCCTAGCTGGTTTGGCTCAGTGGATAGAGTGTCAGCCTGTGGACCCAAAGGTTCCAGGTTCGTTTCCGGTCAAGGGCACATGCCTGGGTTGGGGGCTCAGTCCAATGTGCAGGAGGCAGCCAATCAATGGTTCCTGCTTATCATTGATGTTTCTATCTCTCTCTTCCTCTCCCTTCCTCTCTGAAATCAATAAAAATAATATTTTTTAAAATGTCATATGTAACTTCCAGAACTTTTCCCCTTTTACTTAGGAAGATGATAAACAAGTAGTCAGATCAATACATGCATAAATATCTTTATGTACATATATGCTTGTGTTGCTGTTAAAACCTAATTAAATTACCAGAGGCCTCTGGGAATTAATGTGTAATCTGAAAAAATTGAATTTCTTGACTGAAGGAAACAAGAGCAGAGATCCAGGTGAACCATGGGATGCTGCTTGCGAAGCAAGAACAGGGAAACCCAGTGCTTGGTTTGGGTTCTGAGGATGAACTAAAGGAAGTTTGGATGGGTTCTGGACTGCTTGTTGCTTCCGAGGTGGGGTTAGGAGAAGTGGGACTTAGTAGGGGTGGAAAGTCATTGAGTGTAGCACATTACCTTTTGGGTACCCCCAGTACTAGATGGCCATAGTAAAGCATGTCTGGGGGCATCGCTGGAAAGAAGCAGCAGTAACTCAAAGAGGGGATCTCTGTGGCATTTTCCAGCTGCTGCATGACCTTGGGAGAGTCGATGGTTCCTGGTCATTGGCAGCTGCCTATATCTGCATCTGTGCATACACCCAGCAGGAGCAGGACTGCTTTTTTCTGTATCATCCAGGCAGATGTTCATCACTCCTTCTCAGATTTTTCTCTTATGAGATACATACTTTTTACATATGTAGATATAAAGTATACTCATAGTTTTAATCTACAAAATAGGAAATTAGGTCATATATGTTTTGTGCAATTTACTTTTTATATTTAGCAATCTAAATTCACTCTTCTGAGTATACAAATGTCTATGTTGTTGTTATTTTAAATGGCTATATAATATTAAATGGAAATTTAACTAGTACTTCTTACAATGATTCAATATTTTACATCACCCTGATATATCAAGATATATAAGGTGGAGATTCAGAGATAGCTGCCAACATAAGAAAGGCCCAAACCTGTAGAAAAATTTTATAGAAGTTTATTTGAGCCAAACTGATGATGACATAGGCTCGGAAGCAGGATCTCAAATGCTCTGGAGAACAACAGGTTTAGCCATGTTTTTTGTTGTGTTTTGTTTGTTTTTTAATGTATTTTAAATTAAGGAAGGGGCTTAAGGAAATTTAGAGAAAGCAAGGTGGTGATAAGATTACAAAATAGTTAACAAGATTATGCTCTTTCTTGAGGGTTAATACCCCCTCTGAAGGGTATTACTTCTAGTTTTTTAAAGGTGTGTAACCTAGGTGCACAAGAACAGTGGACAGGCCTGGCCGGTTGGGTTCAGTAGATTGGAGAATCATCTTGTACACCAAAAGGTGGTGGGTTCAATTCCCAAGCTGTGGGTTCCTTCCCTGATCCTCATACATGTGGGAGGCAACTGATCAATGAGTCTCACATCTCTCTCTCTCTGAAAAAAAAAAAAAAATAAGATTAAAAAAAATAAATAAAAATGAGCAATGGTCAGGACTGGTTTAAAAAACCTTCCACTAAAGAAGTTATAAGCCTATGGTGTGACTATGCACTATAACCCGCCCAGTTAGGAATTTATGATCACATCCCCTGTGATGTTCCTTTCCAAAGAACCCCTTTCCCACATATTCAACCCAGCATGTGCTTCTGTGGTATGCAGATTGTTTTGAGCTAAGGGCAACTTTAGCTGTTGCCTATGGAGAAATGTCCACCCTTCACTTAGCTACCTAAAAGAATTTGAGTTAGGGGCCCTTTCCATAATGAGAAATAATCAGAGATAACATTTTTTGACCTACCTATAGGCCAGGAATAACTTTTATTGACTAAACATCTACTTTTATCATTCTGCAATGGGGCCTTTGAAGCTCTTAAGGCACCTTACCTCATCTTTAGCACAGAATATTTTATTCACCTATGTTCCCTCGATGTCTCTGAACCTCTCCTGCACCCTGGGTCTCTATCTTCTGCATGTGGGGTCCCCATATTTATATATGTATTAAATTTGGTTATTTTCTCTTGCTAATCTGTCTCATGTCTACTTTATTATTAGACCAGCCAGGAGAACGTTGAGGATAGAGGAAAGTTTGTTCCTCCCTCATAATCCATATAAACATCCTATATAATAAAGAGTTAATATTCAAATTAACCATCACTCCAACACACAAGATGGCCGCCCCCATGTGGACACAAGATGGCCACCACAAGATGGCCAGCAGGGGAGGGCAGTTGGGGGCGACCAGGCCTGCAGAGGAAGGCAGCTGTGGGGGACCAGGCCTGCAGGGGAGGGCAGTTAGGGGTGACCAGGCTGGCAAAGGAGGGAAGTTAGGGGTGATTGGTCCAGCAGAGGAGGGCAGTTGGGGCAATCAGGCCTGGAGGGGAGGGCAGTTGGTGGCAACCAGGCTGGCAGGGAAGGGCAGTTAGGGGTGACCAGGCCAGCATGGGGAGGGCAGTTAGGGGCAATCAGGCTGGCAGGAGAGCAGTTAGGCATCGATCAGGCTGGCAGAGGAGTGTTTAGGGGGTGATCAGGCTGGCAGGCAGGCGAGTGGTTGGGAGCCAGCAGTTCTGGATTGTGAGAGGGGTCCCAGATTGGAAAGAGTGCAGGCTGGGCTGAGGAACACCCCTTCCATGCATGAATTTCATGCACCTGGCCTCTAGTTTACATATAATTATTATATACTAGAGGCCCAATGCACAAAATTCGTGCAAGAGTAGGCCTTCCTTCTCCCAGCTGCCGGCACCGGCTTCCCTCTGGCACCCAGGACCTGGGCTTTCCTTGCAGCCCCAGCTTTGTCTGGAAGGACTGAAGGATGTCTGGAAGGACATCCAGTCTAATTAGCATATTAGGCTTTTATTATTATAGATAGTATATACACAACAAAAATACATATACATATATTCTTACCACTTCAGCAATTAGTTTAAGTTATAAATTTCTAGATATAATTTACTAAGTGAAAAGATAAATATATTTTAAATTCTGATTAAAATTTAAAAGTGTTGTAGTTATTATATTTCCACCATATGGGAGTCACTCTTTCCCCATATGCATACCAATATTAGATTTCATAAATCTTTTAACTTTTGAAATATGATAGGTGGAAGTGGTCATTAATATAATTTGAATTTTTGAGCACTAAGAAGTTTAGCACATTTTCATGTTTATTATTTAATTATTTGCATGTTTTCTTCATCCACTTGCCTTTTATATCCCACCAAAGAAACTTGAATTTCACAGAGATAGTTTGGGTAGCCTCCTTACTTCCTGAGCAGTAGAGAAATGCAGACATTCAAAGAAAACAACCTCAGATCAAATACTCAAATTCTTTCTCTGTGGTTTGTCTTTCACTGACCATAACCAGCGGCAAAGTTCATTGTAGGATGGATGCCAAGAACAGGGTGTTCTAGATTTGATTTCACCACTGCACTGACTTAGGGTGCAAATTCAGTTTCTCCATTTCAGAGTGGACCTGATACAAATTGTTTTACATAACAGGAAACCATATGATAAAATAAGATTAGAAATGTGACTTGATTCAGTGATGATATATTTTAATTATTTCAATTATAATTTCTGTTATAAATTATGTATAATTGTATTGGGTACCATGCCGTAGACCTAATAGGAAGCTCTAAAGTTCTCAAATCAAAGTCATTTTCTATAAATTGAGTTTTCTCCCTGGCTTATTGCACAGTAAGTTCATATGTTTGTCTATTTATGAATATTTTATTTAGGAAATCCATATTTTATTTGTTCTAATACTGAAAAAATTTTATTATTTCAAATATATATATATATAACTGATGGTATATATAACAATTGTGTAAATGCATATAACAATTACCATAAATAGTAAATTGAATACAAACCTGTTGTTTTACTTAAAAATGTTTCTTTGCAACTAAACTATTTTTTTCTAAATGACTCAAAATTCAGATTGTTAAGTTAAAAAAAATCACACTATGATTTTTACTAGATTTGCATAAAATCTAAAAAGGGAAGAGTGGCTTATCATATTTAATTTTTCCATCTGTGGATTTGGTATTTTTCTCAATTTTAAAATGTTCTTTAAACTATTCAGCCAAAGCATTCAGATTAATTCAGTTTAGAAGAGTTTTTGTTATTGTAACTTCCAAGCATTTGTTGTTGTTATTGTTGCTCCTGTTATAAATGGAAACTTTTCCCACATTATGTTGACTAAATGATTATTGTTTACATAATACATCAAGCTTTGTACCTTTGTGATACATGTAGACAAAACCAAATTTACATTTAGTTCCAACAGTTCCCATTCTCTTGAAATTTTCAGGAAGAAATTTTTGTCATATACAAATAATGGTAATTTTATATTTTCCTTGATGTTAATCATACATGCTATTTCAGTTTTGTGCTTTATTTCATTGCTAGATAACCCTTAACAATATTGAATAACAGTGGGCATCCTTTGCCTCATTTCAATGGGATTGCTGCTGTACTTTCAAAATTATAAATGATCTTCTGTGTTAATTGCAGTGATTATACTAAAATCCTTTCTACTTTTTTCTTTGTCCTGGAAAAAAGGTAAAGCATGGTAATCCCATGTAATGTTGAGGTTTGAAAGTACACATTGCTAAAACTATCAGTCTAGTGCTGTCACAGGGTTTGGAGTTTCTGGGTCATGTTTTAACTGCCTTGGTGCCTTTATTCAGCCTTTTTCTTCTACCTAAGAGAGTGTTCCTGGTTAGTTTCTGTACTTCCTTCAAAACGAACCTCTGCACTATCTTCTCCAAAAAGCCTTCATGGGTAGGTTGTTTCCCTTACCCAGTCTGAGACTAGAGCAGAATAATCCCTTCATGGGCCGAATCCTTTTACAAAAACATAGATCTAACCATGCAATTAGCGCACGACTTTGGTTTTCACATCTGTTCCTATGTTCCATGGCCTCTTTGAGGAAAAGGACTTCATGTTATTCAATGATATATATCCAGCGACAACCGCAGTACCCAACAAAATATGTTTAAAGAGCAACAAGTGATCCTGACAATGATATGTTAGAGTTCAGAAGGTGATTCAAATATATTATGTACCATTTGTTATGCATTTCCACTCTAGTAAGTACAATTCATCTCTCTTTAGATGGTCTGTATCCCAACTTCTCACATTAATGAAAGAGGTTTTCATGAGTTTAGTACTTACAATATGCTCAGTGCTTTGGAAAAATAATCACACCCTCATGACAAATCAATAAAGAAAGCATTATGATTTTTCTTTTTAGATTCCACATATAAGTGATAAATGAGTTATACGGTATTTCTTTCACTTAGCATAATGCCACTTAGGGTTCATCCATGTTGTCAGAATGGCAGGATTTCCTTCTCTTTTATGGCTGAATAATACTCCATTATATAATAATATTTCCATTATATGTATATGTACACAGATAACATTTTCTTTACTCATTCACCCCTTGGACATTTAGGTTGCTTCTATGTCTTAGCTACTATAAATAAGGCTTAAATGAACATAAGGGTGCTAGTGTGTTTTCAAAATAGTGTTTTTATTTCCTTTGGATACCAAGGAAATAAATAATACCTAGAAGTGGAATTGCTGGATCATATGGCAGTTGTATTTTTAATTTTTTGAGGAACCTTTATACTGTTTTCCATGGTGGCTACACCAATTTCCATTCCCAACAGTGCATGAGGATTCCCTTTTCTCCACATTGTCACCAACACTTGTTATTTCCTGTCTTTTTTTATAATAGCCATTCTAAAAGGTATGAGTTGATATCTCATTGTGGTTTTGAGTTGTATTTCTCTGCTGATGTTGAAGATCTTTTTCATGTACCTATTGGCTATCATATGTCTTTGGGAAAATGTCTATTCAGATCTACTCATTTTTAACTGAATTATTTGGGTTTTTGTTGTTGATAAGCATGATTTTGAACTTATAAGTACGGAAACAGGGACTCAGAAGGTCTTTGTGAGTTAGAGAACTTGGATTTGAACACAAGTTTTTTTCTGACTTCAAAGCTGAGTCTTGGAACCCCTCTGCTGTACACTCTTACTCTAAATAAGGCAAACTTTACAGCAAAGCAAAGGACTGCTCAGAGTTCACAGAATAAACTAGTGCAGATGGAGGTCTAGAGAAAACCTCTTAAGTGCTTGGGATGTAAGAGTGCACAAGCCAAAGGCAAACAACATTTACAATAAATATATTCTTTGGGGTTGTATAGAATTTATCATGTACTGGGCTCCAAGCAAAAAAGCTGAGATAATATTAAATCAAGTGCACCACACAAAAGGCTTTCATTTGTGAGGCTAAACTACTACCCCAGAATTTTTTTTTTAATTTCTATTTTAGCCCTAGCTGTCTTTGCTCAGTGGTTAGAGCATTGGCCTGCAGACTGAAGGGTCCCAGGTTTGATTCCAATCAAGGGCACATGCCCGGTTTGTGCACTGGATCCCCAGTGGGGGGCACGCAGGAGGCAGCTGATCAATAATTCTCTCATCATTGATGTTTCTATCTCTCTCTCCCTCTCCCTTCTTCTCTGAAATCAATAAAAATATATATTTTTTTAAAAATTCTATTTCAAAAGTTTCTATTTTAACTTCAATAGGTGCATGACTTAAAGTAAAATTAGCTTTATTGTCTTTCTAAAACCTACATAGGAGATTCTTATTAGATCCTTTAAAACCACTATTCCAACTGTGAGAGACAGAATTGCCCCGGTACTATTCAGAATTGACCTAATATTTGGGTTTAAGACAGTCAGGCAAAGGAAACTTATCTTCTCAACAATTCAGTTTTGTTTTTGGTTTAAATTTACCAGTAGGAATGAAATTGTCTTATTTCAGCTGACCTTCATATTTTTATTTTCTCAACTTAATCCCATTTCTTCTCTGTAAAGTAACTGCTTTTTAGAACAAGTTGGATTTTCTTTCTGCCAGTCAGTAAATTAACTGAAACATCCTGAAATACCACTATTTTTCAAGTTCATGTTCTTTCTATTTTTAATTTGCTATGGAATATTTTTCCCCCACTAACTCCTTCTAGCACTTCCTAGGAACAGACGGAACTTTGTTGAAATCTTTGCTCGGTTATTTTATTCCACCTACTCTTTATAGAAAATGAGAATAATACTGCTCTTGATGCTATTTTACATTATCTCCAGTGTATGATGTTCTTCTTTTGTTTTACACGTACTAACTTTCTTAGACTTTACTTTCACACTCAGACTGCATCTAAGATACTATCTACTTAGTTTTTATCCTCGACCTGTCCACAAATCCTCAGAGGAACAAAAGATTGTCCTGTTGGTCAGATTCAGATTCAATCCCCAGCCTTGTCTCTTTTAATGGAGCTAAGTGAAAATGTTTAGCTTGGGGAAAACAAGGCTAAGGGAATGATGGATATTTTTAAATATGTAAAGGTTGCTATACAATAGAATAGACTCATTCCATGATTCTGTAAAGTTGGTCAGGATGCAATTTACCAGGAGGCATTTTTAATACACACACACACACACACACACACACACACACACACACACACACACACACACACACACATACTGAGTGGCCAGATTATCATGACCACCCCATCAGTACTTCGTTGGGCCACATTTTGCCTTCAATACTGCAGCAATTTTTCTTGGCATTGACTCCACAAGATGTTGAAAGGTGATGCGAGGAATCTGACACCATGCCTGATGAATAACACTGTCCAGTTCTGTGAGATTGGATGGCTGTGGAACCAGCTGCCTGATGGCTCTTTTAACTTCGTCCCACAAATGCTCAATTGGATTGAGATCTGGTGATTGTGGGGGCCACCTAAGCAAGGTAAAGTCTCTCTCATGTTCATGAAACCACTCCTGCACAATATGAGCACCGTGGCATGGCGCATTGTCTTGTTGGAAGAGGCCATCTCCATTGGGATACACCATCAACATGATAGGATGAACTCGATACTTAGGTATGTTGTGCTATTCAGACGTTGTTCCACATGAATTAAAGGGCCCAAATCATGCCAGGAAAACATGCCCCCACCAGCTGGAACGGTTGTACTCATGCATGTGGGGTGCATGCTTTCATGCTGTTACCGCGAAATTCTCACTCTGCCATCTGCATGATGCAACTGGAAACGTGATTCATCGGACCACATGACTTTTTTTCCAATTCCCGACTGTCCAATCCTTGTGTTCCTGTGCGAATTGGAGACGTTTTATCTTGGTAACTTCAGACAGCAAAGGTGTTTGAACAGGCCTTCGGCTTCCATATCCCATTTGATGCAGTGTACGGCTAATTTGCTTACAAACGTCAGGTGGTCATAATAATCTGGCCATTCAGTGTATATATATATTGATTGATTTCAGAGAAGAGGGGAGAGGGAGAGAGAGAGATAGAAACATCAATGATGAGAGAGAATCATTGATTAGCTGCCTTCTGCATGTCCCACACTGGGGATCCAGCCCAAAACCCAGGCATGTGCCCTGACTGGAAATCGAATCTCCCAGACCTATGACCTCCTGCTTCACAAGTGGATGCTCAACCACTGAACCACACAGACAGGCAGGGGGAGGAAATTTTTATTGGACACTATGAAAGAGCAATAGGAGCTATAAAAGTGCGATACGCTGCCTCTGTAAACACACGTTGTCAGCATTGACGTGTTCAGACCCCTTGCTTGGATAGACTGCTTTTCACAGATTCTTGCATCTAAGGAACAGATGAGTTTGGACAGGGCTTCTGCCCAGCTTTGTCTCTGCTTGCCTGTGTTTCTCTCTCATTTTCTCTAACTGCAGACCAGAGCTCTCCATGTGGGAGAGATTGTGGATGCAGCCAGCCTGCAGCATAACAATCCAGTAATAAGAGTTTATCTTTTCCCCCAGTGTCCATATTTCTTTCCAGGTAAAGACCCTGCTGTAGGCATGAAATGCTTGGCCTCTCTGACTCTAAGCCTGCTTCATTCAATAGCTGCATCTTAGTCTTGCATGTGGATATGTTGATCGTTAGAGGAATTCTGCTTGCGATTTGAGTTTTACAAAAATCATCGTTTTACCAGGAAGTGCCTCTCAGAGGAGATAAGGGAAGTATGTATTTTTTATGAAGATTTTCAGGAACCTTGTGATTAGACTCATTCAGCTAGGGCCAACAGACTAACCACAATCTTTCTGGGACCCCTGGTGGCACCCAGATATGTTTAGTTGTCAATCATCTCTTGACCCTCCCATTTTCCCTTTCCTTGACATAAAAGAAGCCTGAACTCGGTACTTTCTTTAGATGGATATGAGGCACCACTAAGTCTCCCATCTTCTTGGTTGGGGCCTTCTTGATCAATAAACCTTTCCTTACTTCAAACCCTGACATTTTGAGTTTTGGCTATTAGGAGTATTGGGTACATGGACTCGGTAACACTGCTTGGTTCTGAGCTGACTCTTTAAACCAGTCGTTATTGCCAGTGGCCTGGATGGTAAAGTTGGCTGAGACTTGTCCGTATGTAGCTGAGAAGAAGGGGTAAGGCTATGATTAAAAGACTTCCAGGAGCATGGCTCAGGGAAGATGGATGCCAAGGAGATGAAAGCAACATAGACCAGAATAAAGAAGGCAGAGTGATATTTCCACACACAGCTAAAATACTAATATAAAAAAATATTTTTTTTTTGTTAGAACTGGAAAATACTCAATTGTTCTTTGGGACAGTCACAATAATTCAGAAGCACCATTAGCATCTGTTTTCAAATGATTACAATCTGTGTAAAACACTTTAGGTGTGAGAATTAATTCTCATCTTTGTTTTACTTAAACTCCTTTAAAAATGTTTCCAAGTTTTTACTTCCCTGTGTGCCACATACATGCTGGATGTAGGCCCAAGACTGAGAGCCATTTTCTGAAACTATGAGCTTCTGCTTGGTCAACATAGGGAAAACAATATGCAATCCATCTGAATATTTTGGTTTTCCTCACTAGGAAATATAGCACTTTGCTTTCCAGTTAACAAATGAATTATTAAGACATGACACTATTTGTGAGAGTTTAGGGCTTTGATTGACATTTAGTAGATTGAGAATTTGATATGAGCAGAGTGAGAAAGTTTGACTTCGAGGTCCCAGGGTTCCTGATAAGCAGTTGGGTGGAAAGAAGGACAAAGTGATTGACATAGGTGGGGCGCAAAGGGGGTAGACAAACAAACAAGCAAACAAAAACCTGTGAGGAGTGTTTAGTGTAACAGTTCTTGACTGATAAGCTATTTTTTAACAACTGCAAAGGGAGACTTTTTAAAAGAAAGTTCCAATTAGCTTTTGCTGAAAAGTGCCCAAATTTGTATTTAAGGAATACACGAGAACTACCAAATCTGTTAATAGTTTCAATGGTATCAGGGAAATATTAGCCATATGGAATGGGGGTGGATTACTTACTTTATTTTTATGGTTGATAGTGCTGTCGGCAAAACACAGGAAGTTTTGCGACTATAAAAAGCTAGTTACACAAGAAACATAATTTGTTTACTGTTTTTGGACCAATTTCTAATATGAGAAACTGTTAATCCATTAAAATACTATCTTTTACTTGGCAATAGATAAATACATAAACCCCCTTAGATTATTTTTCTTGCTATTCACTAATATTAGCGGGTTTGTTGGAAGTGGGGGCTGAATGGAAGTGGGATGGGGTATGATGTCCATAGATGTAAGTACCATTATTTACTTGTTTGTGTAACTAAAATCTAATAATTGGCCATTTAACCTGAAAGAAAAGCAGAAATTGCAAGGCACAATTGTGATTTTAGTAGAAAGGTTTTGGATTGTTATTTTAGAAGGCACATAAAATCATCTAGAGCTCTGTCTATATAAGCAACAGTTTTGCACAATTCTATTTTTCAAAGTAATAGACTCAATATCCTTCAGTACTATTAGATTCCCATAGGGCTTCAGTGTTCCACTTTTTTTTCATAGAGGTGAGCCTCTACAAATGACTCTACAACACTTCTAAGAAAAGACCTTAAACAAAACCTTATAAATGGTTTGTCTCTTGGTATTTTGTATGGATCTGACCTGAGTTACCTAGGCCTTCACCCTTCTATTGCAGGGTAACTTGGATGTCTCTGGAGATGTGGCTTGTGTTGGGTTCAGAACATACTCTGTATCAAAGATGCCAAATAGAGTTTCAGTGATCCTCAGGTTTCATTCAATTGGCATGAAGAAAAGCTTGATTCATAGCCTCTGAAATATGGAGGGTTCAGGGGAACCTTTTGGTCTGTAGCTGACCTTAGTCTAGGCAAAAAGTTAATGTATAACCCATCTATATATATATATAAAAGCCTAAGCGACTGTTACGACCAAACAACCAGACGACTGGACAACCAGCTGGTAGCTATGACATACACTGACCACCCAGGGGCAGATGCTCAACGCAGGAGCTGCCCCCTGGTGGTCAGGGTGCTCCCACAGTCAACCTTCCACGGTCCCTCCCCCTGATCAGCCCTGATCTTAGGCCAGGCCGAGGGACCCCGCACCTGTGCACAAATTTGTGCACTGAGACTCTAGTCCTATATAATAAAAGGCTAATATGCAAATCAATTGAATGGCGAAACGACCAGTCACTATGATGCGTACTGACGACCAGGGGGCAGATGCTTAATGCAGGAGCTGCCCCCTGGTGGTCAGTGCACTCCCACAGGGGGAGCGCTGCTCAGCTAGAAGCCAGTTTCATGGCTGGTGAGTGCAGCGGCGGTGGTGGGAACCTCTCCCACCTCAGCAGGAGCACTAAGGATGTCCGACTGGCGGCTTAGGATGTGGGAGCAGGCCTAACCTGTCAGTCAGACATCCCCCGAGGGCTCCTGGACTGTGAGGGGGTGCAGGCCAGGCTGAAAGACCCCCACCCCCGAGTGCATGAATTTCGTGCGCTGGGCCTCTAGTGGTATAATATTTGTGGCTGGACAATGATGAGGGGTTGTTCTATATTCTCTTTTTATTCTGATATATTAAAAGTTTTGACATCTGGAGGAACCAAGATGGCGGCATGGTTAAACAACTAATCTGCTGCCTCGCACAACAATTTCAAAAATACAACTAAAAGACAAAACGTCTACCACCTAGAACCACGGGAAAGCTGGCTGAGTGGTAGATTTACAACTAAGGGGAGAAAGGAGCACAAACGCTGAAAAGCTGAGTTAGGGAGGCGTGCGAATCGGGCTGGCGGCAGGCGACTGGGTGCGTGGTTTTTCTTCAACCCGCAGGGAGACAAGCTCCTGATCACTCTGAACTCCAGTTTCTGGGGACACTTGGGGGACCCAGACACCTACGGGGAGAAGCTGGACTCTCGGCCATCGGGTCGGAAAGTGAGAGTGACTTTTTTGCAGAGGTGCGCCCAGCAATCATTGTTTTACTGCGCTGGAGCGCGGGGCGCAGAGATTTGGAAACGTGGAAAGGCAGAGACGGCTGACGCCAGCCACCGCCATTGGCCACACCCCAGCCTAGTGACACCCTGAGACCCCTGCCCAGCCCTGAGACACCGCCCCGCACATTCTACAAACCCGCCCAGGCTCCACACATCGGCTTTTGCATATAAATGGCCTGTTCTGTGGCAGCTTAACCAAATAAACTGCAGCTCCAGTCAGACTGCTCCAAAACCGCCCAAGCAAAGGAGGAGAAAACTAGTTCTTGCTGTAGCTCCTGCTGGGGGACACACAGTACACAAGGGTACACCAAGAGTGTCCACCTCAGGTAACTGGGAGGCTGACCCATTGAACCAATAGGACATCTAGTACACAAAGCTACCCTACCAACTCAGGGAAGCAGAGAAAATGAGGAGGCAAGGAAACAGATCACAAACCAAAGAAATGGAGGAGAACAAGTGACTGGACATAGAGTTCAAAACCACGGTTATAAGGTTTTTCAAGAATTTTATGGAAAAGGCCGATAAATTCAATGAGACCCTCGAGGATATGAAAAAGGACCAACTAGAAATTAAACATACACTGACTGAGATAAAAAATATTATACAGAGACCCAAAAGCAGACTAGAGGATCGCAAGCATCAACTCAAAGATTTGGAATACAAAGAGGCCAAGGACACTCCTCCAGAGAAGCATGAAGAGAAGAGAATTCAGAAAGTTGAAGATAGTGTAAGAAGCCTCTGGGACAACTTCAAGCGAACCAACATCAGAATTATGGGGGTACCAGAAGAAGAGAGAGAGCAAGATGCTGAAAACCTATTTGAAGAAATAATGACAGAAAACTTCCCCCACCTGATGAAAGAAATAGACTTTCAAGTCCAGGAAGCACGCAGAACCCCAAACAAAAGGAATCCAAAGAGGACCACACCAAGACACATCATAATTAAAATGCCAAGGGCAAAAGACAAAGAGAGAATCTTACAAACAGCAAGAGAAAAACAGTTAGTTACCTACAAGGGAGCTCCCATACGATTATCAGCTAATTTCTCAACAGAAACCATGCAGGCCAGACGGGAGTGGCAAGAAATATTCAAAGTGATGAATAGCAAGAACCTACAACCAAGACTACTCTACCCAGCAAAGCTATCATTCAGAATTGAAGGGCAGATAAAGAGCTTCACAGATAAGAAAAAGCTAAAGGAGTTCATCACCACCAAACCAGTATTATATGAAATGCTGAAAGGTATTCTTTAAAAAGAGGAAAAAGAAGAAGAAAGATAAAAAATTATGAACAACAAATACATATCTATCAACAAGTGAATATAAAAGTCAAGTGAATTAAAAATCTGAGGAAAAGAATAAACTGGTGAACTTAATAGAATCAGAGGCATAGAATGGGAGTGGATTGATAATTCTCAGGGGGAAAGGGGTGTCTGTGTGGGGAGTACGGGAAGAGACTGGACAAAAATCATACACCTATGGATAAGGACAGTGGGGGGGGAGGTAAGGGGAGAGGGAGGGTGGGAACTGGGTGGTGGGGAGATATGGGGGGGGGGAAAGGAGTAACAATTGTAATCTGAACAATAAAGATTCATTAAAAAAATAAATAAATAAAATAAAAGCTGCAAAAAAAAAATAAATAAAAGTTTTGACATCTTCTAACACTGATAAAGAGTCACCAAGTTGCCTTTAATTGGAAATTTCTGAAAAGCTAAAAATTTTTTTCTAATATTTAATCACAACCTAAATGTACATGAATATTTTGTCATCATTGAGTGGATAGATACTGCATTCAGATTAGGAAACAAAATATTTCCAGCATCCTGGAAGCCCTCCTAGTTTACTAGGACAACTACACACACACACACACACACACACACACACACACACACACACTCTACAGTTTCTACTTTTTTCTCTCTGGTCTTTTTCACTCAACATTATATTTGTGAATTATTCATGTTGTTGCATGGAGTAGTAAGTAGTCTGTTCATTATTTGTGCTATATACTATTTCATTTTGTGCAAATATTCCAAAAATATACTTATCTGATTCAGCTATTGATGAGGATTTGGAGAGTTTGTAGTTGCTGCTGCTCTTGTATATTCTTGGGGAGCATCTGTACTCTTTTCTGTAGGACATGGACTTAGGGTTGGATTTCTGGGTTGTAGGATGGCTATACATTCAAAATTAGGAGATCTACAAACAGGCCATCCAGACCAGGCCAACACTCCTATTAATCGGTGTAGCAGAATTCCCAGGGTGTCTAAGTCATTGCTGCTCAATACCCTCACCAAGGTAATGCTAAATGTAATAATCCCAGATTACAGGTGGGAAAAGAGTTCATCTCTCTATCCACTTGTGTGTAATGAACACCTGATACACAGAAGTCATTGTATTAATGCACTTATTCGGAGGTTATTATACACTGATCACATGTGTTTCCACAGAAACACTGTTAACTTTAGGCCTTTCGCCTTTCTTAACTAATTTAACTTAGTTTCTTTTTCCTAACTGATGTAGGAATTAAAAATTTCTGTAAGTATAATTCACTGTAGAAAATTAGAAAAGTTTGATAAAATAAGATAATTAATCCTTTGAATTTTCTAATTTTCAAGTTTAATGAGCTACCATGAAACTCTTAAAGGGACAAGGGATCTCATTTGCTCTAAAATATACTCCTTATTCCTTAGCACAGTCCTGCATGATCAGATCCCTGCCTCAATGCTTTTCATCTCTGCTTTCATTCTCTGTGAACCACTTCTTTTTCTAGGAATATACCAGGCTCCTTCCCATTCTGTTTCTTGAGCATCACTCTTTCTGTTCCTTCTTCTGAGGGAGTATTATGCATCCTGCTGTATAAGACAGAAAAGCATAAGAAAGGATGTGTGACAATCAAATGTCACACAGGAAAGCCAAACTCAAGCCCACACCTCTGTCTTCCCGTGCAGTTATTTAAGCATTCTACTCTCTTACCTTTCTTTTCCCTGATAAAGATTTTCCAGACCTCCAAAAATTGGGTAAAAAGTTTTCTCATTTGTGTTCTCCTACCAGATCATGTAATACTAATGTATTCCACTGGCTTGTATAGTGTTACCTGTATTAGATTTTAAGATAGTTGAGGGCAGAGACTGTCTTTTTCTTTATTACATCTAGAACAGCTACAACCAAGTCATGCATTGCCTCATCATCTGCTTTTACTTTCTCTGTTACTTACTCCCTGAAATTATGTCAGTTATATGTTTGCTTACTTTTAAATTATTGGTCCTACCCTGTGAGAACTGGGGTTTTACTGGGTTGTATACCACTGCTTCCTTAGCATTCACAACTACGCTAGGTACATAGCAAATCCTCAATGAATCATTTAAATGAATCAATAACGGGCATTAATATATTAAATGGGTAAATGTACTATATAAATCCATATTTGTATTCCTTACTAAGGCCCTAGATTGTATCCTCATGAAATTCGGGTAAATCCTTGAAGGAATGGGATTTGCAGGATTGTTTACTTTTTCTAAAAGGAAACAGGTAGTAGTCTTCCAGTTCTTCAGAGGTCTTATGTCTGAGTCTGACATATGAGAGTCTTGTTTAACATTAAAATATTAATTATTAAATTAGTTCTGTTTAAGTAATTCTCACCGGGAAAGCATACTAGTGAAATCCATCAGGCTTTCTAATTGTGATGAGATCTCCCTTCTTGGGATAGACACAGGCATTTCATGTGAACATTTTGTACTAAGAGGCATGTAAGGGGCTGTTGGATGTGTCATAAATTCCTTCAATGTTAAAATGCCCTCAAGTACTACTTCATGTTTGCCTATTGCCCCATATCACTGGGAAATAAGGGACGCAAAATTTTTGGACTCCAATGAAAGCATTACTGGGCCTTGGGGATTGGTCCATTTCCCCCATGTTTTCAAGGGAAGTGATGAAATAGTCATTTTTTGAAGGCTTGATATAACTTCAGCTGACTAGTGAAGCTATAAAAGCTTGACAAACAACAATAAAGAGAAGGGAGTGGGACTGTTAGTTTAGGAAGAATGTTGCAAACACCTCTCTATGGAAAGATTGATGCAACTAGGAAGGACTTCTTTGGAAAGTAGAGGATTGAAAACAATAACACTTATATATACTTATTTCTAGCAGTACAACATTATTTCATTATAATCAATTCTGTTTTATAACAAGGTTATTTTTCCTCAACTTAGCTTTCCAGCCTATAAAGTAAACCCAAAATAATTTTAGTTGATTGAACTTTTTTTTTTATTAAAAATAAAGAACAATGAAACAAGATAAATAATTCACCAAATCAACATTTGGTTGCCAAACTACATAGCACATATCAGAAACAAAATAACATTTTTTTTTCTGAATCTTTGTTATCTACGATTGGTTGAAACCATGATGTGGAACCTGTGGTTATGAAGGACTGACTGCAGGTAGACCTACAATGTTTGCATCTGTATTGAACACATGGATACTTTATTTTTGTCATTATTTTCTAAATAATACAGAATAACAACTATTTTCATAGCATTACTTTTATTGGGTATTATAAGTAATCTCATAGAGAGGACAATGTATACAAGAGGATGTGCATAGGTTATAGGTAAACTAGAGGCCCGGTGCACAATAATCATGCACTGGAGGGGTTTCTCAGCCCAGCCTGCTCCCTCTCCCAGTCCAGGGCCCCTCAGGGGATGTCCTCCTGCCGACTTAGGCCCATTCTCCACAAAGATCAGGCCTAAGCTGGCAGTCAGACATCCTTCTCACAGTCCGGGGCTCTCTCAGTCCGGGATCCCTCACACCTTATTGATTGTCGGCTTCTGGTTGAACTGTGCTCCCCCTGTGGGAGCACAATAACCACCAGGGCGCAGGTCCTGTATTGAGTGTTTGACCACTGGTGGTCAGTGCACATCATAGGGACCAGTCGTTCCACCATTCGGTCTATTTGCATATTAAGGCTTTATTATATAGGATACTATGCTGTTTTATATAAGTGATTTGCACAATCCATAGATTTTGTTACCCACAAGGGGTCCTGGCACCAAAACTCCCATGAATACCGAGGGATTACTGCAAAAATCAGTCCCTGTTTATATATATTTGCACACATATAGAAAACAAAAGGACTAGAAAAATGTATACTAAAATATTAGCTGTGGTCATCTCTGAGGAGTAGAATTATGAGTGATACTTATTATCTTTTTTAGATTTGATGTTTATTTTCCTAACATGTTAATGAATGCAACTAATTTTAAGCTCACACAGGTATCTTTAATACTGTTGTAGGGTAGGCATTGGATTGATACAAACCCGGCTGGTGTTGCTCAATGGTTGAGCATCAACCTATGAACCAGAAGGTCCCGATTAGGTCCTGGTTTGATTCCTGGTCAGGGTACATGCCTGGGTTATGGGTTCCTTCCCCAATAGGGGGCATGCAGGAGGCAGCCAATCAATGATTCTCTCTCATCATTGATGTTTCTAAATCTCTCGCCCTCTCCCTTTCTCTCTGAAATCAATAAAATATATTTTTTTAAAAATTTTGCCCCAAAGAAGTGACTAGATAGTTGCATGCTTGTCTGCCACTTTGTGGACACTGAGAGACCTGAGAAAGTGTGGAATTCCTTTTCAGTTTAATTGACCCATCATCCAAGGAGCAGGATGAAATCCTAAGGAAAGACCTTTGGAGAGACAATAACCAAATGCATGCTAACTATGAGTATCTTACATTAATGTCCAGAGGAAATGGAAACACTCCAGGAAGGGGCCAAAGCCACATGAATAAGAAACCAGGATGCTTGAAGGAAAAGAGACAAAGGCCTGGGAGAGAGAGGAAAGAGCAAGCAAAGAAATCCTGGGGGAGACTTAAGGTGCTTGTGGCTCTTCAAATTACATATAGCTTTATTTTCACACAGGGTTAAATTTAGCTGCCAGAAATGAATCTACTCCTTCCCTCCTCCCCGTTCTTAATGAAATAGTATTAAATTTATTTCAGCAGGCTGTCTGACCTATTCAGTATTGTTATGAGCTGATGAAAATTCATCATTAGCCAATGATAGCCCCTGCTTTATCCTCGCTCCCATTTAAAGCCTGAGTACACACAGCTGCAGCAATCATGTCTAAAGTCAGGCGTGCCAATGGCAAGTCTCCCTCTACTAAGATTAAAACTTGGCCTCTGTTTCCACAGCCCAGAGTCACCCGTCAGAGTCACCTTTCCAAGTGAAGAGACATTCCTTCCATCAGAGAGGTGTGTTAATGTCCCTGGAACCAGACACACTCTGGCTCTGACCTCATCTGTCCCCACAGGCTAATCAGAACCAGACAGGATCTGAACGTAAAGGCCATACGGAAGAGTGATTGGTGCCCATGACTCATTACCTGAATCATGCCTTTCCTTGTAGGCAATTGAGACTTCAGCAGAGATTATTTCCCCAAAAAAAAAAACCACTGCATCCTTCACTTCCCCACCATTGTCACCATATGGCATTTCAGTAGTCTGCTCTACTGAAATCTAGCAGAAAATGCAATGTTTGGCACTTGAGTCAGAAGACCTGGGATGAGTTTAAAATGCTGATAACTGAGCTCCAGCCTGTGCCCACTGAATCTGAGTCTGTGGAGCTAGTACCAGACAACCTGGAGCTTAGCAAACTCCTCAGCTGATTTTGATGCAACCACATTCAAAATGCCACTGACAAATTGGTTAAGAATATGGTGTCCAAGGAACACAGGTCAAAGACCTGCTTGATGTGTGAATTTTGGAAAATTACTGTGTCAGAGCCTCAGGGTTTTTTTTTTTTTTATCCATAAAACCAGGATATGATTACCTGAACTCCTACTACAATTGTGGATTCAACTATTTATAAATCACTCAATCACATAGCAGGTCAATAAGGGTTAGTTACTCTTATTCATATAGATGATAATAACATTCTTTATGTATATGGCAGCTTGGTGAAAATAAAAAGGATGGATTTTAGAATAAAACTGAATTCAAATTCCAAATGTGGTATTTGGGGCTATCTAGAGACCAGGACAAACTCCTTTAAGAAAAATGTATTGACTGAGTGCATAATGTTACAAGAGCTCTTCCAAATCTTCAGCATATAGTGAAGAATGGGATTTATCATCAGTTGCTTACTCTTATGGTGTATCCCTTTTAGTAAGGAAATAAGTAAATAACACACACACACACACACACACGCAAAATAGATATTGAACAACTAAGAAAAGAAAACCAATGCTGTATTTGACTAGAACGTATTAGAGCTAAATAAGTGATAACTTTGGATAAGGTAGCCCAGATCATTCTCTAAAGAAGTCACATTTGAGCAGATCATAAATGATAAAGAGGCAGCTGTGTGGAAGAAGGTTTGTGGTACATGCACTCAATATGGCTAAACACTGGTGATGTTATACCTTAACTACTTGGTTAAGGTAGTGTTTGCCATGTGCTGTGGAAGTGAGTGAGTAGGTTCAGTTCACTTTCAGCAATATTATACTAAAATATCATTCAAACGACAAACAAGCAAGAAGAATTCAACAACAAAAACAGTGTTGGGTATAAACCCATAGAACAAAATTCCCATCTCGAATTACACTTTGGATGACCTTGAACTTACACAAAATAAGTCTCTTTATTATCATCATAAAACCCCAGACAAGCTATTTCCTGATCTTATTGGGGCTTGTTGAAGTGGAAATCCATGTCATTCTTAAGGCTCTTTCTTGCTTTTCATCAGTTCAAGTGAAATGATATGTTCCTCCTGCTCAGCACTTATTCAGGACATAGTTGGACAAACCACAAATACGGTCTTTCACCACAGAGGCCTCACCTCGGGGTAGACATCCAGATGTCACCTGCATGCATAGCAGAAGCCAGGTGAAACAGGCCGACAGTCAAGAAAACCTGATAAACTTCACAAACGCCAAAATCTCACTTATGAATGTACTTCTTATCTGTCCTTTTATAGACTCAACCAGCCCTATCATTTTGAAAAATTTAAGTAGCTTTTTCCCCCACAACTGTTGAATTATGTCTTAAAAGTCCTAGGTCAATAGTTCTCAACATTTAGAGGGTATTGGAAACCCTTGGAAGTCTAGTTAAAGCATAAATTGCTGAGCCCCATTCTAGCACGTCTGATTCCGTAATTCTAGCATGGAGCCCACGAAATTGCATTTTTAGCAAGTCCCCAGCTGATGCTGATGCTGCTGGTATGAATATTACTACTGCTCTACATAAATCATTTGATGCTAAAGTTTTGTTTTTTTATCGGGGGGGGGGAAAAAACTACACACACATGGAACACTAAAATGGCCCTTCTGGTGTGGTTCATTCAGTTGATCGAGTGTCATCCAAGTGCACCAAGAGGTCACCAGTTCGATTCCTGGTCAGGGCACATGCCCAGGTTGCAGGCTTCATCCCCAGGAGGGGGCATGCAGGAGGCAGCCCATTGATGTTTTTCTCTCATTATCAATCTTTCCACCTCTTCTCCCTCTCTTTTCCTCTCCCTCAAAAATAAAAACACCTTTTAAGAAAATGAAAAGTGTGACTTTCATATTTTACTGAATTTAAGTTTTCAGAGATTATAGCTTTCAAAAGATATATGTGACAGATGACATTGGGGAATGGAGATGGTAAAAAGGCAAAAGCCCAGTCTCAGTTGGGATAACTTGTGGGGCCAACCCAGTATCTAAGTTCTCTATGGGTTTGGCAAAGGCCTAAGTTGAAATGGGGACCGGGCCATGCTTCCTCAAAATATGGCATTTTGACATACTGAATATTTTTAGTAAAAAATTGAGCAAAATGACAGAGGCAGGAAGGTTGCTAACCTCCTCCCCACTTCTCCATTCTTCCCTGAAACAGTTCATAACACCCTCCTGTGAGAGATGCCCTCACCATACCCAGGGGAAAGGAGCATCCTGGTCTCAGAAGACAAAGGGATGCTCAGAAGAATCTAATAAACAGGCCTTGCTAAGTTTCCTCCAGTGTACTACAAATACCTCGTATTCTTTACCCCATCATAGCCCTCCATGACTGCACACTCTCAATCCAACCTAACAAAATACGTAGGTCTGTTTCGTTGAGTCTTCATTTCCTAATGAAAGCTGCTGTATCACACAAAACTCATATTAAGTAAATTTATATGCTTTCCTCCTGTTAACCTTTGCCAGTTTAATTTTCAGATCCAGCCGGGGACCTAAAAGCGTTGAGAAAAACTTGTTCCTTCTCTATCTACCATGACAACTGCCTTACAGTTCAATTTCTCCCTCTGCCCCATCCTGTGTCTTCTTTGCTCTCCCAAGTGTGTTGATCTCACACTTCTGCATGGAAATGTCTGCCTCAGCCTAGGGATGAGACCTGGTCAATACTTGAATGGGTGGTGACGGTTTTATGTGTTTTTGTTGGTTGCTGTTTAAGGCTGCACAGACACTGAATTCTTGCCACGCTGACAAGAAGTAATTGGTTCAAATCAAATACTACATTACTATATGTTCACAGATCATCCTAGTTTGACTCAAAACAGGCTAAGTCATAATTCTTAGATGGTGGCATTATTTTCACTCATCTTATAATTCTGACAAAACAAAATAAATTTCACATATTACTGTAAACAACTTCCCTGTTGATTTTACTCTGTATAAAGATTCAGCCAGTTTAATTGTTCTCTTTAATTAAAAAAAGAACATTTATGAAAAACTTTTAAGTAATATATTAGGCATATCAATTGATTTTTTTAAATATAAAAATATTTTAATGTTCTAAACAACTCTTGGTGTGCAAATGCCTCTGCCTAAGATATATATACATTTGGTTGGAGAATTTAGTTTGTGCTTTTGAATTGCATTTGTATCTATAATTTGCCTTTCAAAGATACTTTAGCTTATTAAAAATGTTGTTTTATATTCCAGGCAATGTGACCTGTGTGTGACCACCAATCTCCCAAGAGAAGAAGCTGACCTCTGCTATTCTTTCCTCTTTCTCATTTTTCCCCTGAAAGCAGGTGTCACATCTGTCACTACTTGGCCACAGTAGACTGTGCTAATTAACTTATAAATTATGTCCATGTGGCCTTGCCTCTCTCCTGTGAGGCAGCCCTATTTGTTTGTTATGCTACATTGGAACAGGGTTAAAGAGGGCCACCAGTTTTGCATAAACACTGACCTAAATGTTTGGACATTGAAGAACATGTACACTGTTTCTTTGTATTCCCCACTGTGTTTTTCCATATCTAGGGGGCAATTGTACTCGTTGAATGAAGTGAATAGTCAAGGGAAGTTTCTTTGTATATATTGGATATGGCAGTTGAGGGAGCAAAAGAGGTTAGCTATAAGACCTCAGGAAACATGTAATTACTGATGATTTGAAGAACACAAATTTGACCATTATTTTTTCACTGTTGTCACCAATATTTTACTACCCTGTGGCCCACCCTTCAGCACTTTGCTTTGAGTTGGATAATAGTGATCTGATTGAGGGATGTACACTATTGTATTGAGAATAATTGTTGCATTTCCTCTCCAAATGAACAGATTTTAAGCATAGAAATTCCTTTCTTTAGCAAGAGGTAAGGGATTAAGCTATTTACTTGTCTTTCTCAATCTGTTTTGATCAATAAACCAACATGTGCATTTATTGGTGTGGACTTGAACCAAGTATTCATAGCAACCTCCTAAATTTTATCTAATAGCACGTGTCAACAAGGGACTACGAATGGCTAATTGAATCTTACTGGTAAAGGTGAACTTTGGGATAAAAGTAGGTAAACCTCATAACAGTACAAATAAGTATGATAAACCTGTTTTAGAATAGAGGAAGCTCAGCTTTTTTTTTCTTTCAAATTGCTTTCCATGGAACACTTGCTTCGAAAAAAAGACAACAAAATATGAAGGGAAGGTGAATATTGAATCTTTAAAAATTTCTTTTATTATAATAAAGTATTGTAGGATATTGCTAAAAATTGATATGTCATGGTCTAAGGTACACACTGAAAAAAATAAGCATAAGTACCACAACTAAACCTTTTCTATACCCAAAAGAGAAAAAAAATAACATAGTGATTTTGATGTACCACTTTCATTAACCAAATCCAGGCAATTATGCAGCAGTAATATGCCAACATGTGAAGGTTCAAAGAGTCTGCTTAATTCCATTTGGATTTGATTATAAATGTTTTTCCTGCCCAGATATTTTTCAATGCTTGTTGAATGAATCTTTTAAGAAAGAATTAACAGATGTAGATAGAAGTACTCATCAAGGCTAATTTTGAAACCCTAACTGTCATATTTGACAAGATTTCTATCAGTTGAAATTATCTATCAAATGTAACCCCCACATCTTGTGCTAAAAATTATAAAAACCACCAGCATAACCCACCTGATTTAGAAAATTGTTATTTATGATGCAGCACATTAAAAAAAAAAAGTACATGCCATGTAGTAGAATGTGGTATGAGCTGGGCCAGAAAACAGCTACATAAACAATGATGAATCACTCAAGCTCTCTACGCCTCTACAACTTCATTTCAAAATTGGGAAGAATAATATCTACTCTAAGTTTATTGATTTATTTTTAAAAAATTAATATAGAGAGCATTTGAAATGTTGGGCAAGATCTGTGAAACCATACTAACATATGTCATTAATAATTTACTAAGATTATAGCTTTCTATAACACTATAAAATTACAGAGTTTTATCATCTACAAAAATATGCATTTTGTAAATTTTTACTTGAAGGCATTTCTTATGTCCATGAAATTTCCTTGTAATTATACTTCTGTACTCTAAAGATTTTCCGTCCTTAACCATCAAACATCCCTGTGGCTCTTTGCGAGTTAGTGATAAATGAGACAATAAGGCTTGATCTTCAATGATAACTGAGTAAATTTATTGTCCTTATTGCAGAAACTACATATAACATTAGTGCTTTCAATATTTTTAACACCTTGATGGCTTTGGAAGTATAATATTAAATCTATTTACCCCACCAAATAAAATCATCAATACATTGTTATTCCAATGACCACTTTCACATTAAAATTCAAGTATCTATAGGAATTTATGGGCTTTTTGTGCAACTTTCTGTGAGTCTATAGAAAGTTTAAAAAAAATAAAGCAAGACACAAAAGTTAAAATGTAAGTACCTTGAAGTAAAGATCAGAGTGAGAGAAAATATTACATATTTTAATGAGGTACAATTATGTTGTTTTTGGTGTATTCAGTAACTTGAAATGTTCTTAAGTAAAAGATTTTGGGGATTTTTAAAAAAAATGACGCTGAGGTTACCAGATTACCAAGTGAAGCTTTCAGGCCTGGAGCATCAAATGGAGCCAATTTGTCCTATGGAATATAAATGAACTTTTGAAAAGCATTGTTCATATTTAGCTTGTTTAGTTCCAACAAGTCCTGTCTGAGATTTAGAGGCAAGAGAAAGAGAAGTAATCTTATTCTTTTACTTTTTTTCTTTTAAAATGACTGTTTTCCAAGTTTCCTCCTCTTTATACTAGTAGTGATGAGGGTGGAAGGTGCTTGCTGTGATCTTCATGATTAACTATGGTGCTAGAAAATAGAATAAAAGCTTCATAGCTTGTCTTGGCACAATTTCTAGTGTAAAAGGAAACTAACTGCAACTTTTTCTACTGTCTCAGAGTCTAGTCTGAAAAAGAAAAAGAAAAATATCCAATATTCACCCATCCAAAGTGATGTGATAGCTCACCTAGGCATAGGATTGAGTCTCTATCATCATCATCATCATCATCATCATTATTAAGCTTAGACAAAACCAAGGTATA
The DNA here is from genome assembly GCF_027574615.1 of Eptesicus fuscus. NCBI lineage: Eukaryota > Metazoa > Chordata > Mammalia > Chiroptera > Vespertilionidae > Eptesicus > Eptesicus fuscus. Next base: position 13,977,960 of record NC_072477.1, on the reverse strand, counting down.
TGGTCACTTATTAAAACCTGGCTTTGCAGCCTTTTGCTCATCTTCCATGTTGAAGATAATATAAAGGGTGGTTAGAGCTGGAAAATCCAGAGAAAGAGCTACACCAGAGCAAGTTGCAATCCATAAATACCAAGGCTAAGGGGCATGTTCTCATGAACCAAATATAACTCAGGTAAAGGCAGATGAAACCCGACCCTAACAGAAGATAGGCTTAAAATGGGCTAGCCAGGAAATGCCTGCCCATGTCAAAAGGGCTTCCACAAGGGGATTCCTCTTGAAATCTATTAGCAACCCACAAGTGTCCACCACTCAGTACACTGACACCATCAGTGCTGTACCAGTCACATAAGAACTTTTCTCCTTCTTCCCTGGTCTCTATCTATCCTCTGCCTAACCCTGTGGGACCCTAAAGCAGAATTAGGGAGTAAAAGAAGAGATGAAATGCGGGAAGAGAGAAGCAGCCAACTACAAATCTCATGTAGTATAAAGCTCTAAGGATGAAACTGGCTTAGCCCAATGATGGTACATAGAAGGCACAAATTGAATGCATTCTTCTCTGTTTCTTTAACCTTTTTTTTCTTTAAGTTTATATCTGTGCTCTGCCTCTATCCAACTTTCCATCATTAATGTTATTTTTCTCATTATTATCCTTTCTTACTTTGGTGGAGTGAACCACTTTAATGGCATCATTGAGTTCTCTTATCGGCATCAGTACCTGCCATTCTGTTTAAAGCTGGATGAGATTTCATGAAGTACAGAACTCTTATTAGAGGAATAAGCTTCAATGGGAAGCATTGAAATAAATAAGAGTTAGGATGAAAGATATCAAGGAAATGAAGCTATAGCCAGATTCAGGACTCAAAACTTAACTTTGCAAATAACTACCTTTCTGATCTTATTATGAACAGTTTTTTGCCTGATTTGGCCTCAGTTCTTACCTCACATACTGTTGTGGGACTTAAATAAAAGAGTGTGTATAAATGATTAGCATGGTTCCTGGTTTGGGAAGACCTCCATGCATTCCTATCAGCCTCATTATCATTGCCATCATTCATGTCTTCAAAACCCAAATATTAATGGTTTAGTCTTGACAGAGAAAAGGAAATGTATATTTTGTAAGTTAATATTTATAAAGCCCAACAAATTACACCTGAATTTTCATGGAGAAAAGGGATGGAGAAAGTTGAGGAGACAACAGGTAGTCAGGAGAAGAAATCAAGAAGGTATAAAACTGACTAGTGAAACTAATTGAGTTCTTTTACCTTACATCCTGCACTTCACCCACTCCATGATTGTGGCAGATGTAAAGGACTTTTTGCCTGGTTCAAATATTTTGAATATATTTGCAAGATTAAGTCTAGGGAAGATATGATGCTATTTACCACCAGTAAAGTTGTCCCCAGTGAAACCCTCAAGGGATTGGGAGACTGGACAACAAAGTAAGTTCACCGACTGTTTTCTCGTGACATCCTAGGGAAGAATAATTGGGCAAGATGGCTAGACTAAGACTGCTGTGGGATTCTCAAGAATATCAAGTATACTTCATTTTAGCTCATAGATAATCCACAGATAAGTTCTTGATTAAAATTTACTTTGTAAAAATAAATCTATACTAATAAAAGGGTAATACGCTATTTAGACCGAATAGACTAGATGTCTTCTGGACGTCCTTCCAGACAAAGCCACGGTGGCAGGGGCCAAGGCAGACGTGGTTAGGGGCAATCAGGCCAGCAGGGGAGAGCAGTTAGGGGTAATCAGGCCTGCAGGGGAGAGCGGTTAGGGACATCAGGAAAGCAGGCAAAGGAGGTTAGGGGTGATCAGGCAGGCATGCAGATTGGTTAGGGACAATCTGGAAGTCAGGCAGATGAGTGGTTAGGAGCCAGTTGTCCCAGATTCGGAGAGGGATATCTGACGGCCAGTTTCGGCCTGATCCCTGCAGCCTAAACCGGCAGTCAGACATCCCAAAGGGTCCCGGTTTGGAGAGGGTGCAGGCTGGGCTAAGGGACCCCCACACACACATGAATTTCATGCACTGGGCCTCTAGTATTATTATAAAGATAAAGAAATGTTTTACAAACATAAAGATAGGTAAGTAGCTAAAGTTGGAGACAGAAAACCAGTAGGAGCCCAGAAAAACCTACCATGTCCTGACCTTCTCTTTGTCCACCTGTTTCATTGTTCTCTCTCTTTCCTGTTTTAGTCAATTTTCTTTCTCTGGGCAGGTAAGACCACTGTCCCAGACTCCTGAGTTCCCATTGCTTCTGTTAAAGCAATAGGCTGCCACTAAGTTCCAATCCCAGTTTCTAAGGAGGAGGAAGACCAGAAGAGGCCCAATATAAGTTTTATGTCCACACTTATCTAGTGTATTTAGAAAGACTGATCACATTTTTGCATGTGAGTACACACACACACACACACACACACACACACAGCCACTATCAGACTCAAATCTGTGGGCGGGAGGAGCAGTCCTCAGAGGAAAAGAACTCCTGTGAGTTGGGCATAGTATTTAGTGTCCACAATTTACATACGCATTTCTCTTGTGCCATGACAAACACTATCATTTAGGGTTGCTATGTCATACTGTAGGTGTGAAGCCTTTTGTTCTTCTTCCATCTCACCCAATTTCTATACTGCAGTTCTTTAATATTATTTCAGACATGAAAAACACTTTCTTGTTTTATTTCAACTTTACATACCTTTATAGTAATCCATATGTAGAAATGAGCCACCTGGTCATTGTATTTCCTGAGTTAGAAGGCTCATTTTTAATTTTAGTCTACTTCAATCTCTTTCCAAAAATTTTATACTACTCTATTTGTAAAAAAGTTTCTTTTCTAAAACCATGTAAACTATTGGTGTGTTTCATTCCAGAGTCAGTCACCTCACCCTGATGTGGCTCTGTAAATTCACGCATAGCTACTGCCTTTGGGACCCAAGGGCTGGTCCCAGTGTGTTAGCTCTGGTCTTTCATTTGGGACAGCACCCATTGCATATATCACTTGGGCTTTCATGTGGTTCTGTGTATGCCATTGTTTAAATGCATTACCTGCCTTTGTTCTGCCCATTGGGTTATAAAGTATCCAAGCAAAGATTGGATAAGATGACAAGACAATTCATGGGTAGAGCAATGTTTTGAGATGGTGAGGGGGTGTAGTTTGCAAATATTAAAGGTATTTTCAGCCATGATAGATGTATTAAAAAACAGCTCATTTTTTTTTATTCTAAAGGTGATTTTTAGCATATTAATTCAGCAACTCAGTAACTTGGGACCCTTTAGCAGCTGTACAAAGATGGAGAATTCTAGAAAGAGAACAAAGTTTGAATGAAGCACTGCTTTGTGGTATATTTATATTTTGATATATTTTTGTTGATTTCAGAGAGGAAGAGAGAGGGAGGGATGGAAACATCAGTGATGAGAGAGTTATTGATCAGCTGCCTCCTGCATGCCCCACACTGGGGATGGAGCCCACAACTTGGGCCTGTTCCCTGACTGGGAATAGAACCGTGACCTCCTGATTCATAGGTCAATGCTCAATCACTGAGCCACACTGGCTGGGCCATGGAATATTTATTGACCATCAACTATCATATTATTCTTTGCTTTATAGTTCTTTAGTCCTTTTATTTTTCCTGTTCTGATTTTATGTTATTTAGTTGGTTTATGTCTAAGGGACAGGAAGGCTGAAATCTGAAACTCTACCCGGTTCACTGTCCTTTTCCTTTCTGTGACTGTGAGGGGAAGCAGAAACTTCAGTAACACCATGTTTCAATTATTTTTATTTTAGACCACATGGGCAGAGACTGTTCACCACTGTTTGACAGGATGTTGCTATGTCTTCTTAGTAGGGGTCCACTGGCCTTCAAAGAGAGAGAATTGGATTCCTTTGACTAAAAAAAATATGTTAGCCACACACACGCAGACAACACCTCACAGGGATACATGTCTGAGAGAGGACTTTTGAATTAAGCATGCTTTCCAGCTATTTTTTTTTTTTTTTTACTGAAGAGGATAATATATTACATTTTGTGAATTCTAGGAGCTCAAGTTCCTAATATTATGAAAGCTATAGATCCATGATACCTTACACAAAACACCTAAGGTAAGAGGTAATTTAGAATTCAGAATCCCTCAGATTGCAAATAGGGCCTGTTATGAAATACCCCAGATAGATCTAGGCAGAACTATAGTAAAGCACATTAAAAATTCTGCAGCAAAGTATGTTACTATCTGTACCAAAGAATATAGATAAACATTAAAAATACTTGTATATCAATTCTGGTTGAGTTTTCCACAAAACTAGTTCAGGCCAGGTCAGATTTTGCCCCCGCACAGGTTATAAAGGCTTTTGATGTTCAGAGCTTTGTGGATGTAGGAATTGCAAGGAAGAGATCGTGTGTCTATATTCATAAGTTCTAGGCATGTTGTAGGTGCTCACTAAATACTTATGGAAATGATTGGTTGAATGAATGGTTGACGAGTTAAATAAATGAGTGAGCAAGTGAATGATCTTTATCTTTTAAGGTAGAGAATAAAGAGGATGCAGTATTTTATGATTCAGTAGGATGCCCAAATGTGAAAGCAGACTTTAATGGTACAGAGGTAATAGGACCTGGGTACTCAGTCAGGTTTCATGTTAGATTCTATATGCACTTCACTTGCTATCTCTGTTTACATTCTTAACCTTTCCTTAAAGCTTTGTGTGGACCATTAACTACAGGTTATATTTCACCCAGAAAAATATGCTATGTAGGAAAATAGATGGCTTTGAGAACAGGTTATTCTTCCTCAGAGCAAATGTTGCTGATTTTGAAGAGATTTTGCCAGTATTTAGTCATAAAAAAATATTTTGGCTCTCAAAGTTTGTCACAGCCCTGTGATTCTTCAATTGAAAAGTGTTCTGCGCATGTAAGAGGTTGTTATGCTTTAAAGATTCATTTTATTGTACATTTAATACTATTCAGAGAAAGAATATGACTAGAACACAAAAGCACACTGAAACAAATTATATATGCTATCTTCACCTTAAAGAATTCTCTCATGCCTTTAAAGTGCCTCTCAGCTTACTGCTCACAAAAAGAGACTACCTCATGCCTAGTCAGTGGTGAGTTACTCCCAGGCTGACATATCTCCAGGTTTTTCAAGGACTATCTTAGATTATACTTCTTTTCTCAACATATTTATTCATAGCGCCCCATCCAATTTTCCAAAGAATCCTTGTTTGCATGAAAATATATAAAATCACATTAGTTAATAAAAATTATCATAATTTTTATTTAAAAGTTTTTTTTTTTCAGCAAATTCTCTCATTTTCTCAACCTTACTATTGGACCCCATGACAGACATTCCTGGTTTTAGTGACTACATTAAACTCCAATTTCTAAACTATCTGCCCTCTAGGAAAAGGATTAGCAAGTCATTTTAATCCATTTTAAAGTAGGTTGGTTCTTTCCCCCAATCAAGAAAAAAGAAATCTCTTTCTTCACACACAGGATCTCTTAAAATGTTCTTACCATTTAGAAGTCTTTCACTAAAGCACCAATTTCTATATCAAAACAAAGCCATTGGAACTGCAATTTGAATGAGTCTAAGTTCAATGTGACAGAGGAATTGAACACTCCCAAAATGTTTGCATTGCAGGCCACATGAAAAGGCATCTTCTTTCCTACTAGCCAACATGTTTCAGTATCTTCACAGTCTGCCAAGATTAACAGAGGTGTGACAGCCATGTGTTCAACACTGAGTCCACTTATTAAGGAGGGAGGTGTAGAGAAATAAGTGCTGGGAAAGAGTTGTTGAGGGGCAAGGTTGTTCTATCGCTGAGTAAACAGAGAAAAATATATGTGTATATATTTTTTTTTCTCTAGGAAGAAAGCAAGGATTAGCTAAACAGATTGATGTCTCCATTTTTATCTACCAGCTATCCAGATATGCTTACCAGCCTGATAAATAAAACATTCTATAGTGGAAGGGGGTAGGCAGAGTAACAGGAGCACAGGTATTTCTTTCTCTCTAAAAGGAAAAATTATTTTGGCTTCCCAAATGCTACTAGAGATTTCACTCATTGTATTCATATTTCATTATTAAAACTGGAAAATGACGCCATTGGCTCAACTTCTTGGCTCCCCAAAACATATCCATTTACTACAAAACAGATTAATCCCCTTACCTGGAGTAGGAGACAGATAGATTAACTGTATGGATTTTACCATTAAAACCAACAGAATGAGGCTTTGTCTAAAGAAAGGAGTTTCCTCAACATGGACTCTACATGGAATCATTCCAGACCTCAACACTCCATGTTTGGATCTAGCAGGATTTGCAGACAAGTATTGGCTGGTAATAACTACTATCCCATTAGCTTTAGTGGCACTAGAACAATGCTATCCCAATTCCTCCTGACACATCCTAAAACATTTTCATAAATACCAGAACCACCATGCACTGAAGGTAATAATCAAAGAAACAAAACAAAAAAAAGCAAAGAGAAAAATGCTTTCTCTCTATTCTAAATGATACTAAAATAATCTCCCTACCATTCTGGCATCCCAAGAATCTTATATGTCTTTAGACTTGGCTGGGAAGATAGATTGGTGATATACTGACCATGCGTTACTGACTTAAAATTAGGATATATGGTTTGTTAAATATAAGTTCACAATCAGAGTATGAAAACATAGGTTATGCCAGAAAACTCCGGACATGCAGACTAAGATCTTTTAGTCCAAACACATCATTTTTTAAGGAGGAAACTACTAAAGTGAGTCAAACAGCTACTGATTGACTAGTCTGAAACCAGGCATTTCGTTCTCTGCTCTACTGAGGCCCTATCCAGGGCTTTCTCTCTTTTATTTTTTTTTTTATTCAAAAAAGAAAATTAAAAGCTCCAAGTACCAATGTCATGAATATATCAAGTAATCAGAGCAACAAGGAGAAGAAAACAATGTTCACAGCCAGGGAAAATGCAAAGGTAGCCCTTGGAGGTAAATACAAGAGAGAAAAAATACAAGAGAGAAAAACTAGAAGAGAATGATTTTCTCCTCTGACACAGCGGGGAAATTATCTAAGGGGAAGTCAAAAGTATGCAAATGTGATTAGGTGCTGAATGCAAAGAACTTTGAAAGAGATTCTGAGAGGAGTTGGTGTCTGGAGTCTTAAAGAACTCTTTGGTGGATTTCACTGAGCTAAGGGAAAAGATATTCTTCTCAGGCATTTGCTAGGGTTGATGATTAGCAGATAAGTCAGTAGATATAAAGGTGCTTGTCATTTTATGCTCATGTTTTCAATTCTTCTGCAGAAGCTAAAAGCACCTCAAAAAGTAAGGCATTTCTTTTTCTTTCCAGATCCTTGTGGAAAATCCCTATTTTAATTCAGTCCTTTTCAGCCGAAAATATGTTGAGCCTTGGATATATTGGTAACTTACTTAGCATATTCCCAAGAGGACAGAGGGATCTGAATGAGTGCTTTCAGGCTGGGGCCCAGTGATTTAGAATTATAGACACTTTGACATAGAAGGGTGCTTGGAGATTGTTAGTGGTTCCCAACTAGGTGTAATGATTTTGTCCCCCAGGGAACATTTGACAAAGTCTGGAGACATTTTTGAGTGGAGTCACAATTGAGTAGGAGCAATAGTCGCATCTAGTAAGTAAAGAGGCAAGAGATGTCGCTAAACATCTTATAATGCACAGGCCAGACCCTACAGCAAGCGTGTCAAAGTCACGGCCCACGGGCCGCATGTGGCCCACAACGAATATTTTTGCAGCCCAGCCACTATAACGGTATGTAAGAAACATTTTAATAAAAATTTCCTAACTTAATTTTTGCAATATCCTGTTAAACAGAATTATTAATAATGAACTACAACATTCACTAATGACTGATTAGTAGAATCGTGTTGCATTCATTTCCCCTATGCGCCTTACGTGCAGGCGCACCATTTCTCTCCACTCATACTAGCAGTGAATATTTTAGCATCCAATGGTCACGTCATTAGTTTTTGACTGACTTGTTTGGTGTGCGCAGCAGGAAATATTTCACTTTAGGAAAACAAGGGAAATAGGTTTATTTGCATTACGCTCATTAGTTTGTGCAGTTAGTCAGTGTCTGCTAAGTTAATGTTCAAGAAAAAAATATTAATTTTTATTAAAAATTTCTATTATTTTATGTTAACGATTACTCATTTATTTCAGCCCTTTGTATTCAGCATGTCTCTATCAAAATAAACCTACATTTCTTTGAAAATTGAAGCTTTTGGTTTTTTGCAGCCCACATAAACTTCAACCTTGTTTATTTGGCCCGTGTTAGCCTTTGAGTTTGACATGCATGCCCTACAGTAAAGAATCCCCAATTGACAATAGTGTCTAGGTTGAGAAATCTTTCTGCTTTATAAATGAATGGAGGTTCAATGAGGTGAAGTCATGTTCCCGGATGTTAAGCCCAATCCTACAGACCTGGTCTCTTGACTCCCTTTCTAGTACTCTTTTCTATAATTAAAACTACTATTGGCTTTGTTAATTCTTGAGACTAGTTCAGATTTTCTATTTAAAATTCTAAATATTTTTTAAAAGAATTAACTCTATTGTGTTTGCTCAATTTGTTAAGCATCTCTGAAAAAAAAAAAAAATGATTCATTTTCTTTTTTTTAAAAAAAATTTTTTTTAAAAAGCCCTGGCCAGTGTGGCGTAGTTGGTTGTGATACTGTTAATAGCCTGGTTATTATTCACAAGAAAGGAGTAAAGGGAAGACTAGGTGATATAGGCATGCCATTTGTACAGCTTTATGAGAAAGCTGCAGTTAACATTATACAAGTCTGTTCCCCACACATCGCTGGGGGAAAGGACTGAGCAATAGACACATGCCCAGTAAGGTCTTGGTGACATGGAAAGATGCTTACCTGTCAGTCACACCTGTGTACAGGGCATTGGCCAAAGTAGGTGTGTAGGTGTGGCCACTGCAAGCATGGGAAGATATAATATGTAAACTCCTGAACAAGAGAAGTTCCCTCTCTTGGCTCTTGCCTTCTTGGCCCTCTTTCTCTCTTGGGACTCCTGTTGCAGGAGGGTGAGCTCCCCTGCATTCGCCCATGTGGCTCTCAGATTCTATCTCTCTCTCCCTCTCCCTTCCTCTCTGAAATCAATAAAAATGTATTTTTTAAAAATTATAGTGCAAAAGCCTATTCTTCTGAAGAGGTTGGGACATGGATTTCACACATCTGAGCACATTTGCACATTTATAGAGTTTGCCATTGCAAAATAGGCTGGCTATATTTAAAAACAAAGACTCAGAAAAAACCTTTGCCCTTACTCCTAATTGCCTAAAAGATTTTAGAAAGATAATCTTCTCCAGGAAGGTAGCTATTATCATAGATAACTACAGTCTAATGTGAACTAGTGTGCAAATACACAGGGAGCAACCTAGCAAGGTTCCTTTTTTTTGATCCAACTCCTCCCTGTGTCCCATTGTTGAAGATGCCCTAGCAAATATTTGTTTACTGAGCATTTGCTTTTTACTTTATCTCTATGTAAATTGTCTTCCTGCTCTTTGAAATTCCAAACCACAACTCCACTTCTCCTTGTCTCCAGGTAGAATATAAGCCTCAACTGCCCAATGTGTCCCCGGTTGCATGTTCTTAGGGAGACCTCCTGTTAATCTGTCTCATCTCAATTTGATGATGTGTCCAGCCAGAACTTAGGAAAGTAGGAGGAAAACAAATTTCTCCTCTCCCACGCTGGCTTCATAAGAACCAGGTCCTTCCAGGAGAAGGGGGGCAAAGTTTGTCACCCCAAAATATACCTCTTTAGCATAGGAACTATTTTAAGCAGATTATTTTTAGAAAAGAGCGGTCACAGAAAAAGCTCTGAAAACCTAGTAGAAGCTATCCTTTTATCAAAGAAATGTACACTTAAGGGAGAAATCCCCAGTTTGTAAGGGTGCCTCCCTCTCTGTACCAGGAAGAGGAGGATGATAAAATCTCTAGAAACTCTTATTAATGTGCAAAGCAGCCATATCCCTTTTTACTCTGCTTTTCCTGGTAATTACTCATAACTGGCTTCCTCCCACACCCAATATATTCCTTTGTCTTTAGCTGGTGGCTTTGTATTTAAGGTGGTGGCTTGGGTCAGTTCTAGGAGTTAGTTAAACTGTATTTTATTATAGGGGAGTCTCAGCCAAGGACCTAGAAGGGTAGAGGAAAAATGATTTTCCTCCCCTACACAGGCTTCAACTTGTCAAATTAAGAAGAGACAGCAGAATGAATTTCAACTTCTGAGAATGGCTTCTGAATAAACTTATCATCTTACTTAAAATAATATTAGTGACCTACACTTCACTTCAGACTTTATACATGCTAAAGAGAAATCGCTTATGAAAGGAAGAGTTTTATTTGAAGAAATTGCCACAGCCACCCCAACTTTCAGCAACCACAACCCTGATGTCTCAGCAGCTATCAATATTCAGGCATGACCTTCCATCAGTAAAAGGATTATGACTTGCTGAAGGCTCAGATGATGGTTAGAATTTTAAATTTTAATTAAGGCATGCACAATTTTTTGACATAATGATCTTGCATACTTAATAGCCTGCAATATAGTGTAGACATTACCTTTATATGCACTGGGAAACCAAACAATTTGTCTGAGTCATTTTATTATGATATTATTGCAATGGTCTGAAACCAAACCCACATCATTCAAAAGTATATTAATTTATTTAATATTTACAACAACTTCATAATGATGGATACTATAATTATCTGCATTTAACATATGAAGCAAGTGAGGCACAGATAGGTCTAGTATTTGGCCCAAGAAACACAGCTAGGACTTGAGCCCAGATAACATTTTTTAAAATATATTTTTATTGATTTCAGAGAGGCAGGGAGAGGGAGAGATAGAAATATCAATGATGAGAGAAAATCAGTGATCAGCTGCCTCCTGCATACCCCACACTGGGGATTGAGCCTACAACCCAGGCATGTACACTGACTGGGAATCGAACCATGACCTTCTGGTTCATAGGTCAATGCTCAACCACTGAGCTACACAGGCCGGGCAAGCCCAAATAGTTTTGACTCCAGAAAAAGTTCTCTTTATTATGACACTAGTGTCCTGGTACATGGATTCATGCCCATTGAAAGGAAATTAATTAGAAGAAATATTTTAATATCACTATCATACAAGTGTCAACCAAATTCACAATCAACAATAGATCGAAACACACACGTGCAATTGGTGCCAGTGAGAGCTTTATATGTATCATGCATGTGCTAGTCAACTTAACCTTTTATATATATATATATATATATATATATATATATATATATATATACAGATAGATAGATAGATAGATAGATAGATAGATAGATAAACTTGCTTAATTAGACCTGCTTTATGATTTAGCTAAACTTCTTTCAGCCCACTGAAGCACCCCAACTTCTCTTTCAGGTAATTGTCAGCAACACAGCAATAAATATCAACACAAAACAGATTATTACTGTACATCAAGCAGGGAGAAAAAAAAGGGTAAAATATTTAACTGTAGCAGTGTTTGACTATATTGTATGCAGTGAGAAAACCTGAAATCATTTTCAAGTTCCACCATTTCTTATTTTTTTTCAGTCAGGTCAAGTTTCTAAATTTTCTAAATCTCTGTTGTCTTGCTAATGAAAAGAAAATAGGATTCTAATGAGTCTCTATCTACCTACTCCAGGACTTCTGTGAGGATCAAATGAGATGAGGCATGGGAAAATGTTTTTTTTTTGTTTTTTTTTTTATTGATTTTTTACAGAGAGAAAGAGAGAGAGGGATAGAGAGTTAGAAACATCGATGAGAGAGAAACATCGATCAGCTGCATCCTGCACACCCCCTATTGGGGAAGTACACGCAACCAAGGTACATGCCCTTGACCGGAATCGAACCTGGGACCCTTGAGTCCGCAGGCCGACGCTCTATCCACTGAGCCAAACCGGTTTTGGCGGGAAAATGTTTCATAAACATTTGGTTGAACTGTAAAATGTTTGCACCTGGCTATAAAGTAAGTCATGTCCCTGGGCTGAAGAAACTGCAAGGAGACTAGTCGCTAGGGAGAGGAAGCTAGGCATTGCTATGTGACATCATTACCTGGTTCCCACAGCAACCATTTCTGGACTGGGCTGGGCTGTGGGTTTCATTTTGTGCCATGGGGTCTTAGCAGTGTTGGCTGCGATTCAGTGGGCTGTCACTCCTGGGTGGTGGCGGGGCCTGTGTCCCACTTGGGGGAAGCCCACCATTGGTTTGTTGGCACCAGGTCTGTGGTGTTGTTTATTTTTGAATGGCCAGTGCTTGTCATAGCAGCTCTTGTGTTGAGTGTCTACCCCTGGTGGTCAGTGTGCATCATAACTACTGGTCAGAGGGAAGGACAGACACTTATCCTTTTATATATATATATATATCAGAGGCCCGATGCATGAAATTTGTGTAAGAGTAGGCCTTCCTTCTCCTGGCTCCAGCACCGGCTTCTCTCTGGCACCCGGGACCTGCCTTTCCATCTGGCCGCTGGCAGGTACCTGGGACTCAGGCTTCCCTCACAGCCCCAGCTTTGTCTGGAAGGTCATCTGGAAGGGTGTCTGGGAGGATATCTGGTCTAATTAGCATATTATGCTTTTATTATTATAGATTTGGCCTCAGAGTTTAGTTAAAAAACAAACAAACAAAAAAACCCATTAATGACATTATCATAAAATATAGTCCTAAAATTATATACTTCATCATTCTACATCAAAGATTCTACTTAGTTGGCCTTTTCTAAAAAATACGTATCCTATATAATAAAAGTGTAGTATGCAAACTGTTCTCTCAACTGGGAGTTTGTCTGGGAGTTCGACTAGGGGTTGGGCCAGCTGGGGGAAGGGAGGGAGGCCCTGGTGGCAACAGGTGACCAGGGGAGGAGAGGGAGTACTTGGACTGCAGCTGGCAGCCAATAGGGACCCTACCAGTGCATGGATTTTGTGCACTGGGCCTCTAGTATCTTTATAATTTGGAACGTGGCATCTATCTGAAAGTTTAAATGTTACAAAACCTCACATCAATGTTTATTTATTGGTACATGTTATAATTTCTTTCCCCCAACTTTGCACTTCATTGACTTCTATAAGATTTGTGACATAGTTTAAAACATCCAATATAAAAAGAAATAAAACATCAAGTATACCTTGGTCTGATTGACTATTCAGTTTTTGATTTTTTTAAGGGGAGACTTGGATAGAACTTGGAAATTGATTTTTACATTAAATTATTAGATTAGAGTAGCAACTGTGAAGGTCCAAATGCCTTTTCTGAAAGGATATTAGTCAAGACAGGCATCCTCTGGGTATATAGTCATATGATAAAATGGTATGTGTGTGTCTATGTGTATTTGCTGGAGAAAAGGGAAAAAATGGCCAACTAAGTTCATATACATACAAAGGACATGCTAAGATTAGAATATATAAGTTAAGAAGAATGGAATCTTTCAAAGCAGTAAATACCTTGCTCCAGAATGGTGTTTGGGGTTGGGCACAAGGAGTGGGAGTGTGTGGGGAAGTGAAGTTTCTCAGTTGATGTATTAAATTGTGTTAAAATACTTTGTAGCTTTGCATTTTGACCCTGGGAACAGCTTATGCTGGGTAAATAAATTAATATACATCAATGGTTACATCAACTTTTTTGTTTTTTTTAATAAATTTTATGATACACATGTGTGTTTTTTCTTAATATATTTTATTGATTTTTTTACAGAGAGGAAGGGAGAGGGATAGAGAGTTAGAAACATCGATGAGAGAGAAACATCAATCAGCTGCCTCTTGCACACTCCATACTGGGTATGTGCCTGCAACCAAGGTACATGCCCTTGACTGGAATCGAACCTGGGACCCTTGAGTCTGCAGGCTGACGCTCTATCCACTGAGCCAAACCGGTTAGGGCTACATCAACTTTTCATGTAAAAGAATAGAGTATTACACCTAAACTTAATAACTTTTCTATTAATTAAACATGTTCTTTAAAAGCCTTGGACTATTTACTTTTAAGCAAGGGAATAATCACTAAATAACTGTGGCCTAAAATAGACAGGTATTTTTCCTTTTTCAAATGAATAATTGTAGGCTTTTATTGGTTTAGTTTTCATCTGTTAAGAATTCTTTCCCCTCCTTCCTTTTGGTTGGTTTGTTTGTTTTAAAGACCAGCACCCCTGGGGGAGTAGCTAAGCACACATATTCTGAAAAGTCTTTTGTGTCTGTTCATCTTGGCTAAGAAATTAATCCCAGAACTGACTGTTTGTGTGACAATGTTGATATCTGATTCTGTCACTCAAAAGAAAATAGGAAACTTTCTTTTGGCATCAATATTTCTGAGTTTTCTTAGACTGGTAAAATACAGACACTGCTGCTCCGAATTTAATTTTTTCCCGAAGAACAGTTACCTTTGACAATTTAAAATACACATATATTATGAATATACCTTTGATTATGTATTTGAAAAAGCTCCAAAATCAGGTGGAATTAACCCAAAAGTTTCTGAATCTGTCCTACTAATTAACATTGTTAAGTTTCAAGCTATTCTGCCTGTTATTCACATTTTGTGCTCCTATCTTTATTTCTTTTTGTCTTCCTACTGTTTCTAATCTTCTTCTTCATCTGTGCTATTTTAAATCCTTTCATATTAAAAGGTCACTATTAACATAATAGTATTGTGAGCACTGTTGAAGAAAAGAAATATGCAAATAAACAAACCTATCTTATCCTACAATAACTTTGGTTGACTAGTTCATTAACTGCTATTGAAGTTACAGAAATTAGGTTCAAAACTGCCTGATTTCACTGTCACAACTACATGAAGACTGCATGTAAACTGGGAGCTGATCTGAAAACTAGCTCCCTGAAGGTGCAGTATAAAAAAATCCTAGTGAAAAAAGGTTCAACTTGGACTATGAAAGCCCAGCTTAACTTGTCTCTTTTTTCATAAAACTCATTCATTTTATCTTATCTAAACCCAGACTGCAGAAATTTTGTGAGAAGTAATGTAAAATGACTTTTAAGGTTGTAAAGTGTTATGCAAAGCAAAATAAATAAATAAATAAATAAATTAATTAATTAATTAATGTCACCATCAGTGCAGGCCATATAAAATCTCCATGTGTATATTTAGCCTGTCAAGAGGTTGAGAATTCATTAATTAAATTTGACTTAAGAATTGTATTTTCTTCCTGTCTTCATTAGAGAATTTTACCAGCTTCTTTTAATTGCAAGCTTCTTTTCAGATTGTAAGATCAGATATCAAGTTTTATTTAGTAATAGATTGTAACAAGTAATCAACAATATCTATGAAATAAAAGTAAAACTTTAGCTTGTTAAGCAAGACATCTATATTTCCTTCATGTTCTCTCATGAAAGTACCTATTTATCTCTCTCATTAGAAAAATGAACAGGACTTGGAGAGAATAGTCCAAAATTAAAATAATGGCTTAGTATTTGGTGCATGGTAGATAGGTACTCAATAGGAATTTTTGAAAAGAATACTCAATAATAATTGTTAATAGATTTGTGTGCTTTTTAAAGGCTATTGACAATTGGTCTTCAAACTTCTTACTCCAGTCACTTGTGCAACCTTACCTTACATTGGGGCAGCGGACATAGTGTGCAGAACAACTCTTGAAACCTGCTCAAGAAAGCAGGGAGAACCTCCCTCCAAGAAGCACAACTTTGGTTCAGTATAAGCATTTCCTTCTTCTCTTGGTACTCTGAGCGTTCAGATTGTTTCTCTTGTTTTCTGGCTTTTTTTTTTTCAATCATGGTTGGCTAGCTCTAAATCCTCTGTTGTTCAAGCTTTTTTTTTTTTTTTTTTTTTCCACAAGATATAAATTTTTAATTTGAAACGATATGATAGGAAACAATTTTTTTTTTTTATGGTCTAAAGTTTTACATTGATTTTTTTTTTTTTTTCATCGATCAGCTGCCTCCTGCACACCCCCTACTGGGGATGTGCCCCAACCAAGGTACATGCCCTTGACCGGAATCGAACCTGGGACCCTTGAGTCCGCAGGCCGACGCTCTATCCACTGAGCCAAACTGGTTAGGGCCATTCAAGCTTCTTGACTGTGCTCCTGAGTCCTAAACAAGTGACAGGGACCTCTCTCTGACATCTGCCTACCCTTCCACACTCGGTAGTTTGCTATTCAGACTTCACTGTGCTCAAATAACATGCATGCATTCCAGCATGCATGATTCTGACTTTTTAGGCCACTGTGATAGGTTCCCTCTGACCTTAGCCCCCTCTGATTAAGTTCCTCTACCTTCCCCATGCCATTCTTCCTTCCAAAGACTCCTAGGCCTCTGGTTAGTCTGTTTTGCTTTCCTGGCAGAAATGACTCCTGGAACTCATGTGGAAATAACCTTGATCCTGGCCTGCCTTGTATCACATCTTGAGCAAACAACTTCAGAGAACCACAGAGATAGTTTACAGATTAAAGAATGAGAGTAATAAGGAAGGTTAAAGAACAGATATTCAGCCTGGGAATGTGAGTCTGAGGGACAACTTAATAATGGTCTCCAATTATGCTGAGGATTCTGTAAGCATCTTGGCACTGCAAATTGCAACCAGCTGTTTTTAATCTCTACTGAGGACAGAAATCATGGATATGAGTGTCAAGTATGGCACAAGAGATCAGGGCTAGGCATCAAGAATTTCCTGGTGGAATTTGTTTACAGCAGTCTCCATGTAAACAGAAAATGTGGAATAAAATGAATTCAGTCTCATATCTTTGATTTCCTTTGGGTGAATTGGAATACTGAACTCTTGAGTGGCTCAGGTTTTCAACTGACTCACAGCAACAATATTCAAGGTCATCTGCTTTCCAGGTGATAAGAATAAAGATTGAAGCTGACAGGGACACTCTGAGCTTTTACATGGCTCCTCCCATTTCTCCATTATCTCACCACACCTCTTCCATCACATCTTCTGCTTCAAGTGCCAATTTTGTGACGAGGATGTAAGAACTGAACAAGACAGGGTATCTGTTCTTGATGCCAGTTTACATAAGGTTTATTTTCAAGTGAATCATATCGCAAAATAATCATATAAATGGGAAGCTTTGTGCTAGCATGCATCTTTCATTCATTTGTTTAAAAGATACTCTTCATCTTTCACTTATTATTTTAAACTAGGGGCTCAGTGCACAAATTTGTGACCTTGAAAGGAACTGTGGGCCATGAGGCTGTGGTGGGCACAGGGGCAGGTCTCGGCCCATCCTCTGCGCCCCCTGCCCAGCCCCTCCTGCAGTGGCCCCCAGTCCCCTGTCTATCAGCAGCCCCGCTCCCGCCACTGCTGTTCCCATGTGCTGATGGCACTGGCCCTGCTCACACCCACTGACTGCACAGAGCGATTGGGGCCAGCGTCAGCAGCGAGTGCGAGATGCAGCTCCAGCACCAGCTGCGGGTGAAAGCAGGGCCAGCGCCAGCAGTGGGTGTGAGAGGCAGCTGCCAGCCCTGATCACCCCTCAGGAGCAGGGGGAGGTGGAGAAGCCCTGAGGGGCGATTGGGGCCAGCAGCCACTGATCGCACCCACTGATGGCGCCGAGCGATCTGGACCAGCGCCGGGCACTGGCAGCAGGTACGAGCAGGGCCGGCGCTGGCAGCAGGTGCAAGTGCCCGGCAGGACCATGGCTCACGGGAGCAAAGGATTTTCAGTAACCACTAGAGGCTTGCCCCAATGACAGCGACCAGCGCCCCGTCTTGGTCTGGCACCCCCACTCACCTGCTCCACCATCCCAAAGCAGCCGATGCCCTCCATGTTTTGCGTGCACCCCCTGGTGGTCAGTGCATGTCATAGCGACTGGTTGTTAGGTTGTTTGGTTGTTCCACTGTTCAGTCTATTTGCATATGAGGGTTTTATATATAGAGAAGTTATTTCCCAAGCAAGGCATATGGTGCTAGGCACAGTGCTACAAATACTAATAAAATTGTATTAAGTTGTGGTATTATTCATTCTTTAAGTGTTTTAATGGAAAATGTTCTTAATCTTTTTTTTTTTTACCCTATATAAATTTGCAAGCATTTATTGGGGGCTTAGCTCTTAACTTAGTAAATGCCCAACTTCTATAGAAGAACATTCTCTGACTCTACAAACCCCTTATTTTTCTACTGGCATTTGAGATTTTTCTTCAATTCATATGAATTCAGAACATCTTTTTTGAGGGTTTAGAATGATCTAATATTTGTCACCTATGGCATCTGACAAGTAGCATGTATATATGTCCATTTTATTCTTCAAAATTACCTGTAAAGATTGCAACAAGCCAGTTTTCAGAAATCAGTAAAACTTATTTCCCTAAGTGACCTGCAGGAGTGCCTCCCATGAGGTAGATTGTGCTGTAATGCTGATCGTTTTTCCAGCACTCCTGAGGCAGATAATGGTCCCTCTCATTGAGGCAAGTCAAGGTGGTGAGTAGTTCATTACCATATAGAGAGGCTTTGCTTCCATTGCTCACTTCTATCAGGAGGCTTGCTTTGTTTTTTACAGAATTCTGATTAAATCTATGATTATAAAAAATATTCCCTCTATTTCTTCTAGTTCTACCTTATACTAATACAGGCCTGTGGTTTAAAGGGTGGGTCTTTTTTTTCAAACAGTCGACAGCATGGCCAGCCAGGGATTTTCTGACATGTGCCAGACTGGTTTACAAGTTCGATTCACTTGGGGCTAAGCGTGGGCCCTCTTGTTTATTTACCTTAAAGCACTCCCTCCTCTCATTGTCTTGTTCAGGGTCAGTCTTCTTTCTCCCCATTGGCTTCCATATCTACAACATGCCTCTCTTTTGAATCTTAACCCCATTCCCTCCTAAGGACCTAGACCAAATCTGTAGAATGGTTTCAAACTTTAAAAATGTTTAGTCTTAAGGTATCACCCATTGTATCTAAGTCTTTCCCTATGCTAGTAAAATCCATTAAAACAAACCAACAATTATACTTGAGCTTCTGGAAATTTGGTGCACTCAAATCCTTACCAATATCCTAGCAAGTACCGTTATCACCACAGTTTAAGAAACTGAAGCTACTGAATTGTTGATCATGAGCCCTCTTAAAGACAACTCAGTAGGAACTAACTTAGAAAGTTTTATGACAGCATTTGAGGATGTCCAACCATTTTCTGTCAGAAACCACTGCTCTTCTGGTTCAGTGGGGTATTCAAACATATTGATCTCTTCTGTACTTCCATTGTAAATCCCTGTGCACATCTGGCTTGCATAGCCTCATGCAAATTCTAGAGCTTTGCAGCATTTCATTTGGGTCTATTGTCAGACTTCTTCCAGAAGAAAGATATGTAGAGTGTTCAAATATTATTGTAAAATGTGTTCATTGTAGTTACACCAACAATAAAAGGAAATATCTGTTTGATATTTGGTCCGGGGTAAATCAAATTATTTTAAGTCCAATAATTATTGTATGTCCATAGTGTGTGAGGCCTTGATGATCAAAAGTTTAGGCTTTATTGTGGGATGCAATAAATCAGTAACCAAAATAGTCAATAGTATTTTTATCCAAAAAAACTGACAATAATTCCATGCAACAAAAGAAGATTGGAACCAAAAGTATAGTAGGCATTTTATAAAAGTTTATTAAATGAAAATAAGTAAGTGCATAAATAAATGAATAACTAAGGATAAATTAACCATAATGGTATAAATGATGCTGTAGAATTTTAGGCTAAGAAACTATTATTTTAGACTGGCATGATTCCAGAAAACTTTCTGGAAAAAAAGCAAAGAGTGAAAGAAAAAAATTCAAAAAATGTAGGGAGAACAGGTTAAAATATTACATAATTATTCAAAAAATAACAAGGTTACTTAATATTTAGTAGTGTTTACTTATTGAATTAGTGGTAAATAATTATTGAACACTTGAATGTAAGGAAACCTGACCATAGAGTTAAAGATTGGCAAAGACAAGTTTTTTTAACCCACATTTTCTTGTCTTAATTTTGTTTTTGGGCTAACACACTGTGGCAGAGTAAACATTTTTAAAAACATCATTTGTCAAAGTTCACAGCAAAACCCTTCATACATAAACCAATTGAGGGAGACAACAAGACAGTAATAGGTCTATTGTTTCACTAAAAGTCATATTACCCTTGAAGAGAAAGTCACTTCAAATTGCTTAATGACCTTTGGCAAAATAACATCTTGAGTCACTTTCACTTAAGTGTGTGCTCTGACTGCAAGAACAAGACGGAAATATAATGGTTCCAGAAATGCCAATTTTTACCTGCTGAACACACTCACTACGCACATAAATACAGTAAAGGAAAAGGGATAGGAAAGGAAAAAAGAAACCACAGCACTCATACAGCTGGTGCTGCTTTCCGGCTAATGGGCCTTATTTTGAGAAAAAAGCAGCAATTATACATTAAACTCTGCCTGGATGTGTGCAGGGCAGATTCAAAAGTGTCAGAGCTCAAGAAAACACCATTATCCCCTCCCTGATTTGTTTAGTACAAAGAAGTCCCCCCCCCACATTCCCGCCCCGGAAGACCTGTCTCTGGGGTTGGGGACAAGGGGAAGAAATGAAACTCCTAGGCTGGGCATTTAAGCTTTCCTGCCCAGCACTGAGGAACTTTGATGATTTACACACATACTACACATTTTCATCACACAAAACATCACTTACAGCACTTATGTGATTACCTAATTAAGTCATTAGACACAAAGGTGCTTATCACGAGATAATTACATCCCCGGGAGATGAAGGAAGAAACAGAACCCAGCTTGAAAGAGGAGTCCTCCCTATGACAAGGGCTCCTTCACTGTGGAAATGGCATCCAAGCAGGCGGATGGGGAGACGGGAGCTGGGCTGCTCCACTGAGAGAGTGGAGGTTGTAGGTCAGACTGAAATGCCCTTGACATCCAGATTAGACTCAATTACGTTGACCCCACTGATTACTGCCAGGGCACCCAGGGCCTGTGTGCATGCCGTTCAGAGTGCAGAGGGCTGCAGAGAGGCTCCAGAAGGCAGTGCAGCGCCAACCGCAGAGATGAGTCCACTTGTTGCAACTCCCCTGGAGATCTCATTGTGACAGCATTGAACATACAAAGTGATAGGTCTGTGTGGCAAATGTGGAAGTCAAATATTTCTTTTTTTTTTAATATACTTTATTGATTTTTTACAGAGAGGAAGGGAGAGGGATAGAGAGTTAGAAACATCGATTAGAGAGAAACATCGATCAGCTGCCTCCTGCACACCCCCTATTGGGGATGTGCCCGCAACCAAGGTACATGCCTTTGACCAGAACTGAACCCAGGACCCTTCAGTTTGCAGGCCAACGCTCCATCCACTGAGCCAAACCAGTCAGGGCAAAGATTTCTTTTAAAAAAATATATTTTTATTGACTTTAGAAAGGAAGGAAGAGGGGGAGAGAGAGAGATAGAAACATCAACGATGAGAGAGAATCATTGATCAGCTGCCTCCTGCACGCCCCCCACTGGGGATCGAGCCAGCAACCCAGGGATGTGCCCTGACCAGGAATGCAACCGTGAGCTCCCGGTTCATAGTCGGCACTCAACCACTGAGTCACACCACCGGTGGGGCAAAGATTTTTAATGTGGTTTTGAAACTTTCAGATTATTTGATGGTAGCTAAAGGGACAGAAATTCCCCCTTAAGTGTTTATCTTGATTATTATCATATATGCATCCACAAATTTATATGCCTGTGGGTGTATAGATGCTTAGACAAATACAGATCCATGCATACAGGCACAAATCAACATGAAGATACAGATGGGCCAACATTTACAGTTACCCAAGCCTGTAAAATTATAACCAGTGCACTGAAGAGTAACATTACCTATCTCCACTGACATTATTGAAACACTAGAGGCCCAGTGCATGGATGTGTGCACTTGTGGGGTCCCACAGCCTGGCCTGTGCCCTCTCGCAATTCGGGACCCCTCAGGGGATGTCAGACTGTCAGTTTCAGCCTGATTCCTGCAGGCCAGGCCGGGATCGGGCCGAAACCGGCAGCCTGACATCCCCCAAGGGATGTAGTAGTATGCAACGTGACAGGCAGGGGGAGGAGCCCAAGTCCAGGCCAGGCGCCACTCCTGCTCATCCGGCCTCCCTGCGCCCGCTGCTCAGTAGCACTGCCAGGGAGGCTGGAGAGGCTCGTGCCAACATAGTTGCACTCACCAGCCGTGAGACCGGCATCTGGCGCCCGTCTGTCAACTGAGGGGCACTCCCCCTGTGGGAGCACACTGACCACCAGGGGGCAGCTCCTGCATTGAGCGTCTGCCCCCTGGTGATCAGTACGTGTCATAGCTACTGGCCGGTCATCTGGTCACTTAGGCTTATATATATATATATAGATCTTTAAATCTGTAACCTGTTATATAAAAGCATACCCATAAAAATACAAATATTAACACACAAAGACACATTAAATTCTACTAAGAAGCTATGGGGATCTCTTTTTGAATAGATTTTCTGATCCTTGTAGGTTTTATTTACACATTGATAAGTTATAGGAACCCCTATAGTAAATGCAATGCAACGCCTCAAAAAAAAATGAGGGTAATGACAACTCAAAGTCATATTATTTAGGTATTTAATAGAAATCCTATTTTCAAGTAGAAGATGACTATGAAAATGAAAACATACAAAGAAAAAATCAGGATGGATCTTTAAATAGAGAAGTTATTTGGTTTAGGAGAAATAATGAAAAATTGAAACTTGGTGAAGTCCCCTGTGTTTCTTCCTGAAATGTTTATAATTCAAGTTTGAGACTAAATTATACATTTTATAAATATTTTCTGAATACCTTGTATATGAAGAAATATAATTGAAGAAAATATATAAATGTTAAAGGTGTAGTCTGGTGGTGTGAAACTAGGAAGCCAGCCCATCAAAGTTCTATACCAACCTTTCTCCTACCAGCTTTCTGTTTGAAGCAACACACTTAACCTTATCTTTCACACTGTGAAATAGGTCATCCAGATCTGTCCCTTTCCCTACGCACACAACCCCACACCTCTTCAACATAACACACACACACACACACACACACACACACACACACACTCCCACACCATCAAAGGTCACAACTTTCCTTTCTAAAATCATTCAGAAAGCTACCCGACTGGGGGGAAAAAAAAGTAATAGTCTACAAAATGTGTTGGTTTGTGTGTTTTTTTTCAGTTACATTCTACTTTTTGTTAGAACAAGCAATTATCTAGGTAGGACAAAGCCAGTGGGATTATGATTTTGTGCTATTTTCTCTGTATTTCCCAAGGACCTACGCAATGCCATTTATATATTTTGTGGATGATAGACTGGAACTAAGTGGCTCGGTCTTTACTCTCAAGATCTTGCAACCCAGGTAAGTATGTTACCGAATGTTAAATTGGGTATTGTGTAACAGGCATTGGAGTTTTCAGCAATGACTGGACAGCGTTTACATTACAGCGGTTTGAATACAAGCGCAGTAGCAGGCACAAGCACAGTTGGGTAAACAACTCAGCCACCAAGGCAGCGCGTGGGAAGCTGTGAGAGTCTGTCCTACCAAACACAGTATCACCTGCTGCATTTAGTTCATCCGGGTTTTACATCTAGTTTACCACAGGATGCGTACACGTTTGGTTTTAAAATCTGCTTTTTACTGTACATGAAAGATCTATGGAAACTATTTGAAAATGCAGATAAAATTGGGGAGCCCTCTGCATCACTGAGGTCTCCGGGAAATGAGGCTCTTTCGGAGTGCTGGTGGAAATCTAATCAGGCTGTATTTCTGGAAAGCACTTTGACAAAATGTGTCAATATCCTTAAAAGTGCTCATATTCATTCACTCAGTTTGTTTTACATTTGGACTATGTTCCTGGAGGGAAAAAATTACATACAAAAGTTTTAAGTACAATGATGTTTATTATAGCAATTCTTAAAATAAAATAAAAGAATTATAGTAATTTAAAGTGTCCAATAATGAGTATTGGCTATATAAGTTATAATAGAGCCACACGCTGAATAGTATAGTCATTGAAATATTCTATAAGTCATACAGTGCATGTCCTTATCAATGAAAAATATATTAATTTACATATGTATATACATGGACACACATACAGAAAAGTCCTAAAATCATGTAAATTTGAAATGTTTTCATCTATCAACTCGGATAGGCTAAAGTTTCTTTCATTTTCAGTTTTATATTTTAATCTTTATTCCATAATAAACCCATACTATTTGAGACCTAAAATTTTCTAAAAGTAAGAAGACCAATCGATGTATTTATAACACATTTTATAACATGAGGAAAGTAGAATTCAATATTAGGCAAAAAAAAATACAAAATGGCAACTGCATTTTATTTGACATTTTATTGGTATTATTTCTCAATCTGTGCTTTTCAAACCGTCTCCTATTCACTTTCCATCTCTGCTCAGTCCTTTTGTTCCCAGACTGGACCTTGTCCATCTGCCAGTCCTTTAGATCGGGATGTATTTTCAGGTTCTGCTTTTGTCCATATCCCCTATAGCTCCCTACTTTTCCCTCCAGAGTTCATCCACTACTGAAGTTACAACTACCACCTACATATTAATGACAGTTTAAACATTAATTTCAGCTGGGCCTGCAAGTTATTTCTCATAGGAGATAGCCCACAATAACAAATATTTGACTTACTAATTCTGAATTAACCTAAAATCTCCTTGACTCCATATTTTTGGTCATGCCCCCAAATCCATGAACTGAGCTAGAACCCTGGAAGCCATCAGTGATTATCCTCTCCCTCAGCCCTCTGATTCAACACCAACTCTGTTGATTTCACCTCCTAAATATTTCTGGAATCTCTCACTTCTTCTTAAGTACAACTGTCCTGAATCAGCTCATGTCATCACTTCCCTGAACCCATTGCTACAGTCGCCTATCTGGTTTATGTGGCTCTAGCCTTGTTCCTTCTCAAATTCATTCTACAGGATTGGCCAGAACATCATTCCGCAGCCATAAATCTGAACAATTCACTCCCCTGCTTTAAATCCTTCAACAGCATCCCCACGGCCTGTAAGATAAATTCCAAGCTCCTTAATGCAGTTTGCAGGATCTTTGCTATCATGGTCCTTGCTCTCTGAGAATTTCAAGTTCAAACACAGAACGTTTTATATTTCTATTCACACATTATGCTCTGCTCACTACTATATGACCCTTCTGCCTTAATGTGTTTATCTTCCTTTTCATCTGCAAATGTGTTTGGCAGCTGATTCCTACTTACCTGTTAAGGCTCACCTGAGGTTTCACCTTCTCCAGGAAGTGTTACTGACTCTAAGACAACTAGTGGTGTGCTGGTTGCTGCTCTTATGACTTTATTAGTAATGGCTATTTATTTTTTAGGAATTAAGCCGGTTGTTGAACACGGCCATTAATAAACATTAATTTCAATAAATATATGATTAAGTTTGTGTTCTCTCTCTCTCTCTCTCTCTCTCTCTCTCTCTCTCTCTCTCTCTCTCTCTCTCTCTCATTAGCCTGACTAGACACTTATAGATTTTATTTATGTTTTCAAAGAACCACCTTTTGGTTGTATTGAGTTTCTCTACTGATTCCTGTTTTCAATGTCATTGATATCCTCTCTAATTCTTATTTATTTTCTTCTACCTTTTTGGGATTTACTTTGCTCTTCTTTTTCTAGTTTTATAAGATAGAAACTTAAATTAGTAATTTTACATCTTTCTTCTTTTCTATTGGATGCATTCAATGCTATGAATCTCCCTCTAAGCAAAACTTTCACTGTGACCTACAAATTTTGATAAGTTGTGTTTTCATGTAGTTCAAAACATTTTTAAAATTTTCTTAAGATTTAGTTTTTGGGCCATGTGTTATTTAGAAGTATATTGTTTAATCCACGTATTTTGGAGTTTTGCAGTTTGCTCTTCTCTGTCTTTTTACATCTCGTCTTGAGGGCATGTGTTCTCTTGCTGTGTGATCTACTTTGGTGCCCACCTCCTCTCATAGAATGTGACCCATTGAGGTTAGGGAATGTCTCATTCATCTTTTTATAGCAACACTGGGTGAATAAATGAATGCACTCTGTAAAAACAAATTCACAAATTAAATTTAGGAGAAAATACACTAAAAAGTAAGTAACAAACACTTCTGGATTGTAAAATTATGCTATTTTAAAAAATGTATTTTATTATATTAAAATAATAAGCATGTTTATATTAAAGCAATTCCTCCACTTCAACTCTGATTCCAGTCCTGCTGCTCAGAGCCATCTACTTTCAATGTTTACAGCTGTTTCATCTGGTATTTACATCCATATTCCTGGAGACTATGCTCATATTGCTATATCAATGCTGTTTCTTAATATATATCTCTTAATTATTTGAAGATACAGCTTTCTTTTTAGAAAAATAGCATCTAAACACACACACACACACACACACACACACTCCAATATTTAAATCACATGTTTTGATTTAATCAATATTAGGAGTCAGTAATATTAAACTATGTAAATACTGCTCACTACTGAGCCAAATAATATATTTCACCTTTGTTTCCTTTCTTATACAAATTTCTGTTTTCCATGGAGATATTATTTGTTTTACTTTTTTCTGCTTGGACCAGGAGGCATGGATAAAAGCACATACCAAAGAAGATGAAATTATAGAATGTGGATGCTTGATGACCATAGGCTGCCTATTCTCATAGTTCATTTAGGTGACAAAATAAACACTTTTACTCTTAAACAACCATTATTTTGGATTTCCTACTATATGCTTTTGCACTTCATCCTAAAACCCTAATTTGTACATTTTCCTTACTTATTTATATTATCATCCTCTCCCTCCCTCTTTTTCACTCATATTCTCTCCTTTAAAATTATCACTTTCTGAAGTCAAAGAAATCTGTGTGAAAAAAAATAGCATAATCATATTACCTTGGACAACTAGTTTATTTATCTAAGCCACTACTTCTTCATTAATAAAAGTGGGATGCTAACACCTACCTCAGAGTCATATTGGAGGTTTAAGAGATAAGATGCATTGAAAGGGCTTAGCACAGTGTCTCAAACACAGTAAATAAACTCATAGTAAGTGGAAGGTAGAGAGGAGCTGGTAGTTGTGGTTAGTTGCAATAGCTAGAGTAGTACTAGTAAAGGTCAGGGGAGCAGCCATGACAAGAGGAAGCCTTCTCTCTCTCAGACTACCATGGTTTGCTATCAGATAGTTCAACCATCCTCCTCCTCATTTTATTATCTAGTTATACCCATAATGAATATCTGTCATATGCATATTTTTATTTCATTAAATTTTCTCTATTCTCTGATTTTTCTTTCATCTTTTTTTTTTCTTTTCAATTTTGGAAGTCTCCCACCCTATGTGTGCAAACTCATAAATAATTCTTTCTTGAGTCCTTTTTCTTAATTTCCTTGGTTCTGGAGATATCTCTGGGCTCCCCATAAACATTCCCAATCAGAATAGTCTCATGTGCAAAAATAAATTAGAGACTTGAAAATGTGACCTTTCTCAGCTTGACTCTGATCATGCATATCGGAAACAAAGTGAATATTTTTCTTATTATTTGACATTAAGGTTTATTTTCAGACTACAACCTTGTTTCTGTAAGTAATGAGTTCAAATGCTTTTAAGCAACCTGATTATAATCTATCAAAGCAACTGTGTGAGAGTTGGCAAAGAAGAATGATATAAACATTCAAAAATATGAAAGTATATAGCTTTCTGTATATTAATACTATAATGAATGATATGTTTTTGGACAAGTAGAGAGCTGGGTTACTCTATTTATCATGGATATTTAAATTTTAAATTCCCCTCTACATTATAATGTCAACTATAATACATAGGACTTAAAGAAATGGTAACATGTTTGTTTTGTTGCTTTTCTTTTTTTTTGCTGAACTCTTCCAGAGAATTTATTTTCAAATCCCAATCCCCATTTTAAAATGGGTTCATTTCTGGCTTCCTATTTTATACCTCACTATCTTTGTAGCTCCCAGGAGTAGTATAATATCTTATGCAGCTAAACCTAGTCCTAAATACAGAGGGTACACGGAGTTAAAACAAAATAGAAAATAAAACACTTGTTTTCCCATGTAAGGAAAGTGTGTGGGCTAGGGAAAGTAGAGTTTAAGGCAATAGTAGGTATAAGTAGGCTCCCCATAAATGAGATCCTAATATTAAGCACCTTCTATATATCAGTCATTGAACTAACTGATTGATAAATAATATCATCCTTATTTTCTGATGAAACCTATACAAAAAAAATCAAGATGTAAAAACATTGTTCACACTTTGTAGGTGTGAAAATTGAGTCCCAGGATGTTTAAATAGCCTTAACTCATCAAAACTATACCAGAGTTTTAATTTAAATCCAAATTTGTTTAGCAACCATTTTTGTATGTCTGAACTATTCTATCCTATATAATAAAAGCCTAATATGCAAATCAACCAAACAGCAGAATGACAAGTGAAATGACTGGTCGCTATGACACACACTCAGCACCAGGGGGCAGACACTCAACGCAAGAGCTACCCTCAGCCCTCAGGCCCCAGGCCAGCCAAGGTGGGTGCCAGCGGGCCCCCCCCCCCCCCCACAGATCGGCCCTGATTGCCAGCCAGGCCTAGGGACCCTACCCATGCATGAATTTGTGCATCTGGCCTCTAGTACACAAATAAAATAATACTTAGAAAAAAATACTACCACCTCTCTACTTCAACAGCAATAAGAAAAATGGAAATGTTGAATAAAGAAAAAGAAATATGATCACAAAGCAACCATATAGCACTTTTCAAATAAAGAAAACTGAGAATGGAGATCATTTCTATCTTGTTCTTCAAAGAAAACAAGCACCAAAGAAGAAGAAAATCACATTCAGGACTTGTTTTTAAAATAATTTAAGAGTCTTCTAACTCCTAGTAATCTGTCCATGAAGTTTAAATGTTCCTCAAGTAGTAATATTTCAAATTACATATCATAATAACATCATTCATTGTATTTTATAGAGGGTAAAAAAAAAGAATCAGAAACAAAGCAACTATTAATTCACACATACAAAAATGCAAACAAGCCCTAACTGGTTTGGCTCAGTGGATAGAGCGTCAGCCTGTGGACTGAAGGGTCCTGGGTTCGATTCCGGTCAAGGGCATGTACCTTGGTTGCGGGCACAACCCAGTGGGGGGTGTGCAGGAGGTGGCTGATCAATGTTTCTCTCTCATTGATGTTTCTAACTCTCTACCCATCTCTCTTCCACTCTGTAAAAAACGCAATAAAAATTTTTAAAAAAATTTAGACCAGAAATATTTAAGATTTATCTGAATGTACTTCAAACTGGAACTCTTTCAATGTTTGCCTTTATCTTTAGTCCTAATTTTTGCTGTTTAACTTTTCTGTTCTTCAGAACAATTCAAAATTGATGACTATTTGTTTGTGTGTTTTTTTAAATTTCTGGTAAAATTTAACAGTGAAAACCCATGTTGTTTGTAAAAGCAATTGAGCTGCTGATAAAGAGGTTACACTAATTCAACCCAGAGTTCACAAATTTTCTTTGACAACAAAACAGTGGGAAAATCATGGAGCTGAAGGGCATACATTTTTATTTTTGCAATATTGATCCATTGTAAATGAAAATGTAAGTCCCATTTTTCTCTTGCTTAACTAAAATGGTTCCCCAGACTCTGAGCCCATATTAACATCTTCTGTCTTATGTAAATTAGAAGTTAATGAACATAAAAACCATTAGTCTTCACTTATGGTTTATAATTGAATCAATGCCATTGATTTTAAGTTTAGAAGCACTCCATGTTTCAATAAGGCATATAGAGGCTTTTAGGACTCTGACTTAGCTCTGATTTAGCTCCATAAACAAACCCATCAGATTAATAAGAATTCCCAGAACAAATGAAACACGGCACTTAGTGTGCTCAGTGCTCAGAATTCCACATTCATGACATGAAATCCCACTTTTTTTCAACCCTCAAGCCTGACCTATTGAGGAAAGTTATGCAAAACAAAATATAATAAGATTTGCATGTTCAAATGACATTAAGTCTCTGTTCTTTCATAAAGTCTCCTGCTCACCCCCCCCCCTCTCTCACTCTCACACACACACACAGAACTGTGGTAGGGTCTAGAACATATTCAATAACTTATACAAAACAAGTTGAATTTTCACTGGAGTCTGAGGACAAAGGTTATGGAATTGTGGTCAATGGGGACCCAGTAACTCTTTCTGAATGATCGTACTTCCTGCTCCCCCACTGGGATTTTGGGGGCCCTACACTTACCTCACAGTGGTGTGAGCCATGTGGTCACATTCTATAAAGTCATCACTTTCTGAGGTCAATAGATATATGGAGAAAAGGCCAAGAAGCCCTCTTACTGAAGTCTCTAACGAGAAAGTCAACAGCAGCACACCATCAATTTAGTTAGAAGAAAAAAAAAAATGACTTGGTGTCTAATTTCTAAACAGTGGTTTCCACTGAATTAAGCCTTACTTTAATGAAAAAGGAGTGCTACCTAATTGGATTTGTAGTTTTCTCTTTTAATAGATGCCATTGATTTTCCCAAATAGGTACTATTTTGCTGAAGTTTATTTATCAAGCAATAGAAGTTCACATTTTAGCCACTGCCATTACCATTAGATTGGTTTTCTAGATTACCTTTATTTTTTTTCCTTTTTCCCCATCATGTGGTTCAAAGGGGACAGTGAGTTAAATATATGAAATTTGACCACCTGGGCATCTCAAAAACAACTATAAGTTCAAGAGGTTTTATTTTCTGTATTGTCTACAGTATTTACAACAAAAACTGATGAAGAGGAGGGTATAAAAATCAAAATATTTCTCTAAAGCAAAAACCCATGCTTGCCCATAAATAAGAATTATATATATACATCTACATTACACTGAGTGTCCAGATTATTATGATCTCTAAATGCATAATAATCTGCCCACTCAGTATATATATATATTAGAGGCCCAGTGCATGAATTCATGCATGGGTGGGGTCCGGCTAGACTGGCCAGGGGGAGGGGACATGGGTGGTTAGCCAGCCTGCCTGCTGGTCAAACTCCTGGTCGAGGGGACAATTTGCATATTAGCCTTTTATTATATAGGATATACACTGAGTGGGCAGATTATTATGCGTTCAAAGATCATAATAATCTGGCCACTCGGTGTATATACACACACATATATACATATATACGTATATTAAAATGTATTTTATTTAAGTGCCTTTATTCAATGTGAAATTTCACAAAGAATATCATTTTAGTACTGGTTTTGTACTGCCAAGACTCTATGCTTGAAGCCACTAGCTATAAGGACTCCCCCAAATTTCCAACGGGCCATATACCTAGAAGTACAGGGAGAAAAGGTATGCACAGCTATGTCAAATACATACACCAAGCTAAAAGAAAAGCATTTTTACTATCTCCCTGTTCATAAATTTCTGACAATGACCGGGCATTTACATACATTCTGAACTCAAGTGTCTACAGCCTGAGACTTGCTCAACCCTCCCAACTGTTCAATCCCTGGTATTTGTTACAGTGATGCAAGGCTGTAACACTCGGATTTAAACCACACATTGCTTTTCCCTTTCATTTCTGGCCAGCCGCCCAAAGCCACGCAGCAGGTGCTGTCTCGGGAATGTCACCATCTCATAAAAGTCTTGTAACATAACACAGAGACAATGCAGTTCTCTTTGGATGCACTTTGCTTCCCTTGACAGATTGCATTCCTAATGAGACAGTGTCTCAAAGTTTAAGGCAGAAGAACAGTGTATATATGTTTTATCATTCAAAAAAAAAATTAAAAAATCACTGGACACTGAACCCCAGTGCTGAGTGACTGGAGTTAAGAAAGCAACTGCCAGCTGCCTCACTGGCTGGTGCTGAAGGGGGAAGGTTCAGGCAAAATTCTCCAAAAGGCAGCTATTTGCACGCATTTGGTGCTGCATAGGATGACACCTCAATTGCTTTCCTAAGTGGGTTTTGGGGGAATAATATTTTTTAAAAAATTCAAGGGAGTGAATTTCAATTCCAGTGATTGTAAGGAGTAAGAGAGCAGAAAAGTTCAAGTATGTTAATGAATACAGCCTGAACCAGGACAGTCAGAACTATGAGATTAAATCCCTCTACTTTGGCATCTAAAGGCTGTGGGTGTAAGGACTGGATCCTGGATATGTCAATGTCCAGCTTCCCTGAAAAATCATGAAGTTTGTTTTGATGATACTCTTTGGGGGACTGTGATGTGAAAGTGAATGCCCCCCCCCCAAAATAGTTTAACTATTTGTCTTAGAAACAAATATCATATTGTAGCAAACTATAGCATAGTGCACAGACCAGATACAGAGAATACAGCCCTAAAATTCAATGGGAGAGATTTTATTTTTAGTTAAAAATTGGCCTCAATTGTTTTATTTGTCTTTGGGAGATGATCCTTTTTGGGGACTGGGTCTCAGGGCATAATGGCTGATCCAGTAATGATCATATTAAAGCTGTCTCCTTATGTGGATTCAGATGCAGCTCAGCTCAGATCATGACTCTCTCCAAGCATTACTATTTTATGTGATAAAAAGATTTCAGAGTATTGCCTATGGGAACTGAGTATTCCTAATGGAGAATGTCATCATTGCCTCCTGAGCTATGCAAGCTGCATCCCTAGAGTTAATCTTTCCTCTTTCAATGGGGGCGAGGTGGGGGGGGAAATTAAGTAAAAATTGTTGTGCATTTTTTGTAACAGGCAGCCTCTTACGCATCTGCCTTGCAGCTGTCTGTCAATTTATGATCCACATATACAGCTAAAGTTGGTGAGGAGAAGACTGAGCACCTGCCATGGTCTGGGACTTTACATTCAATAGCTCATTGATCCTTTCAACCTGGTAAAATAGCTGGTTTTATATTTTAGATGAGGACATTTAATATCAGGCAGTCAGTAAGTATTCCTAAGTCACAACTGACAGGTGTAGAACCAGCATTTGAATCTATGTGTATCTGACACAAAAGCTTATGTTCTATGCATTATAAGACACTTCCTTTAGGGGAAATGCACATGCTAAGTTTGTTTCCTTAACATATTGTCATACAATAGTGTGTGTGTTATGTGCCATTGAGT
Organism: Eptesicus fuscus; assembly: GCF_027574615.1. Taxonomy (NCBI): domain Eukaryota; kingdom Metazoa; phylum Chordata; class Mammalia; order Chiroptera; family Vespertilionidae; genus Eptesicus; species Eptesicus fuscus. The sequence goes on along the minus strand of NC_072477.1, from coordinate 13,944,829 downwards.
GGGCTCCCACACCTGGTGACCTTATGAATGAGTGATGTCTACAATGTACTCATCACGTAAACTCCTTGGCTACATAGAGGGTGTGGGTTTTTCAATTGAACTAAATTAAGCTGAATAAAACTAAGTGTCAAATAATTCTCAGAAGGTTTGGGGATTGAATAGAAGTGGAAATCTTGCCAAATTTAACAGCCCACTCTAAACCTTCTGGGCAATAAGTTTAGAGCACAGATTGAGTCTAAAGATTCAAGATTCCTTGTGTTTGACAAGCTGTGGTGTCCCGTACAAAAGCAAAATGCATGTTAAAGAAATTTTTAGACATCAGTGGTCTCATACACAGAACCAGATAACATGTAACCTATAAGAGTTTTTTTTTTAATCCTTACCTGAGGTTGTGTTTATTGATTTTTATTTATTTTTTTTTAGAGAGAAGAAGGGTTGGGGTGGGAAGAGAGAGAGAGAAAGAGAGAGGGAGAGAGAGACATTGCTATGAAAGAGAAACATCAGTTGGTTGCCTCTCTCATATGAACCCCAACTGGGGATCGAACCTGCAACCTAGGTATCAAAATCTCAGTCTTTTGGTATATGGGACAATGTTCCAACTAAGTAAGCCACCTGGCCAGGGCCCCATAAAAACTTTCAAATTTGACATCCATTCAATGGGTATTCATAATGTGTTGGTTTTTTCTTAATCAGTTCTCACTGGAAATTTCATTACTTTATTTATCCATAAAGATTTTCTTTAAAAAAATCAATGTATAAGGATAATAGAGATAAATTAAGGATTAGAAAGAAAAATGTAGTTTATAAAGAAATGGGGTAACATTTATGAGCAGTTGGTAGTGTGTATTTTTAATTATCATGCAAGATATCTGGTAAACCCCAAACACAGAACACTCCCTTTGTTCAGCATTTAAATGTGGGTGGTAATTTTATTTCAGCTACTTTTCTTCTTAAACTCTTTGGTTTGACAAACTGGGCTTTGTGTCCTATGACAGCAGCTTTTCTCAAGAGAATTCTGGTACTTTTCTGATTCTGGTTGGACTGGAAATACCACAAAAACAACTTTCCTTATGGTATTTTGGCACTTGGACCATCAGGACCAGATGGTACGCAGAAGTGCAGAGGAAGCACTGACTATGAATAATGATACATTTTTAAAAATCATCTAATCTTCTCTAACTTTATTGCATTTCAGAGGAAGGTGCATGCCAATTTACACTCTGATCAGAACATGTTCGTCACTTCCAATGGAGGGAACCTGGATGGCAGAGCTACAGGATGACTTGGAGTTAGAACAACTCCTATTCTTCACCTTGCCCCATGAGACTTAGTTCTCCACAACTTTTGTTATTTTTTTAGATGAGGGGGCAGAGCTCTAAAATGAGGTCTTCAGAAGAAAGTGGAGGAAAGACTACCAATGCAGCACTAAATTTGACAATCAAGCTAAACAAAAGGATAAACATCATCTTCACCCACAAGGACAGCAATGATGTGACTATTAGGTGAGCATTAAGTTTGGTCACAAATGTGTGCAACAAACGCTCCCTCTATTTAGTGAAAGTGTGTGCCAAGTTTTCAAAAGAGAAATGCCACTCAAATCTTAAATGTGGCGTTCTGCTTTTACACAAAAGAGGTCAAAATGTTACATTGGATGCTGCTGTTTGTGCAGATTTCTTATCATTTCTGTCTGTCTCAGGTTTTGGGTTCTGGGATTGTAAGACAAATTTACCAGTGACCTATCCTCACTGAATAATTTATAAAAGTATAATGAAGAAAAATCTAAATGTTACCTCCTGTCCTGTTCACACCTCTGACAGAACTGCTAAAAGAAAATTAAGTAGTAAGTAGTTAGGAAACAAGACTTAGGATGTAATTAAATCAAAATGAGAATCAAATAGAAGCGTGGGACTAGATATTCTAAACTTTTTTGTGTGTAAAATTTGTTACTTGGAACATTAGATTCACAATATGTTAATAGCTTTGAGACGTGCTGGGATAAATACTAAAATCAGAAGGTTTTTGTTGTGTGTTGTTTTACTATGTGTATTAAGACTATCTAAGGGAGTGATAAACTGGTTAGATTTTCCAAATATTACATGTCTATGTAATCTTGGAAATGTTGTTTTCAGGGAACACTTTGCAAAACTAATGACCCAAGATTTTACGATTAAAAGAATAACCGACTTTTAAGATACCACCTTCTTTACACAGAAATACATATTAAAAGGTCAGCCACATTTTTAAACCTTTAGCAAACAAGTATTAAGAAAAGTTCTTCACTTATTAGATGTTCAATGTTGCTTCAATGAGACATTTTTTGGAGACATTTAATTAGGATTAAATCTGAGAGCTGCAGTTATCTCATGTCCTCTGTCAGAGATCTGAGAGAGAAGAGTAGGCATCAAAACCTCACCTACCCCATTTAACCAACAATAAAGGGGAAGATGGTAAACCAAAATGCCATTACTATATGGTTTTAGACAATTTGATCTTTGATAATTACCTTTGTATAGTTGTTGATCCTTCTTAGTGTTTCAGTTATTTAACATCACTTCATATTTACCACAATTAAATAAATAAATTATATATATATATATATATATATATATATATATATATATATATATGGCTAATATGCAAAGTGTCCCCTTGGGAGTTTGACTGGGAGACCGGGAGTTTGATCGCTTGCTATGATGTATACTGACTACCAGGGGGTGGCATGGAGCATGGTGGGTGACCATTGGCAGCGATGGCAGGGCAATGAGGGAGCAAGGGAACGAGGAAGCAAGGAGGTGGGGAGGAGGTAGGAACCTCATGGTAGAGGCGAGGGAAGGAGAAGGCAGAGAGGTGGGGAATCTAATCGGCCCTGATTGCTGGCCAGGCCTAGGGACTCTACCCGTGCACAAATTTTGTGCACTGGGCCTCTAGTAAGTAAGTAAGTAAGTAAATAAATAAATAAATAAATAAATACAAGACTATATTCTTGTCTATTTTTTTAAAACTTTTTGGCATAATGATGAAAAGAAAAAGTAATCTCAATATCTTCCAGTAAAAATAGGGAAAAATAGGTTTCCTTGTAGTAATCTTTGTTGTGACAAATGAGAGCTTTCATTAACAGAGATTACCAAAAGTGAATGAATGCCTGAAAGGAAAGAAATTTTCACTTTGAAAATTTCCTTTTAATTTTGTGTTACAAGGAACTAACAAAGTATTCCTAATGGTCCAAAATACACCATAAAATATGTCTGACTAAAAAAAGTTATTTAGAGAATCTACAGCTCATATAATGAGAATCTGGTCTTTTCTCCACCGAGGTTTTGATACAAAGATATTTTAATATGGTATCCAGAAATATAATGTTTAATTGCCTCAGACTAGCTCTGATGAAATGATTTGACCACACTTTAACTCAAAACAAAGATATATAAGTAGATAACTCTTTATTAAAAATAACACTTTTATTTCAAGCATGATTTACTTTAATACAGCGACTATTTTGCATTGGCAACTTTCTAAAAAAATTCAATACTAAAAATTATAATAGGATTTTGTAAGATTCTCTTTAAGGAAGAATTCATTATATAGAAAGAGCACGTGTTTCATGATCTTAAGAACAACCTTTTGACTGCTCCAAAATGCACAAGATTAGATATGATGAAATTGTGAAGTATATTTCTCTTGACAATAAAGAATATTCTTAAAATATCTAAAACAGGGTTCTCAACTCCAGAACTATTGACGTTTAGGATGAAAATTATTTGTTATATGGGGCTATCTTATGTTTAACAGTATCATTGACCTCTACCCACTAGATGTCAATAACATACTCTCCCACCAGTTATAACAACAAAAATGTCTCCAGACACTACCAAGTGTCCCCTGGAGGAAAATATTTTCCCCAGTTGAGACCAAATGGTCTAATATATTGTCCTCTCAGGACATGAATTTAAAAGAAAATAATTTATGAAGTTCTGGAAATAGTTCCTATGTTCTTCCTGCCCTCTTGGGGTTTACAAAAAAAGAAACCTCTTGGAATACTTCTGTAAGGGTATTCACTTCTACTAACACTGAACTTCACTATTGTGGTGTTTTCAAGACTTGGTTGTCCCTGCTTTATAAATTTATTACTATACAATAGGATTTTTCATAACAATATTTCTACACTCTATAGCAATCCCCAAGAAAACAGAAATTGATTCATTTCTGACTAGTAATGCACTTTAATGGACAACTTCTGTGCCCTTTAAGTCTTTGGACACTTTATGTGTTTTTAAATGTAATACTTGTACAGATTTTAAATTAATAAAAAGATTAAAGCCAACCCTCAGTAGTCATCTTTGATCACATCCAGGTCAAAGCCCTTGTTTTTCATGAGACCTTTAAGGCCTTCTGTGGTCAAGACCTAGCTAACCTATAGTTCCATCTCTTTCAACGCCTTGTCTTACAAATTACACACTGAAAATGTTGGGGTGGGGTACATGCCCTCCTCTGTTTCATTCACTGGTGTCTTTGCTTCTGCCATTCCCTCTTTTAGGACTAGGAAGATTTTTATCCTCTTTCCATTTCCTGGCTAAATTTTAAACAACTTCCTAAATAAATAAAGTTAATATTTCCTTATAAACTTTACTAGGTACATGGTCTTATATTTGTGTCATGAGTAGAGCAGTAGTACTTGGTCAAAAACAAAATAATATCATTCATATATATATATATATATTAGAGGCCCGATGCACGAAATTCGTGCAAGAGTAGGCCTTCACAGCCATGGCTGCCTCAATCCCATGGCTGCAACCCCAGCTTCGTCCCAGAAGGACATCCGGTCTAATTAGCATATTATGCTATTATATATATGACAGCAAACGAACCGCACACTGTATTTTGAGTCAACAGTACAAATGCAAGTGGTAAATGTGCAGATCAAAACTATATCCTTCAATTACATAGAATTCAAGTAAAATACTTTCAAAATCAATTTTTTTTCAGCTTTTCAGTTATTCTTTGGTGATTTTCAATATCAAAGTATATACGGTTTACTTAGACACTTAGAGTTCTCAGGAAAAAAATATTAACAAGTGATTTCATAATCGCATTTAAAAAACAACGATCAAATGAGCAATCATATTAAACCACTGGCATCACCTGGCAGTACCAAGACATTCTACAGATGTTTAGAACTGATAGATGAGGGATAATTTCTAATTTTTCTGTGTTTACTTAACCTAAATCTGGAATATAATGGTAAAATACATATATATAGCAGCTGGGATCATTTAAGCCACTGGCTGTTTTTGTTTTCTTTGTCTAATTCACATATTTAGATGTTTTTATAAACAAAATGATTTCCCTGTAGCAGTTGGGTGAACAACCCACTGAAGGTTGTTTTTTAAAACAGAGCGGGTGGTGTGTGGAGGTTTACGAGCTGCTTCTAAGAGGTGAACAGAGGTCTGTGACTGTTTTTCCATCTGTTCTTTTGTGATTTACACAGATTCCACGCAGATAAAGAGGAGCTGCTACATCTGACAGAACTCCCCAAGCTGCACTATAAACAGCAGGGGAGGCCACCTGCTACTCTCCAACTTATGTTACATCAAAGCGGCCTGGATGGCTCATCCTGATTGGCTGACAGGGGGTCAATGGCACATGCCTGCCCTATTCCACAAAAAAGAACTTAGCTGGCCTCAACTCACTGAAATATCACCTAAAGGACTGTAAAGTGGGGGAGGGAAAGGCGATTATCTACTTTTTGTTCATTTATGTTTTAGAGTTCCATAAATTTTCTCAGCTACTTCTGGTAATTTATTTTAATTTACTTTTAGAAGCTGCACCTCCATGCTCTCTCTGAGAAGCTCACACCCCACCCTCTTTTTTAATGTAGAGATCATGGAGTAGAACAGGATACTTTTGAAAATGAGGGGGAAAGAAGATGAAAATGTTTTAATACAATTGTCTTTTCCTATTTTTTATTTTCCTTGAGAACACAGGCAAGGGAATTGGATGTTTTCTTTAAGCATTATTTTGTTGTATTGAAGATCAATGCTCCTACTTGTGAATAGGAATGAAAAACATGAAAATTGAAGTGATAAATGCCTTCTGAACCCCGTGGTCCTCAAAGAAAGAAGCCTGGTGCCCCAAAGCTGCTGTTTGCACAATTCCACCAGCTTGGCCCCCCTCAGCTCACTGGATGGTCCTGTCATCAGCTTTGAAAGTATCTTCCTGCGGATGTAAATATTCAAACCTGGAGAGAATTTTTATAAGAGTATATTTGAGCCCAACTGATGACATATGCCAGGGGGCAAGATCTCAAATGCCCTAGAGAATGATAGTTTTGCAGTTTCTTTTATGCATTTGAAATTAAGGAAGGGACATAAGGAAGATTACATGGAGGTGGGAGAAAGCAAGGTGGGGATTGGATTAAGATTTGTGTGCTTTTGAGGGTGCTTTGAAAGGGTGGTCAGGTATTGGAAGGAGGGGTCTGAGAGGGGATATTTCAAAGGTATGTCAACCTAGATGCAATGACCAGGGCTTGCTTAAGGCAAATATAAGCCTTTGACTAAAAAGGCTGGAATATAATGGTAAAATACATTATATTATGTTATATGACTGGGATGTGACTACCCACCATGACCCGCCCAGTTAGAAATGTATGAGCAGATCATTCTAGGAGGTTACTTTTTTTCAAAAGTCCTTTTTGGTCCACATTCCTTTCATCAATTCTGAGTTCTTACATTTTCCTCCTTGACAAGTTGATCAATAATGGCGAAAAATACAGAGATTGACCACCATGATGTAAAATCAACCGGGAACAATTTTTTAAGACATGCAAGCTATGTTAAGGCATGCGAGACTCATGTTTTCCCAATTATAAGTTTAAAAATCCTTTTTCACATAAAAGCAGAATATGCCAAATATAATTTAATATTTACAATCACCCTTATTGTGGCTATTTTCAAAGTTCACACTCAAATTACCTGCCAATGAACTTCAAGCACCAGATTTAATTTTCAGTTCCAGGTGAGGTCCACTAAGTGTTGAAGAGAAACATCCCCTGATGTTTTGAGTGCTTGACACATCACTTGGAGGGTATAAGGAATTTGTATTGAATAGCTAAATTAATGGATAAATAAATGTATCTAAATGGTAAACCTCTATAAGGGCATGTTTTACTGTCACAAGTGCCCATCTACAGTATTCCATTTAAATCTAAACAATTATAGCTCTCTGTCTACTGAGGGTTTGAATCCTAACAGAGACATGTCAGTGTGCAGATGTTTCTGTCAAGTTCAAATCATCCACACCCCGTAAATGGAAATACACAGCTTTGTCTATGTCACAGATGTTCCTCTGAATTCCTAAGCTTCCTCAGAACTGGCCGTGTCTGCCTGGGGCTGTATATCTGCCCAGAGACACTTCAGCAGAGCTGTGGTGGCAGCTGGGGAGCAAGAGTGTTGGAGGTGCACTGGCAGCGAGGTATGGGAGACGCTTGCATAGTACCTGGCCTGCTGTCCAGCTCACATGTGATCCTTGCATAGATGTACTCATGAGTGGCTGGAGAACAAATGAGACTGCATTTAAAGGAGAGGAAGCAACAGCAACAAGAGACTCAATAAAGGCAATTAAGCAACCTTCACTTAAATAAAAGAACAATTTAACACACTAAATGGACAGATCATTAGTGAACTTGGTAACCTTTGGGATTGCTATGGAATAGGAACTTGGGTGTTGCATAGCTAGTCATAGAGAAAGAGGAGTTTCAGAATTCTTTTTTTATTATTATTAATACAATTTATTGTTATAATTCAATGCTTTCTTTTTTTTAATTTTATTGTTTAAGGTATTACAAATAGTAGTACATATGTCTCTCTTTTTTTTCCCCCCACTGACCTCCCCCTGCCTCCCCTACCTTCCAGCAATTGTCCTTGTCCCCTCCTCCCTCTCCTCCCCAGTGTCTTGAGTCTGTTGGTTGTGCTTATATGCATGGATTCTTGAATGAAGTTTTCACTTTGCATTTTTGCAGAGCTTACAAAGGTAGCCTCGGGGGAGAAAGAAGGGGTGGAGCATTCCTGGAAATGGTTTCCCCTGCAGTCCTTGGCCAAGAAAGAGAAAAAGAAATGGGCAGGCAAAGAAGCCTAGGTCTTTCAAACATATTTGGGCATTGGGGGCACTGAATATAAGAGAGATAACAGAGACAGACAGACAGAGAGGGGAGAAAAGAAATGAGGCTTTCAAGAACACTGATTTTTGTCCCATACATAAATCCAAAGTCAGAAAACTGTACTATTTCTGAGTTAAAACTCCTTGAATAGATTTTTTTATTTGTTCTTAGCAATCCTTTTGGAATATACCTAGAAATCAAGAAATAAATGGAAACTTAATAATTTATTTGTGTATTTGTTTTAATTGAAGGGTGTCCAGGGAAAACAAATTTTCCCTGCCTGCTTTGTCTCAACACAAATCAGATACATAAATTTGTATCTGAGCGCTAAGCTGTGGATATAAGGTTCTGTGTTCCTCCAGCGAGAAGGTGTCCAGTCCTTGGACTGGTCTGGTCCTTGGCAGTCGTTCCTGGAACCCCACGGAGATGCTGTGGTATTTGGGATGTCTGTGTCTGTGATGGCCTCCTGCACCTGGGACCGCTCAGCAGAGCTCCCAAAAAAAACAATGAACAGGGGATGGATAGGAACTGAGCTGGGTCCAGAAGCCATCATCTCCAACAGCAGTGCTTCTCTGCAAACATTCTGTACCCCATTGCCTCCTGAAAATGTCCCTCTGTCCTCTTCGAAGAGAAAATGCTGTCACAACCTATTCGCCCAAGAAACGTCCCCTAGGAGTTAGTGTTTTAGTACATAAACTGGTGATTCATGGGAAAAAATGGAAATACCCTTTGATCCTCTGATATTAACTTCTCAGGGTAGATATCATCTGGTCTAAGCTTTAAGTAGCCGCTCCAACAGACTATTTGGTGGTTTTGCCTGAATATTGACTCTCCAGCCAAGGATTGGTTTCTCTAAGGTGATACATTCTCCCCGTCCAGCCTTATTTCTCACGCCTCCTACCCCAGGGCCCTCAAGAACCACTCCTTTCCCTGTTTTGATTCTGGCTGGCACGCATCAGCCAGAAGCTACAATGTCTTGAGCATGTAATTCCCTTCTGGAGCAGGAAATGTACCATATTTCCCTGCCTGTGCTGTGTTGAGACCTAACACTGGCTATCAGACTTATGTCAAAGAGGGACAGACAGCAAGGGCAGATCTTCATGTGCACAAGCCTAATCCTGCAAGTCACCTGCTTCAAGGGAAGTCTCAAAGCAAAGGGAGGCTGCTCTCTCCCTTGTCAAGTGGAAGGCGCTGATTATGCCACCCAGAGGATTTAGAAAAATCTGAGTTTCAAGATTTTTCAGTGTCAACCATTTATATAGCCCTGTATGATTCCTGGCTTGGACATAGAAGACCTATCAAGTATTGGCGTTCTATCTCTTTTGCAACTATGCCACCCTTATAACTACATCCTGATCTTGAGATTTAGCATAGTATGCCCAGGGGTTGCAGAAAATTTACAAAATGTCTTTAAAAGTTGCCATAGAAGAATATTGACTTTATTTTTTTTAAAATCTTTATTGTTGAAAGTATTACATTTGCATCCCCCTTTTTCCCCATCGAGCCCTTCTAGCCTGCCCACCCTTCCCTTCAGGCCTTCACCACACTATTGCCTTTGACTTTCATAGCACAGGGTGAGTTGACAACTGACTGCTCTGAGCCTATCATTATGACTAAGACTTTCAGTGCAGTTAAGAGAGAGGAGCTCACTTCATAATCCTTATAATTATTATTGTCCCCATGTATTCCAAGTACCCTTGCCGTAGCATATCCCAATGCCTCACCTTCTTCCTGCACCTTACCCCAACTAACCACAGATGGATGCCTGAGCAACTGGGATGTTATAGGTGCCCTAGTCATACCAGCCATGAAGGGCTTATTGCCATGAGGAAACTCGCCCCACAATCTGACCCTGAGGGTTTATTTTCTAGATTTACTTCTGTGTGCCCACTTTTGTAGCCTGCGTTCACTAAAAGAGAAGCCTGAAGCAAAGAGCTTCTGTGCTGTTACTTTATTCTGGATTGAAAACCCAGGGAAAAGAGCTTAAAGTGGGGAAAGACGGGGGGCCAATTCAGGTGCTGCCTGAAAATACAACTAGCCACATAAACCACATGTCAGGACAGTCAACCCCAGTGAGGAAAGGAGGAAGAATTTATCCATCAGCTCCCAACTTCCACGAGACAAAAGTTCACCCCATAGAATATTAAGCGCCCACACTTGCATGGACATTGACCTGGATTCCATGGTGTCTCAAGCATCAGGGTCCAGTCAGATGACCAACTGATCTGGTGTGGCCAGGACAGAGGTATTTCACAGAATGAGAGACTCTCAGTGCAAAAAGCAGGAAGGTTCTGAGTGAACCAGGACAAGTTGGTCACCCTATCAGAGGACGCCCAGGCTCGGGGAGAGGTATTGGAATAGGGACACTAATAGGTTGTGCTTGTGTGAAATTAATCAGAGACCTGGTCATCTCCATGGCATTTAGAACAAAGAGCGGTGAGCTAAGAAGACATAAAGTGACACCTAAAAGACGTCTAAAAGGGTATTTTAATTTCTCCCAGAAAATTGATTCAGCCTTTGAATAAAGAAATCTTATTTTAATACATCTGTCTTGTTTTATTAACATCTACGTTTCTTGTTTGATTCCTTCTAGGGCAGTCAGATTCTTAATCCATAGTTTATTAATACTTTTTTATGCTTTTTCTCAATCAGCATGAACTTTATTTTGTTCTTTTGCCTAATTTATGGGAAATCAAGTTATGATAGAAACATTTAAAGCTTATTTTCCATGGCAATCAGTGGATAATATTTTAGTCACTTGTGTCATCCTGATTAAACATTATTAATGGCTTTTTTTTTTTTTCAAGTAGAAAGAGAAAAGAGTAAAAAGTCTCGGCGAATGCTGTGCCAGGTCAGCCTCGCATAGCAGAGTGAATGGTGCCCTGACCCCTTCCTTACAAGCCTGCAGTTCAAATTACAGTATGTTTTATGTGCTTGTAAATGAAATCATTCGAGGTACTCATGGCCCAGATCATGTATGATTTGCAGCATTTGGAACAACTTTTACTGTGTTTGGGAAATATCTTACTCGTGAGTTAGGATCTCTGGAGTGAGTTTTGTCTGTCCAGGACAGGAAGTTAGCCGTTCCAGAACTTACTGAGCTGAGGAAACATGGAGGAAGTGGCAACCAAGACTCCTTTCCCTTGGGGGCTGGGGGGGGGGGGGGATGCGAAAGTGAGCACTACTAATTTTAATTAGCATTATGGATTTTTCTTCTTTTTAGTTTGCAAATTTTAGTTGTTTAAGAAACTGGACAGAATTGGGATTAGGCACATAATTAAGGAAAATGCAGTATAGTAGAAATAAATATGCTGTCATTCTACTTACCTACTTTGCAAAAATTTTACATACACTACTCAAAATCATAATCAGCTTCATATATGTTTTTTAGAAGTGAGATAGTAGGTGGCTTTTAAAATCCAGGTTGTTTCCTTTAACTCCAAGAGTTATTTCCAAATATCAACATCAGAAAACATTACAATGAAAGCAGATACTTCTTCAAAGATGGAAGCAGCTCGGTGTTGTTTAAAGAGCACCGCACTAAGTACATGCTGTGGATTGAACTGCGTGAAGTTCTAACCCCTGGTACCTATGAATGTGACTTTTTTGAAAATAGTCTTGGAAGATGTAATAAAGTTGAGGTAATACTGAATTAGGGTAGGTCTCAAATTCAATGACATATGTGTTTATAAGAATGTCATGTGAAGACACAGGGACACAGAGACACACAGGGAGAATGTCACAGGATGACAGAGACAGAGATGAGAAAGGTGTAGCTTTAAGCCAATGGCTCCCACCAGAAGCTAGTTGAGAGGCATTGAGCAGATTCTCCTCCAGAACCTCTAGAAGTAACCAACCTGTCAACTGAATCTCAGACATCTAGCCACCAGAACTATGGGGAGAATAGATTTTTCCTGTTGTAAACCACCACTTTGTTGTGGCTTTTTTTTTTGTTTGTTTTTTGTTTTTTTGTTTTTTTGTTTTTTGTTTTTTTGGTTGTTTGGTTGGTTTGGCAGCCCTAGGAAACACAGTATAGAACCCTGGTTGCTACTAGAATATTTGCTACTGAGCCACATCAGGACCCTGGGTTAGTCCTGTCACTTTCTGGAGTCTCCTTATACTCATGTAAAGAGACTGGTGTGCTTCAAACAAATCATCTATAGCATCCCTTTCAGTTCTAAGTTTCCTGGAATTTGTTATTTCAACAAGAAGAAAATAATATCTCTTCCTAGCTTAACTTTTCTGTTGGAAAAACTGAAATATTGGAATACCAAGGAACCCGGGTGTAGACACTTCTTGAACAGATGTATTAGGATGTAAATTCTACCAGGATATGACATTTGGCTACTTTATTCATTGTTTCCCTGGTGCCTAGAACATTGTCTGGTATATAGGAGGTGCCAGTGCATTTATTTATTTTTTAATAAATAGGTGTATCAGTCAATAAATAAATCTGTGTGCAAACAGTCCTCTTTGTTGGGACTGTTAATTCAATGACTCTTTCCTAAGTTTGACTGTCCTGGTTATTGGTTCTTAGGCACAAGGTTAAAGAGAAGGGTTATAAAGATAAAAATAAAGAGTACTTCCTAGAAATTAATTCCCTCATTTCAAATAATCTTGCCTTGATAATAATATGTTTTGTCAAGTTTTAGAGGCAAACATATTCATAACTTATTCTGAACTAGCAGGCTAAGTGCTTCAGAAGCATTTCCGCTAAACACTGATAATGAAGGAACACAATTAGTTCAAAACATTCACCCCTTCTTGTGAGAAAACCATTAATTTCCAAGCAGATAACTGCAATCCCATAATAATTATTCATTCAATGCTTGAAACTTACCTAAGCCAAATGCATGAAGATCACTGAGAGTCTAAGCACAGATTAAGTTGAAAACTGTGTTCCTGTTTCAAAATAAAAGCTCTCCAAGTAGTGCCTGCCAGTTGGTCTGTAGCCCACCAACTTTAGGAGAGAACTCTGCCAGGCCACGGGCTTCTTTTGTTTATGGAGACAGGCGGAAAGCCCCGGCATTGGGTGCTAATGGATAAAATATGGGAAAGCCACAGTTTGCTTGTTATACACAAAAGAAATGAGTGTGTAGGAAGTTATCTCTAAGGTTCCTCAGCAAAGTTTTTGTCTGAGACTCCAGTCTAAATCCTGAATTCCAGAAAATGACTTAGACTCCAATGCAGTTTTTACAGAAATAGTACTCTCCCTCTGCTTTATTACCTTCACAGAAATGTCTCTATCCCCAGATCCCCTTTATAAGTGGATGCTTCAGCCCAGCAGGTTCTTCTCAATGGTTGAGCATGGACCTATGAACCAGGAGGTCACAGTTTGATTCCTGATCAGGGCACATGCCAGGGTTGCGGGCTCGATCCCCAGTGTGGGGTGTGTAGGAGGCAGCCAATCAATGATTCTCTCTCATCACTGATGTTTCTCTCTCTCTCTCTCTCTCTCTCTCTGCCTCTCTGAAATAAATAAAAATAGATTAAAATAAAATAAAAATAAGTGGATGCTTCATACCTCTCCCTCTGGAGACAGACTCAGAGCAGATCCTCCCCTGTCATCCTGCCCATTCCCCACACCATGTTCTTCTCTATTAGGAATAGCACTACCAGGAATTCTGACTATTTCTCCCAATGCAGACTAATCAGCTGGCATAAAATTTTCAGGGCAAAAACGCTGATGTACAGCACTGATTTCCCAAGTCTGGCGTTATAAGGAAGTCGTTTCTGCTCTTGAGCTTTCAAAGAATTGAGTGATCTCCATACTGAAGAGGCACTTCTGCTTAGCTAAAATATCCCATAATTGCGCGCGGTCTCGCCATTCTAACTGAGAGATGGAGCTATTATAACAGGACTCCTGTTAACAACAAAGCCGGGTGCCATCCTTCACTCTGAAGGTGACACCTGCGACTTCCTGTCCCTCCCTCGCCATCCGCAGGGAAACCGCGCAGCACCAGCGACCTGTGAAAAGTAGCACAAGGCAGGATCTCATTCTGCATTCCAACTGCCCATCGGAGGTTTCACTTTAAAAATGGTACCAGACAAATCCGAGGGAAAAGCCAATAACATCTCCCAGAGAAAGGCAGTATTACAGACTCGCCTCGCCAGGAAATCCATCATGTGCCTCTGCAAGTTAACTTCCATATTTAAGTAGTTCGACTTCTAGAAAACAACCACCGCTGTATTAACCAGGGGTTTTGAAATGCCCTGGGAAACAGAGGCCTCTGTAAAAGTGGGGAGCAAGGGGGTAGGGGCCCCCTGTGCATTTACTCCTACCTTGTTCCATGTTAAATGACCTTCAGGATGATGCTGGAAGAGAAATAAGAGGAAGGACTAGAGGAACCCAACATGTAGGATGCCTTTCAGGTGCCAATCAAAGTTATGTGGGTCTGTGAGTGTGTCTGTGTGTATGCATGTGTATCTATATGTCTGTATGTATAAGTAGGATCCGAAAAAGGAGCCCAGAAATCTTTCACTTATATGACTAAATGCACATTTCATATATTTTTTTAACTATCAGAATAACCCTGAGAGCTCAGTTTAGTAGTCCCACTTTATAGATGAATAAACTGAGGATCAGAAAAACATTTCAAAGGAAAGAATCAAGACTGAATCCCCTAGTGGTGGGAGTGCATTTATCCCTCTGCCCTCTACTTCTCTAGACCACTCCAATGCTTCATGTTGTTAATTATCTGAAAAGAAAATGTTTGGGCAACACTCACTCAATTCAGGCTGTGTCTTTTCTTCCTCAAAAATAACATTCTAATAAGATAGAAAATAGAATTATTATGTTACTAGAGGCCCGGTGCATGAAATTCATGCACGGGGGGAGGGAGGGACCCCTTAACCCAGCATGCACACTCTCGCAATCTGGGACCCCTTAGGGGATGTCTGACTGCCTGTTTAGGCCCAGTTTTAGTCTTAGACAGTTTAAAGCAATACATATAGTAAATATTTCATACAAAATATTAGCATGTGCTTTCTAAATCACTCTTGGCATTACACAATTTAGTGACTATCGACAAGCAATTTGTAATGTAATCAAAAGTAGAACACTTGGGGAATTTTTATGAAATACAAGTCATTATTATGCTTCTGCTATGGTGAAGCACTATTTCAGATTTTTGTGGATACAATAGGGAATAAGACAAAGACTCAGACTTAAATTCTAAAGAGGGAGGGCAAAGGACAGGAACAATCATTTTAAAATAATTTCAAAGATACATGCAAAAATATGAAACTAGATCACCAACTTACACCATACACAAAAATAAACTCAAAATGGATAAAGGACTTAAACATAAGACAGGAAACCATAAAAATACTAGAGGAATCCACAGGCAGCAAAATCTCAGACATATGCCAAAGCAATTTCTTCACAGATACAGCTCCTAGGGCAATGGAAACTAAAGAGAAAATAAACAAATGGGACTACATCAAAATAAAAAGCTTTTGCACAACAAAAGAAACCATCGACAAAACAACAAGAAAGCCCACTGCATGGGAGAACATATTTACCAATGTTATCACCAATAAGGGTTTAATCTCCAACATTTACAGGGAACTCATACAACTTAACAAAAGGAAGATAAACAACCCAATCAAACAATGGGCAACTGACCTAAATAGATACTTTTCAAAAGAAGACAAAAGGAAGGCCAAGAGACATATGAAAACATGCTCAAAGTCACTAATCATCTGAGAGATGCAAATCAAAACGACAATGTGGTACCATCTCACACCTGTCAGAATGGCTATCATCAACAAATCAACAAATGACAAGTGCTGGCGAGGATGTGAAGAAAAAGGAACCCTCGTGCACTGCTGGTGGGAATGCAGACTGGTGCAGCCACTGTGGAGAACAGTATGGAGTTTCCTCAAAAAACTAAAAATGGAACTCCCATTTGACCCAGTGATCCCATTTCTAGGAATATATCCCAAGAAACTAGAAACACCAATCAGAAATGATATATGCACCCCTATGTTCATAGCAGCATACTTTACAATAGCTAAGATTTGGAAACAGCCTAAGTGCCCATCAGCAGATGAGTGGATTAAAAAACTGTGGTACATCTGCACAATGGAATACTATGCTGCAGTAAAAAAGAAAGAATTCTTACCATTTGCAGCAGCATGGATGGAACTGGAGAGCATTATGCTAAGTGAAATAAGCCAGTCAGAGAAAGATAAATATCACATGATCTCACTCCTTTGTGGAATATAATGAACAACATAAACTGATAAACAAAAACAGATACAGAGACAGAGAAGCATCGATCAGACAGTCAAACCTCAAAGGGAAGGTAGGGGAGGGTGTGGGTAAGGTGGAGATATCAACCAAAGAACTTATATGCATGCATATAAGCCTAACCAATGGGCACAGACAACAGGGGGGTGAGGGCATGAGTGGGGGGATGGGGGGTAATGGGGCTATAAGAACACATATGTAATACCTAGAACTTATATGCATGCATATAAGCCTAACCAATGGGCACAGACAACAGGGGGGTGAGGGCATGAGTGGGGGGATGGGGGGTAATGGGGCTATAAGAACACATATGTAATACCTTAATCAATAAAGAAAAAAAAATTAAAAAAATAATGTCAAGTAGTGATAATTGATTTAGGGTAAATTAATCTATAAGAGAGAAGTACAGACACAAAGAGAAGGCATCTTTGGGTGATGTTTGAACAGAACGTTTCCAAAAAGAGATAGTAGCCAGTGCATCAGTGGTTGAAGGTGGGCAATGTTGTCCTTATTACTAAAATCCCAGGTGAAGGGGAAAATAAAAGGAAGAGATAAGCAGCTTATCAGTGGCCTTCTTAGCTGGCTCGTGGATGGAGGGAGACCAGTTAGGTGTCTGCCATGTCAAGAATGAGAAAATGGCAACCTTGACTTGGATGGTGGCAGTGGAGGTGGTGAGAAGTGGCTATGTTCAGATGTTTTGAAGGCACAGGTATACATTTAGGTGGCGCATTGAATATGAGATTGAAAAAAATAGAGGAGGTAACGCCCAGTTATTAGAATGAGCAACTAGGTGAATGCTTGAGATGTTTAGTCTATATGAGTGCCTGAGTAAGAACAGATTTTGGAAGGGTATTTTGTAATTGAATTTGGAGGAGGTTCAGGAATTCTCTTCTCGAGTTGCTGAGGCTGAGATGCTTATTGAATTTGCAAATGGAGCCCTCAAATAAGCTATTTGTAGAGAAACCTGGAGTTCAGGATTGAGTTCAGTTATTCTTGAGAGCACCCTGAGAACAGGATTTTTTAAAAAATCCCAATGCTTTAAGAACCAAGGTTCTAGCATATTCCAAATATGATGGCTCCCAGCATGTGGTCCAAAAAGATTCATTTTTCCTCCCTCATAAATTTGCCTGATGGAAATCTATATTTTTTATAAATTTACCTGAAAGTGATGTATTTTGTAACCTTAATTCCATGGTTTGATTATATCTCCCTGAACATCAGCTTGCTGTTCCATTTGTTTTTATTTATTTATTTGCTGGATCTGGCAGCACACATGATGAGTTTCAACTGCCTGGGCTCAGGATGCTTTGGTTTATTTGTGCAATATCATTCTCCTGTCAATATTAACAAAATAAATCCAAGGCCTATTTGTTGAGTGTGTCTGAGAAGCACAGACAGAGTGGTCTTTTCAAAGACAGAAGTTAAAAGCATATGCTGCTGGTTTCACGGAGCCTTCCGAAATAATGTCCTAGCTTAGACATCCAAAAAATGTCAGGCTTATGGATCTGCTCTTGCTAATAGTTTTCCAAATTCATTTGGCCAATAAATATGTCATCTGGCCTGAGGAATCTGCCTTGGCTTTGTTTGTTTACCCATGCCACTCTATGTCACTCATATCTTTCCATAGACTGCAAGTAAAACTTTAACGATAGTCAAGCACCAAATCATTTTTCCAAGGAGAATGAAAATTAATGTGGTAGTGACACAAACATCTTTTTATGTCATTTGGTGAATTAATGCATTACCCCTGATGGACCCTCTTTAGGTTTAGGGTCATTGTGATATTTCCCCCCCCCCCACATCCAACTATTATATCTAGACTTTAGGGTTACAGTTAAAACTATAATAAAAAAATTATTTATTTATTGAGAATACAAATGACTGCTCCTATTAAGCAATTTTAGGACAGTGGATAAGAAGGAGGAAATGAGATTCTATTCATTCCAGTGCTAGATAGAATGTCAGTGAGTGATTGTAATGTATGGGAACCCAAGGAAAAGAAAACTGAGGTGGGATGGCAATAGGGTAAGCAGAGGAGAAGGTCCTTTAAATTCCCCTTCTCTGTGTCTTCTCTGCAGGGCACTCCTCATTCCTGTCACCCAGAGCTAAAAATTGAGGGAGCTCCAGCTCTCATCTGAATCAGTTAGGAACTACTATGCCACAGCAACTATAGCTTTGGAAGCAATTCATGTTCAGTAGTAACTTAAGGAGCAAGGCATGACTTTATCACAACAAAATGATTTCATCAGTCTGATTGCCTACACAACTGCGTGCCTAAGATTCTTGGGTTCACAATGGAACAAGTGACATATCAAATTTCTTCAACATAGAAATTCTTTACTATGATGATATTGTAATCATAATAAAATATCTCAAGGGTATTGCAAGTGGAAATTTTGAGGGCAAATTAGAGATTATGGAAAATAAAAAGAACAGTAAAAAAGATTTTGAAGTCCTATTCTTAAAGTTAGTAGAACTCTAAAAGGAAAAAACTGCTAGCAATTTGATAATAAGAAAGTATTAACAAACATGGGAGACACAGGTCATTTTTCTGTTGTAGTCAGCCAATCAAGGGCAAAGTTCAACAGTATAGTCTATCAGTCTATGTATATTTAATTAGATTCTAGGTTTTATTCAGCCCCTAGTTTATTAGTGTCACTTTCACCTTTTTTAAACCATTGTGTATCCTGGGAGCAGTGAGATTTTTCTACATTCTGTTTCCTTTTGCTTCAAAACACGTCCCCAATAAATATTTAAATGAAACAAAATAAATGAAAATGGAGTATTACATTCAGACTTGGATTTATCCAAAACTCCCATTGAGAAAATTTATTAGAAGAAAACATCAGCTGAAGAACCAAAGAGATCTTAAATTTAGTAATTTATTTTTCTTATCAAACTGAACTGATTTCCATCCTCAGGAAAGAAAAGTATTTATGCAGTTTTAATGTGTATTGGTCACAGATTATGCTTTCTTCTTATCACCCTGTTCTTGAGTTTCAGTCTTGACCTATAAATTTCTTTTCATTTTAATGGCCCCAATAGGCACAGCTTCATTTGATCTCCCGATGTTATGATCATGCCTTTCACCACATGTCCAATTTGGGTCACAGTAAAGGGAAGGGTTGAAGAGGAATAGCTACTTGAACTTCCTCCATGAAAACAGCAACAAAAAAAACAGAAAACATTTTTACTTTCTCTTTCTAGGACTCACCACTCTCCAGTCTTCTAAGGAGTGTGTTCTTATTCACACTTAAAATTACAAATTCATCCTCAAGGGTGAATACCAATCACAATGACTTCTGCGTTCTCCATTTCTTACTATCCAAGAGTGTCTGTTGTTAGCTGGCTAGAATGGCATGCTCAGAAATAGAATGAGTTAGAGAAAAATAGACTCTGGGATGACATCAGCATCAGATCTGCAGCCCCCGATGTGTTACTAAGTCACTGGATATATTTGAGCAAACCATTTCCCTCTTTTGTAAAAAAAAAAAAGAGATACTATTTATATACTTTATTTCTCACATGGTGTGAATACGAGTGAAACGTGAAGTACTTCTTTCTTGCTTTTCTTTTGCTAACGTTTCTTTTGAGACTACTAAATTTGCTGTATTAGATTAAGTGCGGAGAACATAGACATGGTCCCCTCTGAGTTTAGAGTCTATTAGTAAAAATAGAGCATATACATATATAATAAAAAAAACAAGATAGAGTGTGGGAATTGTTCTAGGGCCGTGGTCAGCAATCTGCGGCTCGCGAGTCACATGCAGCTCTTTGGCCCCTTGAGTGTGGCTCTTCCACAAAATACCACAGCTTGGGCGAGTCTATTTTGAAGATGTGGCGTTAGAATAAGTTTAAGTTTAAAAAATTTGGCTCTCAAAAGAAATTTCAACTGTTGATATTTGGCTCTGTTGACTAATGAGTTTGCTGACCACTGTTCTAGGGCAAGAACTGGGGATGTGGTATGATGAAGTGCTATGGGAGTACCATGGGAAGAAAGTCACTTAATTTCTGGGGCTTTCAGAGATTCTTTGGAGGCAGTGTCGTTTAAGCTGGATTTGATCAATAGATATTACTAAGTTTTGTGGAAATAGAAATGAAATAACAGGAGGAAATCCAGAGTTGGAAAACATAATGTATAAATAAGAAAAAAAACTATTAAAAATCATAGTACCATTTATTAAATCTTGAATATCTGCTAGGAATTAATCTAAGCCCTTTGTGAATATTACCTGCTGATCCTCACAATGACACTATGAATAGATGCCATCAATATTATTCCTATTTTAGAGACTAAGGATGTGATGCACAGAAAATTCAAGTAGCTTGTCCATGTCACTCAGCTAGTAAGTTGTTAAACAAGGTTTTGGATTTAGGCAATGTGATGCCAAGACTCACACTCTTAGCTATATCTCTATAGGGTCATATTATACTCACATATGGTAATAATTAAAGGAAATATGTGAAGGAGAGTGAAGGGAGTAAGTTCATAATAATGATATTTAACTCTTGATGAGAAGAGCCCAGTAAAAAATGATGCTTAAATTATGTAGTATAAACAAATGCTTGGTGTCATTTGGGGTGCATACAGGGGGAAATGAAGATTTGAAAAACTAAGCCTAGGGAAAAGCAGAAACTAGACAGGCTTGGTCATCTCCACTGAAGGCCTTCATTGGTGCAACTTCTCATCCAAGAGGCAGTCAATAAAATGACAGCAGCCAGGGGCTCATGCTTGTGATATCTTTGTCCAATTTTAAGTTCCTGGGAGAGGTTGGGTCAAGAGTCTATCCTTGAACCACTAACCTTCTCTATGTCAAGGTCCAAAGATACACAGTATGAACATGTCAGTATTAGGGCCAGTTTTCAATGTAAGGAAGATGATGCGGAGCAGGGAGGCTGCCTTAGCCAGTTTGGTTCAGTGGATAGAGTGTCGATCTGCAGACTGAAGGGTTCCGGGTTCGATTCTGGTCAAGAGCACATACCTCCGTTGCAGGCTCCTCCCTGGCCTGGACCCTGGTCAGAGCATGTGCAGAAGGCAACCAATCCATGTTTCTCTCACATTGACGTTTCTCTCTGTCTTTCCCTCTCTTTTCCACTCTCTCTGAAATCAATGGAAAAAATATACTCAGGCGAGGATTAAAAAAAAAAAAAGAGCTGGGAAGCTACACCAACTCTAGTACTTAAAGATTTTTAAAGCCTCGGTGTGGAGAATGAATTATAAACAGAACATACTGGGCGTGGGGAGAACAGGCATTTTGTAATGGTGATGATCTCACAGTTAAGTAATAAGTATCTATATTAGGAAGTGTGATAATATGATATGGGCAGGGATTAGGAAAAAGTGAGAAGTCAACAGTCATGTTGCAGTTTTAAGCACAAATAACATGGAAGATGTTATTACGCACTTCACACAGTTTAATCTTAGATGGTCAAACTCAGCCAGAACTCATAGACACCACTCTGGGTTAATGGCACCCATAGTGGCGTTTACTTGCAGACTACCTTTCTGATAATTTATTTAAAGTTAACATAAATGTTAAGGTATGCATGTTACATTTTATATAAGGTTCCCCTGTCACAGTCTTTTTAAATTATCTAACTATGGGTCTTGTGTGCATCAGATGCCAACAAAATATCAATAGAGACATTTATTTTTAAGTCCCCACTATAAGTGGTGCATTGTGAAAGGTATTGGAAATCAAAATATATGAGACAATATCTGTCCTCAAGTGATTTGTAGTCTAGAAAGGAATCAGGACATAAGAGTTAAATTGTGGGCCACATGACAATGGACAATATATGATGCAACAATTTGCAGGATGCTGAGACAGACAGGAAATAGTTTGAAGAAAAGAGGGGATTGGAACTGGGTCTTATGTGAGGGATTTCATCATGATTATCCTATAGCTGTAGACCACTAGACTACTAGATCCCTGCTGGTATAATGGGTTGACATAGGAAAGTCCTGGCTAATAATACTAGAGATGGAGACTGACAGGGGTCCATTCTGTGCGTAAAGCATAGTGAGAGATGCTTCAGTAAGTCTTGCCACTTGATTTTCTCTCCCAAATCTCAACTAAGATGCAATTTATTTTATCCATTTTGCAGAAAGTGAAACGGAGACGTAAAATGTTTTGTTTAGCTCACAAAGGTAGTGAGTGTCAGAACCCAAGGCAACAAGCCATATTCTTTGGGGTCTGCCTCCTGGCTTCCCATATAACAGGCTAACAAAGATGAGCCCTGTTTTCCTTTGTCCAGGTTTCCCTTTTGCTTCTCTGACCACTTTTCAGATATTCTTCTTCCCCTTCCCACCCCAGGCCATCAAATTTTCAACTGCAACCCTCTGTGTACCTCAGATATTTTATGTTTAATTAAGGTTTTGACTTACAAGTCAACATCTTCAGCTGCAGGATCGATCTCCAGTTTCAAACCTACAAATCCAATTAATCATTAGGCATTTTCATCTCTCCATTCAATGGGCTATTTTGCTTTTAGAAATTCCTTCTTGCCCAATTTAGTTATTTCTGCTAAAGAGTATACCAAGCTCTCAGTAATCCAGTTCCACCAAATCACTCAAGTCGGCAACTTCTTTTTCTCTTGCCCTCTTAGATTTAATAAATTAACAGATCATCTGCAGAATCTATCTTTACAACACCTCTCACACTCACTGTATTCTTGTCATTTCAATCGGTTCCCATGATTACCTCCTAATTCGGACATTCTTCTATTTTCATTTGCTTAAAAAGCCATGAAAATAGCCATCCCTGTAGCCCCGAGTGAATCTCCCCTGTTATTTACTACCACAACTTCCTGTTTCTTTCCTAGCACAAACTGAAATCATTGTACTTTACTTGTTTTATCATTTATTATATGCCATGCCCTAAAATATAACCATTGTTAAAGCAGAGATTTCTTCTCCATTCTACCATTGTGTCCTTCTCAATGTCTGGCATGGGAAATGTGCCCCATAAAATACCAAGTAAATGCTATTTTCAAACCCCTACTTCCCACCCCTCTTCACTAATGCCTCCTAGATTCAGCAGTTAAAGGAATGTTAAAAAAAAGTTAACTTCTACGAAGTCACTTTTCAAGTCAAAACATCTAGCATTTATATATTGCCTATTAAATTAGGCATTGATGACTACTAATTCTAGCATCCAAGATCATAAGATCTTCTACAACACTGACGCAAACTGCATTTCCATGTGCATAGTCTCTTACTCACTTTGTCCCTAAAATCAAATGTATTATTTCCGTAGCCACTCACAACTGCTCCTTCATGTTCTGCCTCTGTGCCTTGTGTGTTTGGTGCCATCTCCCAGAATGCCCTGTCCCAGTATCAGTCAGCTTAAACCACACTTTTAGTTCTAGCAACAAATAGCTCCCAAACCTTAGTGATTTTAAAACCACAAAGGCGTAGTTCCCATTCACATGCATGCTCCTCATGTTTTGCCTGTGGCTTTGCTTCGTGTTCCCTTCATGCTCAGTGTAGGGTTTATGGGGTCACTCCTGAGTAGAGTACACCAGTCTCGGCAGAAGTTAGAGAGAGACAGTGGACCATGGAATGGCTCTTAAAGCTTCTTCATGGAAATTATTATTATTATTAACCAGAGCAAGTCAATTGATGACATATGACATCAGTGGGTTGGAAGTATAATTAGTCCCCAGGGACTGGCCCAGCAGGAAAAACCAATGTTATTAAGATGTTTTCCACATTCTTCCAGCCCCAAACCCTTTGAAAACATAAAGTATTTTGTTTAAATCTATATTTTAATTTTGTTAATCCTCACCCCAGGATATGTTTATATTGATTTGATTTTTAGAGAGAGAGAGGCAGCGAGACAGACAGAGAGAGAGAGAGAAAGAGAGAGAGAGAGAGAGAGACAAACACTGAATGCCTTCCAAATGCACTCTGACCCTGGATCAAACCGGCAACCCAGGTATGTGCACTAACTGGGAATCAAACTCGCGACCCTTTGTTATACGGAAGATGCTCCAACCTACTGTGCCACCCAGCCAGGGCAAATCTATATTTTAATCTTTTCTTTTTTCTACTTTTCTTATGCCAATCTTCCTGGAAATCCTGCATACAGATTCCAGGTTTTGCTATTATCTAGTAACTATGGCTACAGCATGTAACACTGCTCAATGCCTTGCACATAGTAGATGTTAACAAATATTTATTGAATTTAATTGATTATATCTTTTAAGAAATAAGTGGACAGTGAGTATTTTCATACTAAGAAGAATATGAGCAAAATTTATTTCAAGCTGATTAATGTGATATCTGGAACAATATTTGCATCTTCAAACATTTGGCTTATTTTTTTCTTTCTTTGACAAATGTGTTCCCATAATGCACAGAGAACATAGAACAAATTATCTTCCTTAGTTTGGTGCCCAACAGATCAGAAAACCTAAAATTACTTTAATCTAAGTCTTCTCAAAGTATTCTCTTGGACCCATATTCACTCAGTAGGAGTAAAAGTAAAATTTGCATGACATTGACAATTCTTTTGGTAATGAAGTAAAAAAAAAACAACAACATTATATATTATTTCCAAATATTTGTGTTCAAGGTTGTACATCACTGTCAGTACATACTTAACCTCTAGTGTGAAGCTGTTAAAATAGTGCCTCAAAATTGGTCAATGACTGATTAAATGAATAAATAAATGAGAAATAAGTTAATGTTAAAAATATAATTAACATCCCATGAATAAGTGTACATACAGGTATAGCAGCCATTGCAAACATAGTATTGTATCAAATATCAGACCTAGTTATGCCCTCTGTGTGTGAAGTTCAAAAAATGATTCTATACTAAAAAATATGGAAACTTTAGATGCAGCTGTCTCTTATTTGACACTAAGATCAAGAAAATAGTTCTTTTTTTTACAAGAATACCCATATATACACATAAACATATTCATATATTTTAGGGTTTATGATGTATTTTTTAAATTATTTATTTTATGGAAGAAGAACAAAACAATATAAAACAGAACAGACAGCAAACGTCAAGCTGTCTTTATGGGGTCTTCTTTACCCACTTGAACCTGAGTAATATATATTATAGTTTCCATCTCACTGTCTAAGTCTGCAACTTAGTAAAAGTTAATCGTGTGTTTAATTTATGTCGCCATACACAGCACCACCAGCAGCACTGCGAATGACCTAAGCTAGTAAAATAAAACATTTCAGAGCCTGTCATATTTGTATAGAACAATTTGTGTAAAGCAGATGAATTCCAAGTTTTCAATCAGAAACAGAACAATAGTCAGGAAAAATGCCAAGTCCCAAACTCATAAACACTAGGTCAAAACAATAATAAAAATATTGTCTTGCTGTATTCATAAAAAAAAAAAAAAGCCATCTGTAGAAAATTCCTTGCTTGAAATCTTTGTGACTATCAAGGGTTTCATTTTCCATTAAATAGTCAGTTTCTTATTTAAAATCCGGCTTGGAGTCAATATATTTGGTCAGAGATAGTAAGACTAGATAAGTCTTATTTTTTATTTCAATATTTTCTTCTTTGAATCACTCAAACCACAAAACTATAAATAGATTACTGGGAAAATATTTCTGTTTTACTACATGTAGCTGGTAAATTGTAAAAGCCAAAATGACATCACTTTTATTATTGAAAAACATAATCTCAGGATATAGCCTACATACAAGCAATTGTCAAGACATTAAATAAATCCAAATCCAATGGGAATGTTTGCCAAATTAGTCCCACTGAGATTTTAACACTTTTGATAAACAAAATGTTTCAATATATTTATATTTGATATTAGAGTCCTGTAGAACAAACCCTACCATATAACCCTACCATATAACAACAACAACAATAATAATAATTAAGATTTATTGAGTGCTTCGTATAGGCCAGGTACCCCTCCAGGTTCTTTGCATGTTTTATTTCATTTAATGCTCACAATTTCCTTTTAAAAGAGGAATTAAGCCTTGGCTGGTGTGGCTCAGTAGGTTGGACATTGTCCCAAGTACCATGCACTAACAGGTTGCTGGGTCGATTCCAGTCAGGGCACATGCCCCCAACTGTGGAATCACTTCACGGTAGGTGGCATGCAGGAGACAATAGATTGATGTTTCACTTTCTCATCAATGTTTCTCTCCCTCTCCCTTCCTCTCTAAAAATCAATTAAAAAATAAGAATGAAATGGATGGGAGAACTAAGACACAATTTGGTTGAAATTCTTGTGCATGGTCATACAGTCAGTTAGCAATGGATTTGAACTCAGGAAGGTACCAGAGGGTGCATTCTTAACCACAATGCTACAGTTATTTGCCTCACCCGTCTCTGCAGTGAAAAAATAATCTAGAAGTTTTACTAGTTTATCAAATAGTCACATTGCTGTTTGGAAGCACATATTAATCCTGAAGATGGAGGCCTCTTTATCATTATAATCCTTGTCACAGGATTACCATCAGGAAAAAACAACAAGGACCTAATAAAAAAGCATTAAAAAAATAAGTCTATGAATATCGGTTCACTTTCTCATTAAATTATGTATCAATTATTTATTGAATACTACTGTATGCCAACCCTTAAGCATTGTATTCATTTTCTATAGTTACTGTAACAAAGTATCCCTGAACTTGTGGTGTAAAACAACATGAATTTATTCTCTTACAGTTCCAGAGATCAAAAGTCTAAAGTCAAGGTGTTAGCAGGGCTTCATTTTTACTGGGGCTTCTGGAGAGAAGTTGTTTCCTTGCCTTTTCCAGCTTCTACACACCTCTTGCATTTCTTTGCTGCTAGCTCTTCCTTCCATCTTCAAAACCCATCACTGCGAACTCTGGTTCCAGTGATGGGTTTTGGTCATATCTTCCTTTTCTGATTTTGTCCTTATTGCCTCTCTCCTGTAAGGAACCTTCAGATGATATTGGATCTACCTGGATAATTCAGAAAAAAATGTTCTTATATTAATCCTAGAGGCCCGGTGCACGAAATTCCTGCATGGGGTGGGGGTCCCCTCAACCCAGCCTGCACCCTCTCCAATCAGGAACCCCTCGGGGGATATCTGACTGCCTGTTTAGGCCCGATCCCGGGGATTGGGCCTAAACTGGCAGTCGGACATCCCTCTCACAATCCTGGATCTCTGGCTCCTAATCACTCACCTGCTTGCCTGCCTGGTCACCCCTAACTGTCCCCACTGCCAGCCTAATTGCCCCCAACTGCCCCCCACTACTGGCCTGGTCACCCCCAACTGCACACACACACACCCACCCCCCGCCAGCCTGGTCGCCCCTAACTGCTCCCCCGCTGGCCAGGTCTCCTCTTACTGCCCCCCCCCCTGCTGGCCTAATCACCTCCCAACTGCCCCCTTCTGCTAGCCTGGTCATCCCTAACTGCCCCCGCCCCTGCTGACCTGATCACCCTTCACGCACCCCCCGCCAGTCTGGTTGCCCCACGCAGCCTGCTGTTCAGTTGTTTGGTTGTCCCTCACTAACCCCCCTGCCAGCCTAGTCGCCCTACGCAGCCTGCTTGTTCAGTCGTTTGGTAGTCCCTCACTAACGCCCTGCCGGCCTGGTCATAAGCAGCCATCTTGTGAGGGCATGGTGGTCAATTTGTATATTATCTCTTTATTATATAGGATTCTTAACTTAATTACAGCAGCAAATTTCCTTTTGCCATGTAAGTTAACGTATATTTATAGATCCTAGGGATTAGAACATGGAGATCTCTGATGGAGCATTAGTATGTCGGCCATCGACATGGTCCAAACCCAAAGGGCAATAAATAAGCCAGATATTACCTTAATGGGTATGGGAGGAGCTATTGAAGGATGTAACACGGGAAGGGACATGATTTAATTTTAAAAAGAACATTTTGGCAGCCCTGAAGAAGAAAGCTTTCGGTGTGATCCTTTTGAAGACATTTAAAGCTTAAAATAACAGTGAAAGTAAGACTAGAGAGAAGGGCAGTGATCTGAAGGATGCTTAGAAAGTAGGATCAACTAGAGCACAGTGAAATGGTCGACAAGTAATCATTTTCCTTTTGGATCTGCATTTCCACATCTGCAAGAAATAAATGTTGCCTTGTGTAAAAGGATTTTAAGCTTTTAATAAAATGCATCTTTATCACATTTTTAATTTAGAATAATATAGAAGATGCCATGTAGCAGAATCTCAATAATACATTCATTTCCTGTAGAATAACATCCATTCACCTACTCTTAATTGAAACAAAAGGCAATTATTCTCACTTATCCATACACATATCTGGTGTAACTATTCCAAATCATTTGATGATATTAGATTTAAAAATCTAACTATAGGATGTGAATTGGTTTCTGGCCTTAGAGAAAGTTCTCTTTTTATCTAAAGTGATGCATTCCAGGATGATATATTGCTAGATCTGTATGAATTAATTCCATTTAATATACTAACACATGCTAGATTAATGCTTCCCTGACTGCAAATATTAACATCTCTTATCAATGCTCAGTAATATTGCCTTTTAATATCACATGCTGTTCTTGGTGGTGTGTTTTAAGCCGGTTCATCACAGGTGCAGTATATTATGTTCATAATGTTGCCCCATTCAATAGACACCATTCAAAAACATGTCCATCCATTCATAGAAATTCATTCCAAAGAGTCATTGCCAAGGTTTGTACCAATGAAAGGAAAATTTGAATTAGAAGAGAAGAACTTGCGAGAATTTGTCAGATGGCTGGTAGCTGGAATTTGTTTTAAGCATTTTTGGACCAGATCTCATCTAGAGGAAATATAAACCAAACACTTTTATCCTTCCATCATATTTGTGTTATTTATTTTTGGAGAGAAAAAAATGTAATCTATATGCTCATGTAAACCCATGTGACTCATTTACACTTAAATTCTTTGAAAGGTTATTTTAGAAAGAGAGGGTTGGTATCAAAAATAACAGCTCAGCTTGGATAAGACTTACAACCTTTTTGAGAGGATGGCAGAAGGGAGGAAGAGAAAGCTTCCAAAATCCTGTTGCCTCATTTTACAAGCTTAGACACAGGAAGATCTTGAGTATGGCAGGGAAGTCTAAGTATCCATATTACAGTAGTTATGAATGTTTTAAAGTCCATGTTATTGGTTGTTGGGTAGCCACAGGTAAGAGAGTCTGGTTCTGCTACAACACTCCTTTGGGGACCCTTTCTCCTCCCAATTTATTCCAGTCTGCAAACTCTGGCCATGCCCAGTGTCCAGAGCACTAACCTTCAGCCAGGGCCTTTCTAGCTTTCAGAGTATCTGTATTCTCTTATTGTCCACTGGACAGGTTCCTCTGTGATGAAACAAGAGATGAGGAGACCTATAATATTCTAGTTTATGTCATTCCATTTCAAACTTTCACAACATCTAGTAGAAAAGGCCTTCTGAGTTTTCAGGTTAGTGGTCATTTTAATTTTAGCCTCCATATTCAGCAGCTACAAAAACATGCTGGAAATCCTGTTGTTTTTAAGATGCTAAATATGGCTTACCTTTCTTTCACTATACTTTAGGTCCAAAACATTGGGGTATGGCATTATGAGGTTCCTTTATCTAGAATTGTAACTTTCTTCGCTCCAGAATATTTATGGGCTTTAGATGTAAAAAAACCCATCTGGATGTTTTATTTATATCCAATGTTCCTACAAGGCCCAGGGAAGACTGAAAATATTAAGAGTACTTGTTAGACTAGGTGGTTAGTTATTTTCAAGTTGTCAATGAAATATAATTCTACTTCTAAAATGGCCTAGGTGAGGCAAGCAACTGTAGTTATTTTTTTTATTGCAATGATTTCCTTTTAAAAATTTTAAAGAAAGCTAGCAAAGTCTTTAAAACATCCATACCCCCAAATGAAGTCATATAAACCAGCTATGTTTTTATTATTTCTACCCCAAATAAAAAAGGATTTATTTTCTTAATTTATCAGCTTAGAAACAATTTTTTTTTTTAATTTCAGTGGGGAAAAATTGGAACGAGGTTGCAACATTTACTGGGAAATGCAGGCTGCCTGGTGGAAGCTCTGGGCCTTTGTAAGTCACTAAGCTTGCAGGTTTTCTACCTCCCTGGGTAGAGACCTGGATTAGAGGACCTGCTTATGTAATAGGTGCATGGAAAATAGCTTCTGTCAAGAGTGTTTGACCTTTGGTATTGTATTGCATCCAACACAAGTTATTAGGCATAATCTAAGGGCCAGACACTATGCTAGACATCGGGGATACAAAGATGAGTTCCCTTCAGCTCCTGCCATCTGGAAGTTTACTTTTCAAACACACACACACACACACACACACACACACACACACACACACACTCACACACATGCTGGGATCATTAATAACAGAAAGCTAATGGGTCAAAATCAAGTATTTTAAAGCATACACTTTGTAAAATCAATTGCAGTGCTTATTCATTATTTTATGTGTAATTATTAAAAAAATAAATTTACTGAAACATGCTTCTTAGGGTTCAAGGTCTATGTTTTCTTATGGATATACATGGGAAAATATGGTAGAGATAGTTAAATGATCCCTCAGTGAGATTTTGATCTAACTGATGATTTGTCTCATTATTCTAGTCTTATTAGATAATTTCAAAGTCTATCAGTTTCTAAGTGATATAATTAAAAATACCTGCTCCTGTATTTCCATGGGGAATGGTTAGCTAACTGTGATACAACCATACCATGGAAGACTACTCAGCAATAGAAAGGGACAAGCCATTGGTATGTACAGCAACATGGATAAATTATACTGGTGGAGTGAGGGGAGAGAAAACCAATCTCAAAAGGATATAAATTGCATGATTCCATTTCTACAACATTCATGAAGTAATATAATTATAGAAATGGGGAGCAGATTAGTGGTTGCTGGGGGTTTTATGTGAGTGTTAGATGTGGCTAAGAAGTTACAGTGTAAGGCAGCCTTGTCCTGATGTATAGTTAAGTATCCCAATTGTATAGTGGTTGACAAAACTATACATGTGATACAATTGCATGAGCACATGATTACATACTATAACTGGTGAAATCTGAGTAAACTCTATGGATTGGAACAGGTTGGGGTAGCACCCTGGACCTGTGATGCTCCTGCATCAATCTTTATCAGAACCTCTCCAATGACCACTGCCATGAATTGTTTGTGTTCCCTCAAAATCCATACATTAAATCCTAACTCTTGATGTGATGGTATTTGGAAGTGAAGCCTTTGGGAGGTGATTAGATGATGAGAACAGAGGCCTCCCTTATGAAAGAGACCCCAGAGTCCTCTCTTGCCCCTTTTGAATGTGCGGTTATAGCAGGTACAGTCATCTGTGAACCAGGAAGTGGGTCTTCACCAGACACCAAATCTGCTGGCTCCTTGACCTTGGACAGGAAAGCCTCCAGAACTAAGAGACACTTATGTGTGTTGTTTATAAGCACCCAGTCTATGGTATTTTTCTATAGCAGCCTGGAAGGCTATGAAAACCTCATTACACTAAAATATATCATTTGCGTTTTATTCTTAAGACTATTATCTGATCACCCACTTTCTTCATGAAGGATAATTCCCACTGTGGCCAGTGGTCTCTACAAATAGCTTTATATTTAGGAACACATTTAATCAGCAATTTGTGGTAAGGAGACACTTAATCTAACTGGGCCCTAATGTCTTCATCTGCAAAACCAAGTTCCTATCTCACAGGATCATTCTGAAAATTACAAAATTAATGTCTGCA
Organism: Eptesicus fuscus; assembly: GCF_027574615.1. Classification (NCBI taxonomy): domain Eukaryota; kingdom Metazoa; phylum Chordata; class Mammalia; order Chiroptera; family Vespertilionidae; genus Eptesicus; species Eptesicus fuscus. The sequence continues at coordinate 13,912,718 of NC_072477.1, read as the reverse complement.
AAATCATATCAAATACATATCATTGGTAAGTATGCACAAAAATTAACTTTCCTTCCTATTGCTCCTTTTTTCCTCACCTATAATATAGCAAAGCCCAAATGCAGAGATAAGCAAGAAATTTACCAAAGCACCTGACCACCACAAAGTGACAGGCACCAAAATTCCTATAAATTATTCAAGAAGAATCCCCAAAGACCCTTACTCCAAATAGATTTGCATATTCATATATTAAACAAATAGTAATTGAATACCCATTCTTTGTTTGGTAGTAAGAAATCCTACCTAATAAAACAGTAATATGCAAATTGACCGCACCTTCGCTACGCCAAGCCCCGCCCATCAGCACCACCCACCAGCCAAGCCATGCCCACCATCCAATCAGAGTGAGTATGCAAATAAACCCGACCAAGATGGCGGGTAATTTGCATACATAGGCGCCCAGAGCTGACCCCTGCCATCGGAGGCAGGGAGCTGGGTGTCCGCTCTGGCTCCAGGCCAAAAGTCGCCGGCCCGTGGCTTTTGGCCTGGTGCACGAGTGGAACCCCTGCCATCGGAGGCGGGGAGCTGGGCGTTGCTTCGGCCTGGTACACCAGCAGACACCCTGTGATTGATCACCTGGGCAGGGAGCTGGGGGTCTGCTTTCGGCCTGGGCAGGAGCAGACCCCCAGCAATTGATTGTAGGGAGCTGGGGGTCTGCTCCTGCCCAAGAGGCTTTCGGTCTGGGCAGGCCTGAGCAGGGGCTGAGCCGGTGATCAGAGGGAGCTGGAGGTCCCCTTCCCAGGCCTAAAGCTTCGGCCAGAGGTTTTAGGCCTGGGCAGGGCCCAGCCCTCCATTGGTGTGAACTATAAAGGAAACGCCTTTTCTGACTGCACATTGGCTAAGCTTCCTGTATGCCACTGGTAATATTCTTAGTAACTTGGGTAATAAGAATCCAAAAAGGTGATCTAGGGTTTTTCTACCACACTTCTAGAGAAAAAAATGAAGGTCCGCTGCTGTAGGGACTAAGAAATATCATATCCTGCCCTAGCCGGTTTGACTCAGTGGATAATGCCTCAGCCTGCAGACAGCAGGGTCTGGGTTTGATTCTGATCAAAGGCATGTACCTAGGTTGCAGGCTCCTCCCTGGCCGGGTCCCAGATCAGAGCTCATGCAGGAGGCAGCCAATCAAAGTGTTTCTCTCTGTCTTTCCCTTTCTCTTCCACATTCTCTAAAAGTCATTGGAAACATACCTTCAGGTGAGGATAAAAAATAAAGAAAGAAATCCATATCCTATGAAAGACACATCTTGAAAATGCCTAAAGAAAGTTGTCATTTTTTCTTGGTGAAGGGACTGGAGTCCATGTTGATGAAAACACCTTGGTGGCTGCGGTGACTGACAGTGGCTGCAGCAGTGAGGTGATGGGGCTGGTGCCTTCCCCTGACCAGCCCAGTTGCCTCCCACAAAGGGAGGCCAGACTGCGGCTTAGGCCTGCTCCCTGTGGGGAGCGGGCCTAAGCCATCAGTAGGACATCCCCTGAGGGCTCCCAGTATGTGAGAGAGGGCAGGTTGGGCTGAGGGACCCCCGACCCCCAGTGCACGAATTTCGTGCACCGGGCCCCTAGTATAATTATAAATAAGATAATATCATCTAGCCCTAACTGGTTTGGCTCAGTGGATAGAGCGTCGGCCTGCAGACTGAAGGGTCCCAGGTTTGATTCTGGTCAAGGGCATGTACCTCGGTTGTGGCACATCCCCAGTAGGGGGTGTGCAGGAGGCAGATCATTGATGTTTCTCTCTCATCGATGTTTCTAACTCTTTATCCCTCTCCCTTCCTCTCTGTTAAAAAAATTAATAAAATATATATTTAAAAAAAAGATAATACCATCTTATATTTTTTGACACTTCCATTCTACATTAGCTATTGGGTGGCATTATGAACTAAGCATGTACAAGGGATGGGGATGGGTCTTTGAAAAGCCTTGGAACTTCTCACCAGATAAGTTTCAATCTTGTCATGGAAACAGTGGTAGATAAATTTAAAGACCATGAGCTCCCAGTAGTAGGACTCAAAGAAACACACAAGAGGACTGACTGGGTGGCAGAAGCTAAAGGTTTTAGGAAAGATGTGACATTAAGATGGTGATCTGAAGGATATGAAGGACTGAGGAAGGAGAAAGTCAGGGAAGAGAAGAGGGAACTTGTAAGTTTAGAAGAGGGCATGGCGGTGAAGCAATGAAGAATTTCAGCAGAGGAAGATCATGTTCAAAGATCATTCACTAACAAAGGAGCAAAGCACACAAGTGGACCAGAGAAAGTCAGTAAAATGGCAGCACAGAGTGTAAGAAATATTCAAACCTGAGTCTGGGAAAAGAAGCTGGCCCACATCAAGGGCCTTGTCAGCTGCCTTAGGGATTTTGAATTTATAATGAGGACAACTGAAAACCACTGAGTGATGTTCTAGAGGAGAGTAACATGAGCAGATTTGTGCTTTTTATTGCACACCCAAACCTGCACACCACCTTTGTCTACTTTTCAACATCTAAGCATAGAAGTTGATCTTAAAATTCAGAGAAAAGAAAAACCACAACACTGTGGACAGGAGAGGAAGAAACAGAAATACATGCATAATCAACAAGCTGTTTCAAAGGCAAAGAAGCCTGTGGCTTTTGTTTCTTTTAAATACTAGTATACCTGTGATTACTAAATAAATATGATTACTAAGTATATAGGATTAATATCTGATCCCCTTCTAGACTGTGTGATCATGAGGGTTGAAACCATGTCACCTGGTGCACTGTTGTGTCCCCAGTAATGAGGGCAGTGAATGGAACTAACGCCTAGTGTTCGACTGAGCACAGGGATGAAAACAGCATACAAAACTTCATGTGCTGTAGGGCGACAGTGCATTACAGCACAGTAAGTGTTAATAAATATAAGTTGTCTGTGGAGTGTTAAATTATGGACAGAGCATTTAATTTGAGAAAGAAGAATAGTACATAATGTATTTTAGAAAAATCTCAAAATGTATAAAATGTTTTTGTTTGTTTACAAAGTAGGTAAACTCTAATCTCACCAGAGATTTGGCTCCTCTATGCTATATACCTAAGGGGTCCAGTAAGCTGAGGTTTGGTAATGTTTGTAGTTATTTTTATAATCATTTTAGAGTGATATATAAAAGGTATATTCTCCTTTCTTTCTTTATTCCATTAGGCTTTGGAACTTATGAACAAGCTCTACTCTGAATTCTGAGGAATCATTCAGTGTGTAAGATATTTTTCATGATTTTCCTTTTAAATCAAGCTCGATAATTGTGTCTTACACTAAAAAGTCAAAAAATGCCTATGATTATGGGTATTGATTTGCATGCACTGAAAGCAACTATCTCTAAGTAGACATGTTATGGCTGTTCAGAGTATTAGAGTACAATGAAGCAGGAAGTGAAAGATTCTATGTTGGTTTTCTTTAAATGCAAGAGAATTACGTGTAAATAGCTAAAGTATGTCCCATTGGGAATTTAGCCAAAGCTACAAACCCCTTCAGAGGAATTAGGCTACATCAGTCCCATTTAAACACACTAGGATTCAGCTCTTAGCAGAGAATGTGGAAACAACAATTACAATGTGAATATAACTTATTGCAAAAGGCATCAAAATTAAGCATCTGGTCTATTTATTCATCAAAATAGTCCTTTAATCTTCCACTTAATCAATATTTTATTTTTTAAAACCTGTATAATTTTTTCCTCCTTAAGAAGTGATTCTGGGTATTTAGGGAAGAGTGTGAGATTGCTTGCATTTGAGTGTTTTGAATTCTAAGAGGCAGGTTTCTTTGTTGACTTAATCAACAAGCTAAGCACAACGCTTTCATCCTTCCCAGGAGAAAGCAAAAACCACAGTCATCGCCTGTTGATGCCACATAAATGGCTCTCCCTTTAAGATCAGAGCTGGCAGCCTGTGAAGGATTTTGTCCTCTGACTTGCTAATCATTTCAAGGTTAAAGTGTCATGCTATCTGCTTTGGCACATCTGGAGTGTTGCTTACCAATGCTACATGCATACTCCATTAATATTATTATCGCATGCACCATTGTTACCAGCAAAATGCTTATTTATTAATTTTACAATGCTATGTACGGTACTTTTTAATGCACTTTAATTCCTACAACAGTTTTGAATGCAAAATAATGTGGGAATAGCAATTCATTTTTGAGCTGACATGATGCATTTTAATAGATATGCCCTAACTCACGGATAGGAGAAAGGTAGAATTCATACAAACAAAACAATTCAACATAGACAAACAAAATGATGCTGAAGTAAAAAGCAATTTTATGTAGTAAAACTAGATAAATAAAAGCCAGTTGGATAGCTTTCCCATGGTGTTCTCTAATTAAGATATTTTTCTTGCTTTTATTTGTCTTCAAACAGTTCATTATTTTTTAAAAAGTTAATTGCTTTGAAAATAAAAATTTGGTCCAGCTGGCATGGCTCAGTGGTTGAGCATCAACCTATGAACCAGGAAGCCACAGCTCAATTCCATGTCAGGGCACATGCCCAGTTTGAGGGCTCGATCTCCAGTGTGGGGCCTGCAGGAGGAAGCCCATCAATGATTCTCTCTCATCATTGATATTTGTATCTCTCTCTTCCTATCCCTTCTTCTCTTAAATCAATATATATATATATATATATTATATGTATATATATATATCATATATATATATATGAAACATTTGAATTAATATTTAAAGTCAATGTTTTTCATTTCTCACAAAATGAGTATCCAACATTTTTTAGATATTGCTTTATTAAATAAATGTTTATTGTTTTGACTGAATGACCCGAATCGGAGGTTCTATCATTCTAATGAAGTACTCAACCAATTTGAGAAAATGTAATGTTTTTTAGAAAGAAAATTACAGTGAAAACTAAGGAGAACCTACCTTTCTTTATCTAAGACATGGGGTCATACAAGATCTTAGAACCTATCACCCATAAAAATATCACTGTTAGTCTGGATCATGGCTACCATCTAGCTGGTTTAATCATTTTGATTAATTTGTGATTACTGTATTTTTCCATGTATAAGACAGCCCCATGTATAAGACTCCCCCCACTTTTTCAACCCAAAATTAAGAAATAAATATTTTAAACATAAAACAGAACACATTTTTATTTAATAATCACCACAAGTAATGTTTACAAACTAATAATATGATATTATGCAGCATATCACTTTATTCAGCCTCTGTTGCATCACTGCTCTCTTATTCATCACTATTAGTTCCAGACATATCAATTTCTTCAACTTCTATCGTATCACTGCTGTCTTCTGAGTCACTGTCTATATATGTGAGATCATCCTCATGAACTGGTGGCATTTTCTGAACTAACTTCGTTCGTGTTCTCATGGCCAACTCTTCTCTCCTCGTGAAACTGAAGCACCATTTTGCCTTTTCTGTATAAGCAACAATGTTCATTTCGCTTGCAAATATTCTTGCCTGACATTAAATAAGCTTGGTTGACACACATAGCCATTCTGGTGCTGCTCCATAATCCAAGTCTTAAGCCTCTGCTCCAAGTTTGCCCATTTTTCTGATTTTCCTCTTAAGGCCTTCTTTTTTTTTTTTTGGCATCTTTAGGAGTTGTTCTTCCTGTTTTCTCCATTGTCTAATCATATACTCAGTGGGAGGCAGTCCAAATTGTCTCTCTGTAGCTATATGTTCATGCTGTTTTGCATAGCTGATTACATTCAGTTTGAATTTTGCAGAGTAAGACAATTGCTTATAGGTATTTATCTTTTTATTTTTTGACATCTTCATGGCTCAGAATGCTCAGCCCCTGTTGCAGCTGCACACTCTCCACTTCCACCTCCAATTACAGCATCAACTGACGTCAGTAACAATAAGGCTTGTGAATCGAGGAAGCCTGTTTGACAAGGTATAGGTAGCTACGCACCCACACGGTCCTTCCTCGACTGACTTCCATGTATAAGACTCCCCTCTATTTTCAGTCTAACTATTTTAGAAAAAAATAGCTTCTTATACATGGAAAAATACAGTAACTAGCATGTGAAATCTACTGTCTGATGGTTAAACATTGGTTATAGCTATATTTCTGTACAGGTATAAACAAAACTACAAGATACTTGTTTTTATATCAGTTAAATACCTAAATTTCTATACTATTATGACTCTAACTTCTAGAGATATGATTTCTTTTGTGTTATAAAATACTTTCTTTTTTTAAAATACATTTTATTGATTTTTTACAGAGAGGAAGATAGAGGGACAGAGAGTTAGAAACATCGATGAGAGAGAAACATCGATCAGCTGCCTCCTGCACACCCCCAACTGGGGATGTGCCCACAAACAAGGTACATGCCCTTGACAGGAATCAAACCCAGGACCCTTCAGTTCACAGGCTGACGCTCTATCCACTGATCCAAACCAGTTAGGACAATATAAAATATTTTCAAGGCTATACCCAACGTCCAAGAAGAACTAAGACTCAGGAGACCTCAATTCTAATTTCAGTTCTGTACTTAAGGTCTGTGATTCTGGTGAATCACTTTGCATTATAAAATGTAGGCAATAATATATACATTACAGAGCTGTTGTGAGTATCACATGTTAGTTTTTGGGACTTGGTTTTTCAGAAAAAAATAAAATCCTAATATTCTGCAAAAATAAATCACTTTGGATACAGAAAAATAACTTCTTCATTATAAAATGATGATGACAACTATAATTTATCATATGCCCAAGGTGGTGAAAAAAGCTTTATATCCTTTATATAATTTAACCAAAATGTTAGCTGAGGTCACCCTGACATTGAGGGTCAAAATTAATCTAAAAATGCATCCTACTTCCAATGGATCACAGAGCATCTTGGATAATAACTATGGAATTCATACAGGAGCTTTCTTTCCTCAAAAGCATGCTTAGCTAAAAAAATACTTTTCTAATATACTATTCCAGTATTTACACACATAAATCCATTTTTAAAATCCTTCTGACCCCTTTACATCGCAAATACAATGCCTCTAATGCAGAAATCTGTATAATAGGTACCCAAGATCAGGACAACTAGACCATAAACAGTTTAAAATCTGATATTTTGCATCATTTTTAAATAAATCCTTTAACTGTGGTACAGGAGTAGCTCAGGGACTGCCTTTTTTATTTGTGTGTTGTTGTTTTTTCAGGCTTAGCCTCTGCTGTGGTTCTTATCCTCTCTTCTCTAACTTCTGCTGCTCTTTCTTATCTCTAACCTTCATCCCCAAAGTCTGTTAAAGTCATTTTCAAAGCCACATAGCTCACTCTTGTTTGTCCATCTCTGATTCCAGATCATTCCCTGGGAGCTTCAGCAGCGGGCATGAAAGCAGTGTATGAAGGACTTTTTCTGCAACCAGTTCAGTTTCTTCATAAGAGAAACTTTAATTTACTCCCCCCACCCCCCGGCCCCAAGCACACTGACAACAATTCTATGAGATGAGCATACCTGTTATCACTGATATTTTGCAGATGAGGTCATCAAGGCTCCTATAAGTCAGCAGTCCCCAGGGTCACGTGGGAGAGAGAGCCTTGCCTTTCCAATATTGTCAGCTTTGTCCTCGGATTATGCCTTACATGCTGGCTCTCGAGTTAGTTTCTTCTTGGACTTGATCCTTCCCGCTTTGCCCTCCATCTGTCGCTGACTCTGCATTTTTTCTAGAAAATCTTCTGCCAGCTTTTTCTTTCTTAGTTTCTGAATTCAACTTCACACCCTATTTTCAACATCTCTGTTAAAAAAGAGTTTCATATCCACTAAAAATATGAGATATGTCAGCATCAATCCAATGAGTTAATTCACATAAAAATGCTTTATAATCTATAAAACTCTCAGAAATATAAGGCATTACTGATGTTGAAATATGCTAGATATACCTCATTTGATCAATAAAAGCATGTGAGTTATTTTAGAGTCTGCACACTGAATGGCAGCTTATAATATATATTCTTAGTGGAAATTTTTATGTGACAAAACATCAATACTTATAACAATTTATTATCACAGACATCTAACACAATCCTACCAATTATTTTAAATAAATATGTGGGATGTGTTTAAATGAAGCCAGAAGAATGATCAGAAGAACTAATCCCACATTTTATACAGGGTGTTTATTTATAACATGACTACTTTTATTCTATGTAAGGATTAGACTTTCTCAGGAAGTCAAAAAGCTTAGAAGTAAGTGTATACATAATTTTTTTAAAAGCTAAGTAGAGAAATTAGATACCAGTTTTCTTAAGTTGCAAGCAGAGATCCTGATAAATTAAATCAAAACAAAACAAAATGCTAAATACAAAGGCCTTTTATTTTAGGTGGAATCAGTAAAAATATACAAAATCTCTTATAGTTATGGACCTCTGAGATGAATGAATTCTTTACTTGCTCAGGATGTAAAATGACTTATATAAGATTTGAAACTTATCTGTGGGCTGAGCTTCTCTCTGATCTAGTAATCAATGCCATGGATGATGGTGGTCAGTTAACATGAACACTCTGTGGTATACTAGTATATCCTGTTCAAGACTATGTAACCCTTCCATCTCCTAAACCAGATGAGACAGCTTGTAATGACAGAAACATCTAGCCCACAGTCTGGTTACCGAAATAAAGTAAATCAAATGTCTGGTAATAGGAAAATGAAAGACTCATTCTTCCATAAACTCCTATAATATAATATGTCAGCCTACAAAGTAGGATTATATTAAAACTACACTATCATTATGCTTTACCATTTTTATTTTTGATGTAGGGATGATATGAGGAGAGTAAGCTCTTAATTATAGCAAAATAATCTGAGTGTAAGACAAAATCATTGTTAGATCTTTTGGGGCTACAGAGAGAAACTGTGTTTAGTTTTATCTCCCCATAATTCTTATTATTGCCACAGTGTAAGAAATAATCTTTTGCAATTTTCCAATAAGCCAGATTTGGAAAGAATCCAATAAATTACAATTGGTTACTTGAGCCTATAAACAAATGGAGTTATCTGCTTTGAGCCAGAGAAAGATTTGACCACGAGAGCATATGCAGAGATTGATGGCTGATGCTTTACATTTGGATGTAATGAGCATTGGAATATAGCAAGCCAGAGAGCAACCCAGAGCAATTGATTCCACTGCATGGTCTGCTACTATCATGGGCTATTTATTTGATAAGCTTACAGTAAACACTAGTAGATCAAAGAACAACCCCAATACAATATTTAAATGACTTTGCATATAAAAATAATCATTTATTAGATTTTTATTGCTTTCAGTACAACTGGCTTAATCTAACCACAAGATGGTCTTCCATCTAAAGTACTATAATAACTCACTAGTATAAAAATCATATTTTCCAACACATGTCTGCATGAGTTACAAGTGAAAACTAACATCAACTGACCTTTCTAGCTGTTGTATGGGTCATAAAGGACAACACATTTTGATTAGTGTTTTGCCTCATCTAAAAATTATTCAAAGTGGTGAAATGCAATTCACTGAGGAAAATGATTGGTCACAGTAGTATCTAAAAGGAAAATGAATGAGTAACATGCTCTCTATGTCCATCTGCTTTTGCAATAACTTAGTGTGTAATTTACATTTGAACCACATTGTATACACATTTGAACATTTAGTTATTGGAAAATTATAGGCAAAAATGTTTTGGATGCAAAAGAGTATATACATCATTATGTTCTCTGGGGTTAACCAAAACCACAGCAAATTAAATCAATAATGAGGCTCAAACTAGTAATTTCTAATTTAAAAAATAGGAACACCTGAAAAATAAATAGCTTGAAACAAACTGTGCATTTTTCTTAAGCACATTGTGAAGTTTTTTATAATTTGACTATAAAAAGTTCACATCTTAAACATGTAAGTTTAGAATCTATTAAGAAGTTATTTCTGGTCCCATAAAATCATGAGCAATACATTGAGAATCAACGGATACAGATTTAGATTTTGGCAGAAATATTAATGCATTTGCCTAAAGCAACATTGATATGTTGTGTATCAAACACTATCTATAATAATAAAAGTCTAATATGCTAATTAGACCAGTTGTCTTTCCAGACATCCTTCCAGATGACCTTCCAGACAAAGCCGGTGCTGTGAGAAAGTCTGGGTCCTGGGTGCCTGCTGGTGGCCAGAGGGAAGCTGGGTCCTGGGTGCCAGAGGGAAGCCAGTGCCAGCAGCTGGGGGAAGGAAGGCCTACTCTTGCATGAATTTTGTGCATCAGGCCTCTAGTATGTCATAAAGGACTAGGACCAACCTGGGTAAGACCCATGGGTTCTAAATCTGTTTGATTAAAAACAATTAATTTAACTCACTTTTTTGTTTTGCCATTTGATTGTCAGATAATATTTGATAGAATTTATGCAATTAGTGGAGCATGTAAAACAACAAAAATAGTTACATAATAAACAAATTAAAAACAGAAAGAAAAGGAAAAGTAGAAAATCCTATATAATAAAAGGGTAATATGCAAATTGACCGAACGGTGGAACAACCGGTTGCTATGATATACATTGACCATCAGAGGGCAGACGCTCAATGCAGGAGCTGCCCCCAGCCCTCAAGCCCTGATCACCTGATCAGAGCCTGCCAGCCAACCTCTCAGTTTCTTCTCCCATCTGGCAGGCTCTGATCACCCAATGGGGAATGGTGAACCGGGGGTGGGTGGTGGCAGACACTGTTCCCCATTGTCATTAGTATTTTACTGGTAAGATACATAAAAGGCCCATCTAGTAATACTGCTGACCACAACTTTCTTTTTGAAACTTTCCCCTTCTTTGTCTTTTTGACACCCAACAACCTGATTCTTCTAACTGCTCTATTCTTTCTTCTTACTTCAGCAGATACCCCTGATCATATATCTGAGAATCATACTAAAATTAGTTCTCACCTTGTACACTGTAGTCACTTCATATTTTTACATTTTTCACTGCCTTCTCCAAGTGGATGGCTATAAAATTTATATGTTTAAGTTTTTTAAGTTTAAGTGTTGGTGAGATATTTACACACAGCTGTTTTTTCACTCAATGTTAAAACCAAAGTGCTTTAGACAACATCAACTTTGGCATCAAGAAGACAATGAGTATTGCTTTTAAAAGTCTAAAGGACAATGACATTTAACCTAGAAATCCTGATCTCACCAAATGATAAAACAAGTGTGACTAATTAAGTAGACCAATGGCACATTTAGAAAAGGAAGAGTGAAAATATTTAACTTTCAATGTTCCTCATATGAAGCATCCAAGAATAAGTATTCTAGCAAAATGAGGGAGGAAAACAATAACAAATGTAGATATGTCCACAAAGTAGGGATATTTGAGAGATCAGCAAATGGTGAAGTGCTGGGATGAAACCTACAGCTGACTAAAGAGCTTTGGTACAACTTGGAACAGAAAAACAAGCTCCAGGGAAAAGAAATGTAATTGATACAGTGTCTGAAATATTTTACTATTTGATTGTCAGATAATATTTGATAGAACTTATGCCATTAGTGAGCATGTAAAACAGCAAAAATAGTTACATAAGAAACTAATTAAAAAAAGAAAGAAAGAAAAGGAAAAGTAGTAAATGTTAACTCCTGGAAATCTAAGAAGACTGGGTGAAAATACAGTAAGCTGTAGTCAGACCCTCTGAACTATGAAAGTTCTTCCTTGTGGCCAGGCAATGACCACTTAACTTTGGCCATCTTTCCACCCCTGAGGCAAAGGAATCTGGGTCCACTTATTCTTCTCCTAGTCATAAACATATCCTTTGTCATGCTTGTTTGCTCATTCCTTCAACCAAGTCCAAGTTGAAATCCCATCAAATCAAATCAAATCTTGACCACTCTGTAGTTTTCCTAGAATTATCAATAACAAAGGAAGTATAATCATAATTTACTACTTGAGTCAGCAATAGAATTATACAGGCATAATAATGCCAATTAGATATAACATTTTGAGGAGAATGGAAGTGGGGGGCATTCTTGAGGCTGGAATACTGAGTATAAGAAAACTAACTTTTTATATAATTAACAGGAAATGAATAATTTCCAAAATTGATTAACACAAGAAAAAGTGGTGTTAAGTATGTTATTTAGAAAAGCAGAGGTAAATATGAAAAGAAACATCAAAAAATAGTTAAAAGTTACTATCTCCAGGGAACATGACCAAATAATGTTCAGCTAAAAATTACGTGCTATAATGTCCTTCCATTTTAAACATAAGCTTTATGGGCTTCTTTTTCTTTAAATTAATTTTAGAAAGAGAGGAAGGGAGAGGGAGAAACATCCATATGAAAGAGAAACATTAATAGGTTGCCTCCCGTAAGACCAGGGATAGAACCCATAACCTGGGATATGCCCTGATCGGGAATCAATCCCACGACCCTTTCATGTATGGTATGATGCTCCAACCAACTGAGCCACACCAGCCAGGGTTACAGGTTTGTTTTTATTTGTAACTTTATACTTCAACATACTTATTTGCCGATAATAGAAATTCAAATATTTGTTTTAGAAATGCTGTATAACTAAAAGAAAACATTACCATTAGTTTAGTGGCTTGCAAAATGTCTTTGCTTAAGCATAGTGGTCTAGAGCAAAGCAGAGAGAAAGTGATTGAAACAAAATTAAAGCAAGAATTTGTCCCTGGAAGGTTAAAGACACATTATTTTAAAGTGCATTCAGACTCCTTGCTTAATATCTTACTTTATGTACATCTAATTTCCCTGCTTCTTCCAATGTTGACTACCCACAGTTAACAAACTTAGCCAAATGCTTTACTTACCCTGCTTTTCTTCCAAAAGTATTTGAAGTGGCATGCTTTAACTGGGTTAATAAAATATAAATGTAAAGTCAAGACCACAGAAAAGAAAACATATGTTAATGAAGGCCTTTATCTATATGTTATTAAACACTCATTTCTTTATACTTAAACTTAATTCTTTATATCTTTCTGTCCTAGGAAAAGAGAAAAAAAAATAAGTGAAAAAAGGCAAAATAAGGATTAAAAAAAAAGCAGTAGAAGCAGGATTTAAATTATTGCTCAAAATGAATGTGTAATTTCTTGGACACTTTGCTTAAAATAGACCCCAAATTCACAAATCTCTGAGTTTCAAGCCACTGATTCAGAAAGGATTTTCATGGTGGAATAACTGAATGCAAAGTGTTATTCTGAGCTGCCTGGCAACCAGGGCAAAAATGAAAACACATTATTACTTTTTAGAATTTAAGTACCCCATTAATCATTGTATGGGAATAGTAGAGGATGCCACCTTTGGGTTCTGTACCATGGTTTTTCATATACTTATGTTAACATAGAGTAGATTTGCCAGAAGAGAATATAGGATACTCGATTAAATTTGAATTTTTTATAAACAATAAATATTTTAAATGTAATTTTTTCCAAATATTTGCACTAAAAAAGTATTTGTTGTTTATCTGATATTTAAATTTAAATGGGAGTATTGACTTTCTCCCTGAAACTGGATATTCTAATCTAGAGTCCTAATTAAACTGTTTATTTCTTATCTCATAACTAGCGTTCCCGTTGCAGGAAAAATCCTGCAATAGGGTTTCTTGCTGCACTCTACCCCGCCCCGCCTGCTCTCCTCCCTTCTCCCCTGCCCCGCCTTCTCCGCCAGCCCGCCCCGCTCTCCTTCCTTCTCCCTCGGCCCCGCCTCCACTCCTCCCTTCTCCTCCCCCCCGGCTTGCTTGCTTCTCCGCAGCTTTGCTCCCTTCAGCATCTCTTGGCTTCTTTCTAAGCTGTCTTGATATGCAAATTAGCCTCCATCTTTGTTAGGGTAATTTGCATACTCGTCCTGATTGGTTGGTGGGTGTGGCTTGACTGGTGGGCGTGGCTCAGGCGTAGCGAAGGTGCGGTCAATTTGCATATTTGTCTATTATTAGGTAGGATACCTAGTGAATATAAATTTCCAGTATAAAATAGTGAGTGATCCAATAATTCCCTTAAAAATGCTATCCAACTATGTTTTTCAATAAACTTTTATTTTTCTATGTATTTGATTATTTTCTATAACCCACCTAAAAAAATTAGATCCTATCCAAGAATATATACAACTAAGAATAGTGCTTTATATATTTTTTCCTTGTGCTGGGAAAGCAAAAAGGGAGGAAAGATCAATTCTTTAAATCAATGATTTTATAATTGAAACGATTTATTCTTCCTATGAGGAAGACCAAATTGGAATTATTCAGAGAAGATGCCTAATAAACCAGCTATCTTTTCCCAGTGGAGAGAAAAATTATGGTTCCTACTACCTGAGCTTGGAAAAGATGATGTCAGTCCGCTGATATAAATGAGGCCGAGTGCTTATACTCAGTGCTTATACAGAAGGGAAATCTACATGCAGGTGAACAAGTGACTACAAATAGGAAGAGAAACGCTTTGTTCAGTCATTCAGAAACACTGGAACTTCAAGCCTTCAGCACTGGAGCAGGATAGGTATATATATTTTTTAAAAGAATCTGTGTTCTTCACTTGTAGGCATACATTCTTTTAAAAGGAACATAATTAATCTGTACTATTGGATTTTTTTTTTAACTTGCTCATTTTATTCCTCACTTGAGAGGGATTTCTTTAATAATGTGAAATGAAAGGCATATGGGATACTTAAATCCAAATTCAAAGAAACAAAAAGAGAATAATTGTTGAGGGATACCTGCTACCCAAATTCTAATTGCACTCTACTACAGTGGATTCTCTCCAGAATTAACAATAATAAAAGCAGTGTTTCATTTTGTTTCCTGGGATGCTAAGGACCCAATTTTGATAAAATTTCAAGTGTTTCATAATAATCCTTATGAGTAACATTCAAACTGCAAGTCTTCCTCCACTAATAAATTTGAGAATGAGAAATATGTAAGAGATGAGAAAGTTTTAAAAACAGTTCCTAAGGCAGTAGTATCTTGTATTATTATGTTGATTTTTTAAACCAAATTAAATTTCTATAGAAAGCTGCTCTTAAACTTTCATTTTCAACAAGCCAGCTGGGTTCTTTAGTATAAATGCACTCCTAACATTTATCTGATTATTTAACAGGGACACAAAAATAGGGAAGAGTAAGAAAGCATAGAAATGTAAATAATATTTTAAAGAATTAGGTCATATTTACCCCAATGTCTAAGCCACTCCATAGTAACTTAGCTTTATCATTAATTTATGTGTACTTCCAATTCTCTAGTGATTCCCGGGGGAAAAGTCTTATATTGACATTCAACTTCATAAAACTCTACAAAAACATTCAATTTATTGGCCTAAAGCATTTGACACAATAAATGTGTGAT
Source organism: Eptesicus fuscus (assembly GCF_027574615.1). NCBI lineage: Eukaryota > Metazoa > Chordata > Mammalia > Chiroptera > Vespertilionidae > Eptesicus > Eptesicus fuscus. The sequence goes on along the minus strand of NC_072477.1, from coordinate 13,897,405 downwards.
TGAGGACAATGAAGAGCCATGAAATATTAAATTATGCTTTATTTAACTCAACACACATATATTAAATATATACTCTTCCAAGCAGTGCTTTGGCTTCTGGGCTACAAATATTTCAAAATAAAAACTGGAGAAAGTGCACCTACAAATCAATAAATTATCACAATAACAAACAACAATACACATATGTAAGTTGAGCAAATCCTATATATATATATATATATATATATATATAAACTTGATGATGTACTTTATACATGCACATAATGTTTATATATAAAATAAATATATAAAATATGTGTAAATACGCACATATTTACTTCTATATTGAAACACGTTATACAATTAAAAAGATGAGATAACAATCAACATCGAGTGCTATTTTATTTCACACCCAAATCAATTGTCTTCCTCACCTGGTGAGTACCTGCTTCACTTTGGAGACCAGCGATGTAAAGAACCAGGGTAACAAGGAGAAGTGGGTCTGCCAAAGGAAGGCTTCCTACAGAGAGTGTCTCATGATCTAACATTTAAATGTTGCCATTACTTTTTTTTAAATAATTCTTTATTGTTGAAAGTATTACATATGTTCCCTCCCCCCCCCCCCCATTAACCTGCTCCAGCCCATCCCTATACCCTCCCTATCTGCCCCAGGCCTTCCACACCCTATTGTCCCTGTCCATGGGTTATGAGTATATGCATTCAAGGTCTTTGGTTGATTACCTTCCACCCACCCACCCTCCCCCACCTTCCCTCTGAGATTCCAAACTCTGATCCTGCTTCCATGTCTCTGGGTCCACTCCATTCATCAGTTTATTTTGTTACTTAGATTCCACACATGAGTGTGATCATGTGATACTTGTCTTTCTCTGACCAACTTATTTCACTTAGCATGATACTCTCCAGGTCCCTCCATGCTGTCTCAAAGGGTAAGAGCCATTACTTTTTTAATAAATAAGAGGAAGGAAGAAAGTTCAATGTTCATGAACTAGTTTTAAATATATATAGATACATGTAATTTCATGATTTGTTAAAAAAAAAAAACACACAACAACAACAGCATAAATAACTGTGTATTAGTAAAATATCAAGTCAAAGTATAGGAAAGCATAGCCCAAGATGAGGCATGACAGATGCTAAGTGGCATCTCAATAAAGGACACACTGCGCATATTAAAAAACGAGATATTATTGCAAAGACTAAGTTGCCAGTAAAGGGTTTTTAACACACCAGAAAGATCCCTTGGAAGAATGCATCTGAACAGCCTTCAAAGTAGGGAATGGGAAGAAAATGTTAAAACTTCAATTTATATTTACTCATATGTGTTCGTTTCAAATGTCCATTTTTCAACTATTTTAGAATAAATACAATAGTACATATTTAGTTTATAAATATATTTTTATTGATTTCAGAGAGGAAGGGAGAGGGGGAGAAAGAGATAGAAACTTAATGATGAGAGAGAATCATTGATCGGCTGCCTCTTGCATGCCCCACATTGGGGATCAAGTCTGCAATCTGGGTGGTTAGCTGTGGGAGAGCACTTACCAGAGGGCAGCTCCTTTGTTAAACATCTGCCCCTTAGTGATCAGTGCATGTCATAGCTACAGGCTGGTCATCTGGTCATCAGTTGTAATGGTCGCTTAGGCTTTTATATATATAAATAATACATATTTATATACATATATAATGTTTTATTATATCATGCATGCCTAAGATATGCCTGTGTATGCATTTTGCACAGGAAAAAAGCATAAGCTCTGAAGTTCAACAGCTCTATTTTTGAATCCTAATTTCAGCCCTCACAAACTATAAAAATAAATCTAATAACTTAACCTCTTTGAGCCTACCTTTCTCACCTTCAAAATGGTAGTGGCAGTGTCCACCTTGCCATTTTATTGTGCGGATTAAATGAAATGTTACATGTAAATAGATTACATAGGAAGCTAAAAGACAGAAGGCATTATCATTTTGTTATGGGAGATGTAGTCACCTTATTAAGATGTCCTCACTAAAGTTTAGAGATAAAAGGACATTGGAAATGTAATAGAATTCATACTTATTGTGTTTTAGTTTTAGTTAAATGGCAAATACAAAGATGATCAAAATCTGTAACATCGAGACTCAAAGACAAAGCAGGCTGTGATGCTTACTGAATTGCATGTACAAAATGTAAAGGGAAAACTAGACAGGGAGGGATGGAGGGGGAGAGAGAAAGTGAGGCCAAGTGCAGGAATTATGATTTGAACTGAACTATAAAACCTAACTTACCTAAAGGTCACATATCACAAAACTTAACTAGAAATAGAGAAAAAGGCCTCAGAGGGTTTAGAAAACAATGCATAGCCTTCATGTATTTGTGGCAGAGAAGAATTTGGTATTCTTGCTTATGAGGAGTCTATTCACCCTTATTTCTGTTATACAATTCAATGCATTTATTTACCTAGTTTCCTAGTATATGGAAGATTAGAAATAAGACTTTCAGGCAAGATAGATTCTATTGCTAGTGGCCAAATTTTGAAAGCAAAGCAAAGTGATAGCTAATGATCTGATAGAAAGGAAAGAAAGATAAAACATTAAAATCAAGTTTTAGAATTTCAAAATGAAAGCAGCTGGGTGGTTTTGTGAAAGAAAAGTTACCGCTAACATACTTCTTTCCTCTTTATGCATGGAACAACATAATTACCATACGTAACCAACAACATAATAACTGCTGCTTGAAGTGATAGGTTAAGTCATCAAAAACAAGTTAAATTGTTTACTCTCTCTTTTAATAAAATTAAAGTGTAAGATGCATTGTTGAATGGTACCATTAAAATAATATGTATTTATTTATTTATTTATTTATTTATTTTTATTGATTAAGGCATTACATATGTGTCCTTAATCCCCCATTACCCCCCACCTCCCATTCATGCCCCCTTGTTGTCTGTGTCCATTGATTAGGCTTATATGCATGCATATAAGTCCTTTGGTTGATCTCTCCCCCTTACCCTCCTACCTTCCCTGAGGTTTGACGTTCTGATTGATATTTCTTGCAAAGACTTAGTGTTAAATGATTGCATAAATGCGGGTTGCTTAACCTTCCTAAGACAGATTCCTCAACTATGATGTCCCCATGATAGTATCTACCTAGTAGGGGTTGTGCAAGGTTGTAAGTAAGATTCTACAGTATATAATAAAAGGGTAATATGCAAATCGACTGAATGGCGGAACAACCAGTTGCTATGATGCTCACTGACCACCAGGGGGCAGACACTCAACGCAGGAGCTGCCCCCTGGTAGTCAGTGCCCTCCCACAGGGGAGCGCCCCTCAGCCAGAAGCCCAGAAGCCAGGCTCATGGCTGGCAAGTGCAGTGGTGGTGGCAGGAACCTCTCCCACCTTCTCGGCAGTGCTAAGGATGTCCAGCTGACAGCTTAGGCCCGCTCTCCCAAGGGTTCCCAGGCTGTGAGAGGGAGCAGGCTGGGCTGAAGGACCCCCCACCCCGAGTGCACGAATCTTGTGCACCGGGCCTCTAATAATAATTATAAATGTGCCTAGTACCTGTCCTGGCACATAGATCTAATTAGTTAATTTCTGCTTTGAAAGGATTTGCCTTCGTTATTTGGAAAATCCGTTACTCTTGAATTTACCATGGTGAAAGTTAAATTAGTAGTTATTTCATTTTTGTTGCACAGCCAAATAGTTAAGTGTGAAGAGATTACCATATGTTTTAGCCTGTTAAACTGTAAGTTGTTACCCTGGCCCAGGGGTTCTTTGAACATTCACAGTTCCTTTAAGAGTTGAGGAACCCCACGTGGTGCTAACATGGCGGAGCACCATTTGTTTTTCCTGAATACAAGGTGTGGACTGGATTTATCACACAACTGTGGGAACTCAGATTCTCTCCTTGTTGATTCATTAGGCCTGAGTGGTGGGAGTCTTAGCCTGCAAAAAAGTCACATGCATGCAATTGAGCATGTTGGAAAGGAAACAGATTTGTCTCATTTTGCATGATAAACGCTGGGAAGGAACATTTATTAGCAAAGACTAGGGTTACTCTAGAGTAGTTACATATGATTTTTTGAGGAAGCATATATATTTTTAGACTTGGAGACCTCTAACAGATGAAACTTCATTTACACTGAAAGCATCTTTTCCGTTTTGAAAAATAAAAAAATCATTTCCCCTTTCATAGACCCTTTTGATTCCACCTTGAAGTACATGGCCCTGTCAGCATATCATGTGTCTGCAATCTCTTTCACTCCAAAGGAACGCAGAGGGTTTCATTGAACTTGTCAATGGCTCGATTCCCCCATTCCATTCTGGGGAAGATGAGGCAAGAGAACCTGTTACTGGCCGTTAAAGAGAGTTCAAGCTTCACAGCTCACTGCAAATGATTAATCTTCCAGCTCAGTTAACCCAGGAGCTTAGTTCTGATCCTGAGTTCCAGCCCTCAGACTGAGCAGAGGGCTAATTCACAGATCCTTGGCTGAACATCTCCTTTCTGTACTGCCCGCACCACATCTCCTTTCTCCACCTACACACACACACACACACACACACACACACACACACACACACACACACGCACATAACTCCTCTTGCTGAGTATCACGCACAGATTTGAAATATGCCTTTCACTTGGATCTACTTATCGAATCTTATTTGACTTTTGGTTCATTATTTGTATATGCCATCAAGATATGATTAAGTAACTTCTTTCAGTTTGGGCATAAGAATATCTTAGGCAAATTAGTCAAATGGGTTAAAGTCAGACATACTTGGGGATCAAGGATGATCTTTTTTAGACAGGATCTGGAATGGTCAGAAACAAAGAGACATAGAGGGTCAAAAATGATTTCTACTTAAGAGCGTACCAATGATCAGATTATGAAGTCAACATTTTCTTTAGGAATAAGGAGCAAGTATAAATCCCAGAAAAGAAACAAAATAAGCAAGAGGTTAGAAATGAAGGTGAGGTGCTAACATAGGAATGGAATAATTATATGTAAGACTTTTGACATGGCCAGAACTGAGATTCTTGCCAGGTGCCGCTTGTAGGGAGCATGGTGGAATCTGTCTGGATTTGAGATCAGAATAGTTCCAGGGTTCCCTATAGACACAATGCATAAACACAAAACATGCTAAGAACATATGGTCAATATTGACACAGTACATAAAGCTCCCTCACCTATAGTATTCCCATGAACTTCATATGCCTCTAACATGGTAATAATAGCAATATCTATGTGTGTGTTTTTTCTTTTTCTCTTTCTTTCTCATTCATCTGACACTTCAGTCAGAATGTGAGTTCTAGGGAAAAAATATCTTACCCATCTGTCTGTAATATTTAGTTGAATACACAGCAGGTTTGATGAAGTGGCTTTTAGTGTGGCAAAGTGATCATTGGGAAGAGATTTACAAATCCTGGGTCAATAATAAAGCTAAATGACCTGGATAGCATAAGATCAAATCAGGGAAGTGAAGTCACAGGAGGGTGAAGGGGCATAAATGTACCATTTTATACAACCCACTTGCATTTATTCAACAAATATGTACTGTATATTAAGAAATGTTTTTGTTGTGTAAGTGGGAAACTGTCATTGACCATGTTGTCTTGTTGATGAAGTTTTGTTGTCTTGTTGTTGAAGTCCAGTAGTTGATGAAGTTTCCTCTTATACTGTAAGTTCCTGAAGCCAGGGGTCAAACTTAACTTAGCCCTCTTAGACCTCATTTATAATGAATATTACATCTTCTTCATTAGGATTTTTAGGACAATGGTTTGTGACAAAAATTAAAGTACACACACACAATATTTGAAGTGAATTATTAACATTATTTTCATCTAATATTTGGGAATGCATTGAAAGAATAGATTATGAAAGAATTTAAAATATGTGGCATGAGTCTATTTGAAATATGGTAGAGTATGTGCTTAAAATTATTAACTTAGCCTATAGTTAATGGTAGAGTAAAACTTAATACCCTCTATTTAATTTAGATAGCTCTTATTAACCCATGTTAAAAAAAAAAAAAATTGGAGGCCTAGCGTATAACTATGGGTTTGAGAGCCTGGACCAGGCCAAATCTAGACTGTCCTTTGCTCATGCATCTTTCTCCAGCTACATCTATTTCATAGCAACTCTTCAAAGGAAAGCTCCTCAAGAGCTGTGCTTTCTTCTTATCTCTTTACTTGCTGCAAAGAAGCCTTGTCCTACATGGAAGACCAGGTGACTTGAGCTCGCCAGCTTCCCACTATCTCCCTTACCCTCTCAAACAGGCTTCTGTCTTACGCTACAGAAAAGACTTCTTTTAAGGTCAACAACTATTTACATTTTGCAAAATATCTGTGACATTCAAAGCAGGTAACAATGATCTCAAACCAGCTCCTGGACTTCACTTTGAAAATTCAAAGATGTACTAAAAGGGGTTTCTGTGAAAGGAGCTCCCTACTCCCTTTTGGATGCCATTCCCTACACCTACCCAGTGGAGGTAGTGACATTAAATTTTACGGACCAAATTCTACAGCAAAACTTTGACCCTTTCAGACTAAGCAGAGCCTGAAAATTAAATTGGGCGAGCAAATATGTAGTGATTTTTCAGATTAAATGTAAAATATCTGTTAGTTAAAAGTATAAAAAATAAAATAAAAACATAAGTAAATAAGCAATTAGACATAGATAATCTAGAGACAGTGTTAATATTTATGTAAAGAAGTCTTAGAAAGTAAAAACAAAAATCTCAATAAGAGGCTGAACAAAGCGTGCAAATGAAAAACTCACACAGAAAAAAAGGGAATACAGATGGTCCTTTTTCAGAGCTCCATTAATAAAAAGGCAAAATGAATTAATAATAGGATGCCAAGGTTTATGTTTTACATTGGCAGTAATTTTAAACTTTTAAAACTTCATGTGAAGAAGAGAATGTGGAAAGAGCTCTTTTTCACTGTAAGTGGGAATGGAAAGTAGTAGAAACCTTATGCTTGGGAATTTGTAATATATACTCCAAACTCTAAAATTATCCATTTCCTTTAACATTTCATTTCTGGAAATTTATCCTAAGTCAAGTTATTATAAATGTGCACAAGTAGAGAACTGGAAGAATGTTTGTGGCAATCCTTTTTCACACAGCTGTTGGCCACCCAGGTCCCTTGGAGTATTGACAGGACACCAACCACCAACTAACTCAAGGCAGAGCCTGACCTAGGCCACACAGGATCATTCAGTCACTGGCACTGAAGTCTCACCCTACATGGAAGGGTAGGTGAGCCCAGCTGGCCTGTTCTTGCTGCTCACCAACACCATTACCACCATACAAGCACAGCTGCCACCCTCTTACCAAGCGAGAGGAAAAGCAATGCTCAGTCCCACTATACACCATCTGATTTCCTTCTCATCCAGATTACAGCTAAATTCTGTGAGACTAACGAATGTTTCTAGAGACTACTGAGACCAAATTATTCCTCACAACTTTTGCTGAAGCTGTAAGCCCATCTCATCCTCTGTACTCACCTGACTTTTAGTGCCATGATACACTGTGCATTCTCTATTTTGAATCACACTCCCACACCTCCTTTTTCTTCTGAATCCAGTTATTGTGACTTGGGAACACCCACCACATAACCAAAAGATTTCCCCATCTCTCCAACCTCCACAGGTCAACTGAAATGGACTCTCCTTGAATCTATACTGCTTGCCCTACGTTTCATTCAATGTGTCTTATGTATTCTGGATTGAAAGGTGATAGGTGGGGCAGCATCCTCTTTTTCCCCTAATAAGTTCTCAGTCCTTTGTACATGCCCACTCTATTCCTTCTTTCCTCACTCTTCTCATCTTCTGGTTCTTGTAAACTATGTTTCATGCATTATCATCTTTCTCTGTCTGATTGTCTTTCTCTCTAACTCGGATCTGGTTTTAGCATCAATATGAGCATCACATCAACACTTATCTCTCAAACACTTACCTCCTAAGCCATGGCCTCCTTTTCCTTCCAAGTTGCCCACTGGAACTCACCATGACTTGAATGGCTCCAACTCCACAAGCACAACCTTCTGGCTAGTGCCCTACTTCTGCTGATCATGTTCTTTGGATCCCTCATCTGCTGACTGCTCCACATTCTCCTTTCCATGAGCCCCTTCTGGGCTACTTCCTTCCATACCCAGCCTCATTACAATTCTTGTCTTACCAGTTCCTTAAATCTTCTGGGCCTTTGTTACACATGTCTACAAAATCTCCCACCCTGGATGAATTAAACTTTGGCTTCTTCAAGTCAATCCCAGGCTGTGGAATTGAGGCAGAGAAAACTTCACAAAGTAGCATTATGATACTTCTATAAAGTCAGGGCCCAACCTCAAACAGGCCTGCAAACTGCTAACAATCTTTACATGTTTCCCATCAGCTTGCTCTCCCTCTCAACAATGATGGCCTTAAACTTTTCCACACTCTTCAAACACCTCGTCTATCTCCCAACTTTCAGCAAATGACCTTGTAACTTTCTTTGCAAAAAAATATAGAATTTTTTTTAAAGGCAACTATTTTGACTTCTGTACTAAAATGTTTCAACCTGCCTGCATTTGCCCTCATCTTACCTTTTCTTCTCTTCAGTGGAGGATTCCTTCCAAAACTACAAGGTCAGCCCCTCCTGAGGGTGCTTTGCATCCCATTTACCACCTCTTCTCAGGAAACTTACCCTCACTACCATTTATCTCTATCCTAATCTCATTATTACAACTTCCATGTGCTCAATAACTCCTTCTCATCAGCTCTGAGACAAATTCAAACCTGATTTCTGAGATTTCCCATCTCCTTCTCTGCCATATCCTCTACTCCCACTTTCATAACACAGCAGAGACAGTTTTGTGCTTTAAGCATGAGCTCTGGAACCCGAACGACGCTGGTTCAAATCCTGTTTTGACATTAGCTATATGAATAACTTGTCTGAGCCTTACTTCCCTCATCTCTAAAAGAATATACGTATTGTGCCTGCTTCATAGGGATATTGTAGGGACTAAATAAGGCTGTGCACCAAGCATACCGTTGTGAGATCTGGCCAATGCTTTAAATGGTATTTATAACTGTAATTTATAAGCCACATTTCTGGAAACAGTTGAGTTTATGTGCCATCTCCATGACCTTACACCTTTTTTGTAAGGAGCTATATACTCTGTATTTCTCTCCAACACTCCACTGAAACTCTTCTTAAGTTTGCCATTGTCTTCAATTTTCTTAACTTAGTATTTTTCAGTTTCCATCTAATTTAATATCTCAGCAGCCTTGAAAAAATTACTTTAAAAAGATTTCTTTACATTGTCTCCCATAATCCATAACTCTTGCTGACCCTTCTCATCATCTCTTACTGGATATAGAAATCTTATTTAAAGTATGATTGTTATCTCACTTCCATGTTAAGAACTTACTGTTCTATAAAATAATTATTATTATTATAAGCCTAAAATGTATGCCATTGCATTTCTATGGAGTATAAAATATTTTATACATATAAAATGAAACCCTTATAACATCACTTGAAGTATAATTTTTAAAAGTAATAGATTCTTAAATTTTTGCTAAAAACTCCAAACCACACAAAAAGATTTTTAAAAATCTGCCTCAAGACCTTACTCCCTAACATAAATGTGATTAATAGTTATTGTTATTGTTGTTGTTGTTTGTAAATTCCTAAACAACAAAATAGATCAAGAATTTCTTTTTTAAGGAAACATATCTGAATCAGAGGCACCCAACTGTCAAGCTGTATAGATTCTGATGCCTAAGTTATAAAACCAGAAGACCAGGCAAGTCACATCTCTTTAGGGCACAGGTTATTCATTTGGGATGCCATAGACAGGCAGCCAGGTGAAGCCCAACGTGTTTCAGTTGTGTAGTGCTGCCTAACAAATCAACCCAAAATGCAGTGGCCCCCAACAACACACGTTTATTTGCTCAACATGCTGTGGATTGGCAATCTGAGCTGCCCTCAGCTGAGCAGACTTCTTGCTGGTCTCACTGGGGCCAGATATCAAGAAACTCAACTGCATTGGAGCCAGAGACATAGAAGCATCAAACAGACCATCCAACCTATGAGGGAAGGTGGGGTGAGGGGGGGGGGGGTGTTCCGTAATAGATCAACCAAAGGACCTGTATGCATGCATATGAGCATAACCAATGGACACAAACAGTAGTGGGGTTAGGGCATGTGCTGGGGGTTGGGAACAGTCAGGGAGAAGTCAATGGGTGTGGGAAGGGGGGAGGAAAGACTAATGTAATACTTTAAACAATAAAGAATTTAAATTTAAAAATAAAAGAAATTCAACTGCTATGAAATGGCAAGAGCTGGTGCTAGTGCTGGTCATTAGCAGGGCCTATCTCCATATGGTTCCCATTCTAAAGACGGTCAGCCTTGGCTCCTATATGGGGAGAAGGAGGCAGCAAGAATATGAGAAGAAGCTGCCAAGTTTTATATGACAAAGCTCAGAAGTATGTCCTATCTGCAACATTCTGTTGGTCAGAGCAAGTCGAAGTCCTGACCAAATTCAAGGGGGATAAAAAACCCATCTCTTGATGGGAGAAGCAACAAAGTCACAGTGTAAAGGTATACACCAACAAGGATGGGAGGAATTGAAACAATCTTGGCAAAAAAAAATCTATGTCAACACCATTTCTTGGAGTGATGTTTTTAAAAGCATAAAATGAATTGCAAAGGAAACCAGTTGTAAAGTAATCCAGTTATCAAACGATTCAAAAGAATTACATTTTAATATGGCAATACAAGTTCTTTATTTTAATCATTAAGGATAGAGTATCTAATAGTGAATCTAATAACTACCATATTTCAAATTAGTATTTTGAGATATCTGCAATAACCATAATGTAGTTTTTTCTTTAAATATACTTTTTAATTAGTGATCAATTTATACTCTTGTGGCTTGTTTCTACATATATAATCAGTTCAAGGAAATGCAAAATTTCAGTCAGAGGTTAGAGAAAATAATGATATAAATTTTTTTACCATCTAAGTCCATGACGCCCCTGATGTCCCTGGATCCAGGTGCAATAACCTGTTTTAGGTATATGGATTGTTTATTGTATGTGAGTGTCACCCTATGTCCCTAAACTAGCAAATGTAATTCATGTATACCTTACTCTTGCATGTGTGGGAGCCATACTCAAAGCATTCAGATCTGCATCCACCCAGTATCCAGATGTTCATGATGATCAGGCTCTACATGTCTTAGATCCGAAGCTCCAGGAACAGTGTGATGAACTAAACAGGCAACATCCTGCTTTTTCAGAGCACTCATTCTAGCAAGTGTTATCATGAATCAATGAATCGCTTCTGCTGTTACAACTACCATTAAAGGATCAGTTACAGCAGAGTAATTTTTTAGTACTATAAACAGATGCTTCGCATGTTACCTAGTACAAAGCCCTGCTGTACTTGGCAGATGTTAGAGAAGTATGTCTTGAATGAGTGAAGAGATGTTCTTTATACCCTAGTAGTAATACTACCACAATTTCAGAAAACATTGTTGTAGCTCTTTTTCCTTCTCTAAATAAAAGAATCCATGTGTTTTGTTTTGTTTTGTTTTGTTTTTTTTTGTAGGATGCCTTGATCAGCAATAGCAACACACAATCAAGTGTATTAAGTGGTGAAAGTTTACCTGGGCAGAAATGTTTCTGTGCCTACCTGTGATTGAACATAATGGCAGCATGCCCTTTAATGATGTTTATGTGTTAGTGAGTATCCAAGGATATTATTTAACTGGGTGCTGTACCTGTTAAAAACGTAATTTTCTGTAAGGCAGTTACTATGTTTACCATAAAATAGCACCAGCCTGATCTCTGATAGAAGATGAAATTGGGTTTTCAACTAAAGAGGCAATAAACAGTAGAGTGCTCATTCCCAGCAGGTCCCTGCAGTTGACCTCATTCCTGGACAGTAATAACAGAAACATTTTTTTGCCCTCATTTCTTTCACATAAGAGAGCAAAGTATATTTCTTGTATAAATCTTGCCTAAAATTCTGTACTATCGCTAAAAGCTTGACAACTTGCAAGTAAGTAGAGAGAGCATGTATGAGATTAATCAGCCTCGATTACTTTTCAATTAGATAGTCAAACTAATCAATAAGTTCAGATTTGATTGTCCTCCCGATTGACCCCTTTCCTTCCATTACAATCCATTTACCTTCTTCTGGATTTACTATTTTTTTCTCTCTCTTCTAGATCTCATGGTTCACATGCTATTAATCAGAACTACCATAATATCTTTGCCCTGGACCCCTTTCAAATATATCAATATTTATTCTCCTCTTTACCTCCTCCCATTTGATACCCAAAGATAAGGATTACATAGCTCATGTTTGATGCTAATGTCTTCACATTTGCTCTACATTGACATGATCTTGAGGTTTCTCTGGGACCTTCATCCATTGCTGATTCAGTGATTTTTTTTTTTTTTTCTGCATCATCGATCTTTTTTCATCACAAGAAGGTCTCCCTTACCCCACAAGCAAAATAATTTCCTCCTTTGTTAGCAAACAAACAAGCAAAAGTAAATGACATAATAAAGAAAACCAGTTCTTCAATTCTGTGTATTTCTAGCGCCAGTCCTTGTTTCAGCCTTCTCGTCACCTCCACGCTTTTAGAGGTATATTCTATCCTCTGTGTTTCTGGTTGCTTGCCTCTTCATTCAGTCCTCAGCCTCTTGTAAACTGACTCCTGTCCTATGTCCTCCACTCCTGTCTCATGTTCCCTACTATTTCATTCAAACTACTCTTATTCATGTAACCAACAAATGCATGATTCTTAACTCTGGTCCACACCACTTTTCCCTACTCATCTTCCTTAACCTGTCAGCCATATGACATACTACTAACCCTGTTTAACCTGAGATTTTTCTCCAATTGTATTTTCTGACATGTTTTTATCAGCCACTGGCTTTAACAGCTTTCATTCTGGCCTCTCCATCTCATTCTCTTACCTAATTTCCTCTTTCTACATATTAAATGCAGTTTTACCCCATTTGCTTTTATTTTCTCTTCCCTTGAGTTCATAATCCCCTTTAATCCCATGGGTTCAGATCTCATATGATATTGTCAGATTCCAAATAATTTAGTCCACTCACATCTCTCTCTTGGGATTCATATTGTTTACCTCAATGCAGATATTGTATAGATATCTCAATATCATCATATCTAAATGGAACACATTGGTTTCTAATATATATACCAAGCATAAAATTGTTTCTCTACCTATGCTCCTATATTTCCAACAAACTATTGCACCACATCAGAAATCTAGGTCTCTCCTTGTTTCTGAAATCCATCTCATGTTCTCATCTACCCTTGCCACTTTAGCTCAAGCACCATCATCTCTTGATTAGATCTGACAGACATCAGTGCCCCAGTTCTAATAGGTATAATTTCTGATCTCATTTATCTATATTCTCTCACACAGTATCTGATACTTCAGCCCTTTCAAGGACTTGTATTTCTCTAAAAAAGATCATGTTCTTACATTTTCCCCTATACCTTAACACACTGTTCTGTCTGCCTGGAATCACCTTCCCTTTCTCTCCCAGTACTTGATCTTCTGGGAATTACTTGTTTATCTTTCTAGGCTCATTTAAAACATCACCTCCCTCCTGAAGACTTCCTTTGTTTCAATGGGCAGAATTAGGAACTTATGCTAAAAAAAAATACCTTTTATGTACTACCTCTTATTAATTTCATACTCTCACCTCCAATAATCTGCAATCCAAATTGGAGAAGAAGCTATGTCTTATTAACTTTCTTTTCCCTGAGGCCTACACACAGTGCCTAAGTCATATTAGACACTCTTACACAAATGAAGGAAGAAAGGAAGGAATTTGAAAATAATACCATGGCAAATATGAAAATGTCTGTGCATTCCAAAAAGGATAACAGCAGCAAATATGGTCTTTAACACACACACACACACACAAGTAAAGAGATTTTTTAGCAGATTTTCTATAACATGTCCTTTCATGTTATCAGAAAAGCTCTAACTAAAGTCTGAGAGGGTGACCATCAAATATGAGCAACAAGATTACTAGTAAAAAAAGCCCAATATGTGACTTTCAAATTATTTCCTCAAGTTAATAAACATTGATGTAACTACTCTTCTTATTCTGAGGATCTTGGATTTTGTTAAATTAGATAAAGTCTGGAGGATGCATGCCATTTTTAAGGATGAGGAAAGTAAAGAATGAAGCAATTAAGTAGAGGTAAGTTTATGAGCTCCTAGTTGTAATACCACCTTTTTCTTCTGACTCCAAAAAAGCATTTAAAAATGCAAGTAAGAATAAGGTTACTATTAGAATAACCTGACATTTAGTGCAGTTTATAAATGCATTAACCATGCAAAAATTCTAATATTTATGGGAATATATCCCTCCATTGATTCAAAAGTACCTGGGTATCTTGACAGTAAAGTTGGAAACCATTTCATTATACAATTGTTTGGCTTGTCAAGCATCTGTCTTTACTGGAAACCTCCAGAAATGTAAAAAAAAAAAAAAAATCAGAAAGGATCTCTGTGACTTAGTGTTCAGCTACACTTATATTCTTGCTACTAGCAAAGATATATTTCTCAAAAATATATATTTCTCAAAAAATAGGTTTTTTAATGCAATGTGGTATCTTGGATTGGAGTCTGAAACAGAAAAGAATATGAGTAGAAAAACTGAACAAAGTCTATAAGTTAGAAAGTACTGTTATACATACTAATGTTAATTTCTTAGTTTTGAGCAATGTACTACGGTTATGCAAGATGTTAACATTAGTGGGAGCTGGGTGAGGGATGTATGGGAACTCTATTATCTTTATAATTCTCTGGAAGTCTAACATTATTTCAAAATAATTTTTAAATGCTATCTTATTCTTACAGAGGTGCTTTCTTGAAATTATTATGAGCATGAAAATGCAACTTAGCTACCAGGCTCATTATATTATTTACCCTCTGAAAATATGCATTGGGTATAACAAAGAGTTGTTATGACTGTGGATCCCAGCAAAGATCAGCATCACAAACTTTTATAAGTAAAGATGAGCTTACAACTCTTCCAGCATTGCTATCTGGCCATCGCAAGGAAAGGGAATGAAGTGCCAGGAGATAAAATTGATTTTTTACTCTTTCTGCTAGATAATAATGCCTAACATCTACCTTACTTTCAAGATCAAGGCCAAGAACTAAGACACAGCCTGGAGGGAAAAAAATCAAAATCAATATTATGCATTATTTCCTAGCCACATATGATTCATGCTAAAGTTAATGCTATGGATACAGGACAAAGCTGGTAATATCAATTCAGAATTATTCTTCCTTCAAGACTGGAGTTTATGATCATTGTCATGTGCCAAGGTTATGTTTCTCCCTTCCTGGGAGAATTCTGCAAATTAAAAAGTTTGTGAGGTGTGTGTGTGTGTGTGTGTGTGTGTGTGTGTGTGTGTGTGTGTAAAGATGGGGGTAATGTGCTAGAGGTTAGGCCAGAAATTAAAACAGAATATAAGACCTGTGGAGAATGGTTTTGTTTCATTGCCACCTTCATGTAACAGACTGGGCACAAACAGTGATGGTCAAAATCTGAAGGACACATGAGCAGCATTAGCTATTCTCACATTATTTATTGAGCATGCATTAAACACCTTTGTGTGCTTAGAAAAGGGCATTAAAAGGAAAGAAATCTAATATTTCAGGGCACAAACACTTTACAGAGCAGTAGACAGAAATAATGATCTATTTTTTTCTTTATATAAATACATAATTCTCACTGACATTAGGAAGATTTAAGAAGGAATGGGGGATGAAAAATTGTACTTTATTTCCATTTATGCCCTATCCTTAACAGAATATGCCCAGTTTAAATGCAGTTACATGATTCACAACTTTAATGCGGGTACAGTGGCATCAGGAAATATTAGGAGCGCTTGTGTCAGAGCCTGCACCTTAAACTGATGTGATTCTTTTCAGCATGCTTGCACTTTAGATGGGAAATAATACAATGACAACACTCAGAGTGAGGGTTTGAATTTTTGAACACTAAATGTGTTTTTTATATCCAAAGACAGAAATGAGACCCATTCTCAGCATCACAGTTTGTAAACTTTCATAAATTGTGACTGTTAGCTCCTCCTTGGAAGTTTTCATTTGAATCATAATGCGCACCTAAAATTCATAATGCCAACTGCTAATACTCATTGAGTCCTACTACATGGGCAGCATGCTAAGGCTCACAGCATAGTTTCACAGCATAGTTTCTCGCTCATAAAACTATGCTGTGAAATCATTCGCATCCCCATTAGTAACATGGAGATACCAAGTCTTAGGGAGGTAACGTAAATTACTCAAAATAAAACAGCTAGTAAGTGGTGCTCTGGGGTTCAAACTCAGGCTGTCTGAGTCCAGAGTCCATACTCATAACCACTCCTCTGAACAATGCTGCTTTCTCAGTTCAGTAATTTAATTATGGCTACAGACTGTCTTTGCCTCTAAAATAATAAACAAAATTGTTCTCACTGTTTAAGTAGAAATTTTCCCCCTGAAAGACTTGTTATGACATTGCCTTTTTCCTAATTCGTTGACCTCCCTTTTTATTTTCCAGCATTTTTTCCTAAGTAAATGTTTTAGTCATGAAAGGGGCAAAGTGCAGAAGTAGTTAAGCAGTACATTCAGAAGAAGAGGAAACTTCAGGGCTACACAGTAGGAGAGAGAGCAAGCAAAGATAGGGGATAACACTTGCCGGTCTGCATCGTTACAGGCCTGATCATGCAATGACAGTGTTGCCAATATATAGTGAGGGAGCAGGACAAATGCTCCTTGGGGCCACATGGGACAATAGGTATCCCATGAGGCATATGGCACCAGAGCTGTAAGAAGGGGCAAAAGAAAGCCCTACTTAATGCAGAGAAAGGAAGTATGAGCAGAAAGCCTACCACCAACATCAAGAATGGCCCCGGCATTCACATAATAATGTCTAAGAAAACAAACAGAAGTGCGATGTTCTGAGGCTGGGGCTGGGTACCTTCTCCTGATGCCCAAAATGCTACACTGGCAAACTAAGCATGATGGAGAGGGTCTACAGTGCCTCCAAGGAGGAGCTAGTGTGGCCTGCAGGGTGTTCAGTCAATTGCCTTTGGCAGTGACAAGTCCTACCATGAGGAGCCCTTGACATGAGGAGGGCCAAGCTGCCTCCCAAGGAGAAAAGTTTTTAAACAGAAAATAATCAAATACATTTAAGAGAAATGTAATGAAAGGGGGGAAATGTTTTCTGGAGAAGTGGTTCCAACAGTGCAAGCAACTGTGAGCATTGCACCCAGAGCTGGCCACCGTGGTCCAGCTAATGACTCCACGTGATGGAGCACAAGGAAATAGAGTTCTACCTGAGGAAGATCAAGGCTGGGAAAGCAAGATCCCTCCTTTCTCCCACCCTATCTCATGTAATAAAGGTGCTCATTATTCGATAATTATTAAGCATAATTATTAGACCATTCAGGATCACTGAGACACGATTGCTGAAAGTAGAAGCCTTTGCCATTTAATCCCCAAAACCCTCCTTTTCCTTCCACAAATTAACTGTATGGTCAGCTGGCACCTGGAACTATCTAAGTCCACATCTCCTGAGTGGCCACCTCTACCATGTTGAAAGCTAACGCTCCTCAGCATACTTAGAAAATAAGGAAACACAGATCCTTTCCCTTTAAGGAAGGAGTGATTCTTCACAACGTGGCATTTTACATGACAAGTACCCAAAAAAGGGGGCTGAGGAGGGGAAAATGTACCCTCCCAAGGCAAGCAATCAGCTGAGCATGATTCCAGTGCAGCGTGATCCCACTCTGTCTCAATGCTGTTACTTACAGCAGCTTCTCTGTCTGTGAAACTGGAGGTGAGAAGTGTGTCAGGGAGAGGCCTCCCAGGCACCTCCGTGTTGGCGGGAAGATCTGCACAAACAGCTCCTACTGGTGTCAAAGCTCCCATCTGGGTACATAGTGTGGATGCAGCATCTGCTTCTCCACCCAGGCCGGATATGAATGTGCGGAATCTGGTACACATGTGTCAGCTTTTCCTTTGGGAAAGGAAGGAGAGCTTGTGGGGAGTGATGATGTGTGTGTATTCTGTGAAACAGGATTCTCATCAATGTTTCGGATTTTTCTTATCTGTACCCAAATGATCTTTTTTTTTTTTTTTTTTTTCCTAATTGCATTATCTTGATGGTGGAGACCTATCACCTCTTTAAATATGTGCTTTGCTGTTGTTTCTGTGATTTCCATATATTGTTGCATGGAGCACATGTTGCTCATAGATTCCACTTCCATGGCATCTGAACCCATGATGATGGAAAGACAATGAGCTTCAGAATCACACACACAGGGTTCAAATCCCAAGCCAGCCTCATTATCAATCATTCAGTGACACTGAGTACTAAGTGCCAGGCACTGAAATACGTGGTTGTGCAAGTCCCACACTCACAACACTTATGCTGTAATGGGGATAGCAGAAATGCTTAAGTAAATGCAACCCAATGTGTGAGGTGGAGGCCAGAGCTATACAGAACAGGAAATTAGGGACAAGGGTGGCTGAAGAAGGTTGGATGATGACACTTGAGCAGACCCTTGACAGGAGGAGTGAGCTATACAGATCTCTGAAGGCAGTGTGTGCTCTACCGAGTAAATGGCAAGTGCAGAGGCCAACAATGGGGGTGTCCTGTTGAAGAGTAAAAAGGCCAATGCTGATGAGAGGACTGAGCAAGGAGGAGTGCACACAAGATTAGGTCACCACAGTGATGGGCAACCTTTTGAGCTTGGTGTGTCAAACTTCGCCAAAAAACAGAGCATAACTCGGGTAGTGTGTCACTTTGAGGAAAAGCCATTATTTCACAAATGTTTCATCCTCAGGAGCAGCACATGTTTCATCCTCGGCTTGTGGCCGCCTCAGCAGCCGCGTGTCATCAGAAATGGCTACGTGTGTCAGTGCTGACACGCGTGTCATAGGTTCGCCATCACTGCCTTAGTAGATGACTTCCTTTGAGCATTAGCATTCACTAAATATGGGAATAATAATACACATCTTTTGAGGGTCATTGTAGAACAGAAATTTCTGAGGGGCTTGCTACATAGCTGATCCAAGCTAATTATCTTCCATTTTCATCCCCTCCCTCTCCACCCTTCTGTGCCTGGCTCTATAACTAGGAAGCCCAACCACTCTGGACCACACGTAGCAGGCTCCCTGGGGAGCCTTATCAAAGTCCAGGAAGAGAAAGGTTGAGATATTTTCTTTCCTTTTACTTCCGGTTTTGGTGCTACATTTCTGTCAGTAGGTGCATATCCCCTCTAAAATTTAGCTTTGCGATATTTTGATTTATAATAATAAATATTTACTTTTCATCTCTCTTCCTGGAACAGAACTTCCTAAACCTTTGGGATTTCCTAAGTGATAAGAGCAATAGAGCTGTCTTTTGTTATTCACAACAAGCCCCTTGCAACCACACCTGACTTTATGTTACTGGGATGGCTTTTGGAAAGTCTCTTGATAACCTAAGGATGGGGGCTGATTGCCAGGAGAACCAACCATGTGATTAGAGGTTTGACAATTTCAGTTCCACCCACTGACCTCATGGGAGAGGGCAGGATAGATGGGGGAGGAGGTTGAGAAGCTAGAGATTCCCAGTGGCCAATGATTTAGTCAATGGAGCCTATATAATAAAGCCTTCATAAAAAGCTAAAAGGACAGAGTTAGGACTATTTCCAGGTTGGTGAACACGTGGAGATTGGAGAGAAGGGTGTGATCTGAGAGAACATGGAAGCTCCACACCCTTTCCCACATACCTTGCCCTATTTATCTCTTCTCTCTGGTTGTTGCTGAGTTAAATCCTTTTACAATAACCAGTAATCTGGTAAGTAAAGTGTTTTCCTGAGCACTGTGAGCTACTCTAGCTAGTTAATAGAACTCGAAGATGGAGTCATGGGAATCTCTCATTCACAGCCTGTGGATCAGAAGCAATGGTGACAACCTGGTCTTGCTATTGACACCTAAAGTAAAAGAAAGCGAGGTAGTCTCGTGGGACTGAGCCCTTTACCTGCAGGATCTGACATTATCACCAGGTAGATAGTAACAGACTAGAATGCTCAATCTCTCTGACTCAATCTTGTCCACCCTGCTTTATTCCCACTGCCTTCAGGCTAAGAGCTACTGCTTAGTCTTGCATATAGGAATTCTGCTTGTGTTTTTTTTTTTTGCAACAAACAGCCCCTTCCATTTCCCTTTCTCTCGACATAAAGACGCCTGAACTCTCTATTTTGGTAAGATGGATTTCAAGGACCACTCAGGCTCCCATCTTCTTGGTTGATGCCTTCTCAATCAGTAAAACTTTCCTTTCTCCAAACTCTGACATTTTGAGTTTTGATCTTTTGAAGTGTCAGGCACACAGACTTTGGATCAATAACAAGTAATGTCAGAATTGAGTTATATTATAGAATGTTCAGCTGGTGTCACAGAATTACTGATGTATGGAAAACCACACATCTGGTATCAGAGATGAAATAGGTTGTAGAGAAGTATTCAGAGTAGAGGAGCCACAGAATGTGTTTTTGTCTCACATTAGCCCCTTACAAGTAGTTCTTCCTCCAGGGTTCCCATTCTCCTGGGCCCTTTCCACACTTTCCTCTCCATATCCTTTCAACCTTATAGATAGCAATTGCTTACCACAGTTGGTTCTCTTTGGGTGAAGTACCATCCCTCATTTGTTTGCATAATTTATTTTCTAGCTCTGCCCATGCTTCTGTAGGAAGTACTGTCATTAAAGTTTCTTAATGTGAACCATTTGGCATAAGTTCAGTTCCCTGCTAGGACCAGACTCTTATAGTAGGTGTTCAATAAATATTATTATTGTTGTTGTTATTACTTGTACTCTTCTCACCAACTTAATCCATATGCAAACTATAATCATATCATATTGTAGCTGTTATAAGAAGGCATAAATCTCTTGGAACATAGCATAGGGGAGAAAAACATTTTCCCTTTACCCTTCTAGATTTGAGACATCCCTGTAATAAAAGAGAGATGAACAGGACAAAAACAGAAATGAAAAACACACACAAAAAAAAAAACACATGTATACCTCCTGTAAACATGAGAGATACCCAGGAAAATGGAATAACTTCCAAATGGGAAGTTGGCCCAAGCCACTCCCTTAAATATCATCTAATAGCTTCATAGCTACATGGAGGCTAAAGAGAAGGAAAGTACAGACACTCCCCTGTTCATTCTTCTACTCTGTGTTAGTCTCCTGTGACGGTTAGAACATGTTACTACAAACTGGGAGGCACATACATTTATTTTCTCACAGTTCCGGAGGCCAGAGTCTGAAATGAAAGTGGAGGCAGGGCCATCATTTTCCCCAGAGGCTCTGGAGGAGAATTTCTCTGGCCTCTGTCAGCTCTGGTGGCTCCAGGCATTCACTGGTTTGTGGCCACATCATCCAGTCTCTGTTTCTGTGGCCACATTGCCATTTTCTCTTTGTCTTCTCTTCTGTGTGTGTTAGAAAGATAACTTAGATTCCATTTAAGGCTATCCAGAGGATCCAGGTTGGATAAAGCCTTTCAAGATCCTTAACTTAATCACACCTTTTGCCATATAAGGTAACACTCACAAGTTTGGGGATTTAGAATGTGTACCTGTCTTTTGGGGTGTCACCATGTATTTCAATAAACATTTCATCCTTTGTTTTCCTATTTTTAACTGCTTTAACATTGTACAATCCTTCTCTCATTGTCTAGCCTTTTTCTTTGTGTTTTTTTTTTTTCCACACCCAAATCAAGGTAATGTCTTTGTCCTTTTCTTCTTCAACTTCTCAAAAGCTGTTTCCCTGTCGATTTAATGCAAGGAAGAACTCTTTCTGTTTATTTTGTCCAAATTAGTTTTGCTTAGCAACATAAATGATTCTCAAACATTTCCTAATAGAAAAAAAATTGTCTAGAGTGAAACTTGTTTCTTTTATCATCTGGAGGGTTAAACACATGGAAGCTCAGGGACTCTATAACATTAATTTACATTACCACCTCGGAAAAGCAACATATTCAGCCTATCTTTGACAATATTGAACCCTGATATTTGGCATGAGCCATATTTATGCAAAATTCCAGAGATTTATTTTTAGAACATAAATATTTAATAATACATTTTTATCATAATAAAGAAAGAAATATTTTTCTAAATGTCTGTACTTCTTTTCTGAGGTACTTACTTACTCGATGGTCCTTGTTTATTTTCAACCACACATTGAAAAATGTAAGTACATTCTTTCTGCCACTACGACAGCAAAGGAATCAGGTCAGCCTTGAACCTTTCTGGCCCTCAGTCTCCTGTTCAATTAATTAAACAAAGGAGAGGGTACCAGTTGTCCATCTTTCTCTGAAATAGAAAGCCTTTTATTCTGTTTTGACCTCAATTTGAATGCTGTTTCTCAACCTGACAAATGATCGTTTCCTTGATGAAAATGCTTTTGTAAAAGTTCAAAATATTCAATTGTACTGATATTGACATTTTAAAAGCAACCTAAAAAAACAGGAGCATCTTCAAGCCAACATTTGTAAATTACCATGGCCAGTCTTAAGAATTCAAAAGAGACCAAGATTGTTTGTTTCTTCTCCTCATTTATATTCATTTTCATCCCCTACTGTGCACAGTAGGGGAGAAGAGGCACTTTAGAAAAAAGAAGGGAAGATAAACCAGATGATCAATCAGATGATTGAAAGTTGTTTGTTTTGTTTTTTTTTTTTTTCTTTAACACAGAAATCCAGGTGCTAATTATTCAGCCAGCCTTTCTACAGGTTGTACAGGGATGATAGGTGAGCAAAGCTTCATATGGCGAATTCTAAAGTGCATATGACCATGCGATTGCAGTCTTGAGCTGCAAATACTTTTAAATTTTTTTAATAGTTGATTGCTTTTTAGAAAGGCAGGGAGATGGAAAGAGAGAAACATAGATCTAGGAGCCTAACATTAATCAGTTGCCTCCTGCACACCCCCTATCAGGGATCAAGCCTGCAACCTGGTTATGTGCCCTGACCAGGAATCCAATCAGCAACATTTTGGTGCACGGGACAATCCCCAACCAACTGAGCCACAGGCCAGGGATTAAAGGTTTTTAATACAACATTTCTTTACAACTCTTTGGGACTATGTCTTCAACTTTCTCATTTCAGTTTTGTCTGTCTATTTCCAGTGCCACCCGTTTCAAGAATTATCTGTTACTTCACCAGAAACACAAAATTGTGTCCTTTGTGTAAGTTTTAAAATAACAGCTCCACAAATGCAAAACCTTTAGTCAGACTGCTGGTAGTCTTCTGGTTTAAGGCACTGTTCTTCTAGAGTGAAATGCTCAGACTCTGACTCCATCATGTTCCAGACTTCCTTGTTTCTACAAAAACAGCCCCTCCCATTATCCCCTTCCCCTGACCTAAAAGAAGCCTGAACTCTATACTTACTTAAGAATTATTTGAAAAGGCAGTAGGACTCCCATCTTCTCATCTGGCACCTTCTCTCAATCAATAAACCTTTCCTGTCACCAAATTCCGACATTTGAGTTTTGGGTTTTCAAAGCATTGGCCACAAATTTTGAATGGTTTAATAGTATCACAGTCATTTCCCAGCAGAAAACAGAAATTTTGAGGTCTCCTCTTGATTTGGCTTTTGCTATAGGCAGGGCAGCCCTAGGAAAGTTGTTTTACTCTTATATCTCTAGTTTAAAACTGCAATTATTATATTACCTTTCCACACATAAAATTATTAATGAATCAATTCGGTAATGGACCAGTTCAGACCAGGGAAATCTAGAAGGGTTAACATCTTATTTTATTTTATTTTTAAAATATAATTTTATTGATTTCAGAGAGGAAGGGAGAGGGAGAGAGAGAAAGAAACATCAATGATGAGAGGGAATCATTGACTGGCTGCCTCCTGCACACCCCACACTGGGGATCGAATCTGCAACCCAGGCATATGCCCTGACCAGGAATCGAACTGTGACCTCCTGGCTCATAGGTCCATGCTCAACCACTGAGCCATGCCGGCCAGGCTAACATCTTAATTTAAATTGCTATCTTACTTGGCCTATTGGGAGCAGCAGGCTCCCTCCCTCCTTGTGTCACCGCAGGAAGACAAGCAGTGACAGCTGAGCTCTAAACCTTAGTTCAAACACCCCCAAGGGGCCTGCTCCCGGACTCAAGAGAGGTAGTCTTAACTCTTGATCCCTACTGTGCTTGTTGAAGCTGATCACTATTCATTTAGAGATGGCTGATAAAATATTTCCAGAGTAGGAAAAATATTTGCATTCCAGAACTGAGATTGTCAAAAATATAATGGTGAGTACAAGGCATGATTTTTGTGTTGCACTTCAAATGTCTCAAGTTTTCCAGTGAATTAACTGTCTTTATGTGACCTCTTCTTTATCTGATGTATCTCCAATACCAAGAAAAGCATCTGAAACTTAGTAGACCACCAAAAAAAATTATTTCACTCTTCATCAATTATTGAACACCTACTTTGTGACAAATACTCTCCTAGACCCTGGGATATAGTAATAAAATAAAACAAACAGAAGGCCAAAATTTCTGCCCCGGTGGAGCTTATATTCTCTTAAGTAAGAATGTGAGGGGAAAACACAGGTGGCATGACTCAGTGGTTGATCAGAGTTCGATTCCCAGTCAGAGCACATGCCCCGATTGCTGGGCTCAATCCCCAGTATAGGGTGTGCAGGAGGCAACCAATTAATGATTCTCTCTCATCATTGATGTTTCTATCTCTCTCTCCCTCTCTCTTCCTCTATGAAATCAATAAAAATATATTTTTAAAAGAAGAATGTGAGGGGGGATATAAAAATCTCCTTTTGTTTACCTGACATCATGACTTGATTCTTTCAGTTCTTTCTGTATGACCTTACACAAGTTACTTAACTATCTGTGCCTTCCAGTGAATGATATATAAGACGCCTTAATGAGCCAATTAATTAGGAGTCGTTTATTGCTCATGGCCCAGAGCCGTGGTCGGCAAACTGCGGCTCGGGAGCCACATGCGGCTCTTTGGCCCCTTGAGTGTGGCTCTTCCACAAAATACCATGACCTGGGCGAGTCTATTTTGAAGAAGTGGCATTAGAAGAAGTTTAAGTTTAAAAAATTTGGCTCTCAAAAGAAATTTCAATTGTTGTACTGTTGATATTTGACTCTGTTGACTAATGAGTTTGCCGACCACTGGCCTAGAGGGAGGTGTCTCTTCCAAATCTCTGAGCAACACGTATAGGAAGTTTCCCGTATTTATACTTTTCGAGCCTCTTTGTTTGCAGATATTACAAAGAACTCTGTATGAGTTATTGTTACAAACAGTTGTAACCTTGAAAACATAATGAGTTAGTATTTGGCATAAGAATATGGGAATTATTATTAGTATTAATCTACATTTGTCTATTACATTGGATGGCTAGCTTGCAAGGTCAGACAGTTAACTTTATCTTTTTCTATTATTTGAACTAAAAACAAAGTCATTTTATAGAATAAGAGACTGTCTTAAAGTGACAGAGTTTACAATGACAGAGTTTACAGGACTAGGGATTATATAACAAAAGCAGAGAATTTCAAACAGCAGTTTTTTATACAAGATGGAAGTTTCTATGCTTCACCAGCATTAACTATAAAATAGGGATAATAATAATAATTCTTACCTCATTGGTTGTGGTGAGGACAAAATAAGTTAATCTACTACTTAGAATATGGCCTAACACATTTCGTGTGCTCAATACTTCCTATTACTGTTGTTCATTTTATTTTAAAATCATATACATCTGGTTTCCTTGTGTTGCTGCTAAGGTCTTTTATCTGCCTTCCCACTATAGTAGGCAGTTAGATAAGCATGAGCAGAGCAGGAAGGATGTGCCACGTGAAGAGGTCACTAGGTGGAGCGCCCCGGATGCCTAGGGATGGGCAAAACTGCAAGCCCTTGCACAACCACTCTCTTAAGCATCAACCCCTGAAGATGACACCTAAGCCTCATCTGGTTTTTCAGCTCCAGGCCCAGAACAGCAGCAAAACCAGGTAGAGTGATGCCATGGCTGACTTCAGGATCCGTTGTGAGGGCTAATGACCTTCTCTCCTAGCACCTGTCAATCAATGGAGACAACGACCCTGAGGAGACACACTGGGAAAGCTGGTGATTATTCTATATAGATCCTCCTCGGAGACCTCAGATAAAAGCCCTCAGGGTAGAAGATGCAGCATGGCTCTCTCTAGGGAGCATGCCCATGCCCCAGATATATAATGGCCCTGGTCTCATAAAGCATATAGTTTAACGGAGAAAAACAGACAAAAACAAATAGATATATGTCAAAGAACAGTGCTATGAAGAAAAGTAAATTTGGTTAAGGGATGGAGAAGCCTTACTATAGATTGAATAGTCAATAAGTCCTTTCCCACAAGATGGCATTTGAGCAGAGACCTGAAAAAAATGAGGAAGCTAAGTCACAATTGCAGTTGAGTGCTGGACAGGGGATAATATATTCAATGACCTCATAGGCACACACACACAAAAAAAACCCTGAGATTGTTGGACAATAGTATAAAGCCTACTTTTTCAAAAAGAAAGATTTTTCTCAAGAAAGAAAGCCTATTTTCCCTATTTAGGGAAATTTTAGTAAGAAACTAATTAAAAAATTATGTGCACCCTAAGATTAGCTTATGCTATACTCATGACTATATTATGTATGCATTTTAGTTATTGCTAAAGTATTATTAAAAAGAGCACAACAGGCCCCAAATGGAATTGCTTATGCTAAGTCCCATGTCCCCAAACCAAGACTTAATTGAATTACAGTTGCAGTTCTCCCAGCTTAGGCAGGTCATCTGTCTGATCGACCCCTGACATCATAGAAAGGCAAGTATTCTTGCAATAAACAATTCACCTTTGCCTATATATCGTCTTTGTATTTTCTCCTTTCTGTCTATAAAAGTCTCTCATTTTGTACAGCTCCTTGGAGCTCCTTTCTATCTGTTAGATTAGATGCTGCCCAGTTTGAATCAATTTTTATTCAAGGAAACCCAATGTGCATTGGTTTGTTTTTGAATAGTATAATTGTCCAAGAGGTGAAATCATGACTCCCACACAAGTGTGAGATTAACCATGACACCTTGTCAACAATTTTATTTAATTATTTAGTTCATGAGGGAACCAGAAATATATTAAGATAAGTTTAAAGAAAATGTGTGGGCCTAGGTATTTATAGTCACCTTGATAAAGGAAAGTTAGGATAAGATTCCTGGATTGGATACAACAGTAGTTATTTTCCTACCAACAATAAACCAACCAGTAATCTAATAACTTTTGGATTGCTGTTTATCAGACAAAAACGTTTTGCCTCTCTACTGGATAAAAACCTGCATGCTAATATGGAACCTCACTAAATTGGGATCTTTAGTCCATGGTACTAGTAAACAGGATTTGGGATGTGCTCCTTGCTAAGCTCTTCCCTGTCTACAACATTTAGTTCATATTAAACTATAGAGATCTATGATAATAGGTCCCTTCCTGAAGCAGGTTTTCTATTTAAATTATTTTAGGCAACTAAGGGGGAGGTCAAAGGTTTTTCCTGAGTCTTTTGTGTGTTTTTTTTAAATAGCCAGCTTAAAATAGTCAATATTATAAAAAGCATAGTTTGGGGTGGCAAACTCTTCCCCTCAATCTTTACACATTACAGTTTAGACAAGTCAACTTCCCTCCCCCTCCCAATAATCCCTTCTGTTCCAACAATCTCTTCTGTTTTGTTTAAACAAGTTTGAGTTGGAATTTGTTTCTTTTGCTTCATGCACAGCATTCAGAGCTCAGCTATCCGAGGTCATTGCATGCCAGTATTTAACCCAGTTTAATGGACTGTTCTTATTAGAAACAATTTACTTCTTATTTCAAAGACATTACTTTGACCAGTAGTTCTTAACGCATTGGGCTAATTAAGTCCACACAGACACAATCATGCCTTGGAGACTCAGATTCTCTCTAGAGAATGTGTATAAGAATTCTGTGCTTCTAATTAACAATTGCCAAAGTCCCATTTCCTCCTAACTGTGTAGGGAGGTGAAGAGAAGGGAGGTGAGTTAAACTTTTGTATGTCTTCGTTTTTGAATTGCAAGAGCATTTTTCCCTTTCCTTATTGTAACATTCGCATTTCTGCTGCTTTCTGGAATTTAATGCAAGCACAGAAATAAAAAGCATTTTCTAACTTTTACTTCTAAGGGGTTGGAGGGGGTAGGGGGGAGTCACAAGAATTTGGTATCTTTTATCATTTTACTGAAAACACTTCCTTTCTCCCTTCCTTCTTCAGATGCCTGCCTCAGCTCCTGGTCCAGATATCAAGGAGATGAGGATCATAAGGAAACAATTACCTTCGCATGACAAGGGGCGGGGGGAAGCTTCTCGCTATTAAAAATGAGGGTAATCATTAACAGTTGCTCAAAATGAATTGCGATGCAAGTTTATTAATCTCTGCTCTCCACAAAGACTTGCAAGCTTCTGCAAACTACCTAAATGAAGAGTAATAATTAGTTTACACAGCACCGTAAATTTCAGCTCCAGAGTCATTCCAGCGCCTCTCTGCAGACACAGCTACTCTGCTCAATGCCGCCTCGGTGTGTGCCCTGCAGCAAAAGCATGGCTCCGGAGGCAACATTATAAGCTGGGCCTTATTCCTTTGACCAGCCTGCTCTGTGAAGTCATTTGCAATCCATTTTCTTTTAATTGGAAACAAATTAGTACTGTCTGGAGAGAACAATGTGAACATTGAACCACAATCTTTTTTGGTGGAGCCCACCACAAACGGGTATGAGCAAATTTTTTTGAACGCTCCTTTTCACCTACAACGTTTGAGCCTCCAATTATTTTATGTGGCCTCTAGGGTTCCACTATAAGCAAGCCATTATTGCTAATGTGGAAATCTTGCAATGTTTGGAATAAATTAAGCCCATGCTGTACCCTAATTATTTTACAGGTATTACAGGGCTGCTGGCTAGGCTGTGAGCAGGAAGCTAACTGGAAACTTTTTAAATCATCTGGTAGACATTAAGCTGAAAAGGTCTCTGTCTGCTCCCCTTGCTTCAACTCTGTTTAGTAAACAGACTGCACACAGCTCACTGCTCTGACTTCTCTTTGAAATGAGTATATAAATAAAAGGCCACCACTGTTGTGTATATTTCCATTTATGAAGCTTATAAGCACGGGGTTGTGCTATCATTAAGCGTGTGTGCCGTGGAAGTGACTGCGCTGAGGATAAATGCCAATTAGTGCCCATGGGACAGGAGATGAGTCAACTACCCACTGTCTTCAAGAACAGGATAATCACTTTACAGGGTCTAACTCAAAGGCCATTTTCAAAAGGAAGTTGGGTTACAGAAGAGATCAAAGCCTTCATTTACATAAAGCTGAACTCCTTAGGGGATGGCCCTCAGACCCCTGGGATCAGAGTTACCCAAAGTCCTTGTTTCATACTGAGATTCCTAAACCTCACCTTACCCTTGAACTTAGGAACCAGAAGTACTGGATGTCAGATCCTAGATTTGGCATTCTTAAGCACCCTTGGATGATTCAGATTAACACTGAATTTTAAGGACCATTGGGAGATGACTTTTTTCTCACCATTCTCCCTACACAGATTATTCTCATCTCCCAGCCTTCCCCCTGTGACAAGGAGGTGACTAGACAGTCATGTTGGAGGCACATGTTTACCTTTAATAAGTCAATTTTTACATCTATTAAACTAGAAAGATCAATGCCAGGTTGACGAATCATTTAGAAAGGATTAAAAAGTGAATCTTGAGAACCAAGATGGTGGCATGGGTCAATGCCTGTACTTGCTGCCTCCCACAACCACCTCAAAATTGCAACTAAAATACAGAACAACTATCATCTAGAACCGTGGGAAAGCTTGCTGAGTGGAAGTACTACAACTAGAGAGGTAAAGAAGAAATTGCATTGAAATTGGTAGGAGGTGCAGTGGCGCAGAATGGACTGGTCTGGCACCTGGGTGTGCGGCTTTTTTAATCTGGAGGGAGACCGCCTCTGCGGAGGCTGCCTGGAGGAGCAAGGAGTCCCAGCCCCACACCAGACCCCCAGCCCAGGGTCCCAGAGCTGGGGAAAGAAGTCCCTCTGGGCAGTAAGAACTATGGATTGTGAAAACAAGTGCGGATTGGGGCTGAGTGATACGCAGGCTGCTAGAGACCCAGCTGCTCCTCTTAAAAGGCCAGTATTGTGAACTGAATTTACAAGCTCCTGCTTGCTCTGAGCTCCAGTGCCGGGCAAGGCTCTGGGGGATCCAGACAGATACAGGGAGAAATTGGACTATCTGGCATTGGGGCAGGAACTTGGGGCAGGAACTTGGGGCAGCTTTCTTCCAGAGGGAGGTGCTCACAGCAGTCATTGTTCCTGTGCTGGGACCTCCCAGGTGCAGGGCTGACTGGTAGACATTTCTGTTCACTCTGCCCTGGAGATTCCTGAGACCCCACCCCATCCAATTTACAACCTCACCCAAGCTGTGTGCAGCGGCTTTTGCATATGAATGGCCTGTCCCTTCTCAGCCTAAAACCTGTCAAACAAGCTGCAGCTGGGTCAGGGAGTCCCAAAGCTATCAATAAAAGGCCCAAGGCCGGCACCAACACCAGCCTGCCTTGCTTTACAGCTGGGCCTCCTCTGGGCACTTCCAAACCCAATACAAAGAGGAAGAATCTGCAGATCTCTCTGTAGCTCCTGCATGTAGTGGGCCCCTTGGGAAGGCACATGGGCATTCTTCCTTAATAATTGTCAGCTGAACCTAAGGTGACATGCAGAGCCGTGTCTTGGATACACATCTTACCAAAAAGGCAGATGTGTTCTCAGCATTGACTCTTATCTTTGCCCAGGTGTCAGGGAGTGGGTTTTGATATGTAAATCCAGTCTAGCACTGGGAATGAATACGACTCGGGCCCACCCAAGCTCCTTTATCTTGAGTTTTGGTGAAACCTCGTGGTATTTGGGGTATAAAAATAAACATGCTGCTTTGGTGCTGGGTCCCTGTCTCTCCCTCAGAAGAGGATGGTGTTCCCACCCAGCCCCAGCTTTTTCCTTCAAGTTTTGTGTCTTGTCTCTTTCTTTTATTTCTCAATCCCCAGCCCTTCTACTTGAATAACCGGATCATTCTCTTTCCATGCTGGATGAAGAAAAGAGAGACCCCGCCATACCTGTAGGGTGGCAGTGGCTGACTTTGCTCCTCCTTGGAGATCCAAGGTCAGTGTACCCAGAGGTCAGTGTGAGACCATACCAGATTACAACTCTTCACATCCATAAGCGACACACTCAAGGGGCAGACTCAGTGAGCACTAAAGCAAGTCCTGTCCCATAAGGGTGTCTTTCCCACTGTAGTCACAGCTGGTCCCCACAGCCAATTGGCCTGGAGGTCAATTCCTCCCAGTGATACCAATAGCAATCCAGGCTCAACTACAACAAGACTGTGCACACAGCCCACAAAGGGGTGCACCAAGAGTGTCCACCTCAGGTGATTGGGGAGGTTGAGCCACTGGGCCCTATAGGACACCTAGCACACAAAGCCACTCTATCAACTCAAAGAGACTTAGCAGCTACCCAATACATAGGAACAAACACAGGGAAGCAGCCAAAATGCGGAGACAAAGCAACATGTCATAAATGAAAGAAATGGAAGAAAGCAAACTACTGGACATAGAATTCAAAACCACAGTTATAAGGTTACTCAAGAATCTTCTAGAAAGGAGATTAATAATTAATAATTGTCAGCTGAACCTAAGGCGACATGCAGAGCCATGTCTTGGATACACATCTTACCAAAAAGGCAGATGTGTTCTCAGCATTGACGCTTATCTTTGCCCAGGTGTCAGGAAGTGGGTTTTGATATGTAAAGGAACTTAGTGAGACCTTCAAGGATCTTAGTGAGAATGCCAAAAAAAAAAAAAAAAAAAATTGAAAAAGAACCAGTCAGAAATTAAGCATACACTGACTGAAATAAAGAATAATGCATAGGGGATGTAGACTAGAGGATCCCAAGAACCAAGTCAATGATTTGAAATACAAGGAAGCAAAAAACAACCAACCGGAAGAGCAAAAAGAAAAAATAATCCAAAAATATGAAGATAGTGTAAGGAGCCTCTGGGACAACTTCAAGCTTACCAACATCTGAATTACGGGGGTGCCAGAAAAGAGAGAGCAAGATATTGAAAACCTATTTGAAGAAATAATGACAGAAAACTTCCCCTACCTGGTGAAAGAAACAGACTTACAAGTCCAGGAAGCTCAGAGAACACCAAACAAGAGGAATCCAAAGAGGACCACACCAAGACACATCATAATTAAAATGCCAAGGACAAAAGACAAAGAGAGAATATTAAAAGCAGCAAGAAAAAAAGTTAGTTACCTACAAGGGGTACCCATTCGTTTGTCAGCTGATTTCTCAACAGAAACTATGCAGGCCAGAAGGGAGTGGCAAGAAATATTCAAATTGATGAACAGCAAAAACCTACAACCAAGAATACTACCCAGCAAAGCTATCATTTAGAATTGAAGGTCAGATAAAGACCTTCACAGACAAGAAAAAGCTAAAGGAGCTCATCACCACCAAACCAGTATTATATGAAATGTTGAAGGGTATTCTTTAAGAAGAGGAAGAAGAAGAAAAAGGTAAAAATAAAAAATTATGAACAACAAAATGACAACAAATACATATCTATTGACAAGTGAATGTAAAAATCAAATGAATAAAAAATCTGATGAATAGAATAAACTGGTGAATGGAATAGAATCATGGGCATGGAATTGGAGCAGCCTGACAATTCCCAGAGGGAAAGGGGTGTGGGGGTGCAGGAAGAGATTAGACAAAGATTTTATATGCATGTATTGCAGTACCTATGGACACAGACAATAGGGTGTCAAGGGCCTGGGGTGGGGAGGGAACTGGGTGGAGGAGGCTATGGGGGGGAAGATGGACATCTGTAATAATCTTAATAATAAAGATTAAAAAAAATAAGATGGATAATGGATGGGCAATGGGATGGATAGATAGGTATGTGATACAGCAAGTATCATAAACTATTAATGACAAAAATCTAGATGGTGGATATAGACTGTAAAATTCTTTCAATTTTGCTATATATTTTGAAATTATTCATTAAAAATGTTGAGAAAAAAAAAAAAAAGATGAATCTCACCATAGAGTAGTTGAATTGTCCTACCCAGTTATCTGAGTGAATTTACATATTTCAGGGACATGGAATACAGTAATAGTAATACTTGTAATTCTTATGAATGCTAATTTTCACCTTACTTTGACAGGTATAACAAAATTCTAAAAGTGCTATTTGAGTAGCTTAGTTTATGGATAAGACTTTGGGAACTGGGAATGTACTATTTAAGTTGCCCAGAGCAGAAGGATGCCATGGCCCTCGGGCAGTGGTCGGCAAACCGTGACTGGCGAGCCACATGCGGCTCTTTGGCCCCTTGAATGTGGCTCTTCCACAAAATACCATGTGCGGGCGCGCACGTACATTGCAATTGAAACTTCGTGGCCCATGCGCAGAAGTCGGTTTTTGGCCTGGGCGAGTCTATTTTGAAGAAGTGGTGTTAGAACACTCAAGGAGCCAAAGAGCCACATGTGGCTCGCTAGCCACGGTTTGCCGACCACTGCCCTAGGGTAACATGCAACACACCAGATACTGGTTTCTATCTCAAAAATCTGCACACTAGGAGCTAACTATCCCTACCTGTAAGATCTGAATATTCAAGAAAACGTTATTCCTTTTTGTTTTGACCCCATTGTAAATGTGTGTCACATCATTATTATTACAGGCATAACATTTGCTCAGTAAAACTTACTTTGTTAAATTTCTCAAAAGGCCAGTTTGGAGAGATGCCATTTAACAGTGATGCTTTTGTTTGATTTTAAAGTCAAGCATGTAAGAAAAAGTTTTTAACCACTGCAGGGAAATGGAATTACTTCACAATCATCACCTAGGATACATTTCTTAAGGATTACACATAGTTTACATTATCCTGCTTTGCATTTGTGGAAGAAAAAAACAGTTCTATGGAAAGTACCCTCACAGGGTGATGTAATCATAAATTCTTAACTGGGCAGGTCATGGTAAATAGTCACACCCCAGGCACATTCACTTTTTAGTTTAAGATTTATCTTTGTCTTAAACAAGCCCTGTCCATTGTCTTTGTGCATCTTGGTTAACACACCTTGAAATAAGTCATAACCACCCTCAAAACAGTGGATAATCTTGTTAATTGTCCTGTAATTTGATCCCCACCTTGCTTCCTCCCTCATCCTTTAAAAAAAAAAAATATAATATATATATATATATATTATATATTATTATTATTATTATTAAATTGATTTCAGAAAAGAAAGGAGAAGGAAAGAAAAAAATATCAGTGATGAAAGAGAATCATTGACCTTCCACTGGAGATCGAGCCCACAACCCAGGCAGGTGCCATGACCTCCTCACTCATAGGTCTACGCTCAACCCACTAAGCCACACCAGCTGAGCTCTCCCACATCCTTAAGATTCTTCCTTAATCTCAAATGCATAAAAGAAACTGCAAAACTGTTATTCTCTGGAGCATTTGAGATTTTTGCTCCTCAATATGTGTCATCAGTTTGGCTCATATAAACTAATAAACATTCCCTACTGGTTTGGACGTTTTCTTATGTTGACATAATTATTACCTAAGCAGGATATTTTATAAGAAAATTTGTGATTTTAAATGACACTCTTTTTTATTATTTGCCATATTTTCAGATACCTAATTGATTTTTTATTCTGGAATATTAGTTGAAACTGTGTAGTGGGATGATATTGGCTCAAATTTAGGTTTTCAATACTTAGAAATTTAATGTGACACTGTAAATTTAAGAATCTGCACAAATTGTGAAAAATCTATGATGAGGTTAACAACGGAATTATTTCAATCAGCAAAAGTTCTTATAAAGCAAAACAAAACAAATGAAATAAAAAAAGACAGCACACAAAAATATAGACATAGCCTGTTTTATTTTTTTAGAAAGAGGGACAAGCTGTTTTGCTTAATGTATTGTTAGTTGCTCCATAGCAGTTAGTCAAAGAAAACTTTTTATGAATGTTAAGAATGGTTTTATTTCTGCTTTCTACAAACAGAAGGGTGTGGACTCTTACTTGATGAACTTGACTTTGCAACTCCTCTTTGAAGATAATTGGAAAGTCTCTACCCTTCCCCAATATGTTTCCTATAAACCATGACAATGATTTCAAAATAAACAATGCCAGTCATTGCAGAGATCATAGAGCTGTTCCCCAAATTCCCTTATTCTAACCTGAACCTACTCCCTGAATTCATGGACTCTATGTGGGTAAAGGAGAGTCTGGAACCAATACTATTGTGCTATTGCTATGAATTGAGCCCATGAAGAGATACTATTCAAGATTCAAAAATCTCCATCTTTTTTTGAGAACCCCAAATTAAGGTATGAGATCATCCTAAAAAGTAATTCTGTTACTTATTTTTGATAGAAATCCACATTAAAGTAAAAGGTTCTGTTTGGGAAACAGATGCTCATTGTTAACCAGTTTTGAAAACATGAAGCAGAAGGACCACATAAAAAAAATGAGAGTGGTGCCGAAACCGGTTTGGCTCAGTGGATAGAGCGCTGGCCTGCAGACTGAAAGGTCCCAGGTTCAATTCTGGTCAAGGGGCATGTACCTTGGTTGCAGACACATCCCCAGTAGGGGGTGTGCAGGAGGCAGCTGGTCGATGTTTCTAACTCTCTATCCCTCTCCCTTCCTCTCTGTAAAAAAATCAATTAAAATATATATATAAATATATATATATATTTTTTTTTTAAATGAGAGTGGTAGGGAATGCCATTTATCCTTATTGCCACTGAACTGGCTTTGCCATGCAAAATTGTGACCTTAAAAATGACCCTCAAAAGAAATTTTATACTGAATTTTTATGAATCAGCACAGTATTGCAATTATAGAAGTGGGCAGACTATCTCTTTCATTAAGAGTTTTCCCATGGTGCATTGTTTCCAATTCAAAAAGAGAAAGTTCAACCAACATCAGGAATTGGAGCACCTACAGTATTGCCCTGATATTTATTTCTCTTCTTCCTGTGCCATGATCTCTTCCTCCTTGAGGGAGCTGGGGGCTCCCTGTTTCCCAACCTCTGTCTCATCAGCCTCCGGGGAGGAGCTGGCTCCTTAAGGTTGGGTGGGCCTGGTTTTCAAACACTGTTTTCTTTCCCACTGGTTCAGTAAGTGCTGCATTGTTGAGTCATGTGCTTTCCAGAAGGCAATTAAGACTCACAAAAGGGTCTCCATTTTTTTTTAGAGGTGATACACCCTACTTTCCCCTTCCCCCCACTAAACCAGCCTAGTTCAGACAGAAGCTTGTAGACACAGGCTTGCATAGCCACACACGCCCTTACTCACCAGTGTCTTTTCTTCTGATCCTTGCTTTCTTGACTCTCAGTTTATTGTTGCTGTCAAAAGGAGATAAGCATGTTTGTCAAGATTACTTCCTGAAAAGGATCCCATTTCAGATTCATTAAATAAATCATGACTTAGAACAAATATAAGACAGAGACTATTTTTTGTTTCTCCCTTCCTCCAGAAAGTGGTTTGCAATAGTGGAGCAGTTAATAAAACTACTTTGGTCAAGGTGGTATATGATTTTATATAACATATAAAATCATATACCACCTTGACCAAAGTAGTTTTATATAAATTTTATATATATAAAATCTCCTATGTAATTTATAGGAGAAAGCCATTTCAATGTTATACTTGCTCCTGGTGTCCAGACTTCTCATTATCATTGAATCACGGCACAACCTCCTAACAAGCCTGAAATTTAATTAGAAACATGACTGCTTCCTTATGAGATCTGAGGTCCAGCTCTTTTCTTTTATATCTGAGAGTAGCCACTGTTAGACTTCAGCCTAGTGTAATTATTCTTGAAGCATTTCAATTGTTGGTGCATAGGTCTGAATTCATTAACAATGACAAAAAGAATTAAGAATGTACTATGTACCCAGAAATCTACTAGCTGAGGAGAGGAGAAAAGGGATATAAAAGATTTATTAATTGACCTTAAGAATATTAAAGTTAAATAAGCTATTGAAATATTTAAGGGATGGACTAGGAGGTTTTTTCCCCTCTAAATGTTATAGAATTCTGGAGATTTTATAAATCTGCTTGGGATTCACAAAGTCTGTGGGCTTAAACTAAATTTTGAGATTTTAGGACTTAAATGCATAGCATCACAAGGGACAGAAAATAGGATAGGAACCAAGGCCTGAATAAATGAGGCATATTGCATCACCAGCGTATGTTGGAGTCTGCCTGCCTGCAGTCAGCGTGGGGAAGATTAAGGAATTAGTTTGAACACGCTCTAGATGATGATGACTTTAAATGCCAGGCAAGTACCCTAGATCATGGCCCTCTGACAGTTGGGTCCTACAGGAAGCAGAAGCCAAGGTAGAAAAGTATAGGAAAGGTACTGAGGGCAATACCTCTGCAAGATAAAGGGCAGAGAGATCAGGAGTTGGCAAGAAGACCGTTAGACCATTGCAGGTTTGACACCTGTGAAAAAAGAGGGGGAAAGAAGGAAGATTGGTTAGAAAGGTTCTCTGACTGCAGAGTGCCTTTGAGAAAGTTCCAGACAGCCCAATGGGTTTCTGGCACAAGGATCACCTGAGAGAAGGCAGAAGCGGCCAGGTTTAGTGCTGTGACCATGTACAAATTTACCTGAAAAGTTTTGGGGGTTGTGTCCTCCAATGTTTGCAAACTAGATGTTACAAGGTTCGGGGCTTTCTGACCTAAACCTTGCACAACTCTCAGATGATTACCCATTTGATTTTTAAGCATATATTTGATCTGAAATCTTTGTAGGTAAGGTGATTTTCAGCATCCTCTGGTCTATAAATGGTTAGATTTAGGCTTGATTCAATACCTTTGTCCAAAGGATTAAATATTATTCATTTTAATAAACTCACCAATAAAAATTAATATAGTAAAAAGAAAGGCAGTGTGATAATATGCTTGAAATAAAACTCAGGATTTAAATCCAGAACCCCTGGGGTGAGAGTGGTGAAGGGGGGGTGGCTGAGAAAATGGACTAAGTAAACAAGGAAAATAAAATGTTGTGATTAATTTCTGTGGAGTTTCATTTTGTCATGGTAGCAACTAAAATGACTTTCTTCCTATCCCTATGAGTAAAACTATAACTCCCAAGATAGTTAATAGAAATCCAATGATCATGATTGAGTTTCAATTTGTAGACATTTTCCTTTGTTGCTGCTAATAAACTGAGATGTTCATTTGTGAACTTCAGTATTTTTAGGTTATGTGTGAGATGATATAAAATTTTCTGGATTTGGACATCTGAGAAGGGATATAATTTAGAGTAAATCTAATCACAGGCCCGTTTAAAAGATTGGCTGCGTTTACTGTGCTGGGAGCTGAGATTATGCTGCTAAGGCAGATGCCATGCTGTGTATCCGTCACACCCCTTTGCTTAGGGCCCTGGCCCACCTACCTTGTTCTACTGGGAAGAGGCTGCAGTTATCCATCATTTCCTTAATTAGTTGATAATTAGGGAAGTCATAGGACAAATGCTTTCATTCCAGTAGCAGAGTGCAGAGACTTCAGATAAAAATGGTAACTAAGAAGTGAGCAACTCTCCTCCTTCCTCATCAGGACCTGTCTTCTGGAATTCCCATTCACTTAACTCTTCTGTATTTGGATGTAATATCGAAGCAGTGCTAGTGAGTAAGTGAACTTTAGAGCTCAGCCTTTCCTTAGCCAAACCTCTCCCTAATAAATGTAGTCGATGTGTTCTTCAAGTCATCCTTATTGAAACTACCATCATCACCATCATTGCCATCATTTTGATTTACAGAGTACTTACTGTGTACCCGGAACTGTTCTTAAGTTTAGCTAAAGTCTGAATGATTTATATGGACCAGAAGTAGATATTGAACTGCAAAGAGGACCATCTGGCAGCATGCTAGTGTGATAGGCTGAATAATGGCTGTCCAAAGATGCCCATACCCTAATCCATGGAACTTGTGAATGTTACCTTCCATGGCAAAAGGGACTTTGTAGACATGATTAAGGGACTTGTGATGATATCATATTGGATTTTTCAGGTGGACTCAATATATTCATGATGGTTCTTATAAGAGGAATGCAGGAGAATCACAGAAAGAGATGTGATGACAGAATCAGAGGGAGAAATGAGCTTTGGAGATGAGAGCCAAGAATCAAGGAATAGCCCTGACTGGTTTGGCTCAGTGGATAGAGCGTCGGCCTGCGGACTCAAGGGTCCCAGGTTTGATTCCAGTCAAGGGCATGTACCTTGGTTACGGGCACATACCCAGTAGGGAGTGTGCAGGAGGCAGCTGATCAATGTTTCTCTCTCATCAATGTTTCTAACTCTCTATCCCTCTCCCTTCCTGTCTGTAAAAACTCAATAAAATATATTTTTTAAAAAAAGAAAAAAAAAGAACCAAAGAATGTAGCCAAACTCTAGAAGCTAGAAAGGGCAAGGAAATGGGTTCCATTCTGGAACCTCAGGAAAAAAATGCAGTCCTGCCCAAATCTTGATTTTAGCAGTTCTGACCTCCAGAGTTGTAAGATAAGCCATGAAGTTTGTGGTAATTTGTTACAGTGGCAATAGGAAACTAACATAATTAGATTTTAGGCATCATGTTAAGATAAAAACAGTTAAGAACTACTCACCTCAACTCTCTATGGGTACTATTACTCTCTTCATACACCTTCTAGCCCACCACTAAAATTAGATCTGCTCATGAAAATCTTCTAATTTAATCACTGTTTGGGGGTTTGGGAAACAATATGTGTTGTTGTGTCTTGCTTTTTCTATAGCTGTTTATATTCACATGGACTTATTTCTTTAATGATACTTGAATTTGAGTCTTTATAGTCTTCAAAGAGAATGTTTTGAGAATAGAGGTGCTAAAATAAGTGTGGATATTGATGGTTGGGTTATTCTCCAGAGACAGGTTGTTAGAAGAAGCCTCAGGGAAGGAGATGTTCTGTGAATGACAAAAGCAAGTTCATGGGAGAACTGCATGCAACTGGTGACAGGGTCTACTGAAGAGCAAGCTATAATTTGCAGGTGTTTGATAGCTGGGCTTCACCCTTCAACCAAGGTGTATTGGGAACTGGCATGTGCCTGATTGGCTGGATGCCTATGTAAGTAGAGAATATTACCTCAAAAGCATCCTTTAAGAAAGTTATATCAAGTGTATTTCTGGTGTGTCTTCAGAATAGTTCCTGATGAGCCTTAAATGATCTGTCTCAGCATGGACCCCACCCTCATCAGACCTCTGTTTGTCTCTGGGCATCTCTCCATCTGATGGAAATGGTCCGTAGGGCCAAACATAGTGTTATAACTGTCACCTGTGTTCCCTGTGAGCTCAACTCTGAAGGAGAGCTGAATAGGCCACCTCAAAATATGCCTCTTTGGCATAAAAATTATTTTAGGATGATTATTTTTAAGCAACAACAGAGAGAAGCTCCAAAAAAACAAGTAGAAGTTCCCCTTTTGTAAGACATAGTTAGTTTTATAAGAAAATTTTTCATTTTTAAGGATGTCTCCCTTGCTATACCAGGAAGAGAAGATTGACTAAATCTCTAGAAAGTCTTATCAGTGGAGAAAGCAAGGACCTAAATCTGTGTAATGTCCATTCACAACATCTTCTTTATGTCTTTTGCTGGAGATTGTATTTACTCAGTTTTCCTGGGTATCTCCCATATATACAGGAAGTATACATGGTATTTAATTCTTTAAAAATAACACACACACACACACACACACAACACACACACACAAAACCTTCTGTTTGTGTCTCTCTTGTTACTCTGTCTTTTATTACATTGGGTTCTAGCCAAGAACCTGGAATGGTAGAGGGAAAATTATTTTCTCTCTCTTACAATTCCTAGCGCACTCCCCACACCCGACTACTCATAACAACCAAGGGTTCAAACATTTCCAGAATTTTCCTATTACTTTCAGTATAACTTTCCTCATTTCCTGAGGCCCCCACCTCTCCCTTACCAGTAGCAATTGAGAAGCAATTGCTTCACATACTTATATTGTCAATTTAAGAAGAGCACGATCCATCTCACGTAACAGCACCCACAGTTCTGATGCAACTAGAAAACTGGGACCCAAAAGAAAGAGTTGGACACTATGATAGAATTACCATGTCTGTTTAAAGACAAAGAAACAAAGGCTTAAAGAGGTTAAATTGGTTGAAAGCTGGGAGCTTATGAGTGTTAAGTCAAGACTCAAACTCTGACTGGTCTGATTCTTGAAAGCAGCCAATAGCCTAGTCTCCTTAATTCCATTCATGGCAGCACTTGATAGAGAAGGAACTGGACCTAGATGACCATGACAATGACAAGAGAAGGGGTGCTTGAGGCGATCCCACAGAGCTCTCCAGACACCAGAACAGCACTGCCTTCCACTGAACAATGTTTGTCTTTTGGTTACAATGGAACCTCTCTTTTAAATCGAATGCATCATTTTTGTTTGTTTGTAAAGTGACAAGAAATTCATACTTTTATTTTTGGCATTTATGAAGGGTAAAAATCAAACTCCATGGCCCACAATGGGAGAAGGACTCTGTCATTTACTTGGGTTAGGATCCGCGTGCCTACAGTCCAGTGAAATTAAAAATATAAAAACTGAGCTTTGAAGAGGAGACCTATCACATATGCTCAGACCAAGGCTGGGTCAGTAAAC
Organism: Eptesicus fuscus; assembly: GCF_027574615.1. NCBI lineage: Eukaryota > Metazoa > Chordata > Mammalia > Chiroptera > Vespertilionidae > Eptesicus > Eptesicus fuscus. Next base: position 13,855,563 of record NC_072477.1, on the reverse strand, counting down.
TGGCCTATTTAATAAAGTAATAAAACAGCTTGAAATCTCAGAAATACAGGCTGAATCCAGTGCTGTATTTGGCAAATGGAGAACGTGGCGTGTAGTAGATACAAAGACGATCTTCAGGCTTCAAGCTAGATTTGAGTGCCGGTTTTTTGTTTGGTTTTGTTTTTGGCTATAAAATGAGTTATTTAACTTACCTGTGCCTCAGTTTTCTCATCTGCAAGATGGGGATTACAGTGCATGCTTGGGTTTCTTGCAAGGAATAAAAAGAAAGCATGGGCATAAAGCACTTTAGCCAGCTCCTAGAGCACCATCTGCAAACATGTCTACAGGGTTCAGAAGGGGCTGCTCTGTGCTCTGTTTCAGGGGCTAGTCCCTTGGTTCTCACTGTCCTGCCTTGATCTCCCTTTAGTGCTTAGAACTCCACATGAAAACTCCAGCCCCATTTCTTTTACTACTCTGTCACAAGCGCCTGAAGGACCCTAGAGAGTGTCAATTTTACACCTTTTTGAAACTCTAGATTCCCTTGAAAACCACCCAAAATCAGAAGTCCCATAAACATGTAATTGCAAAGCCCTAGTCCATCTGTCTACACTGTAATGACGGGACAGGTCGATACAACCTTAATTGTGTTGCTGAGGTCCCTGGGCTCCAAGAACAGAGTTCGCAGATGAAAGCTGAAAATGTTACATCTGGTCCTTTCCCCCCCAATAGATCACCTTACTCTTTAAAAAGATTGCATCTAATTTTAAGACATAAATAACTTGGACGGGGACTAAAATGCATTTTACAGTGCGGTAGTGAAAATATAATGAACTTAGCTTGGTCCCAATACACCTAAGGCTTACTGCATGCATTATGTCAAACTCATAAAGTATCATATTTATGGCATAACTACAATAGTCAGCTCCCAGCATCTGAGTGAGGGGTACCACCAAGTACTTTAGAGGGACACAATTCAATGTGAAGGCAAAGACATAAAAAATTCAATGGCATTTGCTTTATAAATCACATTTGAGATATGTTTATTTAAAACCATCGGTTTTACCTTTTTAGTAGACAATTACTCCTAGTAATATTATCATGAATCATCGATTACTATTGATTCCCTATTTATATGTCCAGAAAAAGGTGTTTTATTCTTTCTGGTATAGAAAGTCTCATAAATAAGAATTTATAAATTCCAGTTGATAAGCACTATCTACGTTTACTATATTTTTTACTTTATGAACTCAGGAATATTTACTTTATGAAGCCAATTTATTTCACTTTTTTTTTTCATGTTTATTGCCTGTTGACTCAGCATTTGTGCTATTTCCAGGACTTAAATAAAATAAATGTAATATGAACACACAATTAAGCAGAATTGAGAAATAGTAGATCATATGAATAAGAAACAACTTAGTATAGCCATACATTTCTTTTTTTATTTTTATTTTTTTATATTTCTTTAATATATTTTATTAATTTTTTACAGAGAGGAAGGGAGAGGGACAGAGAGCTAGAAACATCGATGAGAGAGAAACATCCACCAGCTGCCTCCTGCACACCCCCTACCGGGGATGTGCCCGCAACCAATGTACATGCCCTTGACCGGAATCGAACCTGGGACCTCCCAGTCCGCAGACCGACGCTCTATCCACTAAGCCAAACCGGTTTCGACCATACATTTCTTTATATGAGCAATTAATTTAGTTTAAAATGCCTTTCTGAGAGTCCTTGTATAATCTGGGAAACAATCATACTTTGTCCAAAATCTGTATTTCTATAATTCAACATTGATACTACTTCATTCTCTCTTTTGATTTAAATAAATAATTGATTAAAACTAACATTTAAATACAGTAATAAATTCTAAGCTATATTAAGAAAAAATGCTATGATAATTCATATGATAGTTAAACATTAGACCAATTTTGACTAGCTAAATAATTACTATCTAGATATAGTAACTAGATGTAAATTAGAATTCATGGGATTACTGTCATTCTTTTCACATTGATGGGTATACCACTGAAAGAGTAAAAACTAGACTATGCTTCACTCCAACAAAATTTATTTACCAATTACTATATTCCAGTATATAGATCCAAGGAATATGCTTGGAATCAATAGATATGGCACAATCAAGGGGAAAAAACAAAAAAGAAAAAAAAAGAAAAGAAAAAAACAGGAGAGCTGTGTGGTCCATTGTGAAAAATAGAATGAGTTAATATATTTAGAATCAGGTATCCTGGGTGCCTACTATTATTTTATATATAAAATCTATAATAAGATATCCCCTTTTGCAATCTTCTAAAACAGTAGATGAAACAAGACATTTTTTAAAAAGTCAGCCAACAAAGCAAACAGGACATACAGAATGACTATCACACTAATAAGATCTGAAAATCTTCATGATTAGGGGCAGAGCAGGGGATAAAAAGTTGGCCCAGCACAGAAATAATCAACTTCAGGATTCTGATAAAGCCACATACCTAATATTTTTCTTAAATGGTTGAGGGAATATAATTTCACAATGTTTTATTATTGTGCTTCAACAAGTAGCCATCTCCACAGGGAAAATTCCTTTCTTTCATATAATCACATCTTTGCTTCCAAGTGGATTATAGCTAATTTTCAGAGTACTTTGTAAAACTCCCTCAACAAAGTTCTCAAAGCAGACGAATTACATTTCCCCCATGTTTGCTATTAACACAGATTGTTCGGAGATAGGATTACAGTCTCCTTTTTTTTGCCCAACATGAAAAACATTCTTGCAAACTGGATTAAAAATCCAGATAAAATAATAATACTAATAATATCTTCAGCATCACATCACTTCCCATGCTGTTATATTTGTTATCTAGCCCCAGTGACAGCAGCCACAGATGAAATGCACTTGAAATGAATAACACATGTAGGCTGTTTATCCCATGCAAAGTGGACCAGGAGCCCTGGAGTTTATTGCTACAACTTTAATAGAGAATTCTTTACATAATGTTACATAAAGTGGCAGAGCTAAAATATACAGTAATTGGAAGAGGGATACATGGAAAAATAAACTCTCCTGATGTTACATATTAGGTTCCACAGTGGTCTCAGGGCATGTCTGATGAACTTAATTCATTTAGTGTGCTGGAATGATCTTTCTCGTAGGCTTCTATCTTCTCAATGTACATAAAGCTGTGCTACTGGCTCCGACATTAAAAAGGAGCCTTGTAAAATGTTTCTTACAAAAATAAATAACTTGAGTACACAGATATGCCAGGGCATAATTCTCAAGATCCGGCGTGTTTAAGATTCACATTCTTTGGGCTTTCAATCTAATGCGGAGAAGAAAACACTCTTTTGTGGTTGAGATTTGTGAATGCATAGCCCATGAGCGGTGCCTAACGGCTTTCCTTTGCCTGCTGACCACGTCCTTTAGAATTAGTGGGAGGCAACAAGCTCACTTGAGACATCAGACGTTCAAATGCAACACAATTTACAGATATTTGAAATGGTGCAGGTAGGAGACCATGGCTCCAATTTCCCAGCTCTATGTTTTCTGCCGCTTTCTCCAATTCCAGATTTGAGGGTAGTGTTTCTATGACATCAGTAAACACAAGCATGCCGTTTCAAAGAGGTTGGATCTTTGTCCTGGCATATGAAGATTTGTTCAACTTTTAATTTTCCTGAGTGGATCAAACTAATGCTGCTAATAAACTGGTCTAGACCATAATCTGAATTTAAAACAAAACAAAAACAGATCCAGATTCCTTCCCCGGGGTTTCAACTTTTGTTTCTATGATTATAATTTACTAGAGGCCCAATACACAAAATTCGTGCACTTGGGGGGAGGGGGGACCCTCAGCCTGGCCTGCGCCCTCTCGCAGTCTGAGAGCCCTCGGTGGGTGTCCGACTGATAGCCCTCGGGATGTCCGACTGACAGCTTAGGCCCGCTCCTTCTGGGGGGAGCGGGCCTAAGCCAGCAGTTGGACATCCTTAGCGCTGAGCTCATCAACCATGAGCCCGGCTTCTGGCACACTGACCACCAGGGGGCAGCTGAGCATCTGCCCCCTGGTGGTCAGTGCACATCATAGTGGCCAGTCCTTCCACCATTTGGCTGATTTGCATATTAGCCTTTTATTATATAGGATAGAGCCAGACTTCTACCCTGTGGATAAATAAACCATTTGGGAAATTTCTTTTAGGGTGACAGTTGAAAGGAAAGCATGAATGAGAATGCATTTATTTGATATTTATTCTTTGATTTGGCCCCAGGCAAAACTAAGGACCTAACTTAATCTGCTGTCCTTCCATCACTTAGTCTTTTTACCTTGTCCCTCCCTCATGGTGAACCACATCTTCTCACTGTGTCCTTCCTCTCCCCTCTTTCTTGAACCTTTACTCACATAATATAAAGTTGATCAAGTCATTTGAGGGCAGAGAACTAATTGTAAGCTCCTCGCTTCTGCAATTATGCTGTGCAGGCCATAATCAGCTTATAAAATTAACCATATCAGTGTAGGGCTTTAGAAACCAACTAGAGAAAAAAATGTATTCTATCTTGATAAACTGTGTCTTTTATTATGTTTTAGTTAGAAATAAATAAAAAAAAATTCTGAATAATTAAAAGTTGACTTAACTCACCCAGCGTAGCATGATTTTCTGTATAACGATAAAGGAGACCAGTATATTTTCAGGGCTATGAATTTTAAATATCAGTGACTCTGTCAGAATGTGGATTCCATCTGGCAGTTTATCTTCAAAATAAAAGTGGCCAGCCTGATATGTTAGAAAAGGTCATTCTGTGTGTTTTTATATCTGTCATACATATGTAGACCATGTTCTCGGGTTTGCACTTGCCCTTTAACTCCCAGTACAGGAATTCTGCTGTTGGGAAGACTTGTAAAATGTTTATGACATTTAAATCATGCTCAGGATTTCTTACTCAGGAGGAGTGAGCGATAAAGTTTGTATATGGTGTCCAACATTTAGACCCAATGTCCCACATTTGGCCTTTCACAACCTTGGTTATATAGCTGCTTCATCCTCTAGCCTTTTGATTATTTTTGCAACATTTTGTTACCAAATGTCACATGGATTGGGTTATTTTTGCTCTCTGTTATTGACTAAGGAAATTATAAATTATGTCAGCATCCTTCTCATTCAAGTTGATCTTGTCATTATGACGTGTGCAGGACTTTTTCCTGGGCAACATGAAAAGTTTTAATGTGTGTTGCTTAAATTGCAAATTTACCTTCCAGAAGAAACTATACAATATCAAGTGAACAAGACCACATGGAGTGCATGTGTGTAGTGCATCACAGATGTAATTCCTGGAGATGCAAACTTGGTACTCATTGTCACTAGTATTCAGGAGTCATATTTATACCAAGCACCAATTTTATCAACAAACATGCAGAAAATATAATCCTCTTAAGGGTGTTTTTAAACATGCTTTAATAAGTATATTCATTTTATTAAGTATATATAAGAAGTTTTAATAAGTATATTACTTTTCTTTGGAACAGGTCAGTGAAATACATACACTGTCTTCAGAAACAGGGAACCCTGAGAAAGAGTTTCAATTTATTTTGGAACATAAATGTGATAGTGAAAAAAAGTAACATCAATTGTTATTGGAGCAGGGATGTGGAATAGAGATGAAGGCTCTTGGCTCTGCTTTCCCTGAGAAGTCTCCAAAATTGTCCACTTTCAATGGTATACAATTTTGGCTATGATAATAAGGGGGGGGGATTTCAGGAAACAGAGTGAGAGGTGAAGAGTCAGTGGTTGAATCATAACCACTTAGAGAAGTGGCTTCCTGTATGCATGCCTTACCAACCAGGGGCCCATCTCTCCTGCTCCACATCATCCAGGCTGGCTGGGCTCACTGATGCTGATGGTAGACTTAGGGTGATGGTATAGGGCAGTACCTTGGGACTTTAGCTGTAGAAAACTGAGCATTAAGGAAAAAACACACACAATTTCATCTGGAATACGTTTGAAATTAATTTTTGTCCTTCTGGATTCCATTTGATTATTTGTAAATACTACATACAAGCCACTACATTTTGAACACATATGTGCTAGCGTTCTGGATAATGGTAGACTGACTAGAAAGATTAAGATAGAGTGAGCAGAGTAAGGTTTACCCTCCAAGATTGCATTATCCAATATCCAAGCACACATTCAAACATGCAATGCAACCAGATCAGAGAAAATATAAGCAAATGCACAATGAATACCCAAGGTGTATGAACTATTGCTATGAATTGAGGAACAGATCCCTGAGGCATAAAGCTGCCTGGATTCATAGCGGAGGATCAAAATAGAACTGAAAAGGTGTGGGTTGGTAGAAATGTTGGGTAGCTCAGGCTCTAGAGAAGCCTGCCCATATCCAACCTTCCCTGACCACTCTGTGCCTCAGTTGTTTCGCCTACTTCAAGGGGAAAATAATAGCAGGTAACTAATAGATACATAGTCCTTTCAATAGTTCTTAGCAACTAATAAATAATCAAAACCATTTGCCATTATAGTGCTAGTATAATTCTGATTTTAGGAAAGCTTATGACCAAAATATGCACTAGATGTTTTGGAAACCAGTGAAGGTTTTACTGAGATTGAGATGCTGCTAAAAAAGTATAAAGAAGTCACTTGCAGCTGGAGGTCCAGGGAATCAGATCCACTTGCACGAGTTTGTCAAATTCTCACATCCTCTCTTGTCTTTTCCTCCCACCCAATACATATTTAAATACAGCACACTACACATCTACTTAAGCACAGACACGTTATTGTTATTGACGGGAGTGTGGGAGTGTAAATGCGTTCCTCATGTGCATGGTGGAGGAGAAAAGGGTTGAGAAAATTCACATGTTCAGAAAACACTTAGTGAGCTCTGAGAATAGGCCTGGCACTGTGGCATAAGGAAAAATCACATTCACAAAGAGATAAATTTTATTTGAGAGACCCAGTTATACATAATCAGGAGAAGGGTACATGTTTGATTTTGTAATGTACTCCAAGCCAGCACAGGGCCTGGCATATAGCAAACATCCAGGAAAAAAATGCTGGCTCCTCCCTAGACTGATCACCCTATTCATTTGGATTCCAAGCACCTGTGAAGATCAAGTTGACTAAGCCTCCCCGAATTTACTAAAGTAGCCAAGGATTAATGGGGGCTTGACCTGTAAGCTCTTAACTGGGGATGAGGAATCCCATTTGTATTCAGGTTTCTAAGCTTACGTGAGTACAACAGGGATGTAGTATTGGGTACCCTGCTTTGCACATTGGCCTTTTCAAGAACAAAGGGCAAGAGAAATACTTCCTCCGTTCCATCAGAGTCAGTGTCGGCATATGAGCCAGAATCTTCACATACTGGCAAGGAATGCAACAGGCAGCGACAGACACCTTGAATGGCCAATCCTGTGAGAGTGGGGGCCCACAGTGGGGATTGCCTTCAGGTGGTAAGATTTGCTCTAACTCAGAGACTGCTGTGTTCAAAATGAACCTGCCTCTATGTCCTCCTGGGATGTGAGCCTCAGAATGCCTCTAGACCAGGGTTTCTCAACCACAACACTATTGATATTTGGGGCCACGTAATTTTCTGTTGTGAGGCTGTCCTGTGCATTGAAGGATGTCTGGCAGTATCCCTGGCCTCTACTCACTAGATGCCAGTAGCACTCACTCAGTTTGACAAGGAAAAATGTCATTAGATATTGTCAAATGTTCTCTGGGAAACTATACCCCCCTCCCTCTGGGAACCACTTCTCCAGCTTGATAAGCCATAAGCATCTATACTTTAATGACCTAGTGACAGTGGTTGAGCCAAAGCCAGTTGCTTTAGAGGGATATCATAGAGGAGAAGCTGACAATGACAAGGGCCATCGAGTGTTCAAAGATGGCAACAAAAAGGATGTGTGACATTTTAGGATTAGGAGCAGACAATTCAACTCACTAGGAAAGGTGTGAGGGTGAGCCATGGTGGACAGTGGTGGTATTAAATCCTTGGTTGGATCCAGCTTAATCGATGGTTGGTTCAGGAAACCAGGTATACTAGATGCCCTAATCTCTGCTCCAGGAATCCCAAACTTTATCTTCTTCCCCAACACTTCACCCAATGCTCTCTGCTTTGTGAAACTCCAGTTCCTTAATGGCCCACGGTGCAGTGGGTACTGACCGGCAGGCTGTGAAAGTATAAGCCGAGTCATCCAGATTTCCTCTGTGTAGAGCAGAGGTGGGTAACCTTTCTTCTGCCAAGGGCCATGGGGATATTTATAACATTATTCAAGAGCCATCCAAAATTATCAACTTAAAAATTAGCCTGCTATATTTGGTCAAACATTTAATTAATTCACCCCTAATGCCTTGACAGGGCCAGACCAAATGATTGTGTGGGCCTTATAAGGCCCGTAGGCCGGACGTTCCCCCCTACCTGGCATAGAATATAGACTGAAGCTGACAACTAAAAATGGATAGTGTGGAGCAGACAAGTAACAGAATCACTTGAATGGCCAAGTTTCAAGTGAATATTCTATGGCCTGTTCTTCAGGCTGTGCTCTTTAGCTTTCCCAAGCCGGATTGTCCAGCTTCTCCTAGGTTACATCTGCTTGTGGTCATAAAACCCCCCTTATGCTGTGCTAACCTGCGTGCATCTCTGTTCTTTTCAGACTAATATGCTTATTTGAAACACTAGGGTTTTAGCAACCCCGTGGAACAGTGGTCGGCAAACCGCGGCTCGCAAGCCACATGTGGCTCTGTGGCCCTTGAGTGTGGCTCTTCCACAAAATACCACGGCCTGGTCTAGTCTATTTTGAAGAAGTAGCGTTAGAAGAAGTTTAAGTTTAAAAAATTTGGCTCTCAAAAGAAATTTCAATCATTGTACTGTTGATATTTGGCTCTGTTGACTAATGAGTTTGCCGACCACTGCTGTGGACAATCTGAGCAAGGTATTGGGGAGGCAAAGTTCACAAACTTCAAACATTTTTCTTTTATACCTTCACGGATGTCAACATGGGTGGGAAGGTGTAACTCACGGTTGTTCCCTTCATTTCTTTACAAACTGTCAGTATCGATGTTAAAAATTCAAGTATGACTCATGTTTGAGCGGTGACTGGAAAGTATAACATTAATTTTTGTATGTGTTCTGCCTCAGTAAATTGAGTGTGAAATAAATGCTAAATTATGTGAGTACACAGCATGAAATGTTATTGCAAAAAAAGGCTTTTATTTCACCTGAAATAGTCTGCAGCCTGACTTACACATTAAATTAGTCATGGCAATGAGAGGTAGACACTGCATTTATAGGGCGGTCAATACCAAAAGCTAGTGGCGAAAGGTACATCTGTGGCCTGGCTACTTGTTTGGCCAAACACCCCACTGTTTTCTCCATTCGGCTTCCCTGGACTGTGGCATCAGCAGGAAGTTAAACATCATCTCTCCATGGGTGTGTACGGGGCGATATTGTCCTCGGCTGGAGGCTCAAATTAGAAATGTTCGCTGAGGCCTGGAAAAGGCTGGTTTTTAAGGAGGGTCTTTGCACTTCCCAAGTGCGCTCCGCTTCCTCTTCTCAGGCAAAACCTGCTGCCACTGCAGACTGATTAATCGGAATTACTGTTCAGCATCCAGCGGGGACGCGCCAGCTGGGACGGTCCAGATAGTCCTCCGGAAAAATAGAAGCATTCAGACTAGCGCTAGTGTTTTGTATTTGAAAAACAACCAAAAAAACTACAATGCAAAAAGTAAGAAAACTTCACATGCCAATAATCAAAGGAAATGAAATATAAAATCTGAAGGAGCCCCATGTGTTCCTAGGCTTCAAGTTTACAAGCTGTTACATTGCCTTATTTTTAAATTAATTAATTAGGACAGATAAGCATACCTGCGTAATTTGAAAATGTTTTGGTTTTGTGAGTGTGAGTGTGTGTGTGTGTGTGTGTGTGTGTGAAATGCACCTTAAATTAGGGCTAGTCTTTTCTAATGAATTAAGAACTGCTTTACAAGTTGGTAACATACCCTCCTATAATGCTTCCACAATCTGTCTGTCCATTTAAGCTGACAATAAATGTTATTAAAATAAAGGTTCAATATAACAGTAATGTTATACACTGTCTTATATCTTAATGATAGAGCTGAATACTGCCTGACTGATGAGGAGAATAATGATTAAAGGACCACACCTACCATTTATAATAAGGCCTTTCTTGACACACATATTCAGGTTGCCATCAGTGGGAAGACAATGTCTCTGAGCACTAATCACCTATAATACAGATCAGTGGTCCCTAAAGTGGATTGTGTAGAGGGACATGTTCACACTCTGATCACAGAGTTTGAGGAATTAAGTATTGGAATTTCTATTTGTTATTTAATCACATTTTTTAATATTCTTATTTTCTATTTTATATACATTACTAGAGGCTTGATGCATGAAATTCATGCAAGAGTAGGCCTTCCTTCCCCTGGCTGCTGGCACTGGCTTCCCTCTGGCACCCGGGACCCAGGCCTCCCTCGCAGCCCTGGCTTCATCTGGAAGGATGTCCAGTCTAATTAGCATATTACACTTTTATTATTATAGATAATGTGCTTAAGACACTAATATTTGTATAGTATGAGATAATGAATATATATCTGTATAGTAAGGGTGTTTTTCTAAAGAGGAAGGTGACTAAAAATATTTGGGACCACTGAAATAGCTTTCCCTTTGCTAGTGGGTACTCAGTAGTCGTTATTTACATGAACTCAAGTGACCTGTGATACATCAACTTCTTTCCAGAATCCTCGAGAATGAATCCTCATGGACAGCTCAGGTTTGTACAGTCTGGCTAACCATTCATGTATGCAGTCTCTTTTGATATTGTTGTGTTGTTGATGCGATCTTCATTCACCTAAGCATTATATCTCGATCTTATACACAAGGTAATGGTCTTCTAGTAAGGATAATTTGCTCCTAACAGTCATCACTGTTTGTTGTGGTTACTGTTGTTTTTCTCATTATAAATCTAGTAAATACTGAATTGGTCCAACTAGGCAGGGATCACAGAACCATATACAAGGCTGATGCTCATGAAGGGGTCTTTCCTAGGAATGCATATAGAAGCATGCATACCAGCCTTCTTTCCTACCAGGTCATCCCTTCAGATATATGGGATATAAAGGATAATCTATCCCAGCAGCTATACCCTAGCAGCATATCTCCAAGTAAATGGGCCATGGAAGCTTAGATGCATTTATATCAAGCAGAATCAAATACTCTTCTTTCTCTCATTGTTAACTGTGACAATTTCATAGGAGAAGGCTGGCTTGGGTGTGTATGGCACCATTTGATCTATCTAGAGCACTTTATGAACAAAATGATGTTCCCCCTAAATTCACACGTTGAAGTCCTAGTCTCCAGTACCTCAGAATAGAACTGTATTTGGAGATAGGGTCTTTGAAGAGGTCCTTGATGTAGACCCTCATCCAATATGACTGGTGTCCTTATAAGAAGAGGATGCAGAAGTACATTGGGGAAAGACCATGTGCAGACAAAGAGAGAGGTAGCTAGGTAAAATCCAAGGAGAGTGTCCTAAAGGCAGCAATTTTCAAACAATGTGCAGCTAGAATTCTTAAAACATGCAATCAATACCTGACTATTTAGTCAGGGGTACTGATCTCTTTTCCTTTAGATTGTCAAATAAAAAAACGGCAATAGCAGTCCAATGTCAACAAATCAACATTATACCTATTTTTTAAATCAGATTGGCAAATATATATTTTTGGTGTGTCATAGAATTTCCATAATAGTTTATGTGTGCCACAAGATGAAAAAGGTTGAAAATCACTGCCTTAGAGAGAAATCTACTCTGCAGACACCATGATCTTGGATTTCTAGTGTCCAGAACTGTGAGAAAATACATTTCTTCTGTTTAAGCCACCCAGTTTGTGGTATTTTGGCAACTCTGACTAGTAGAAGTAACTTTACTGAGAAGGGTTTGAAACAATTACTTCAGATAGTATAAATTGTTTTGGTGCAAAAAGGAATATGAAAATTAGCCTTTGCCCAGAAATAACTATTAACACTTTAATGAACATTCTTCTGGCCTTTTTAATGGTATAATTTAGTATTTTTCCTGTGTTAAATATTCCTAGTAAAAAGCAGTAGTAAGGCTGTGAATAATTCATCCATAAATCTATTTAAACAAAATCTTAGCATATTGGATATTCAGGACAAACCTTTAATTATTTGTTTATTATGTTACTATTATAACTTCAGCTGCAAAAAATAGTTTATCATATACATTCTTTTATGCATTTTTATATTCTTAGAATAAAGTCCAAAGTGTATATTTCCTGAAAAAAGGAATTTGAATTAAAATTTTATGTTAACACTTTTGCTATTATTTTCTAAAATATGTGTACCAATTTTTTCTCACAGCAGCAGCTTAAGATAGTACCTGCCACATTCAGATATAATAAATTTAATGTTTTCTTGAAATGCATTTGAGAGTAAAAACCAATATATTATTTTATTTATAGTAAAATTAAAGTTTTACTTTTTTAGTTATAAAATGTTTTTCTTTGTAGATCATCCTTTTCTGTCTTTTGTCAATTTTCTAGTTCTATTTCTCATACTTGTCCACATAAATATTCCTATAATTTAGAAATAATTCTAGTTTTGTCTTTTTTCTAATAATATTTCCTCATTCTAATTGTATATCAGTGACTAGAACTTTTTACAATAATACTGAAAACAATGGTAATACCAGTCACTTTTGTTTTGTTACTATTTGTTAATATCTCTGGCTGTGTCTTACACATTTCTGTAATTGTGTTTTACACAATTACACATTGCAAGAGTGATAGCAAGAGTTACTATGCTGCATTTCCCCATTAATAACTATGCTATTTGTTAGTTACATAGAAATATTTTATATCATATGGAAGAATTACAGAGAAGTAAAGACTGAATTAAAATTTAGCAGATTTATAGATATTTATTTACATCTGGTTAAGTGATTAGGTGTGTTAAGTAATTCAAAGTGTTTAAAACTGTCATCAAATTGTCAGCACTCTGTTGGTATTCTACTGCAAAGATCTGGACTACTCAACATTTTCATCAGTGAATTTAACAAAGAATATCATATTTCATCTAAATCTTAACAGGTAGGTGCCAAATTAATGGGTGTAATTCATTAGATAAAATGTAACAGTAAAAAAATTAAAGCCTTAAAATTAGTTTGGAAATTAACTGGACATGGTTATAAAGGTAATGGGAATGAAACCAGCTCACCTCCTTAAAAGAGAAAAATAAGTTGATAAGGAGGTTCATGGATTTGATTTAATTACTAGGGGCCCAGTGCACAAATTCGTGCACCTTGAAAGGAACTGTGTGCCACTAGGCTGCAGTGGGCACAGGGGTGAGTCTCAGCCCATCCTCCGCGCCCCCGCCCGGCCCCTCCCCTGGTCCCTTCTCTGCCAGCAGCCCCGCTCCCGCTGTCGCTACTCCCATGAGCTGACAGCACCGGCCCCACTTGCACCCGCTGACAGCACAGAGTGAATGGGGCAGGCACCAGCAGCAGGTGCGAGCAGGGCCAGTGCCATCAGCAGGTGTGAGCGGTGGTGACTGCAGCCCTGATCGCCCCTCAGGAGCAGGGGGAGGTGGAGAAGCCCTCAGGGGCAATCGGGGCTTGCAGTCGCCGCTCACACCTGCTGCCGGCACTGAGCAATCTGGACCAGCGTTGGACACTGGCAGTGGGTGCGAGGGGTGGTTCTGGTGCTGGCAGCAGGTGTGAGAACCAGGTGGGACCATGGTGCGTGGGAGCAAAGAATTTTCAGTAACCACCAGAGGCTCGCTTCGATGACAGTGACCGGTGCTCTGCCTTGGTCTGGCACTCCCACTCACCTGCTCCACCATCCCACTGTGGCCAATGCCCACCATATTCCGCGCTCTGTCGCCTGCTGCTGACCCTTGCTATGTTCTGCGCATGCCCCCTGGTGGTCAGCGCACATCATAGCGACCGGTTATTTGGTTTGGTTGTTCCACCATTTGGTCTATTTGCATATTAGGGTTTTTATATATATAGATAAGTTTCATATGAGTCTAATCTCCAGAGAAAAATGTGATCAGCATTGTTTAAGGTCTAGAACTCAAATAATCTAATTACCTTGTAGGAAGCTTATATGCTTGACCAGAATAAGGGAGCTAAGTAGAAGGTAGGATTTTATACCTAAAAGCAAGATTTGTGGATATAGACAAATTCTGAAAAATGAATTTAAGAATAAAAGAGGAAAATTACTGGGACCTTTGTTGAGAGAGTACTTTGCTTACAGGCCATATAGACAGAGTCTGATTGACTGAAGCAAACAGGAGGGATTGGACAAATTTTAGGAGGCACAAAAACTGAAGGAAGGCTAGAGACTGATTTAGTAAAAGGCTGAATGCAAGGAAATCTGGGGCTAGCAGCAGAAAATTGCAGGAACTATCTGATTAGTATAGTAGCACAAGAATGACCTTAAAACCACCAATCATGTGTCATATTATTGAATCCTTTTCTCACCCTTCACCAGAGTTAAGTCCTGGGACAGAGAGTCCTCTGGTCATGTCATGTGCTATCCCTTGGGCTAGGAGAGGAAGCATGTGGTGAAGGACACCTATTGCAGCCTCTGAAGTGGGACTGAATGGCATTTCAGCCTACAGTTGCATCAGAACCCAGACAACAATGAGAGAAAAAAAATCAGAAAAGATAACGGACATCAGGTGGTCAGAGGAGCCATACATATACCCACCTCAAAGAAAACAAATTTCCTACATTTAAAAATGTTCCACAGTAGAAGGACCTGTTAACATTATACTCAATGGGTCATTTAGTCTTCAGTCAAAGACATTCCATTCAGTTGGACACAAAGCATGTTGCATGTGTATGTTTATGATAAGTCTGGTAGGATATATGCAACAGCTTCCTTGGGATGGGAGATGACTCAATGACTGAATGGCCTCTGGGACTGGTTCCAAGTCAAGCTTTTCTGAACAATAGAGGGCAGCAATTAAGGATCCAATTTGCATAATAGTTATTCCATTTTCTCTTGATAACATATTGGAACATAATTTGTCATTTGAGGCTGAGAATATATTTTCAGAACTGTGCTTTTGAGGAGTGCAAAGCCACTGCATAAAAGAGAAAGTAAAGACCTAGAATAATTACTTTGGAAACCACTTCAATAATTTCTTTGTGTTCGTGAGTATCTATGTACTACCGCATTCGTATCTCCAACACTAGGGGTTTAAAAAAAACAAACCTCAATTTATAAAAATAAAGTTAGCTTTAAAGCTACTAATCAGCACATCTAAGGGTGATCAACAACTTTAAGGAATGCTTTAAATATTCACATGATCTTTATTTCTATTACTTTAATTGGAGGAAAACAATGTATTTATAATATATGTTTTGAGAACATGTTGACTGTTTTCCATATATTTTCAACTATATCTGGATACCAAACTGGATACCAAACTTAAGGAAGACCAGACCTCATTATTTTTTTAGGAGCTAGATGCTTTTGGATCTTGAGATGTGCTTTTTTCTTTCTTTCTTTTTTTTTTTTTTCATAAATCAAGGGGAAAGTGGTATCAAGAGTAGATTACATTATGCATACATTTTTTATGACCATTACTTAGTCAAAGAAATTATATTAACAGAATCCATCATAAACAAATGTGTGTTTGTGCATGATAATATTCTATTAATCAGATGTAAAGTCTAAAACATGATCTATTCTTTGTTTCTGATTTAGTAAGGCTAGTGGTTGGATTTTTTTTTTTCTTTTTCTCTTTTTTTTTTTTAAAACTAAAGCCAATAATTCCACTTTGGGTAATGCATCATGAACACTTTGTAATCAATTCTAAAAGATTAGTTCCATCTGAAACC
The DNA here is from genome assembly GCF_027574615.1 of Eptesicus fuscus. Taxonomy (NCBI): domain Eukaryota; kingdom Metazoa; phylum Chordata; class Mammalia; order Chiroptera; family Vespertilionidae; genus Eptesicus; species Eptesicus fuscus. The sequence goes on along the minus strand of NC_072477.1, from coordinate 13,839,697 downwards.
GGTTTGACTCAGTGGATAGAACATCGGCCTGTGGACTGAAAGGTCCCAGGTTCGATTCTGGTCAAGGGCATGTACATTGGTTGCGGGCACATCCCCGGTAGGGAGTGTGCAGGAGGCAGTTGGTCGATGTTTCTCTCTCATCGATGTTTCTAGCTCTCTATCCCTCTCTCTTCCTCTCTGTAAAAAAATCAATAAAATATATTTAAAAAATAAATAAAGAAAGAAAGAAAAATATTAGTTCCAAGGCATCACAATGGATGCTCTTTAATACTACTGATGGCAAAACAGCCTATGAGAACATGTCTCATGGGCATTCTGTGAAAGTCCTTTCTACCTAAGTGAATGCAACATGACATGATGAACAACTATAACATGGCAGGTTTCTGTGGAAATTTTCCACTTAAAAAAAATTCCTCACCTGAGGATATTTTTTTCATTTAATTTTTTAAGAGAGTAGAAGGGAAGTGGGGAGGGAGGAAAGACAGAGAGATGGAGAAACACTGATGTGATAGAAACACATTTATTGGTTGCCTCCCACACACACCCTGACAGGGGCCAGGAATCAAACCTGCAACCCAGGTACATGACCCTTCAGGGGCCCATGCTCTAACCACCAAGACACACCAGCCAGGGCAAAATTTCACACATTTTATTCCTCCTTTTTGATTTCTGTACTGATAATTTTGTGTAGTGAGTTGGCAATGTCCATCTTTCTAGATCAAGAGGAATGGCCATGGATAGCTTGTTTTTACAATAAAATTTAATTATGACTCAGAGGGCTAAAATCAGCAGTAATTTGCTTAAGATCACCTAGCAAGTTCAGAATGAGAGCTTTTAAAAAATATCAGCTCCGAATATGTAAATACATCCTACTTTGGTTAATTCTTAGACGCAAATCTCCTGACACAATTTGACAAATGATGATTTGAAAAATGGGGAGGTTTATTAAATCAACTTGATCATTGCAAAGCATGATGGCAATATTTCTTATTCTGAAATCTAGAGATATCTCTTTAATGGTCAAGAATTTGGATTCTCTGTTTTGGACACCACAATCGTCTGGCTTCAATCTGATTACATATCATTAGAAGAAGTGTGGCTGATCCCTTTAAGAATCAAAGCTGCAGTCTGGAGCCACCCTAGATCTGAAATAGATTAGTCCTATTGTACAACGTTCAGCTTTTTGAGACTTAGCTTTTTGAGACCTAGAAGAAAGACGCGTAAGAATAAGTACCATATCTTATGCATCCGTAGAGCTAGACTTCTTAACACAATGATTGGCCCACAACCCGTGCTCATAAGTACCATGGATCCCAGAATTGAAATTGCTCTTCAGAGACATGCATTTCAACTCTAAAGTGTCCTCTCTTAAAAGAACAATTCAGAATAGCGTACAAAAGCTGAAGGTATTTCCTTGTGGCTATTATGTGTTTATAAATGGAAAATAGCTTAAAAATAGGGAATACAGCCAGACTTAAAAATGCTTCTGGTTCTGCCCAAATAAACAGCCAGCAGACCACACATACTTTTCGCCCTCACTGCAGGGCTCAGCTTTTGTGTCTGAAATCAACTGTGAACCAGGTATAATAAAACTTCATTAAGTCCGTGAATGTTTATCTTAAAATAATAATTAGAAAAATCTCTTATCTTTAAGCCAAATTGAAAGCCAGTAAAAATATTAGATTATGTAAACCTGATCAATGGGCACTACTTTTTAACGCTCCTGTTTTAAATTAATTTACATATATTTTAAACCGATTAAATATTTTAGAGCATATGTCATAGAGACTGAATCATGATTATTATAGCTCTTATGAAATTAAATCAGTGATATTGGCATGAGAATGCCTGGTTTCCATAGTCAGCACTAGAATTGTGACCACAGACAGGTCACTAAAGTACTTTCCTTTAACATGGAGCTTTCACGAGTCCTCAAAGAGATAACAACATTAGGCACAAAACTTTTGATGTAAAGTATTATTATTGCTATATTTAATTATAGTGTTTTATAAGATAATTAAGTATTTTCTCTGAGTGAAATTCAGAGAATTCACTGAGATTTCTCTTACTTCTAGAACACCTGTCACATATTGCTTCAGGGAATCACCGTATTTTCCTAATTTTTCTACCCCATGAGCAATCCAGGAACAGTAGATAAGCCTTACATAATCTCTTTTCAGCAATAAAACAAGTATTGCATTTTCAAGAGAAGCTTAGCTAAAGGGAAGGGACTTACTTTACAGAAGTAAATACAATATTTAACCTGCAGTTTTTCTTGCCTGACATGGAGGATTCTCTGAGTAATAGGACTGCCATAGTTTTCAAACGGCCCCCCACAAACATTCAAAACTGATAAAACAGCCTTTAAAGAACAAGGGTGTCTGGGCTTCACCCCAGATCTAAGGAGACAAGTCAATGGAGTGTTAGTTCCAGACATTCCTATTATTTAAACTCCCTCAGAAGATTCTGATGACCAGCCATGGATGGAGACATCAGCACCCTAAGACTCTGAGCCTTGAATTGTGATGTTGATGGCTAGCAGGGTGTTCATTCATATTTCCATAGAATTCTAGTTCCAAAATATGTAATAGGAAATTAATAATTATATCCTTAGAATAAATGTTTAAAGGAAATTTACTTACTTCGAGAGGAGGCCATTTCTGTTGTTGACACTATTATAGATGTCCCTCATCCCCCCCTTTGCCTACCTCCACCCAGCACCCAACAACCTCTCCTGGCCTTTACCATTCAGTTGTCTGTGTCCAGAGAGGAGGCCATTTTTTTTATCTGCCTCCACATTTTAAAAGGGTCTCGCAGTGTGAGATAAGGATGAATCTTGTTAAAAAAAATAGCTCAGGGGATTTAAAGTGAGCTGAAGTGTGAAACTTCAGGAAGAAAGAGTCAGTGACTCAGTGGAAGGGAGAACATTCTGACAGATTGCAGTGAGAATGGGCTGTGCTGGGAAGCAGCCTGTTCTCCACCACTGCAGGTGTTCAGGCCTGTTCTTGGGTGGATGCTATAAAGGACACAAGGGTTCCCAACATGGATATATTTTCTGATCCTCGAGGTCCTTGCTAAGCCTTGGATTTTCATACTAATAAACTTCAACCTTGTTTATTTTCTTTATTGCTTATCCATTGCCCTTCTAAAATCCCATATGGCTATATTTTTGGAGGGTTTTTTTGGGGGCCTAAAACTTCTTAATGTTCATTGAGCAATTGAATTCATAGAAAGGAATCCTTGAATATTTCTTACATTATCTTCACTAAAGCAGAATCTTTCAAGCAGGGTGGATACTATGGTAAGGGGGCTGAGGTGAGTGAGGCATTAGTCTCAGGCAACATTTCGGAAGCATCAAAAACTCAATAATCACAATACATAATATCAATACAATATTTTAAAAATTCAAACGTAATTCAAACAAATCCATACTGAAAGAAAAGTCTACACTTTTAATAAAAACAGGATCAGTTTTTCTGATTTTTCCTTTCACCTCAGACTCTTGTATTAGCTCAGAACAGCATACTAATTCTCACATTGATGGATAGATTTTCGTCTTCCCTTAAATTTGGTGCCCAAAGCAAGTGCCTCCCTCCTCACATCCTAGAGCTGGATCCAGGCAAAGAAGACACAATGGAAGAGGTACACAGTTGGCCTCTGTGTTCAAGAGATTCAAGTTAGTAACATCTCCTACTTGGATGTAGCCATTTCCCTCTTGATCAAGAATGAGCTGAACTTGCACCACACATAAAATAAGACTTTGACTTTTAGAAATTTTGTCTGTAAAAATGACCCTGCTCCAGTCACTTGGTAGGCTATAAATGATTACCTGTCTGTGGTTGGACAGAAGGATGAAGATGATTGCTCAACACTTTAGTGATCAGCCACATTCTGGGAATCACTTAAAGGCAGGCAGGCAGCTTTGGAGTGAAGTCCCTTTGTATTGAACTCTGAATTGAATGCTCCAGTGAAGGGATTTCCAAGTCTTACAACTCACTATATATGCCAAGTTTCATTTGAAAAACAAGTTTCAGTGAAAGAAGAAATTGCTGTTGTGTACCCACGTTGGGAAATAAACTGTCTATACCTGTTCTGCTATCTCATGAGGGGAGCACCCTTATACTACTTCCTTTTCCATTTCTTGAAATTGATGGTTTTGAGTCTTACATCTAATTTAAGGATTAGGAGTATGATTTAGTAGAGAAAATTTCATAAGAATCTGAATTTCTAAAGACACTGGGCTAGGAAGACACTGGTATCCGACTTACAAAAGGCGTACTGCACACAGTGTGAAAAGAAAGGTAAATTGGGTCTGATTTTCTTCCTGCAGTGTTTCTTTATTCTCATCAGCACTCACATTTCTTTCATTTCCTCTTACATCTGGAGGAAAACCTTGCTAATATTTTATTACTATTAAAATAATTGAATTATGAAATAAAATGAGAGCTACCAATAAATGTCTGACACATGTTAATTATTGAGAAAGTATCTGAGTTGAATGTAAATATAGGGAAGCTGTTACTTAAATTAGGTGATCTTTCTTGAGCTTTCTTATACTAAATGCCACCCATTGTTTATTTCTTCCTTTACCTGTGTCAGCCGAGGCTAAGGTACAGCCAGGTATCATCACCGAGGTCTTCTGCCTTTAAGAGCCTCTACCTTCACCTTGGCAGAGGTAGACAAGTCATCCAGGAGGTACTGAAAGCTACAGCTCCAGTTTAATCCTTGTGATTTACAGTTTGCTAGTCTTCTAGGTTCAACAGACAGTAGGGGAAGAGAAATCTACTCATTTATTTAGCAACATTTCACTGAGTTTATTGTGTGTATCAGGTACTGTGTGGCATTGATGGTGCAAGTGGGAATGAAACAGACTTGTCTAGATGTGATTCTGTGAGCTCCTCCCTCACATTGTGAGGTTGGAGTGGCCTTGGATTTATATTTCCATATCATAGGAGGAAAATTACATCTTCCCTTTCACATGTCCTCACCCAACTGTGAATAAACTCCAATGTGAATCCAAGTAGGAAACACATGCGTTTTCAATGGGTTAGTGAAAAGAAAAAGAAAAAAAAAAAGAATTCATTTCTAAAAGTTACTGTGGTTACAACAGAATGAGATAAAGACATAAATAATGAATGAGTTTTCTGCTTTTCAATACCAACATTGAAACTAACTAGCCATGTGATATTAAGCAAATTGCTTCACTTCTATGCATCCCCTTGATTTTATCTAGCAAATGGGTGGAGTCAAGGAAGATGGATTAAATTATCTCTGTGATTCTTTCCAGATCTAGAACACTACATTTAGAATATTACCCCATTTTAGACTTATTGTTTGCATATGTTGAAAAATGAAAAGTGCTTAAAAAGCTTTGGGAATAATTTATTAGCCTTTAGTTCACAGTAGGTACTCAAATATCTGTAGAAAGAATGATCATTTTGGAAGGATCTGCTTTTCCTAGGAGGAAGATATTTTGTTTTGACCATTCTGGAGATGTCTAAGTAAGGCATTGACTCTCTCACTACCCTGAGATTGTGGACTATTGATATCCATTCTTTTGGCCCATAAAATGTGTCTGTGTTCATGAGAGAAAATATTGATATCCATTTTAATTTTGGCTTGACATTTGAATGTGTCTATAAATAGCTAGTTGAAAATCTTAGGAATATGCTTACCTTATTTAACAAATCTATTCTTTGATCTTTTTCTTTCCTTTTTATTTGCCTGCCAGGAGAATTTGCCAAGCTTTTCTTTGATCATCAATCAGTCAGTTAGCATATTTTTTTTTAAAGAACATTTTTCTAAACCTTCATAGTACCCGTTTCTTTTTAAAATCTTTATACTTCTGAACCTCTTGCCAGTAACTCAGTAGGACATAAAAATGCCTTTAAAAAAAAAAAAAGTCAGTTTCTTTTTGTAGGTAGTAGGTTGGGTACTTTCCAAAATCATCAAACAGCAATCTTAGATGCATACTGATCCGCTATCAGGATGCCATCACTCTGCCTCATTGCTCTATCATAACTGTTGTCCTTAATCCCTTCAATTTACTCCTTTACACATCTCTAGCATGACTTTCGTGTGTTTTTTTTTTTTACAGGTGGCTATCTAAAAATTGGAATTTGATTCTTTCTGTGATATACTCTCTCACTTCTTACCACGCCACTGCTACCACCCTGAGCCAAGCATAATCACCTTTTACCTGGATTGCTACAAAAGTCAGCTAGGCTTGCTGCTTCTACCCCGGTTTCCCTCTAGTATATTCTCGGCACAGCAGCCTGAGTGTCCCCCGTAAGTCCCAATAACCCTGATGTGTTGCCTGATCTGTGCTCACTTCCCTACATGTTAGCTCTCTAAACCCATTTTCTAGTCCTCCCTCCTTATCTCCTTATTTACTCTGCTCTAATCCCAGTGCTCTTTTTTGTTGTTCCTCAAAATTGCTCCAGAGTCTTTGTGCTTGCTGCTCCCTCTGCCCGGAATGTTCTTCCTCCAGATCTAACTCTCACTTCTTCCAGGTGTTTACCTCCTCAGTAAGGTCTTCCTTGGATCTCTAGTCTCTCCCTTTCCCCATATTGACATTCCTTATCCCTCTCCTTTGCTTAATTCTTATACCTTGGTCTTTATCAATATCTAATCAACTATTCACTTTACTAATTAATCTGGCTTCATATATGTCTCCACCCACTAGAAATGAAGCTCCATGTGGGTAGAGATTGTTGGTTGGTTCACTGCTATATTGCAGTTCCTTCAATAGGACTAGCACAAAGTAGGTATTCAATTAATGCTTATTGAATAAACTAATCTAAAAACATGTTGTATGATGTTGAGCATTTTGGAAAATGACACGAAATAATGTTTCCATTTTTTTTCCTTTGATTAGTTGTATTTCAAGTATTCTGAAAGCTAACACAATGGTCTTTTTAGTTCTCATCCCTGCACACCTGGCCCTCCAACACTGGATCTCAGTAAATACAAATGAGCCTCAATCCTCAAACATTCCATCTTCTCATCATCCTCATTGTTGTGCATCAGTCCTCCCCTTCTGCCACCCAGACATTTAGCAATAGTAGTTAGGAGTGTTAATATGGGTATTTCGGAGAGACAATAATAACACTGCTTACTTCATCTCTTTGTAAGTTAGTTTTCTCATCTACAAAAAAGGGAGAAAAATTGTACCTATCTCATAGATTTGTTGACGATTAAATACATTAATATATAGAAAGTCTTTAGAATAGTTCATGGCACATGCTAAGTGTTATTTAACTGTTAGATATTACATTAATAGCATTATTATTGAGAGGGTTAACTTGAAACGCAGGCAGACAGGGCAGAGGAAAACAAGGAAGGTGGAACATAGGCAGGGGCAGGCATGGCAGTTAGAGCAAGCCTAATCACAGAAACCAAGCAAGCAGGAATAACAAAATGTTTCTGAACTCGGAGCAGGAGGCATGGGAAAACAAGGGAGGGCCTGCAGCAACAAGGTGTACTAATGCATAGAAACAGAGAACATTCAGCATAGGGACAGAGAAAGAACACAGAGAAACAGGGAAAGTCAGGTCCATTGCTGGGCGAGAATAATTGAGGAAAGTTCAGGTCCATTGCTGGACAAGAACAATCATCAGGTGATGACACGGATAGTTATAGAGAAGGCTTGTAGCAAATATATACCCCTATATATACCCCTGGACTACAAGGCTTTAACCATATTTTGGGCCCCCTCCCCATTGGGGTGTCTGAATCTGCTTGTCACCAATTTTCCACGCTTTTGCTTAAATCTTCTGGTCCACGGAGCTCATTCTTCAGAGTCGCGAGACACGACCCTGGAGAAAACCCTCAGCTCACTGTTCCGGTTATCATTATAATATATGTTAAACTATCCATCAGATAGTATTGCTTCCTGTTCAGTTTCAAAAGAATGTCACTATCTTAGTCTACATGGAGGATGTATGATAGATCATTACATTTGATCTTTATTATTTAAAAAAATCTTGGAAGCAGAAAAGTGAAACAATATGCAATATGGACCTTGTTTTTGCTAGTCTCTAAGATAATTCCCAATGACTCCCTTTTGATATTCACACCCTTATGAGTCTTCCTTACTTCCATTGAATAGGGCTGACTTGGTAATCAAGAGAATATAACAGAAATGATAGAGTGTGGCTACCTCATGGAAGATGTTGTACCTTCTGCCTTGATCTCATGAATCTCTTTCCTTAGAGGAAACCAACTCCCATATGGCATAAGGAGAAGTCCCTGTGGTGAGTAACTAAGGCCTTCTGCAAACATCCAGTATTGACATCAGCTATGGGGGGGGGGGGGCTTGTTGGAATCAGATCCTCCAACCCCAGGTGTGCCTTCAAGGGACTGCATCTAGACTAGTTAACATCTTGACTACAAACTCAGGGGATACCGTGGGTAAACATGACCTAACCAAGCCACTTCTGAGTTCTTGACCCACAAAAACTGCGAGAGAATGAGTGTTTATTATTGTCTGAAGCTATTAGTTTTGGGGTATTTTGTCATCCAAAAATAAGTAATTCACACCATCTCAGAAACGAAATATATCCAATTGTGAAAAAGATAGAAATCAGTTAACCAACCAGAGACACAAAATTCTTAGCAGCAATCAAAACTATTTGACTTTAAACTATGTATGTATTAAATAATGAACAAAAAGAACAATATTTCAGATCATGTTTAAAATGTTAGAAATACAATATTAAATCCTGAATTGAAAATGTAAGACATAGTTTGGTTATTAGTCTTTTTTCCCCCAGGTTTTTGAAAATGGAAACTCTGTGTATTACTTATGGTACTTTTCTTGTAGACAATAGAATGTGAATCTCACTAGTTTAAGCAAAAATAATATTTTTTGGAAAATTTCTATTGTAGCTTATAGGGATATTTGGATGGTTAGTTCTCCTAAGGACAAGAAGGAAAGCTGCCTTAGGGATTTCATGGAGGAATTTATAAGCAGCTCCTTTTGGGGAGTTACTAAGACCTGTACTTCTCATATTTGATGGGGATAAGACATACCTGGGGGCATTAGGAAAATAATAGACTCTGATTCAGGGAGCCTGACATTCTATATTTTTTACCACTCCTAGGTGATGCAGAGCCACTATTCCATGGACCTCACTGAGAAGCAAGTGTTGAGAAAAATAATCCTCTTGCCTTTCTTTGACTGACTCTTATTTATTCTTTCAAATACCCCATCAGTGTATTTGCTTCAAAAAAGCCTTTCCTAGCCCTACCCCTCACCTCTTCATTATTCCAGAACCTCTTGCTATATGCTCTGGTAGCATTCTTTACTTCACCTTCTAGTCCCATCATAGTTGAGATAATATGTAATTTATCTCTTCCCTACTGGACTATAAGCTTCATATGAAAAAGAACATGTCTGGATTGCTCACTGTTGTCTCCTCAGCACCTAGCATAATACATGGACCATAGTTCAATAAACATTTGAAGTTTGTCTATAAGATACTTAACATTCCCACTCCCTTTTTATTTAAAGAACTAGAGGCCTGGTGCACAAAATTCATGCAGGGGGGTGAGGTATCCTTCAGCCCAGCCTGCATCCTCTCCAATCTGGGAACCCTCGAGGGATGTCTGACTGCCTGTTTAGGTCTGATCCCAGTAGGATCAGGCTAAAATGGGCAGTCAGACATCCCTCTCACAATCCAGGACTGCTGGCTCCCAACCACTCGCCTGCCTGCCTTCCTGATTGCCCCTAACCGCTTCTGCCTGCCAGCCTGATCACCCCCAAACCACTCCCCTGCCAGCCTGATTGATGCCTAACTGGCTCCCCTGCCAGCCTGATTGCCCCTAACTGCCCTCCCCTGCAGGCCTGGGTCTCCTCTCCCCCCAAATGCCCTTCCTTGCAGGCCCGGTCACCCCCAACTTCTCTCCTCTGCCAGCCTGGTCACCCCTAACTTCCCTCCCCTGCAGGCCTGATTGCCCACAACTGCCCTCCCTTGCAGGCCTGTTCCCTCCCAACTTCCCTCCCCTGCTGGCCATCTTGTGGCAGCCATCTTGTGTCCACATGGGGGCAGCCATTTTTGACCACATGGAGGCAGCCATCTTGTGTGTTGGAGTAATGGTCAATTTGCATATTACTCTTTTATTAGATTATATAAGATAGAGGCCTGGTGCACAGGTGGGGGCTGGCTGGTTTGCCCTGAAGGTTGTCCCGGGTCAGGGTGGGGGTTCCCTTGGGGCATGGGGTGGTCTGGGCAAGGGGCCTATGGTGGTTTTCAGGCTGGCCACGTCCCCCGGCAACCCAAGCGGAGGCCCTGGTACCTGGGATTTACCGTATTTTCTGGCGTATAAGACAACTGGGCGTATAGAAGATTTTCCTGGGTTAACCCTTTGCACTTGCTTGCTTTTTTCTCAAGCTGCTACCGATGCTAACTGTGTCGAGTCACACTCGACATCCGAGTGCAAAGGGTTAAAAAGTCATCTTATATGCCGGAAAATACAGTATTTATCTTCTATAATTGAAACTTTGTAGCCTTGAGTGGAGGCCAGGGCTGGCCAGGGTGGGCGGGAAGCATGGCTTCCTCCATTGCTGGGGAAACCCAAGCCTCCTGCTCGCTCTGTGGCCACAGCCATCTTGGTTGGGTTAATTTGCATACTCGCTCCTGATTGGCTGGTGGGCATGGCTTGTGGGCATAGCAGAGGTATGACCAATTTGCATGTTTCTCTTTTATTAATGTAATAGTTTCAATCCTGGCTGCACATCAGAATTATCTAGAGAACTTTTAAAAAGTACCCATGATGGGAGTTCATTCAGACTATATTAATCAAAACCCTTAGCAGTAGGGCCCAGGTGTTGGTTTAAAAGCTCCTTGAGTATTTACAATTGTAGTATTAGTCTTTGTCCTTAGTTCTTTGCTCAGAATTTCTAAGGCCCTTGGAATTCCCTGAGTGACAGGAGTGTTTGTTTGTTTGTTTGTTATGAGCCCCTTTTGACCATACCTAGGTTTATGCTAATGAGATGGTGCTTGGTGGGCTCCTATGCCTTCAGAGTGGAGAAACCAACCACCTGATTAGAAGTTTGGAATTTCCTGTCCTGACCTTGGGGAAAGCAGAGTCTCTAAAGATTGAGTCCAATCACCAAAACCAATGATTTCGTCAATCATGCTTATATCATAAAACATGAATAGAAACTTTAGAACAAAGAAGTTTGGGGGGCGTCCAGGTTGATGAATACATTAATATGGTGGAAGGGTGGATTTCCAGGTGCCAGGAGAGGGCATCTAAGCTCTGTGTGGCCACTATCCCCCTATATACATATAGCTTGCCCTACAAATTTCTTCCATTGACAGTTTCTGAGTTTCATCCCATATAATAACTGTAATTATAAATAAAATGTTTTCCTGAGTTCTCTGTTATTCTAGAGAATTTCATAACTGGGGGGTAGAGGAGGCCCATGGGAAGTCCAGAATTTATAATCAGCTAGGCAAAAGTGCAGATAGCCCAGGGACCCCATTTGTTGTTGCCGGCATCTGAATTAGGGGCATTCTTGTGGGGCTGAACCCTTAATTTGGGGTCTGCTCTAATGCCAGGTAGTTACTGTCAAAATTGGATTGAGTTGTAGGAACCCCAGTTGATGTTAGAGAATTGGAGATTTATTAGAAAACAACATACCAATGTTCAACCAAGAGTGTGGTCAACTGATTAAAAAGGTATTTTGAGTGTCACTTCTATTAAAACCCTTTCCTCTTACCAAATATTCCAGATAGGTAGGACTTGCTTCAGAAGACAGAGATGTCATTTATTCACAAATAAGAAATTACTTTAAATATTATAATACTTTCCTGTTAGTCCACCTATTCTCTGATTCATTTATCTTTTTCCTTTACTAAAAGACACCCTTTGAGAGGCTGAATACCTTTCAAAATTTGTTTTGAAATTTAAATGAAAATGACTATATTCGTAATTATTAGTTTTATTTCTCCCCTTCCCTCTGGGGGCATTGAATAATAAACTAAACTGATAAGGCTCACCAATAATGAACTGAATACTTTGTTGGGTTGTCATCATAATTACTTGCCTATTGAAACTAAGGTAAACCTATCATTCTTGTAAGATTCAGCAAATTATGAAAAGAAAGCAGCCATTCTTACATCTTTGGAAATGAGCCCACATTGTTTTTGTTTTGTTTTGTTTTGTTTTTTTATGCATCCCAAATGTCTAGAAGAGGGCCTGGCACATAATAAATGCTAGAAGGACAGGAAAAGTTATAGCAGCTTATCATCAGAAAGGACTAGATGAAAGGGCTGGTATTTTGACTGGACTTCCTCAGCAGGGAGATGGAGGAGGATCCTTCCAAACAAAGGGCAGTGTGCAGAAAGAAAGGCGCAGGATATGAAAGCATGAAGTACACTTAGGACACTGCGCGGCCAAGCCTGTCTCAAGTGGAAAAAAATCATGTGGGTGAAAAGCTGAGTCTAAATGGATGGTTTAGGACTAGATCGCACAGAGTGTTGAGTTCATTCTAGATGTAATGGGATTGAGCAGGACAGTAGTCATATGGTGAATGTAATATTTAAGGAAGAATGATTCCTAATCCAAAAGTAATTTAGAAAAGGTTTTTATCTCAGAGGAAAATGAAAAGAAAGGTGAGAGCTATGGGTGAAATGATGTCAGCTCCTTCCTGCTGAATCTCAAGTTCCAGCATCATGAAATTAAGGTCAGCAGTACATGCTTTCTGACACAGAAGTGGGGGGTGGTTTCTTAGCTCACTTGATGGTGAGTTGCAGTTCTGAGTTTTATGTACAACTTTGGGAATCGGCTTCATACCTCATCATCATATCTTACATTTCCTTGGTACAGAGGATTCTTTTAATATTTTTACATGTGTTCTGATTTGGGCCAAAATCAAAGAATCCAAAATAAGGAAAAGAACTGAGGAATTGTGCCTTGATTATGCCTTCCTACAGAATAGACATGCTCCTAATTTTTAATGGATTGCTCAAATTAAAGTGTTTATTTTAACTACATTAAGGTATAAAATCAAGAGAAAAAATAGATGAAGCCAAACTGTCCCACAAGATTATTTTAAAACCAAGCTCTTGTACAATAAATCAGGAGCCTTCCATACACCAGCATCTTTCTTTCACAATATACCAGGGAATTTTGTTTGTAATTGGAGACTGCCAAAAATGATAAATTCCAGATTTGATATGGTGAAAATCACCCTCTGATTATATAAGGTTAAAGTCTTAGGCCAAGAGCTGTAATCTTAATGTTCTGGAACTCTGTATAAAAAGGGAACTACAAAAAAAAAAAAAAAAAAAAAAAACATGGAAAAGTAGGCTTTCCCTCTAGGCAATGTGATAGAAATTTTAATTAAGAACCAGGGGCCCATGAGGGACTCTTAGTTTTATAAGTGTTAGACTGAAATAAAAGAGAACTTGAATTGAAATGAATGTGTATCTGTTGGTCCATCTTTCCTCCATGCTTACCATTTTTTTTTGACACATCCTTGCATACACCAACATTCAAGATGAAACTCTAAAATACACAAGATGAAAATTGAAAAAATATCATAAAATGCTGCTTTGTAAGCTGCATTTTTACATCGAAGTATAGATCAGGCCTGAACACCTGAAATTCTATGACTGATGAATATATTTATAGAGAGATGTACAGGCAGGAATAATAGTAATGAATTGTTATGGGAAAGGAGGCTATCACTTGACTGCAACACTTATGAGACAAAAATGCAATTTTTCTTAACCTTTGAGATATATCATTCATATTTAAATCAAATATTACATATGGGTGGCTGAATATTTGTAGACTCAAGCAATCAGAGTTATAGCATTTTTTGAGGCAAAATTATAGGCAATAATACTTTTTAACTTAAAGGGTTTCCTTATTGGGGGAGGCATCTATGTATGTCAGTCCTGACCCACTGTGTAAGTTAAATGTATTAAATGTGATGCTTACTTTAAAGATGAATAAACTGAGATTAGGGAAATTAAGTTATTAACCAAGGGCCACACAAGTAGGAAGTCATAACAGATCTGACTCTAAAACTCATATTCATTTATTACTTGCATCATCTATATCTTCTACTATGAAGCCCACGCCATAAAGGACAGGGACTGTGTCTGTCTGGATTTATTTAAAAATCACTGTAGTCCCAATGCCATCCAAGATCAATTATATCTTAATCTCTGAGCCTGGGAGCCCAGGATTTTTTTTTAAAGGCCTTCTAATAGCAATTATGTGCAGTCTAATTTCTTTGTTCTTCATATCTTTGTGGAACACCTTCTTGCACTACTCAAGTATCAGGTATCACTATGCCTATTTTTCAAATAAGAAAAAATCAAGATTAAATCATTTCTCTAAAATCATGTAGGAAATGAGTACAAGAGCCAGAATTTAAACACAGTTTGCCCAGTTCCAAAACCAATGCTTATTTCATAGCCACTAAACCATCTCTCTCAAAGAAAATCAGTACATGCTTCTAAATATTAATAAGCCCCTTAAATTCTTTAAGTGGAAAACATAAATATTATGAGTTTTTTTTAAAGTCTTGGTGGGAAAGATCTGTATACCAAGCATTATTGCAATTAACCTATTTATCAAGTTGAGTTATTGCATGTTGCATTATTTTATTCCTGAATACATTACTTCCAAAATCTAATCTATAATTATTTCAGGTCTGCTGGGAAAGCCTAAAAGACCAAAATAAAACTTTTTCCCTCTACAAAAATCTGATATTCTAGGTTTACTTTTTAATAGACTATTGATTGTTTACCAGTAAAGTGTTATCTCATTTATTTTATCTTGTAAGGTACAAATCCTAGGCATTTAATTGTTTATGGCTCAGAGACTAGAGAAGTATTGGAAGACTAACTACATGTCTGGGTGAAATAAAGCCTCTTTTCAATCAGGCAAATTAAATTTCAATTTTCCTGTTAGAGCCATTAAAAGAAAGGCTATAAATGAAGGTTATGAAGTTAAGCATTGCTTCCCATCATCCTCAAAAATGCAAACGGAATCTCTTTGCCAAATGAAGAAAGGCCATGGTCCAGGAAAGTGCAATGCTACACCTTTGCCCACTAACTCTCTCCAATTTGTGGTGAGGAACCACTTTGCTTCTTACCAGAAACTCCGCAGTGCCCCCTCAGTTGTGCTTGGTGAGGGCCTGTTGATGGAGCCCTGTAGATGGAATGAAGATAGTGTAGCCATGGGGGGGAAATGTCAGTAAGTTGAAAGGATGGGAGTTGATATTTCCAATATTTCCTGGAATTTCAATCTCCCTTAGGCCTGAAATGCTGATATTTTGCAGCCTCTGGCCATATTCCTTTCAGAATAACAATACAAAACGCTGGTCATGCGGATTTCTATTAGTTGTGTGGGAGCACCTGTGATGTAAGAGTGATCTATAATCCATGTTTGGGGGGTAATCATTTACACTAATAACAGCAATAATAATTATAGTGCATTGGTCACTGTCCTCAGTATTCAGATGTATTAACTCAAGAGAGTCACTAAGACCTAGGAGCCCTGATGAGAAAGATCTTGTCCGTCTTCTTGTTTTCCTTTGTATCCCTATGGAAGGCAGTCAATGGGTATTTGAAGATTATATAACATTGAATCTTTATAACACCTAAGTATTCATTCGTTTTACCAAGTCACTTTAGATGACTGTACCTGGTGGGCACAGATTTAGTTTGAGTGAGATTTGGAATTTGGATTCAGAACTCAGACTGCCTGATCCTTTGTTCTCAGCAACCAATTTACTATTTTCAAACTAGCTGATCTAAATCTGTTGGCAAAATATACAGTAATAATGTGAATTGCATTTTTTTCCCATTGTGAAGGTCAGTTCTGTACTAGTCAACTCACAATTGTTTGATTGTCTGGGAACTGAGTCAATGGTGGGCTGGTTAAGAACCCCTTCAATCTGTCTCCTTTGACAGCTTGCAGTGGAGAGAATCAATATTTGAAGAACTTCTCATCTGCACAGAGAGTTAATAAAGCTTGGGCAACCAAGCCTCTCAAGTGACAACATGTCAACTACTAAGTACTATTTTCCTTACAGAAATACCTTCTCTTCTCCCATTTATCTGTATCCTAAAGTCAAAGGTACATTGGCACCAAATAAAGGACCAAATTCTGGAAAATACACGGCCCCAGAGATTGGAAAATGTTATACAGTTCTTTGACGAAGGCATTGTACTAAATGTGTGTACATTCGGGAATTAATTGCCAGCTGGTTGTCAGGTACAGTTAGTTATAGGCACCAAAAGTCCAAAAAATTAATAAATATGACCAAGTTTTTGAAAAACTCACCATTTCAAGGGTATAGAAACCCATAAGCAAAGCATTAAAATAGAAATGCCAGGACTGAGTATGTCTTATGCACAAAGGGAGTACAAAGGAAATAGAGATGAATAGAGAAATCCAGAAGGTACTCTAAAATAATGACCTTGAATGAGGTTACTAGCTCTTTCATTAACCTCTATAAGTAGTACTTCAAGGAGGGAGATTATTTGCTTGCCAATGAGGAGACCAGTGGAAAAGGCAAATGTGTCTTTTAGGAAAACTATTTTTCATATGTAACAGCTATGAAAATGCTACTCTAGTTGACCATATATCTACAGCACATTAATTTCTAATACTTTAACATTTAAAGAAGCAATTTAACCCTTTTTGAAAAATCTGAATGTGTCAATCATGCTTAAGAAAGTTTCAATTATATTCTTTAAGTAGCTAAACATTTTAGGTATACTCTTCACATCTGTAAAGTTCAGCATGTCCATCATTGTCTCAAAATTACTTACACATCTTAATCTGACAATATTTCCTAAATATTAAGAAAACTGGTTTGGATATCACATTCCTAGAAACTAAGTTTAACTACTGCTGTCTTTTCCCACTTGAAAAAATTAGCACATCAACAACAAAATAAGGTGGAATATAAAAGAATTCATGTGACTCACATAGAGAGTGCCACTTCTGAATCTCATGAGAGACTATTTTGAGGAAAGTTGGAAGAGGTAGAAAGAGGACGGTAGAAAACATTGTAACATCTCAATGGGAACTGGGAAGTCACATGGGACAAGTGGAATCAATGAAGCCCTTAGTGAAATCGCTATTGTTTGGACAAAAGCAATGGATCAAAAACTAATGGTCTCAAAGGTGCTTCAGGTTGCATCTTTACAACCTGTAACAAAGGTCAATTGAGTGGGAAAATTTGTCAAAGTAGTTATCTGAGTATGTGAAAAAAAATGCAAGCCAGTGCATGCAGTTGTGATAGCATTGTACAGATACAACCGGGATCTCTCTCTGACAAGCAAAGTGACTTATCTGCATTTCTGTGTTTTGCCCACGAAGCTCTAGGGAAAGCTACATTGATCTCTTGGCCACTCAACGTTCTTATGCCTTCTTTCCCAGAAAGTTCTATTTTTCCTCCCTCTTTGTACAAATGAAAAAGAAAAGAAAAAGAAGTGGTGAAAATGTCACCTGAATAACATGCAGATCTGGGGCATCTGCAACATAGGAAAAAGTGACTTTTTATCGGAAAGCATTTTCTAGGTTGGCCATAAGAGGATGGTAAGATTGAAAAGAAAAACTTGAGAGAGGGGATTGAAACTCCTTATTACTGTCAAAGGCTAGCTCATGCCTTCTAACTAAAAATGTATGCAAAGTGTATGCTATGCCTATTTATTTACTAGAGGCCCAGTGAATGAAATTTGTGCATGGGAGTGGGGGTTCCTCAGCCTGGCCTGCACCCTCTCCAATCCGGGATCCCTTGGGGGAATGTCTGACTAAACTGGCATGGACATCCCTCTCACAATCCGGGACCGCTGGCTCCTAACCACTCACCTGCTTGCCTGCCTGATCACCCCTAGCACCTCTGCCTGCCAGCCTGATCACCCCTAACTGCTCCCCTGCTGGCCTGATCACCTATAACTGCTCCCCTGTCTGCCTGATCACCCCTAACTGCCTCTGCCTCGGCCCCTGCACGAGGACTCGGGCTTCTCTCCCTCTGGCCAGCCACAGGCACCTGTGACCCCCAGCAGCTCGGCCCAGGTCAGCTGCAGCCACAGGCTCCTGGGACTGTGGGCAGCTTCTCCCAGTACCGTGGGTGGCTTCGCCCAGGCCCAGTTTTGTCAGGAAGGACGTCCGGAAGACGTCTGGTTTAATTAACATATTACCCTTTTATTAGTATAGAATAGAGGCCCACTGCATGAAATTCATGCCTGGGTAGGATCCCTAGGCCTGGCCGGTGATTAGGGCTGATCAGGGCCTTCCGGTTGCTGGCCAGGGCCTTCTTTCCCTGGCTGTTAGCTGTTGGCTGAGGCTTTCCTTCCTCCGCTACTGGCAGCTGCCAGGGCCTTCCTTTGTTCCGTGCCACCCCCTGGTGGTCAGTGCATGTCATAGTGAGCAATCAAACTCCCATCTCTCAGTCGAACTCCCGAGGGAACACTTTGCATATTAGTCTTTTATATATATATAGACTAGAGGCCTGGTGCATGAAATTCATGCCTTGGGGAGGGGGTTCCTCAGCCCGGCCTACACCCTCTCCAATACTGGACCCCTTGGGGGATGTCTGACTGCCTCTTGCAATTTGGGACCGCTGGCTCCTAACCACTTGCTTGCTTGCCTGCCTGATTGCCCCTAACCCCTCTGCCTGCCAACCTGATCACCCCTAACCACCTCTGCCTGCCTGCCTGATTGTCCCTCTCCCGGGCCGCAGCCCCAGCCGCTGGTGCCCGGGACAACGGGGTGTGTAGCTTGTCCCTCTCATGGGCTGGACCACAGGCACAGGCGCAGCTGCTGGCACCTGGCTTGTCCCTCTCCTGGGCCGCAGCCTGGCTGGTCCCCATTCCTCTCTCCCCAATGTTGAGTGTCTGAGCCATTACTGCGTGAGGGTGTGACGACCATTTGCATATTAGCTCTTTATTATATAGGATTGTCTGAGGTTGTTTTCACAGTCTGAGAGCAGGCTTTTGACAGGGCCTAGGCACAACCAAAGACTATAAAGTTACAGAAAGCTTGCTGACCACTGTACCAGATATAGCTTTTGTAGGAAAAACTATCCTAAATATTTGAAAGGGCCAACATTTTAGATTCTGTGCTTGAAGGGGTCTTTGACAAATTGCCCAATGGCTCTTCCACCAGTTTGCTAGGCCTGTTCTACCCACAGGTAATGTCATCTGTCATCTCTCGTGAATGCCAAGCAATCTCTTCTCTGTCTGCTTTGCTTATGTTTCCTCTCTAGTTAATACCTCCTTTTCCTATTCTAGATCTTCTTTTGCAAATGTCAGCTCCTCCCAGAATCCTTCTCTGATTCTCCCAGGCAGAATTAGTCACTAGCTTCTGATTGGACCAAAGCACTGTTGCTGAGGTAAATGAGCCATTATCTCATTGTGTTGTGACCATACTCTAATTGATGTGCATGAACCCCTTAAAGACCCTTAGCTGGTCCAACCAGAGTCCTCACTTGCTAGAAAAACTGCTATCGGCTCTATTTTCTTTCTCACTGATATAGTGAAAACTAAAGACCATGGAATGGCCAATAGCTATTTGCATGAGGTATTGCATTGACTTGCATAACAATAAGAGTAGACTGTTCTACCATTGTTGGGGGAAATTTTGCCTAATAATGAAGCTTACACCAAGGACATTAGAGCACAGAGGGAGAGGAGCTAAGAGAGAAAAGCGGTCCCAATGACACCAAACGCACCTTTAGATGCAGGAGTGCCTGGATTTGGCAGCATTCCTAGAGTTCTCACTTACCTGAAATGAGAATGGTGTGTTTGTCACTTGCAACTAAAAAAGTCTCAACTGATTCTCCCATTAATCCTGGATGTCCTTTTAGGGCCTTTTAAGTAGGATCTGGAATTGTTGGTATACAGTTTCTGCTAGCAAAGAATGAACTTGAGATAACAAAATGAAATGACCATCATGCAATCAAACACCCAGTTAGTGGCTTAGGTAGTTACGAAAATGGCTCTGTTTTGATTAATGGGGAAGTATTTCCACACAATTTGATTTGACATTTTGTTAAATGAAATATTTTCATGTTAATTTGTGTGTGAAATTCTAGCAAATTCTCTATCTAAAATTTCGTGATTTGTTCTACTATGACCACTAATCTAATTATTGGATAAATACTTAGGCACATATGACATGCTTTATTTTGATAAGTAATGTTTATTTTTCATGTTTTTGTTGTATCCATATGTTCATGTATAATTTGGTGCTTAAAACAGAAATAAAAAGTATTAATGTAAGACTTTCTAGAAAGTCATTTTAATGTGTGCATGCATAAGTGTTTTTACTTATAGTAACAAGAGTTTTATTCTATCTTCTCCTGGCCCTTGAATTTGTTGTGATTATTAAAAAAAATGAATACTAAGTAGAGATTTTTCTGGATGAAAATTTCTACTTGATATAATGTATCAATAACTTTATTCAGAACTCAACTATACAGGAATTTGATCCTAAAAAATATTTTCAATAAATAATCAAAATATATTGCTAAAAGTATACATTAAAAATTCTCACTGCAACATTTGTAAGAGAGAATTCATAATAGCCTGTATAATTAAGGAGTGTTTCAATTTTGGTATCAGTCACAATTGTAAAATTTAATAATTATAGGAGTTTAAAGATAAAATTTAAAGTAGTTAATTTACTGAAAGAGCTCTTAGTATACTAAGGTTTTTAAAAATAAAATCAATATTGTATAATCAGAATGATACAAATTTCAAAAAACCAAATTTACAAGAAAAACAATTAAAAAAGAATGCATAGGTAATGAAATTATGGACTATTTTTACTAAGTTCTTTATATTTTTCTATGCTTTTTACATCATTGACTATGAATGTGTTGTTTAATAATCAGCAAAATGTCTTAAAATTAACAGCCAGAGCTGATAAAGCTATGTTGACATAAAGAACAATATACATTATTGGCTGATCTATAAATATAGCTTACCACTTTAGAATAAACTATGTCCCTTGAACAAGCTCATAATATTTTGATTAGTAAAATAGTAAAATTCTGAAAATGGCAAAATACAAATATGAAAGTTTTGTTTCTCATAGTGTCATTTATTATTGTAAAATAAATTTAAAAATAAGTTAAAAGTATAATCTCTAGTATACCAATTCAGAGACATATTATCCAAATTTAAAATTTTAAAAATAATTACCAAGATATCATGAAATTAAAAAAAAAATCCTTCTAATACAAGATTAAAAATAGCATAAAATTATATACCTTTTGCAATTATATCTGTTATTAATTTACAAAAGGTGAAAAAGAATTTCAAACACCTATTCTGCTTAACAACAATATAAAAGACTAAGCAGGAAGATGAGGAATTAATAAACAAATCTCCCAGGTGTATTAGATAAGCTATCTTTTAAATAGGATAGTTTCTCAAACTGCATGTCCTTTTTTATGGGGGAGAGGAAAATGTTTAAAAGAAAAAAAAGCATAAATCACATGATACACAAATACAGAAATTTCAAAATTGAGTTTAAAAATGTATCCTACCTTTAATATTCTCTAAATATCTATTTTGAGCCGAATGTTCATTTGTGAAAGCCCTAATGTAATGGTATTTGGAGCTGGAGTTCTGGGAGGTAACTAAGGTAGATTAGGTCTTAAAGTGAGGCCTTTGTGATAGAATTATTGGCCTTATAAGAACAGGAAGAGGAAAAAAAAATGAGAAAGAGCTATTTACAAAATAGCTCTCACCAAAAACTAGCCACCTTAATCTTGGACTTCTCAGCCTCCAGAACAGAGAAATCAATGTCTATTGTTTAAGTCACTCAGTGCATGGCAGCCTGAGCTGAATAATACATCTTGAAATATTCCTGCTGTATTGTAAGTAATAAAGTCAGTATCTTTTTAGTAAACCTATGTCTTGTTAGAATGGATGAATAGCTTCTCTCCCCACTCCCCACCCCAATATTTCCTCCAAAGTATCTAGAAATGATCCCCATTGACCTGAGAAACCTGAGAATCAAAGAAATGAAATGAATAAAAAGAGTGTAAAACTAATGAGTGGTTACTACTATGGGCAGCTGGGGATTTCTGACACTGTAGGTCTAGTGTTTAATCCGTTGCCTGGCAAACACACATTTGTTTAATGAATGAATCAGTGGAGTGTTGAATGAATGAATGAATGAATGAATGAATCATTAAATGCATAAAACCATGAGTGAGTGAGTCTTCAAGGGAGTCACTGAGTGTCCAGATTATAAATGGGAATTTGTTTAGGGACTTAATTTTCATAAATGTCTTGCTTATTGTAAATTCAATTGTCCATTTACACCCCTAGGTACCTGGAGCAAACTGCTACGTCACTGACACACATGATGGTTCCATGATAGACAAAGGAGGGAGCCATTCGTTGGAAAAGGCAGAGGCTGCACTTGGTAAGATGAGCTTCCCCAAAGGCACAGTAGATGTCCCGTATTCCCCAAGAGATGGGATTCACTTCATTTACTGAAATCACTTCAAAACAGATATTCCCTAATGGCAAGAGACACCTTGAGCAAAAAAATGGTATAGTCCATGTGTTTTGGCACTGTACACTAGAGATAATAAGCATATAATGAAAGTAAAATTAATTCCTTTGCTTAAATCAAAACATAAGAAATTACCCATTATTGGATTCATGAAAAATTGAATGATTTGGTCAGGACACTTCATAGAATAGTGATTAAGATGGAATGATAACCTGGGCCCTTTAGCTCTCAATCCTGTTAGAAGATTACTATTTAAAGTGCGATTCAGTCAATTATTACATATTTTGGTGGTTTTTCAACCCTCATTGTACATCAGAAGTATAAGGAACACCTTTCAAAAATTCCTTTGTCTACAACAAATCTCCAGGTAATCAGATATAGTTGGTCTGGGTTGAGGCATTGGCATTTTAAAAAAGTAATTTTAATGTGCAGCCAGTGCTAATATTCACTAAAGATACAAAAAAAAAAAATCCTATCTAAAGGTTTTCTCAAAAGAATCAGATAATCAATCACACTTTACTATGCCCTGCTTGTGTATTCAAACAGAGAATACAATTTCTAAACTTAATGTATTTTCCAACAGAGATTTAGCAGAAGGAGGCATCAAAAAAATGGCTGATGATTAAGAATAATACACTTTTCACAGAGGTTGATACAAAATGATGGAGATTTCTAAACTCTCCTTAGTCAAATTTGTTGTATTTCACTTTGTTATGACATTGACATTAAGCCAAACTATTCCATCTAAATAATGAAGTTGACCTTCGTTGATTTTTGGATTCTCCAAGTTTGTTGATCCTATTATATTTATCTTATTTGCACTTCAGTTGACTGTGAGGTGATTGCATATTAATTCATAGGGTATGTTGCTGCCTATTAACAATTTAGAAGGTTTAATTTCATGTTAGCTTGTTCAAGTGCCTGGAGATGGGCAGGTGAGGACGCACAGGATTCTAATCTGTTTTCATAAGCCACAGTTGAATTAGCATTACACATCAGTGTATCATCTTTTCACAGTTTATCCTTTTTCAATCAGTTTGCTGTTTCACCTTGTTAGTTCTGACAGAGACGAAGTAGAAATGCCAAGAGCTGTTGAATAAATGCAGCACGGAGTCACATACATTTCAGCTACAAACAACAAAATCCAATTGGTTTTCATGGGTAATGTGGCTGCTCATTTTACAGGCCTTAATTAGAACTGATGTTGGGTTTTATCGGCAAACTTTTCGTATGAAGTAAATGCTCATTTTTAAAAAGAGGGGGAAAACCCCTTTTGCATTTAATCATGCTAAACAAGCTCTGTAGACAATTTGTGCAGAAATCTCTCTAATTAAAGCTTGCCCTCCAGGTAATGTGGTGATCAGATCTACCAGCGGGGATAAATTAGGGACATTATGCAATTAGCGCTAAGACCACAAATGGAAGTAACAGCTGGGTGACTGTGAGGGAAGCAAACAAACAGCTCCTAGGTGGCTCCTTAATATGAAGGAGAAAGTCTCCTGTAAGAATGTGCTGCTGCCCGGACTGCTTCTCTAGCTCAACCAAAGTAGTATGTTCCAATGAGTTCATTTCAAAAGATTAAACATGAATATATTTAATTTTTTGTGTGTGTGAACAGATGAGAATATGTAGCTTTAACTCAGAAATGAATCAGTTAGTTTCTATTCACCTGAAACCTCCTGAATATTGTTCAAACTAATTTCACCCTGAAGCAAAAGAAGTCACCAGAGAAAGCAAAAGATATTTCAGTATTAACAGGCCCTGCCCCTGGGGGAATTAAAAGGCTTATTTTGATAGGAGGCAAGAGCAATGTTAAGACTCTATGATTCTTTGCTTGAATCCAAGTTTGAAAACGAGCCCACATTATAATACATTTGGAATTTTTTTATTGAAATACCTACCCCACAGGATTCTCCTATATGCTGAGTTGTAGCTATTCTTTCTTATTCACACGCCTCCCTTTCTTGCTCTACCTTATTAAGTTAGCTCTCCAATTTCAGTTCAAATATCATTGCTTTCAGCAGCTTTTTTTTTTTTTTTTTACCACTTTCTGAGTTAGATGAGTTAGAGTTTCTGATTTTACATCTCCCTTCTCACCTCTAACATCACAGCAGCTCTGCACACTTTGTAGCTAGAAGGTGTAAGTCCATATTCCAGGAGACTCAGTCTAAGGGGACCCAGCATAGAGGGGACTGGGTGTGGCTGGTTTGCTATCAGTGCCTGGTTTGCTATCAGTGTTTTGTTGTGCATCTCAGATTTGAGGAAGAATATGGAAACAGGGCCAGTGTCATTTCTCCACATTGCCAACATGGAGTGTTCTTTCCCAATAATAAAATGGGGAGCAATATGTAAGGAGTCTCATGAAACATCCCTGGTCTGAATGAAACCAAGAGGCAATTAAGAAAATATTAATGCTCAGTTTTAATCTTTCTGGAAAGCACAAAGGAGTTTACTTGCTGCTATTTTTATGTATCAGATCCCTCTTTTAAGAAACATTTCAACCTCAAATGGCATTTTGATCTCAACAGGGGACAGACACCTAAGCTGTTTTTAATTACAAGTAATTTGCAAAGCCTCATTTCATCATGGCGTCATCCTCTCCCCCATGGTGCTCCTGGAACACCCACTTACAGGAGCAGGAGTTTAAGCTAATTAGCCCAGGTGAGATCAGCCCATAAGGGGCATTAAAATCCAAGCAATCAAGTGCAGTTAGCAAGTCAAAATGTTCTTCAGAACCTCTGTGGGAGGACCTCAATCCTGACAGCAACACCCACTTTTGGAATTCCTGGCCCAGGCCTCCTCCTAAGTGCCACTTGCTGCGTCTGGTAAGTCAGTGGGACAATGGCATGAGACCCGAGTTTTTCAACTCTATTGACATTTCCGGTCCAATGAGTCTTCATTGTGGGGTCTGTCCTGGGTGTGATAGAATGTTTAGCAGCATCCCTGGCCTCCACCCACTAAATGCCAGTAGCATGTACCCATGTGATGATCAAAAATGTCTCCAGACATTGCAAAATGACCCCTTGTTGAGAACCACTGCATTAGGCAGACCGTATATAACTTGCTTTGGACCAGAATATTTTACACCTAAATCACTCTGAGACACAAACACTTGAGCTGCAAACCTCAGCAGCCCTGGACTTAGCTCATAGCATGGCCTAAATCCTTTAATCGAGGATATGTGCTCATCTGAAAGACCGGTTGGTCAGTCACAAATGCGGAAAGATTTTCATTTAGTTGACAACCAAAGTCCCATCATAATGGGTTTTATTACGTTGCAAACAACATTATGTAGCCAGACTTAAGCCTCATTCTTAGAGCTGGTCTGCTTTCATCTTATTTGCAAAACTCTTCTTCACAAATCTATGAAGGAGGGCTAGATTGGAAATTGAAGTGGATGGGACTTTGAGGAGTGGAAATTAGGAAAATGAATCAAAACATTTATTGCAAATTTTAAAATATGGTATTTATAACAATCATTTTAGACCATTATGATTTAAAATTTGAGCAAATTTTGAAAGAAGTCACGTGACAGACTTGGATCAACCTAAAAGCACCAAAATGAAATACAGGCCATGAGCTTAAACCCCATCCATATGCTAGCATAATTGTGGTTCACTAACAGCCTCTAGGCCTCTGTTTCCTCTTGTCAATGAGGGGCATGGAGGGGAGAAAGGATTCCCAAACTCTGTCTAGTTGGCGTAGTTCACTGATAAGGGCAGAGGCCCCAATACCCTGACTTAGATATAGATTTTTCTAGCATTTAGCATCAAAGCTTTCTGCTGTCTGGATTCATATATTGAGCTTTAGTATACGATACTGTCACAGTAGGTTACTTTGAAGCAGATGCTGAGATGAGTTTGGGGTACAAGGATTTGATCAGGAATGAGCACCTGGACAAGGAAATTAATGAAAAGATAAAAGAGTGGGTGCTTTGTGGTGATTATATATAAATATATTTATAGTTTCGTGTTTGTTTTGGGAGGAGGTTGTTTTTCTTTTTTGTTTGTGTTTTATTTTATCGTTTGCAATGGAGTTTTTAATACATTTCACCTGGTTCTTTTACTTATATTCAGAATTGAAGGTACTGATGAAAGAACTAAAAAAGTTTAGGAAGACAAACTGATTAATATAATGCTTCCTCAGCCCTCCCAAATAATCTTAAAACTCTATATCTGTTTCCCTGTTACCTTCCCCCATATAATCCAAAAGTTAGACCGGAGTATCTCAAATGTTTTCGTATAAAGGATGTAAAAGTATTCATACACAAGGCACTCATAATGAAAAATATAATTAAGACTGAAATGTGTGCAAGGGTGAAGATAGGAAAAATATAATTCATGGCAGCAGAGTGGTGGCCAATTCCTCATTCTCTATCACTGTCTACAAAACCAGCAGGAATAAGAGCTTTTGGTTTTTCTTTAAGGCAGCTTCTTGTCAGGCAATAGCACTTGCAGAGTCCTGAGTATTTAAAGGGATTTCCCCTCACTTGCTAATTCAACATGGGTCACTGGATAGCTTGCAAGAGATTGTGAGTGAGGAGGAAAGGCTGTGCATGTCAGAAATATGATACACCAGTAACAGTGAAATTCCACTAAAATAAAAACATTCAGATTACAGCACAGACCTCACACTAATAGGATTTAAATAGCAGTCTCAGCCTCTTCCCTAACTGAATCTCCTTTGAAAAAAGTATTTCATGAGACAAGTGAGCATGTTTAAGTCCATGAATTCTTCAACTCAAAGGCTAAATAAGTTAAGCATTTAAGCAAAAAGTGCGTTTGATTCTGGTTAATTCAGAGATATTAAATCATCCCAAATTTTTATTTGGCACTCAAAAATGTAACAGATATAGTTTTGTAAAGAAACATCACTGGTGTCAAATTCGGAGTTCCTGATGCCTATTTGAATGTCTTAAAGGCATGTCAAACTCAGCACATGCTAAAGAAAATTCTTCTACTCTCAGCTTTGTCTCCTTTCATCTTGGAGAAGTTAGTATGGCATATCCATCTGGACAACTCTCTCTCCTCCATGCTCTGGTCAATATTTGATCCATCATCATTTCTTATCAGGTTTATCTCTAAAAATGTCCTTTATCTGATAGGTCAGGGTCTGGAGTTGGACTCTGCCTGTGTTCAAATCCCCCCACTACCCTCATGAACCTGCATAATCCCTGTTATACCTTTCCCTTCCCCCTTTAGTCATCCACCAAAATAAATATACAAAAGTATTTCCTAGAGTTGAATGCAATTTAAAACTTTCTATAGAATTTCCAACAGAACATTGTTTAAGGTTTATTGCACATTTATCAATGCAAGGGGCATTTATAGGGAAAGATTTAAAATACAGATGTAAGTAGGAGAGTTTTGCAAATACAGTAAGGTCCTGAACCAAAGCCACTTTGGGAGGGAAAGGGAGAAGTAGAGTAGCAAATATTTCTTCATAACCTAAAATTTTTAATGATTGAAATATTTTATAGTTGATTATAATTCACATATCTGAATTTGAATATCTGCCCTTAAAAATATAGAAAAAAATAAAATAAAATTTAAAAAATAAATCAATAAATATGAAAACAATATAATTTTGTGTAGGATTTATAGTAAGTAGAGCTGTGGTTTTGAAGCTAACTATATTTATTTATTTTTTAAATATATTTTATTGATTTTTTACAGAGAGGAAGGGAGAAGGATAGAAAGCTAGAAACATCGATGAGAGAGAAACATAGACCAGCTGCCTCCTGCACACCCCCTACCTGGGATGTGCCTGCAACCAAGGTACATGCCCTTGACCGGAATCGAACCTGGGACCTTTCAGTCCACAGGCCGACGCTCTATCCACTGAGCCAAACCAGTTTTGGTGAAGCTAACTATATTTAAAATCCAACTATGATTTGTCTATAACTCAACAATGAGCTTCTTACAATTATTTTCCAATTCACTGGTCTCAAATGGATTTGCCACTTACCAACTTTTACTTAAGCAGTTGAAACTTCATATTCTGATGAAGATAATATTTGTTAAGGTTACAGATAAATAACATGAATAAATCACCTGGCTTATTTACAGTCAAAGGTATAAATTTGCCAACATTTTTGGCTGATCCAAATTTGTTGTTCTTTTCATCATTGTAAAAAAGAATAGTAGAGGGATGAGGAGTGTCTATTCTATGCCTCAATGCATTAACTAATGGAGTGATTTACACTGTTAAAACCAGGTTATTTCAAAGATTAAGGTAATTAAGATAATTTAAACTTCTAAGGATCTTTAGCCAAACGGCATGACTATTTGAATGACTTTAAAAATACTCTACTAATTACCAGACTATAATGTTTAAACACATTAGTGGGCGCTTCATTACTGGCTGATTGGAGGGTTGAAAGGGAAGAGATGGGTTTTTGAGTGGTCCGTCATAAACAGTAAGCGGTTGTGACTCTGTGCCAAATGTTTGCATGTTTTGAATGAAACCACTAACATGGTTGTACTCTGTGTGACCAGACCACTCAGAGACGGCACATGCAGGCTTCCTCAGATCAGCTGTGTATGTTTTTTGATACATAACCTCTTTTTTGCTTAATTCCTCTCATTTGAAATGGTGACTATTGTGCTTTTTCCAACTGTTAATGTAAAAAAAAACACATAAATTTCTAAAATAAAATCAGTATCATGGGATTACTGAAAAAATATAATAAAGCATACTGTTAAACCAAAATGCTGAAGTAAAATAATAATAATAAAAACCAATCCTGTCTAATAAATAGGGAATATGCTAATTGACCCTCACAGCATCACAAAGGTGGTGGTGCAAACAGCCCATAAGGAGGGAATATGCTAATTGACTGCCATGCCTTCAAAGATGGTGGTGCCCACAGACACAAGATCACTGGGTCTCTAGTCCTATCTAATAAAATCCTATCTAATAAAAGAGTAATATGCAAATTGACTGTACCTCCGCTACACCCACAAACCACGCCCACCGGCCAATAAGGAGCGAATATGCAGATTAACCCAACCAAGATGGCTGCGGACATGGAGCAAGCAGGAGGCTTGGGTTTCCCCGGCAATGGAGGAAGCCAAGCTTCCTGCACACCCTGACCAGCCCTGGCCTCCGCTCAAGGCTACAAAGTTTCAATTATAGAAGATAAATAAATCCCAGATACCAGGGTCTCTGCTTGGATCACTGGGGGGTGTGGCTGGCCTGCAAACCACCACAGGCCCATCACCCAGGCCGCACCATGCCCCAGGGGAACCTCCACCCTGATCCAGGACACCCTTCAGGGCAAACCAGCTGGCCCCCACCTGTGCACCAGGCCTCTATTCTATCTAATAAAAGAGTAATATGCAAATTAACCATCACCCCAACACACAAGATGGCTGCCCCCATGTGGACACAAGATGGCTGCCACAAGATGGCCAGCATGGGAGGGCAGTTGGGAGGGATCAGGCCAGCAGGGGAGGGCAGTTGTGGTAGATCAGGCCAGCAGGGGAGGGCAGTTGGGAGGGACCAGGCCTGCAAGCAAGGACAGTTGGAGGCGATCAAGCCTGCAGGGGAGAGGGCAGTTAGGGTTGACCAGGCCGGCAGAGGAGGGAAGTTGGGGGCAACCAGGCCTGCAGGGAAGGGCAGTTAGGGGGGACCCAGGCCTGCAGGGGAGAGCAATTGTGGGGGACCAGGCCTGCAGGGGAGGGCAGTTATGGGTGACCAGGCCTGCAGGAAGGGCAGTTGGGGGTGACCAGGCCAGCAGGGGAGGGTAGTTAGGGGCAATTTGGCCGGCAGGGGAGCAGCTAGGCATCAATCAGGCTGGGAGGGGAGTGGTTAGGGGGTGATCAGGCTGGCAGGCAGATGTGGTTAGGGGAAATCAGGAAGGCAGGCAGGCAAGCAGTTTGAAGCCAGCAGTCCTGGATTGTGAGAGGGATCCCAGAATGGAGAGGGTGCAGGCTGGGCTGAGGGACACCCCTCCCCCCATGCACGAATTTCATGCACCGGGCCTCTATTAGGTAATAAAATAGAATGACAATGATTGTTCCTGGATTTTTCCTCCATTACTTGGTTAAAAATTGAGACTGACTCTGTCAGGGCTCCTTCTTCTTCCTTAGAAAATTATTTTGAGAGCTATTTAAAAAAAAAAACACAATGAAGTATTGCAGGGGAAGATTATAATTAAATAGATTGATACTTTAAATAGATGAAATGCTTAGAAAATAAATTGTTGAGTCATAAAAACACTTCATTTTTCCATGGTATGTGTGCTTCACTTTCTGACTCAATGAGCGTTCAGCAAGTACAGATAGTCACTTAGTAAAAATGAGACTCAGTTTGCATGCTCCTGTTTCCAAAGAGCCAAACACAGAGTACAAGGAAAGCATTTGCTTTTAACATTTTAAATGAAATTATTCTGAAGGCGTCACATGATTTCTTTCAAGTTCTTTTAAATTAATATTTAATAGTGTGAACTTGGCTTAAATTTGATTGTAATGTGGACTTATAAAAAGATAATAGGTAAAAACAGAGATGAAGCATTTCACAGTCGTCCTGGCTCACGCCTTCTTCTCTGAGCATTAGCGTGGCAAGGCCTGCTAATCAGTTGCTAAAAGAAGATCTCCATTGCTTCTGTGCCGATGTACAGCTTGCACGTGGTTGGAAAGCATCAAGTCTCCACATCTGATAAATTGAAAGATACAGCAGTATGGAAAACAGCTCTGAAGGAATGAGTTATTTGTTGGTCATCTGGAAAGCAGGAGACATGCCCAGCTTACAGTTCACCTGGAAATAAGGATGTTGATGGGTGCATTTCTCCAGGCCACATGCCCCATTTGTTGCTTGAATCAGTTAAGCCGGAGACAGCTTTTGAGCCTGGGAACGTTTAATATAAAAAAATCTCGTTCCAATGCAAAGTTCTTCCTATTTCCGTAAAGCTATGTGAACATTTTCATACTGAGAATAATGATGGGCCTGCCCGTTGTGTCTGAACATGTGCTAACATATGTATCTATTTCATTATGTTTCAAGATAAGATGAGGTAGGAGTTAGATCATCTGTGTATTAAAAGGAAACTCATCATTAGGTAGCACAGGTAGGAAACATATGGCAAAGTCAAAGAGCACTGCCATTCTCTGTAGATTCTCCTGCATTTACCAGGGCTGAGGCAGGATAGAATGAGACACACACTAAAAATGAGTTGTCATTTTATTCCTGTTACAAACAATGAACCTCTCAGTAGAATGAATATTTATTTTAATAAACACCATGAGGGCCCATATACCATTGTAATCTCTCAACAGACACTTGTCCCAGAAAGTCTCATATTTCAAGAGTTTTTACGGAGTTATCATTCGATTTGGGATTGTATCAATTCATCATTTATTCTACATGCTAGGTATGCCCCTTGTTCCACAGTTGCTGTTGAATTTATCTTTGTATACCTAAAAGTTGGCATGATTTCCATAACATAAGAAATATTCTATAAATATGTTTTCGTTATTTTGTTTTGGAATGAAAAAAATGAGTATTACATTCACATTCCTATTCGTAAGAACCAATTTCTCCTGTTGGATATAAATATTACCCACACCTTGAAAACTCAATCCTTCTGTCTCAGAATGCATATGAATAAGAGAAAGACAGAAGAGACTGAGAGAAAAAGGAGTTGGAGTAGAAAGAGCAGTGAATTGCTTGCTTTTTGTATTTGATATATACATCCTTATTAAATCCCTGTTCTTTTACCTCTTTACACTCTCCCCCTCTTCTATCATCTTTTCCATATAAATCAATTCCCTGGGAACAAGTCAATCAAAATGGAAATTTGAGCAGAAATACATGAAAAATAGTGTTCTGTCACACACACAACATTCATGCTCCACCTTTACCTCCCTCCTTCCTCACATTGTCAAGCTACTTGAAAGAGTACCAGGTAAGAAGTACTTTCATGTCCTTGCGCATTATTTATTTGCAGCACTTTGATCTTGGTCATCTTGATGAAAATATGAGTATCCCACTGAAATATACACTGAGTGGCCAGATTATTATGACCACCCCATCAGTACTTCGTTGGGCCACCTTTTGCCTTCAATACTGCAGTGATTCTTCTTGGCATTGACTCCAGGAGATGTTGAAAGGTGATGCAAGGAATCTGACACCATGCCTGATGAATAGCACTGTCCAGTTCTGTGAGATTTGATGGTTGTGGAACCAGCTGCCTGATGGCCCTTTTAACTTCGTCCCAGAAATGCTCAATTGGATTGAGATCTGGTGATTGTGGGGACCACCTAAGCAAGGTAAAGTCTCCATCATGTTCTTGAAACCACTCCTGCACAATACGAGCACCGTGGCATGGCACATTGTCTTGTTGGAAGAAGCCATCTCCATTGGGATATGCCATCAATATGATAGGATGAACTTGATCAGCAATGATACTTAGGTATGTTGTGCTATTCAGACATTGTTCCACACGAATTAAAGGGCCCAAATCATGCCAGGAAAACATGCCCCAAACCATAACACTGCTCCCACCAGCTTGAAGGGTTGTACTCATGCATGTGGGGTGCATGCTTTCATGCTGTTTCCGCAAAATTTTCACTCTGCCATCTGCATGATCAACTGGAAATGTGATTCATCGGACCACATGACTTTTTCCAATGCTCGACTGTCTAATCCTTGTGTTCCTGTACGAATTGGAGACATTTTATCTTGGTAACTTCAGACAGCAAAGGTGTTTGAACAGGCCTTCGGCTTCCATATCCCATACGATGCAGTGTACGGCTAATTTGCCTACAAACATCAGATGGTCATAATAATCTGGCCACTCAGGATATAAATGTTGAAAAATCCAAAGACATTTGCCCTTATTAAACACTACCAGAAAATGTTTTCTCCATTAGCGTCATAACACAATGAACTATAAGTTTTGTGTTTCTTCCTCTCTGCTTTATATATATATATATATATATATATATATATATATATATATATATATATATATATATTTTTTTTTTTTTTTTGGTCAGCTCATTCTTCTATTTTTAAATGCTAGTGCTCCCCAGGGTTCTCTTCTTAATTCTCTTGTTTTCTCCCACCACAAACATTTTCTGGTGTCTCTCATTCATTATTATAATCTCTAACAACACTAACACTTACCGTTGTGTCACCCAGTAGTCCAAGCACTTAAAAAGTATTAATCTACTTGATTTCACAACAGTTCAATAAGGTAGATAGTGCTATTGCCTCCATTTTACAGATGGGAACACAGAGTCTCAGAGAAGTTAAATAATTTGCTCAAGGTTAACAGCTGGTAAGTTATGGGGATGATACTTGAACTCCAATGGTGTAGCACTAGGGTCCATTTTCTTACTTTCTCTACTGCACTGACCTCATTTTGACCTGATATGTCCCTCGCTTTTTCTTTTGAGCATATTAACTGGCCCATGTGTACCCATCCTGATAACAATATCCAGCAAAATGCCTTCATACGAACTCCATTCTGAAAACTGCATGGAAATGCCAGTGTTTTCTCAAACTGAACAAGGACAACATGTCCCAACCCAACTCATCCTTCCTGTATCAGGTGATGAGCATTACCATCTACCTGAGGGCACAGATAATTTTTTGTCATGTTTTTATTGTGGTAAAATATACATAACATGTAATTTATCATCTTAGCTATTTTAAATACATTGATAATGTCCAAATATTACCACTATCCATCTTCATAGCCCTTTTCATCTTGTAAAACTGAAACTCTATATCCATTTAAAATATGACTCCCCATTCTCCCTATCCCCACCATCTGGCAACTCTGATTCTACTTCCAGTCTCTGTGATTTTGACTACTCTAAGTTTCTCAAATACATGGTATGCAATCATATAGTGTGTGTCTTTTGACTGGCTTATTTCACTTAGCATAATGTCCTCAAGACTCATCCATGTTGTAACATAGGTCAAAATTTCATTCCTTTTTAAGGCTGAATACTATTCCATTGTGTGTCTGTACCACATTTTGCTTATCTGCCCATCTGTTTATGAGCACTTGGCTGGCTTTCACATTTTAGCTATTGTGAATATGGATGTACAAATATCTCTTTGAGACCCTGCTTAACATCAGGAAATATAAGCCCTCCAGATTTGTTCCTCTTTTTTTAAAAAAGATTTTTTTTTTTTTTTGCTATTTGGGATGCCAATCTTAGCATTTGTTGTTTCTTTGCCTTAAGAGTATTTGCTACTCTTTTGCACATCATCCTTGCTTTGCACAGGAACTACTAGAACTTCCTGTTCTGTATCCCCTCATACCACATATTTTAAATATTTACCATTATGCTTCAGTGATATAGCTCTGCTTTGGGGTACCACTTTTAAGGGAAGAAACTACTAGCATCCTTTCTTTGCCTCAGCACTGCATTGTATTGCCTGGTCCATAATGGATCCTCAGTAAATGTTTGGTGAGTGGCTGAATAAACACAGTTTGCTCTGAAAACTGCCACGCCACCTTGGTTAAATGCCAGAATGGAGAGATGCCTCCAGGAAATCTGCAGTAAGAAGTCAAAGACTGCCCCATTCCTTCTCACCCATGTAACAGCCCTGAAACTCTCCTCTCCTATGCATGCATTTTCTCACATTTGGGGGAGAGCAATGCCACCCTGGAGATTATTTCCCCCTGGTAAAATGCAGTTGGCAAGTCTTCTGGAGAAGGAGGGCGGGGCCCCAGGGAGGGGAGGACCACACACAGGCAGCAACACTCAGAAATGTTCATTCCAGCCTCATCCCCTACTGCACCCTCTTCAAGAATGCCCCGAAATCTGGCAGTTATTTCTGAGATGCTTATTAGGAAACATGTAAAGTTCCCAGAATATGTATGATTTCTCACGAAAAATCCAGTTTCTGTGCATTTTCTGGAGTTCAGTGAGCATTTAGGAGATATTTTCTATCCTTAGGAAGAATGTATTGGGGAAAGGTGGGGGCTATGTTGATTCCCCACAGGTTATAAGCATTTTTTTTATAAGTAAAATGCACAATTTCTTGCAGAAACATTGTGCATTTACTGTGAACCCGGAAAGTAAAATCATGTCAATGAGTTAGATCTCTTTCTGTTTATTGAACAGCAACTATTTATGAAGCATACACAAGAAGCTTGTGTAGACAGAATATACAAGAAGCCAATTAGTAATGATACTACTACTACTACTAATGATGATGATGAAAGCTAATATTTTATTTTACTACTTGTTTACTATTTGCCGGTCACGGTTGTAAGTGCATTGCCGGTATTAACCCACACAACTCACTAAATCAAACAATTAATGTACAAAGAACTTTTTAAGGAAATCACCTAGGTTAGGTAGTGTTTAATATTTAGTACTGTATGGAGGACAAAACTATGTCTGGGAGTGGTTAGGGTTCTTCTTTACAAGGCCCTGTAGCTAGTGGATGTGAGAACCAAAAATCTAGGGCATGTAAAGCAACATCAGGGGATTCAAATGAGCTCTGTGGGTGAGGGTTTCCGTGCTGAGCATGCCGCTGCACCTCCCATAGTTCTCTTGGAGGCCGAGTCCCAAATTCTGCAACCTTGTGTGGACATATTTTTTTTTAACCCATTCATTAAAGTATTACTCAATGTGAAGATATACCCTGAGTGGCCAGATTATTATGATCTCTGAATGCATAATAATCTGGCCATTCAGTGTGTGTGTGTGTGTGTGTGTGTGTGTGTGTGTATTAGAGGCCCCATGCATGAATTCGTGCATGGGTGGAGTCTGGCCATCCTGGCCAGGGGGAGGTGACATGGGCAGTTGGTCGGCCTGCCTACTGGTTGAACTCCTGGTTGAGAGGACAATTTGCATATTAGCCTTTTATTATATAGGATATACACTGAGTGGCCAAATTATTATGCATTCACAGATCATAATAATCTGGCCACTCAGTGTAAATGACCACTATTATATATATTATATTATATTATATTATATTATATTATATTATATTATATTATATTATATTATCTACACTAATAAAAAAGAAACATGCAAATTGACCATACCTCTGCTACACCCACCAGCCATGCCCACCAGCCAATCAGGAGCGAGTATGCAAATTAACCCAACTAAGATGGAGGCGGCCAAGGAGCTGGAGTGAGCAGGAGACTTGGGTTGCCCCCGGGCAATGGAGGAAGCCAAGCTTCTGCAGCCCTGGCCTGCCTTGGCCTCCACTCAAGGCTACAAAGTTTCAATTACAGAAGATAAATAAATCCCAGATACCTGCTTCCAGCTGGCCCTGGCCTCTGCTCAAGGAGGTGCTGAAAATAAAGAAAAAAAAGAAAAAAGGAGGGGCTGGGAGCCTGGATTGCTGGGGGGCGTGGCCAGCCTGCAAACAGCCCTCAGCTCCTCACCCAGGCTGGCTATGTCCTCCCAGCAGGGGGCGTGGCTGGCCTGCAAACCACCACAGGCCCCTCGCCCAGGCCACCCCACGCCCCAAGGGAACCCCCACCCTGATCCGGGACACCCTTCAGGGCAAACCAGCTGGCCCCCACCCATGTACCAGGCCTTTATCTATACTTATAAAATGCTAATTAGGCTGGGAGACCTTCCAGGAGACCTTCCAGAAGTTCTTCTGGACAAAGCCATGGTGGCAGGGCTGAGGTAGAGGCGGTTAGGGACCAAGAGGGTAGGGCAGTTGTGGGTGATCAGGCCAGAATGGGATGGCAGTTGTGAGTGATCAGGCTCGTGGGGGTAGGGCCATTGGGGGTAAGCAGACCAGCAGGGGGACCAGTTGGGGGCAAGCAGGATGTCAGTGGGGGTCAGTTGGAGGAGATCAGGACAGCAGGGGGGGCAGTTTGGAGTGAGCAGGCCAGCAGGGGGGCAGTTGGGGGTGAGAGGGCCAGCAGCAGGGGACAGTTGGGGTCAAGCAGGCCAGCAGGCAGAGTGGTTAGGGGCAATCAGGCAGGCAGGCAGGCAAGCAGTCCCGGATTGCGAGAGGGATGTCCGACGGCCGGTTTAGGCCCGATCCCTGTAAACCGCCAGTAGGACATCCTTCGAGGGGTCTCAGATTGGAGAGGGTGCAGGCCGGGCTGAAGGACACCCCCCCCCCATGCACGAATTTCATGCACTGGGCCACTAGTATTATATAAAGGCTGAATTATGTTTCATTGTATGTTTATAATTCATTTCACAAGTATAGAAACATCCCTTAAGCTGACCCAAGTCAAGCCAATCTTGCCCAATGTGAACTCATCACAGGCATGGCAAACATCGCTCTGCGTCTGTGTCCAACTGTGATTTTAAAAACAGAAAAGAAGCCCATCTAGTCACTGAAGAATTAGATATGAAGCTCCCACTGTGTGTCTGGAATTATTTTAGGGGCTAGGTAGAGAGATGGCCATATGACTACAGGTCTGCCCCAAAGGTGTTTGGTGTCATATAAGAGTGCATTTTTACTTCTAGATTGAGCTATACATTCCATTGGTTGTCATTCTTTTTTTGCAATTCTTTTTGTATGGATCTTAAGTGTTTCTTTTGCCATTGACTTTTTGAGAAGCACAAGCCATAAATACCCATAGGAAATGAGAAAGGAAGTATAAAGAGTTGGGAAGACATGAACTTTAGAAAGCAATAATAAAAAGGGAAGAAAATCCATTGCAAATATAAGAAATGTTGAAAGAACTCTAAAGTCACTTGGAAAATGAGAGAGGACATTGGGATCACAGGTGGATCCACCAGGTCTCTGCAGGGTCAGGCATTTACACTGGTATTTACTTCCTGCATAGAAGAGAAAGCCACACCTGGTATGCATGACAGACCCTGGAGAAGTGGGGAAGGGTGATATCCTTAGTACCTGGGTCAGGCTGGACCTGGGTCAGTTCGTACAGTGACGGGATGTAATTTAACCAGGAAGAAATAGCAGGTTCTTTTAGGTGGAAAAATGTTTTTAAAAAGCCAGAATTCTAGTTTGAGAAATGTGAGCATGCATTGAATGAACAAGATGAGAGAAGTCAAGGAAATTGAGAAAGCAGAGTCACAGGAGGTAGCACTGGAAATGGGATAAAATCAAATGAAAAGAAACCATTCCAGCAAGTGGTTGTATGTGTATGTGCCTGTGTGTGTGTGTGTGCTTGCTTGTTTTAAAACAATGAGTGTGCTAAGCATTAGACAGGTGCTATGCAGGTTTAGGTAAAGGGATGATAGCAGGAAGGCTGTACACTCAGAGCAAAGGTAGGGCTGGAGAGGAAGATGCAGATAAAGGAAAACAAAACTGCATATTGTGGAGGCTCCAACTCAATTAAATGTCTGGGTTTTATATGCACATGAGAACAAACAAAATGTCAGCGTTCTGTTGCCTGATCGGCTTTGAAAGCCTCGAATCTAAAGAGGGAAGCTTTATAAGCTCTGCCTTCAATTACTGCCCAGAACTCTCTTTGACCTTCCAAACAAACAGGACGTTTTGCAGAGGTCCGGAGAGCAGAGAGGAAGGCTCTTGTGTTCCACCTGACATTACACTACATGTTCAGCCATGTGATCCCCTCTGTCAAACAAAAGAGCCAGCTGCATCAGTGTCATCCAGAATCTGGGGTCCTTTCCAGTTACAAGCCTCAGGAAAATAAACCAAACATCAGTTTATTTTCAATGAAAATGGAATTCAGGCTAAAAAAAAAAAAAAAAAAAAAAAAGGCCCCTTGCCTTTCATTTGTTCAGAGACTCATATGCATTAAAAGAGGAGTCATTTTCTAGAGGAATTTATATAAGGAAGCAGCACAAAGGATATCTTTCAGGTGTGGGAAATGAGAACAAGAAAAGGGGGGGAGTGGGGAGAAGTAGAGGAGGAAAGGAAGGAAGAGGAGGTCAAAGAGTAATGAGGGAGGGAAGAGGAGGTGGAGAAGAGAGAGAAGATTTTGAACAAATTTCCTTCCTGTGCTAACATTTCTTAAATACATATTATCAAAGTTTGCCTCCTAACTCCTTTGGGAGATAGGTTTATAATTGCACCCATTTTAGAGGAGAGGAGCTCAGGCTTGGAGAAGCTAGATAAGTTGTCCCCAGTCTCAGAGTTAGCAAAGTTAGAGCCAGACCTCCCACCCACATCAACCTGTCTCCAAATTGCACATCTGCAAGATAAGCTCATAGACCATGGCGGTGGTTTTAAGTTATCTTCCTCTATGTCCCAAATACCTACGCTAGGTAGGTGGTTGTCAAACACCGAGCATACCAGCACCCCCAGGCAGGAGGCTTTCTCCATGGGGTACCTCTGGAAAGGTCCATGTTAACCCAGTATTTCATACACTACATCTGAATAAATTATTATGATTATTTTAAATGCTGTCTTCTCTTCCAGTCCCACTGGGTCCTCTACTTAAAGGTGATGGAGTCATTTGGATCCTAACAAAGAGAAATGTACAAGCCCTCCAGGGAGCAAGAAGGGGGCGGAAGGAATTTTTAGGTGGGGGGTGGGGGGGATATCACCTACTGGCTTGAAACTGAAAACAGAAAGGACCGCATTTCCAGTGGCTTCCAAGACAGGAGTCTCCGTTTCCCACTATTGGAGGATGATTAATGAACTGACCTCCTGTGTGCCACTTTGAAAACACACCAAATGTGCTTGCTTTGGCCGACTAGTAAAGGAGAACTGTTCCTACAGAACAAAAAAGTCTGCTGTTCGCCAGTAGCTATTAACTCGTGGCTATATCAACACTTGTGCTGTTAACAATAATCTTATCCAAGAGTCTATTCTTGTAGAACCTCGGGGGTTGAAGAAATATTTTATTGGCAGCATCTCTAAGCCTATAAGCAGCAATATGTTTTGACAGAATGAAGCCACACAGTTCTCACCTCGTCTTGGGTTTACTTTCTTATGAGATAATCTGAGGCTGGAAATTTAAAGAGTGTTTCCCCTCTCCCTTCTCCAAAGAAATAGGTTTTACACTCAAACCCTGGGTGTTATAAACGTTTCGGTACTCACAGATTCTCTCAACTTGTACCTTCTATGCTGCTGATCCAAACCGCCCACACGGAAGCATTTTTTAACCTGTGCTCACAAGAGCACTTGACAATATTGAGGTGGTTTCAAGATTACATCTATTTCGTGACCAACCACTGTTGAAACATCTCCGCGTGTTGTCAAATGCTGGCTCTTAGTTTTGAAAGAAACTACAAACCTCTACTTAAAGTGAAGGTTTTCTGGTATGGAAACAATGCCCAGAGCTAGAAAAGGGAAAATGAGAAGTGGTGGCAAACTAAGTTTATAATAGCAAGTAGAGAAAATAGCTTAGAGCACAGGTAGAAACATTCTAGTGGGAAGTAATCATTTTCGCCTATTGGGTTCAATAGGGAATGCAAAGAGAAAAACGATAAGTGTATAAATAGGCAACAGTGACTCCTTGACAATAAGTAGTTACCTGAGTCTGACAATTTGTTGTTCTACCTTATCATTTATCTCTACAGTTCCAAGTCCTGCTTCTTTGGACTTTTGCGTCTTTTGTTCCGCACATTTGTGCAACTAATATTCACAGAGTACCTATAATTTGCTAACTGTTTCTAGGTCCTGGGGTCACCAACTATAGTGGGACAACTTCCCTGCCACCAAGTAGCTCATGTTCTTTGAGTGGAGATGACAGCAGAGAAGGATGTGAGAAGGGTATGCAGATAGGCCTGCTGTGGGACCAAGCACAGGGGCACCTGCCCCAAAAAGGGGAAGGGAGGAAGGGACATTTCGGCTGTGTTTTAAAAGATGAACAGAAGTCACAGACGGCAAAAACAACAACTTCCAGGAAGGAAGGAAGGGCAGGGAAGGGCAGAATTGTGAGATGTTTAATGAACTATAAGTGGCTCAGTGGAATTGAAGCAAATCTGGGTTCATTGGTAATAAGCCATCCAATCATGAAGTGTGTTAAAAGGATGCTGGGAAGAGAACTCAGAAAGTACTCTCTTCCAGTAGTGGTTCCATATGGCTATACAACCTTAGGCATATTACTTGGACTTAATTATTTATTCAGCAAATTTTTATTGCGGGCTTACCACGCAGCAGGGCTGACTCTGATGATGTAATGATCAGGAGAGAAAGAGAATTAATGAGACAATATATGAAAGTTGACTTACTGAGTCCCCCACACCAAAGAGGTGCTGAATTTCATGAATGATAGACCCCAACAAGATGGCGGCTGCTGCCCTCTTTACCCTTCCATGTGGGCTGATGGCAGTAGCTGCATGTTCACAGTATAACACTGGCTGATAGTTACCTTCTAGGAGCCCTGCCTCTGTGACCCCCCTGTCATTTGAATGGAGTGGCTCCTCATGGATATATCGGAGAAGAGGAAGCACAAGCT
Organism: Eptesicus fuscus; assembly: GCF_027574615.1. Taxonomy (NCBI): domain Eukaryota; kingdom Metazoa; phylum Chordata; class Mammalia; order Chiroptera; family Vespertilionidae; genus Eptesicus; species Eptesicus fuscus. The sequence goes on along the minus strand of NC_072477.1, from coordinate 13,797,888 downwards.
CAGTCACCATGTTGCAGTCTGATCCTTGTTCTGACACCTTAATTGTCTTTAGAGCAATTATTTAATTTTCACATGAGCTTGCTTGTCTTGTTTACTTTTCCAGGAAGTGTATTGCACATGATGCTCTTGCAGATTAATTCAACTCACAACTATTTGGTTCATCCAAAATAAACCCAAGAATTCTTTTTGCTTCAAGTCATAACCTTTTTTTCTGAACATTGAATATTTGCACAGCACTTAGCTAGATACTCAGGAGATAAAATGAATAATGAGTAAAATGCTTGGTGGAAAATTAGTAACTGCTAAAATTTGCTAAGCACTGTGAAGGGTTTAAAGCTTCGTATATATTAACTCTTTTAAATCCTCATTATCATCATGTGAGGTAGGCACGATTATCTCCGCTTTGCAAATGAAATACCTAAGGTAGAGAGAAATTAGGTGATTTTTCCAAAATAACAGAGCTAATAAAGGTAAAACTTGATCCCATACAGTCTGGGGCTAACCTTTACTCCAAATCCCTGGCCTGAGCATGTTTCGGAGCAGGAGTTTGACATGGCTAAAGCATAAAGCAGACAATAGAGGAAGGTCCAATGAGAAAGGAGAATGAAGGCAGCTTGAAAGGGCCTGGAAACTGTGCTAAGGAACATGGATATTAGAATACAGTAGAGGAAGTAGGTTGTGTATAAGAGAAACTCAGTAAAACAGTTATGACAAATGATAACTGAAGGATACTTTCAATGCTCAGGAGACATGGAGCAATAGGGAGAGGTGGGGACTGTAGCAAAATAGAGAGACCTTGCATTTAGGAGGGGAGGAGGAATGAAGACAGCGAATCAGCCCAGCAGGAGAAATGTCAACCCAATTTTACCAGTTTCTCTTTTTCAAGAAAAGCAATACATATCAGACGATAATTCTCCAAATTACTAAACGTTGCCCAATATATATTTTTAAAACACCATGGACCAAACAGAACATGCTTGCTGACCAGATGCAACCAATGGGTGCCAGATTGCCATTGGGTGACATCTGTGCTTTTGAAAATAGTTCATTTGCAACAACATGGATGGACCCCGAGAACATTATGCTAAATGAAATAAGTCAGTCAGAAAAAGCTAAGAACCATATGATTTTACTCATATGTGGGATATAAAACTGAAATTCATGTACATAAACAGCAGTGTGCTGGTTGCCAGAAGGAAGGGGGTGGGGGGAGAAAGGGGTCCTAATATAAGGTGACAGGAGAAGATTTGACTTTGAGTGATGGGTCCCTGGTGTAATATACAGATCTTATAACATAGAAACCCACACCTGAAACCTATATGTTCATGTAGACCAATGTCACCCCAATCAATATAATAGATATTGAAAAATTTTTAGATAAAAATAGTTCAGTGAAAAATTTTTCCCCCTGTGAAGCAATGTAAGCACATTAGTGTTTTAGAGACATAAATTTGGTGGTTTTATAAAAAAGAGTTGAGCAGGTAAGGCCAGTGAGAAGATTGTTACAGTAGGAAAAATATGACAAAGGCCTGTGCTAGTGGCAGTGAGAAAGGCAAGCTGAGAAAGAGTTTTCACAGTATAATTGATCCATTAAATGTGGCTGGTGACAAGAAAAGAAGGTATCAAGGATAATCTAGGACTGTCTAGCATTGGTGATTAGAAGAAAGGTAATGTATTGATGGAGACAAGAAACATAAAAGGAAGAGCACATGTCTGAAGCAAAAAAGGGAGTTCAATTTGAGAAGTGTTGAAATAGGGTTTAGGAAGCATTCAAATAGTATCAAGCTCTTCTTGGCTTTTCTATTGTAAAGAATAATCATTCCTTAGATTAAGTCACATCCGACCCACTGATCACAATGACTTCCTTGAAAACACTAAGAATTTCAAGAATTGCTTAAAAACACTGTTTATTCTTGAGAGTTTTAAGCACAAAATCAATTATCCGCAAGATTTAGTAACAACAGAATTGTAAACAGAATTCTTTTAAAATGTTTTACTCATTGTTACTTTGCTGTACAGCTTTATTTTAGTCTCTTGCATGTAGGTGCCACCACGGCAGGCAGCAAATCAATCAAAGGGAAATGGTGTTTGATATGGACAATTTTGTTTGAAAAACTCACCTTTGGAAACTCTGCTTTTAGTCCAGCATTACTTTTCCTTTAGGTAGGCAATGGAGTTTCTGGGAATTTGTATTCTTTAATGATCACAATGTATATTGTTACTGGCCATAATGGTGTGTGTGTTGCAGTTATTACCTTCCAAAGGACTTTGTCATCAAATATAACGATAGATTTATGAACAGTATTTAAAGATTGAAATTAAATTTTAGTTCCTTTGGTCTCTGTGAACTTTTATTTGATTTAGTGAATTTCTTGGGGATAAGGGTATGAGTCTGAGTGTGTGTGTGTGAGTGTGTGTGTGTGTGTATATGTGTGTGCGTGTGTGTGTGTGTGTAATATACCCCCTGAAAAAACAGCCCTTTTAAACAGGGTTCAATCTATTCTAAAAGAAAATGGGTATCATATAAACTGAAATATATATTGGCATTAGTGGAAATGAGTAGATAATATCTTGGAGTAAATATATCTTTATATATAAAAGCCTACATAACCTGCAGACCAGCTGGTAGCTATGATTCTCAATGACCACCAGGGGGTCAGACGCTCAATGCACAGGCACAGTATTCATGCACTGGTGAGGTCCCTCAGCCTGGCCTCTGGGGATCGGGCTAAAACCAGCTCTCCAACATCCCCCAAGGGGTCCTGGATTGCGAGGGATCACAGGCCAGTCGAGAGACCCCATCAGTGCACAAATCTGTGCACTGGGCCTCTAGTATATAAATAAATATATGTATATATGTTTATATGTATATATATACAAATACACTTTTATTAATTCAGCAAACATTTATATTCATCTCACATGAAAGATATTGTGCTAGCTGGTGCTGAGAAACTTAAGATGAAACACATAGTTTCTATCTAGAAGCAACTCACAATCTGATGACAGATATGTAAATAATTGTAAGGTGAAGCAAAAATTGCCAAAAAAAAAAAAAAAAAGGTAAATAGCATTGGAGAACTCTGAAAGTTATAAAGTTGATGAGTGAAAAATGAGGGTTTGTTAACAAGGCATGGTCCTCTCCCTTCTACCCTGCCTAGATATTCCTTGTTGACTTAGCCAACAAAAACCCAGGAGATTTCTCTGAATCTCCAAACTTTTATACTTCAGCACAGTTCCTTTTGAAGAAGCAGCTTCAACTTTTGATCATTAACACTAGGAGTTATTCTAAAGTACTAGCCTCTTCAGTAGTCTTACCATTGTCTACGGCAGACGTCCTCAAACTACGGCCCACGGACCACATGCGGGTGTTTTTGCCATTTTTTTTTTTTTTTTTTTACTTCAAAATAAGATATGTGCAGTGTGCATAGGAATTTGTTCATAGTTTTTTTTAAAAAACTATAGTCCGGCCCTCCAACGGTCTGAGAGACAGTGAACTGGCCCCCTGTTTAAAAAGTTTGAGGACCCCTGGTCTACGGTATAAATGTGTTGGAGAAATATTTATTTTTTCCAGATCTTTAATTTTAAAAGCAATTTGTGGCTCATAAAATTTGCTCTTTAAGCCTACCACATCACCCTCCTATTGTTGCTCAGGAGTTCTATCACACTCATCTATGTTAATAAGGTTCAAGAGCTCATGTCTATGTGACTTTCCATTGCTCAACTGAGACCAAAGACACTACCTGCCAAGACAGTGCTGGGATGGTGGAGTGTCAGTAGTGAGATGGGATCCCAGAACTTTGTCTTGACTTTGTATGCAGGATGCTCACCCTTTTACTGCATAGAGCAAGGTGTTCAGGAGTTGACATTTTCCTAATAAAATGAGAAGATGGGACAATTTACTTCCTCCAAATCATTTAGGTGACTCTCCCACGGTCACACAGTTAGTGGCTAAAGGACTTCAATTCAAAAGTCATGGATTTTGACTCAAACTCGGGTAGTCTTTTCTTACTCTTTTTCTTCCACTATTTTATTAAATTTACAAGTGTTAACATATTTAATCCTCATAAAAAGCCTATGACTGGCATAACAGCATGAGGAGATTCAGTGACCCACTCCCCAAGAAAGCTGGTACAAATTAATTTTTAAAGCAACCATTTAAAATCCTGTGATGCAGCTAGCATTCTTTTTATTCCTATTTTTATAACTAAAGCATGAGAGGTTAAGTAACCTGCCTGAGGTTATGTGTGGAAGCTTGAATTTGAGCCCAGTTGGTTGGTTCCAGAGCACGTCCTCAGGGCTGAAAGGGAGTGGTGATGGGGAACATATTTTAAATTATTTTATTCTAAAGAAAAAGTGGTATAAATGAGATAACATTTGTCTCAGGCTAAGAGTCAGACATATGGAGGTATCCCAATCCTTGCTTTTCTATTCCTCAGCAGTATCACCTGGACATAAAACAAAATCGAAGTCTCCTTTTACTTATGAGTAATGTGATGATGGAGATGATGAACTCTCCCTGAAGTGTTGAAGTAACTAAGAAGACAGGGGCTTCTAAATGGGAATGTACCTATCACCTGACACATGGCAGGAGTTCAGTCAATGCTAAGTTCTCCATCCCTTTATCTCTTTTCCATTCCTCCTTCCAAAGGTTAAAATAATTTTTTACAATGTTGAGAAAGCTCACAAAATACAGATTTTATGTATAGATAAGGCTGTAAGACTGAAAAGTTCATGTTGCTGCCAACTTAGTATGCCAGCTGCAGTATGACAGCTATGGTTACCAAAATAAAATGCAAGAGCAAAATTCAGATTTTCAACATACCCTTCTAATAACCTGTCCCATAACGCTTGAGATCGCCTTGTACAAGAGGGTATAAAGTTTTCAGAGAGTGCACAAGTAGAGAACTTTTGAAAGATTTTTATTTTTTTGAAAAAGAGATGCTGCTCTCTTGAAATTTTACCCGCCCCCCCTGGTAGTATTCTTCGCTCTTCTGCTCATCCAGGGAGAGTCTGACACACACTGTGGAGAGCTGCAGATCTCTCTCTGATTGTGGGGGACCCAGAAGCCAGGGTCTGACCCTCATCCTCAGAAATCAAGGGGGGAAAAAGGGCAGGGAAAGAAGTCGCCACAGAAATCAGGATGAGCCTGTATTCCAAGACTTTGTTCTTTCCCCACCTAGTATAGTAGAAGACAGAGTTTAGATTAAGTTTAGGGAGCATTTTTAAAATTTGTCTCAATATCTGAAATACAAATGCATCATCACAAATGTGTTGTAGTTTGAGGGTTAGTAGATTCTGTTAGTACTAGTTGCAGTTTCATTCTATCACACCTTGAATTTGCTACATATTATTTCCAAGTTATTTAAAGCTAGTTTATCTATATCTCTAATATAATACTATTAAATGTTTGTTTTATTTTTAAGTGTTTGAAATGTGTGAGAAAACATCTTAAGACCAGGCATAGCTTATCTACTTAATAAAAGAGTTACATGCTAATTGACTGTACCTTTGCGATGCCCACCAGCCAATCAGGAGTGAGTATGCAAATTAGTCCAACAAAGATGGTGGGTTAATTTGCATACACAGGCATCGAGGGGCTGGGGGTGGGACGCAGGTGTTCCGCATCACCCCAGCCACTCCGGGCCTCTGGGCAGCGTGGGAAGGCGGAAAGGTGGCTCTGGACTGAGTGAAGGTGCTGCCGGCAGCCAGGGGAAGGAAGGCCCATTCTTGCATGAGTCTTCATGCATCGGGCCTCTAGTGTTGTAATAATTGTCATGGTAGAGTAGGCATAAACATGACCTAACATGAAAGACATGGCCTCTAGTGAGAGAGCAGACCATAAATAAAAGGGAAGCTCTTGTCCCCGGTCAGTCAGTAGCTACTTTGCTGACCCTGGGAAGATATTAAACAGGTCTAAGTCTCAGTTTTCCATATGTAAGTTAGAATTGATAGGCCTCTAACTACCTGAAAGCCTTCCTTATTTTTTTTTAAAGGCAAATTATCTTTATCTGTGACCAAAGAATACATGCTGGGAAAAACACAAAAGGTGTCAAAAGGAAATTGAGGTTAATCACATTTATATGCTTTTCATTTGGGCTGATATGAAAGACAGCCCAAGTTTTGTTAGAAACATGGATCAAGATACCATCTACATATAATGGCCAGCTGGGAACATTGTTTTACATTAGATAATAGTATCCAGAGGTACCAGTTAAGAGAAACAGTAACACAGCAGAAACACTGGCAACCTCTCACATTTTGATAGTAAAATATATGAAGTAATCATGGGTTGAATTTTCCCAGTTATAAGCCTTTTGTATAAGATGTTCCTCCTTAAACTGTGTTGTTTTTTTTCTATAAATAAATAATTGCATAAAATGAAGAGAAACCTTTTCTATCTATCCTGGCATCCTGGATCTGGTTAAAAGGTAAATTCTGACTCAGGAGGTCTGGGATGGGACCTACAATTCTGTATTTAAATCAAGGACCCAGGTGATAAGGCTGCTTTTGATCTGTGGACCATTCTCTGAGTAACAAAGTCTTAAGGTTCAGGCTTTTCATTATTAAGTACACAATAGAGAAAATTTGTGTACATGGACACAAATTTATATTGTATATATAAAATGTAGAAATAAAATAAACATTAACCATTAAAATAGTAATAGATTAATATACTTTTTGGCATAGTCACACAGTGGAATAGTATGCAGCAGAGAAAATTTATGTTATGTTGAAAACATAAATGTACTTATAGAGTAAAATAAACAATGCAGAAATCTACATACAGAACAACATTTTATAAAGCACAAACAGCATAAAACTAGACAGTATATTATATTGACACATAGATAAAATTAGCTTTAAATAACTTGGAAATAATATATAGCAAGGTCAATATATGGTATACAGTATATTCAGTAGGTGTTGTGGGAAGCTCAAATGGTTCTTGTAGGTTCTGTCACTTCAATTAGGATGTGAGTTCATAGTTGTAGTGGCTCTGCTTCCTGTCTATATATTGCCTATATTCTGTTAGTTCTATCACATAGCAAAAGAAAGTTAACAGAAGTTCTGCAAAGAAACAATCTAAACTGGAAGGCAGCGTAGAAGAGGAGAGTAGCTTGAAAGAGCAATGTTACATTTTGCTGCACATATAGTTGAATGGTTTGATTACTTTCATAAAAAAATGTACTGTGTTGCCCTAACCGGTTTGGCTCAGTGGATAGAGCGTCAGCCTGCGGACTGAAGGGTCCCAGGGTCCCAGGTTCGATTTTGGTCAAGGGCATGTATCTTGGTTGCGGGCACATCCTGATGTGCAGGAGGCAGCTGATCGATGTTTCTCTCCCATCGATGTTTCTAACTCTCTATCCCTCTCCCTAAAAAATCTCTATCCCTCTCTGTAAAAAATCAATAAAATATATTTTAAAAAAATGTACTGTGACTTAATAAAAAGGGAGAGCAGTATATGAACAGATGTATGTGCTCGCTCTAAGTCTGGTGGTCAGACTGCACTCCCCCTGGAAGGCACAGCCTTTCACATGAGGAGCTTCCAACAGAAACCCATGAATTGTGTTATGCATGCAGATGACTTTGGTTTGCTGGCATCATATTTAATCATTTATTAAACATTAGAGGCCCGATGCACGAAAATTCGTGCAAGAGTAGGCCTTCCTTCCCCCGGCTGCTGGCACCGGCTTCCCTCTGGAACCCAGGAAGCGGGCTGCTTCCCTCCCGGCTGCAGCTCAGACCCAGGCTTCGCTCCGGCCCTGGCTTTGTTCAGAAGGACGTTTGGTCTAATTAGCAAATTACCCTTTTATTATTATAGATTAGATGCAATTTTTCTAATGGGAAATGTGACACTCCCAACCTTTGAATTTCTAGTTGTCATGGCTTATCAGGAACTGTGGCAAATTCTGAATGCCCACCACCCCATAAGCACAAAAATGCCCTCAGCTGGGGCAGAGAGGTGGCTGTATCACTTTGATCAGCGTGTTTGTCACATCTTCCACCTGAATGATCTCCATCGGCCTTTCATTTCATGCTTTGCCCCAAACCAGAGTGGTGCCTAAAGAAAACGTATACTGGGGGTAAGTTTCACTCCTGCAGGGTTTTGAATCCTGGTTAGTTTGAATCCTGCTTCAGTCTCTTACTCACGCATGACCTTCAGCAAACTAGATCCTAACTTGCTCAGCTTCATCTGCAAAACTCCGCTTTTTCCTCTATAATTTGAAGGGTTAGTCGTATGTGCTTCAGGGGGTGTTGCCAGGTAAAACACTCTGCAGAGGGACTGGCATAGAGTCAGCTCTCAGTAAATATTAGTAAGCACTTAATAAAATTAGTAAGCATCCAATTAATACAATGGCTGCTGTTGTTGTACCTTTTCTAATCTTGGTGATGAAAGATTATATTTGCACGTCTCTGAAAAGCACATCAGAATAAAAGGGAGGGATATACAATGAAAATAATCTCAGTTCCAGACTTCCTGACAGTTATCCAAGGGCCCTTAAAGGGAGAAGTCAGCAAAAACTTAGCTTCAGGTAAGATGAAGAGAATATTAAAAGAGAATAATTTCCAGTTGTAGTGGTGAAAGGAAAAAGAAAAACAAAGCAGATGAAATATATAGTGATGATCAATTTGCACAGAAAGAAGAAGAAGAAAAAGCAGAGTTTCTGCCAAGGGAAGCAGAATGTTCACATTAGAGACATAAATTTTGGAGACATTTTCAGAGAAAGGAAAGAAAGGGAATAAGAGAGAGAACAAAATTATGACTAAATAAACAAAAGGAAGGAGAACCAAAAAAATTTAAGTCCATAATAAATGAAACTCAAGTCCAAAAACATACACAGAAGAAGAAATTAGAAAGAGATATTATGCCTTGTGAATGTGAGGAATCTCTTGGTTATAAGGAGCCACACATAAAAAGGGGGAAAGAAGTTTTGTATGAAAGGTTGAAGGGCAATTAGGATAAATATGAGCATATCAAAGCCCCCCCCCAAAAAAAAAAAAAAAAAAACAACCCCAAAATCACAAGAGCAAATAATTAAAACATAGAATCCAGAATTATAGCTTTTGGAGCTCAAAGTAAATGAAGTTGCGTTATTGTGAGTCTAGGAATCGGGAAATAGACATACCCAAAGTAACTGTATTTGGAGCCATCACATTTGCTGAGCAGGGCAAGCAGACAGTCAGGTGATTATGGAGGGAAATTGGTGGAAAGAACTGTTTAGTTTTATAGCCAGTGCTACAGCCACCCTCTTGCTCCTGCCAATGGCACAGAGAAATACAAATGGGTAGATTGCTTAAGGACATGTCTCCTTTCCTTAAAGAAGAAAAATGGTTACATGCGGAGGAAATATAAGATTCGTTTTGAAAAAACAAATTGGTAGGACTAGAAAAAATGAAAACGAAACAAAGAATGCAAATACATAGTCGGGCTGAAATGGACCGAGAATTTAAAACATTCACATGAATACACCTGGGTAAAGACTGGAAAAACACTGGTAGAGTGTGGGTCACAGGATGGTTAGGGTTTATATGTAAGAGGAAATAGGAGAGTTTGCCTCTTCAAATTATTATTCTAACTGCTCCCCTAAAAGCTGGATACATTGGAAAAGGCATTTGGAAGATGAAGGCATTCCCACAGAATGGGAAGATGGGTCAAACACCAGAGGAAATATCAAGGTGAGAAAAAATGTCCTCCTTTATGAGAATATCAGAGTGGAGTGGAGAAGAAAGTTCTGGAAAAGGCACTCTGAGAAGCAGGAGCAAAGCTGAAAGAATTAATTACAGTGAAGATGTTTCCTGTTTCAATCTGTTTAATGAGAGCAGTGGGGAGGAAACAAAGATGAGAGATTGGAGCACAAATAAGAGAGCAAAGTGAGGGCCCTTTGTATTGATAGGGTCAAAGTGAAGAAAAAAGAAAAGAAGGTCAAGGCTAAAATAATGACACCCTCTACAAACATCTCATGGTGTTCATGAAGAGAGAAGAGTAGTTGACAAAAGAAAAAGAAAAAGAAAAAAATGTAGAGATCAAAATAGTTTACCAAAAAAATAAAAAGAGGCAAACAACACAGAAAGAGAAATTAAATAAACTGCTTCAATTTTAAAGATAAATTATTTTTTAAGTATGTGTATTTCTACCAGAAAAGAGGTCAAAGGTGAAGAACTCAATGATTCAGTGTGACACCTCATTCCACAACCTGGAGATGAAAAAATCAGTGATTTGGTAAAGAGAGGTATCCCCAGCTTCAGTGGTCTGACTTTAAACAAAACATTAAAAAATTGCATGAGTAAAGGTGAAATAGCTAACACAACAAAGGAAAGTGTCCTAAGATGATTTTTTTTTATTGATTTCAGAGACGAAGGGGGGAGGGGGAGAGAGAGAGAGAGAGAGAGAAGAGAGAAGAGAGAGAGAGACATGAATGATGAGAGAGAATCATTGATGCCTCCTGCATGCCCCATACTGGGGATTGAGCCTGCAACCAGGGCATGTGCCCTGACCGGGAATCAAATCCTGACCTACTGGTTCGTAGTTCGATGCTCAACCACTGAGCAACACTGGCCAGGCAATGATATTTTAAAATACATTTAAGAAGATACCAAATGCTGGAAGTGCCAAGCATCACTGTGATATTTAAAAGGATTTTGCTGGAAAAGTCTAACAAAAGGTGTGATATAGCCCATGCAGTCTGGGGTCCTAAGGTATTTGGTGCATTGCCATCTGGTTCATGACAAAGGAGAACATGGCTCAGATTATTTTACATCATTTAGGTTAAGAAAACCTTACAGGAAGGGATGTCCATTACGTTGGAAATGCATGAGAATATGTTATATGTCAGGTCTATAACCATCACCCTGGGAAGGTGGACAATAAATTAAATTGATTAGGTGCTGAGGTGGAACTATTTTTTATGCATTTCCATGTGAAATCTTGAGAATTTTTCCAAAGGAAAAAACATGTTCAACTTGAAAGAAAATAAATATAAAGATGAAAAAAAAAGATAAGGATGAGCCAATGGGCCTGTCATATCTTATCCAGCTGAGATTACTCTGGAAATAATAAAAGCAAAAGAGATGAGAAAATTTAAAATATGTGACAAGTATACAACAAAATATGGAGAAAAGTATAGCAGAATAAAAGGAAGGGAAAGCAAGATATATTGAGGCTGCATAGGGTGACAGGTGATCTTCGTGTCTGCTATTATTCAAACTTCACAAGCAAATTTTTTTAAAAGTCTTCATCTCTATTTTACAAATTAGAAAAGTGAAACTTAGGCAGGTTGAGTAACGTGTCCAAGGTCACACAGCAAGCAAATGTAGAGCTAAAGCTTAATTCACTGTCTATCTTACTCCTAAGCTTTTATCTACACACCATTGCCTTTCAAAACAAAGACATAAAATGAGAAATAAAGGGAAATACAATTATATTGAAGCTGTATAGTTGAAGGATGGGTGTATTGTCTGTAGAGCATAAGGCAAGAATGAATTTTATAAAAAAGAAAAAGAATGAAATGTTGGCACAATTTTTCCTCACTTGTCAGTAAAAAAAAAAAAAAAATATATATATATATATATATATATATATATATATATATATATATATTTTACAACATTTTGCTCAAGTATATCTGACCACCTGAATGTTTGGGAGCTGAGCTGTGGGTTAAACAGCTATAATAATGGTATGAAGCTGCAGTTTTGAGCTAGAGTTCTTGTTAGGGAAATAATTCTTCCTGAATAATGCATAATTAAAGTAGATGAAGTGTTACTTGACTTCTCTTTTGCTGCTAGTCACATACATCATCGCCACTATGCATAATTGAAGCAGCAGTTATCAAGAAAGGATGCCATCAGGCAGCGCTAGGTAACACTTACTGTCCTCACTCAGAGATCGCTGGGAGAATTGTATACCTGGAATCGTTTCATTCCTCGAGAAATCCGGGAAGGTCACATTTGAGGGTTTACATTAGAGCATAATCCTTTTTATTCCCTGTAAAGGAACATGATCTTTTTAAGGTCTGGGGTGCACATAATTAAACAGTCAAACTGATAAAATTAAAGCTAACATAAAAAATGAAAATATACTGTATTAGGAATAAATTAAGAAATAATATGTAAAATATGATGCTATGTTTGTATTGTTCCACTTTTGTAAAAATTTTAAAATGAAATTTTGCATGAAAGCTTAATGAGACAAATAGTAATATTTATAGGCAATATTTTTTCTTATTCATTTTCTGATATTTCTACAGTAAAAATTCATTATAGGACATAAATATTTATAAATATATATTTACACATTAGTTTAACTGCTTGGATTCAAAAGTAAATACCAAAATCAAGTCACTCTTAAAGATAGAAATTAATATAATTATCACAATAATTGAAGTTGACTTTAAATGATGTGTATAATATAAAATGTTTTTGTACCAATTAACCCAGGATTTATAGAAATTTATTCATCAGTTTAATACCCCAAGCAAAAATTACTGTAAGTGAATTAAATATGTAAACAATCATATGAACAGAATTTTAAGTTATATAAAATATATCTATTAATATTATATTAATTACAACCATTTAATATTTATAATTCTATTAATGCATTAATAATATTAATCACTAATGTTTACTGAGGTTACTATACACCACCTAGTTTTCGCAAGTATTTTTCATCACTTAACTTGTTTGAATAATCATGTAATATAGATTGGCTCATGTAGGCATTGTAGCACATGGTGCTTAGATTTCATTCTGATGGCGACCACTGGCAAGTTCTGTGTATGACATTATCTACTTTAAAAATACGATCAAATATTACTATAGCTGGTATTTGAAGAATTGACTGGAGGCAGGCAAATCTGCCAGGAGCGTATTTCAGCCCAGCTGAAAAATGTTTGTGGCTCAGTCCAGGTGTTAGCAGAGTAGACGTTGAGACATGGTCTGATTCTGTGTGTACATGTTTGTTTTGTGAAGGTAGAGCCCATCAGAGTTGCTAATAAAATAGATGAGGAATATGGGAGACAAAAAGGAATCCAGGATTTCTCCAAGGTTGTGGATCTGAGTAGTGAAGCGGGGGCTATGGACCGAGATGGGGAGGACAGGTTTCAAGTGGACTCAGGAGTTTTACTGTGGACACGCCAAGTTGGAGGAGCCAGTTAGACATTTAAGTAGAGGTGGCAGTGCTATGGGTGCTGGAATTCAGGGGGCGATCCGGGTGGAGATCCAGATGAGGGAGTCATGGGCTTGTAGACAGAATGTAAGTTCATGACTCTGGATGAGGTCACCTTAGGGAGGAGTGTGCACATCAGTCAGAATAGAAAACTTGCTCCGGCCTGTTTATCTCCGGCAAAGGGTGTGATTCTTTAACTACTTGAAAGTTACAGACAGCAGTAATCTGGCAATGAGATCAGGATTTGTAGAACAAGATGTATATGTTACTGTAAAGGAATTAGAATGCTAATGCTACCTGTGATTGTCACACAACCTCCCTGAAAAAGCAATTCTTTATTTTCCAATATACATTTAAATGCGAATGCAGGCGTTCCCTCCAGTGTGTACAATTCATTTTTAGCAGCAACTTGGGTGAGTCCTAAGAGGCTGTCGCATTCACTTATAAAAACTGGTGACACAATTGGGAAGAAAAAGTGCCCTTTTGAGTAAGTGCTTTCTAAAGGCAATTAAAGCAGAAAGATGTGTTTATGGGCTTTCACCCTTCAAAATGGCTATAGATCAAATTTATTAAAAATGTAATTTGGAAGAGAAGCTGGCAATAATAGTAATAAAAATAAAAATGAAACTAATTTATCTTAGAAGTCTGTGGTGCTTTTAGCCCTAACCAACCTAAAGAGTCTGTTATCCAAATATTAGTAGAAATCAAAAACTGCCTTTTAAATCCAAAGCATTTTGAAGTTCTTGGAATTCTTAAATTCCAAGCCAATTTGAATTTTATATTTTTGAACAAGAATGTGGTTGTTGTGTATAGGGTCACATGATCAGTGGTTCTAATTGTTTGGGACAGAAATTAGATATAATTTGTATCCATCTGAAACTTAATAGGATAATTTTAGAGACTATTTTTTAAAAATTAACACAATATAGAATTTAACAAGAAAAACAAATACACTATTAAAACATATCCATACCTGTGGTTAAAAGAAGAAGATTTTCATATATATTTAAATCAACATTTTTCCCTGTTTTGCAGTCACTTGCTCTTCTTAGAATTAATTGTTCTAAAATTTACCCTTTAGGTTTAATAGGACATTAGAGATACCAAATGTCAAAATTCAAATAATACTTTTTCTAAATATTTCTCCTAAAATTTAATTTTTGTAAGATTTAATACTATTTTTAAGAATCCTATTTTTAAGTGTGTAACCTGTTTCAATTCAAAAACTAGTGTCCACACAGATTGTTTCATCTACCAGAAAGTATCATTTCTGATAGCATTTCAACTATTTCGATATCCTATGATGAAATGAATTGCGTGGGCCCATCTAACTTTGGACAAAGTGTTTCACCAGTGAGCAACCGGCAGCTCGCAAATGAGAGTCAGCTTCACTATTGTATTCAAATAAAGAATGTTATAAAGTGTGTTTGTAGGTAGAAAGGAAGAGGAGAGGAAGAGGAAAGAAAGTGGAAGGTGATGAAATACAGAGAGTGCCTTGGAAATGGGATTAGTTGAACCGACTGTAGTGGGGGGGAGTTGGGGGGGAACAATTCTCACTCCTGGTGGAAGGTCTGTTCATGGCATCATCCTCAGTCTTCGCTTTGCTTTATGTCTTTCCTGGATTGGGCAATATTCTGAAATGTAAATCCCCTCATTTCCTTTCTTGCCTCCTCCCAACATTCCTGAAAGATTACACTTAACTCTCAGACCTAAAGAGTAGATCTTTATCTTCAATTCATTCAACACAGAAAAAATACTATTAACATGCCAGTCAACCTACGCAGTGACTGAGAAATGGGAGGTATTTATTTTAGCAGAATTTTCATGTGTGCTTGCTTGCCTTTTAAACTCAGTAGCATCATTGTATTTAAAATCACTACATGATAGTTCAATGTCTACACTAAACAGATCATCTTGTTATTAGCCTGGATTATCTAGTAAGACAATTACATTTGAAAATTAAGTAAGTTTGCTTAATAATTATAATTGAAAAGTAACATCCAGTTACTTCAAATATTTATAATTACAGGTCTTTAGTAACATTAATTTTGAAAAAAAAAACACACCAAAATTTGTACCTTCTCACAATTTAATATTAGTTCATATTACTTGTAAGTTAAATGGTAAAATGTTTCTAATATATTTTTTCTCCAAAAGTGCTTACGAGGCACACATAGAAAGAACCCAAAAGATCCAATCCCCATGGTTTTCCAAGGTCAGAAATATGGCTGTGGCCATGTAACAAACAATAGTGGTTCTCTATGCATAAACATTTGCTATTCTGCCATCCGTGGAAGGGCATTTTAAAGGAAACATACACCCAATCACCAGTCAGCTTCATATTTTCAACTATAAAAATATAAAATCAGAAGATTTTTATGTGATAGAATGAACTTCCATCTCTGGGCAAAGGAAAGAAATAACTAATATGCTTTGTGCATATATTTCACCAATGTCTATATAGAATGTGACAGTTACCTACTGCACAAACTGTATCTTTTTAAAAATGTAGTAAATTTAAGGCTTTCTAAGAGACTCTGTGAGTTTGTATGGTAGCTAGAAAAATGGCATGTTGAAAGGAGTTCATTCAAACTTCAGTGTCTGGCTAATGGTGCAAACTACATTTTTTCCTGGATCCATCTAAAGATAGGCTAATGTGGTAACTGGATAGAGCCTCCTATCTGTTAATGCACACATTGCTTTTACATGAAGTGTAAATTAGGACAAGAATATTGATTGCTGTACATACAGTTCTCCATACTAGTATAAAAATTTCCACATGCAGTTGAGATTAAACAACAGTTAAAAAAATTTTTATTGAATGATGAATCTCTCTCTTCTCTCTTTCTCCTATAGATAAATAGACATAAATAGATAGTTCATAGATAGGTCATAGATGTATAAAGATAGAGAGAGCTATGATACATAGATCATAGATATATAGCTATAGATAGATTGTAGATACAGATACATCTAGGATATATCATCAATAAATCCTAGATATGTAGATATAGGTAGATCTACAGTACATCTATAGATAGATTTGTGGTCTATATATTTATATGTATGAATGTATAGCAGAGAAAGAAAGAGAGAAGAAACATCAGAGTTGGCAAACTTTTTCTGTGAAGGGCCAGATGGTTCATATTTTAAGCTTTTTAGGCCATATAGTCTCTGTTGTAACTATTCAACATTTTTGTGTTATAGCACAAAAGCCATAAACAATATATAAATAAATGAGTACAACTATGTTCCAATAAAATGTTGTTTATGGACACTTAAAATTGAATTTTATTTTTGTCATAAAATATTCTTTTTTTCAATCATTTACAAATGCAAAATCTATTGTTAGCATGAGGTCTATCCAGAAGGAGTTCTTAAGTCTGATTTTGGCCCATGGGCTTTAGTTTGTATGTCTTAAACAATCTATGCTAATAAAAGCATAATATGCTAATTAGACCATACAGCCAAATGACCTTCCAGACATCCTTCTGGATGTCCTTCCAGACAAAGCCGCAGTGGCGGAGGCCAAGGCAGAGGCAGTTAGGGGTGATCAGGCAGGCAGTGGGGCAGTTAGGGGGCAATCAGGCTATCAGGGGAGCAGTTAGGGGGTGATCAGACCAGCAGGGGGGCGATTAGGCCAGCAGGAGAGGCAGAAGCGGTTAGGGGGCAATCAGGCTGGCAGGCAGAGGTGGTTAGGGGTAATCAGGCAGGCAGGCAGGCAGGCAAGTGGTTAGGATTCAGCAGTCCCAGATTGCGAGGGGGACCGGGCCTAAACCAGCAGTCGGACATCCCCCAAGGGGTCTCAGATTGAAGAGGGTGCAGGCCAGGCTGAGGGAACACCCCCTCCCATGCACAAATATCGTGCACCGGGCCTCTAGTCTATAATAATAAAAATGTAATATGCTAATTAGACTGACAGCTGAACGACCTTCTGGATGTCATTCCAGATGTCCTTCCTGATGAAGCTGCTGCAGCAGGGGCCAAGGCAGAGGTGGTTAGGGGCAATCAGGCAGGCAGGCGAGTGGTTAGGGGGTGATCAGGCCAGCAGGAGAGCAGTTAGGGGGCAATCAGGCCAGAAGGCAGAGTGGTTAGGAGCAATCACGCATTCAGAAGATCAGTTAGGGGCATCAGGAAGGCATGCAGAGTGGTTAGGGGGATCAGGCAGGCAGAGAGGTTAGGGGTGATCAGGCAGGCAGGCGAGTGGTTAGGGGCCAGTGGTCCCAGATTGCGAGAGGGATGTCCGAATGCCAGTTTAGGCCCAATCCCTGCAGGGATCCTGCGGGGATTGGGCCTAAACTGGCAGTTGGACATCCCCCGAGGTGAGAGGGTACAGGCCTGGCTGAGGGACCTCCCCACCCCCCGTGTATGCATTTTGTGACCCGGGCCTCTAGTATATATATAATTAACCAATTTTTATCTTTATCTCAAAGCATCTCATAGCTCATTGTATGGCTATCATCTTTTTCTTATCTGCAATCATGTCTAGAGTAAATATGAAGACTAAACTAGGAAAGGAAAATTAGTTTCAAAGCAGAGAAAAACAAACATTTCTTGAGAGAGTGAGAGAGAGAGAGAGAGAGAGAGGGAAACATCAGTTTGTTGTTCCACATACCCACTTACTCATGCATTAATTGGCTGCTTCTTGTATGTGCCCTGATTGGGGATCAAATCCACAACCTTGGAGTATCAGGATGATGCTCTAACCCAGTGGTCGGCAAACCGTGGCTCGCGAGCCACAAGTGGCTCGTGAGCTGCCGTTTGCCGCTCTGTTGACTAATGAGTTTGCCAACCACTTGACTAGACTAAATGTTACTGTGTAGTTGGAAGCTGTGAGGATTAGGCAATTGTGGCATACTGTGTGCAAAGAGGTAAAGGGTAGTATATGACAGTGGTGAGCAAACCGCGTCTCGCTAGCCGCATGTGGCTCGCGAGCCACTGTTTGCCGACCACTGCCTAACTAATTGAGTTTACCCAACCAGGGCCTCAGAGAAATTTTTTTTAACAAAAGTAATTTTATTGCACAAATTGGAACACAGTCAAGAAAGAAAAACTCACACTTCTACTTTAAAAGAAAGTGCAAAGGAAGAATATGGCTCAGCTCAATGTTTCATTGTAGGATATGTTAAGATAGATAATTAGTCAAAATAAGATCCCAGTATTTTCATACTATTGCAAACACAGTATAATAATAACTTTAACATTATATTTTTTACGCAAATAAATTGGATTTCTCTCAAAAAATGTGTTTCTTTTCTCACAAAAGCTGTCTTTGATAATAAATAAAAATTCCACTGAAAAAATTGAAGCTTTCCATATGTGACAAACATCAGAAATATGAATAGAAATGTAACATTCTTTCTAAAATACACAGAAAGAGACTTTGCTTGGGGCGATGGGCGCATGATGCAGTGTGCACATTATGTTTTGCTGAGTTGTACAGTTGAAACCATGTGGTTTTGCAAAGCAATGTCACCCCAATAAATTCAACTAAAATAATAAAAATAAAAACTACATGGTTTTGCAGATGGAGCTCCTTAAATTAATGCTCAAAAATTCAAATGCCCAACTCTATCATTTTATGCAATTTGGATAAATAAACAAATGGTTGCTTGTAAGTGTCATTTGGCATCCAGGTCGCTGATGTCCTACAGACAATGGAAACATTTCTCTCTTCAATTCAATTGAAATTCCTGACCAGAAAGCTGGATTTGTCAAGTGCCTATTTCAAGAGAGTATTATAAATTTTGCTTTCTGTCCAATTTTGGTATTTAAAATGCTACCAATAATTGCTTGTTTGTTGGTGGTGGTAGGGGTGCAGGTATTTCTGTTAAAGACTTAAAAGTGTTGAGAACTGAAGACTGGTGCCCTCATTAAAGTCATTTCTCTCTTTGCCACAAGGAGTTGGAAATGGGCCAATTAAATGTACAAGTCCTTTCTGGAACCTAGTTGTCCTGTTATATATACTGCAGTTATGGAGAGATATCAGACAGGTCTCCATTTTCACGGTCAAGAGCAACAGAGGAGTGTTAGAACAGTACTGAATAAAGCAAAAAACCCAAAGGGGTGCTGCTCCATTTCTAGTCTCCTGCTACCCACACAATCAAGCAAAAACATCTCTCTCATGGGATGATGAAATTAAAATTTGGTAACAAATCTGCAAAAAATAACAGAAAGTAAAAATCTACTCCAAAACTAACATAAACAAGATGTATAGCTGATGCTTTGAAAATAAACAAAGTGTGTGTGTAGAACCATCACCTTGGTTTACATTTAAATGAATTACCTATTTCTTTGAATTCGTAGTCCAGGTATTAATTTGTCTTTAAAAGAGAAGAAAATAAAGATCACAGAAGACAAGCCTTGCTTTCTCCTGACATATTTTGAATCCCTAAGTTTGCTACAATAAGCTGCTCTTGGATCAAGAAACTATTCTTTCTCAAAAATGACCTGGTATGGTTTATGGAAACACATATGTAACAATCCTCCTATCTAATAAAAGAGAAACATGCAAATTGACCGTACTTCCGCTCCGCCCACAAGCCATGCGCACCAGCCAATCAGGAGTGAGTATGCAAATTAACCCAACGAAGATGGCGGTTAATTTGTATACATAGGTGCCGAGCGGCCTGGGTCCTGGGAACATCCTCGGGACCCAGGCTGCTCCTAGCCTATAGGCCCGCACTTAGGCCCTGAGCGGCAGAAGCCCCAGAACACCCCCCGGCCACTCCTGGACTATGGATGCAGCCACCAAGCGACTGGGGCGGGGCAGGGATGTTCCCGCCCCGCCCCCAGCCACTTGCGTGTGCTCCGGTGCCAAGCGGCGGTTCGGGTCCACGCTCCCAGCCCGATGCCCATGACAGGGGGTTGGCTGCTGGCTTCTGGAGTGTGCGGAGACCCCGGTGGCTGCCCCCGTGCATGGCCCAGTGGTCCCTGCATGCCCCCCACCCCGGCGCCCATGACGGGGCTGGCTGCTGGCCTCGGGGGCATCGGAGATGGGGATATTCCCGCCCTGGCCCCAGCCGCTTGCATGCTCCAGTGCCAAGTGGCAGTTAAGGTCCATACCCCCAGCCCAGCGCCTACAATGGAGGGGCTGGCTGCTGGTCTCTGGGGCATGCAGAGACACCAGCAGCCGCTGCTGCGTGCGGCCCGGGGATCTCCACATGCCCCTGAGCCCAGAGCCCCCAACTGGGGTGCTGGCTGCTGGTCTCTGGAGTGTGCAGAGACCCCGGCAGCCACGACCGGGTGGCAGGGACACCCCCCTAGCCCTGTGGATACAACACAGGGGCCACATGAGCTGCAGAGGAAACACCATTTAAAAAAAAATACATTTTATTGATTTTTTTTTACAGAGAAGAGGGTAGAGGGATAGACAGTTGGAAACATCAATGAGAGAGAAACATTGATTAACTGCCTCCTGTACACACCCCAATGGGGATGTGCCTCCAACCAAGGTACATGCCCTTAACAGGAATCAAACCTGGGATTCTTCAGTCTGCAGGCCCACGGTCTATCCACTGAGCCAAACGAGTTTGAGAGTAAATACCTTTTCTGACCGCTCATTGGCTAAGCTCCCTGTATACCTCCACTTGCAGTATTCTTGGTAACTTGGGTTATAAGAATCCAAGAAGGTAATCTAGGGTTTTTCCACCACACTCTTGAAGGAAAAAACGAAGGTCCGCTGCTGGAGGGGCTAAGAAATATCATAGCCTGCCCTAGCTGGTTTGGCTCGGTGGATTGAGCCTTGGCCTGCTGACCGCAGGGTCCAGGTTTGATTCTGATCAAGGGCATGTAACTAGGTTACAGGCTCCTCCCTGGCCAGGGCTAAGGGAACCCCCCACCGTGCACGAATTTCATGCACTAGGTCACTAGTATAAATATAAATGAGACAAAAAACAAGACCAAAGGAAACTGAAATTGTGTAATTATTCAAGGTAATAAGCATGAAACATCCATTTTATCTGTTACTAGTTAAATTAAAATTTGCCTGTGAAATCAGTGACTTCATGGGGAAACTCCTGCCTGTTCTGATGAGCCAGGACTCCTAGCTCCATACTGATTTCCTCAAGATTTCTTGGCAAATTTACTGTTTTGTTTGACCTGTGACAATCATAATGCTCTTAAATACCACCTCCTGAGTCACTACAACTTGACATATAAATGGCCTTAGAAAAAGCTCCAGCCAGGAAATTTCATCACAGCATCACAGAAATTTAAAGAACCCATTGTGATCTAAGTGCTGCTTGTAACATGCCTATAAATATCCTTCACTCTATCAGTGGAGTAACTCTGCAGGTAAATGCAGCTTGACCCAGGGAGTGCATTCATGCTTTCTGGGATAAAATTTACATGTGTTATTCTTCAAGAAGGGTAATGATAATTAATTCCGCAAATACGTACTGAGCACCTGTGTTCTATGCCTCAACGTGAATCATAAGACTCTACAATAATTGCATTGTGATTGATGAATGTCTAAGGGTGTTATATGAATGCTGCTTCTGCTTGTCAGGGGCTGGTCATGATTAAGGTGCCTTCCACAGCATTTCTCTGTGGGCTTGTTGTTAGCACTCTTGAACTGTCATGAACTACTTAAGAGATGATGGTGATGGCATTGCTATTGATGTAGCTGGAAGCCCTACAGGGAGTAGGCAGTGTGCCTTCTCCATAGGGGTGGGGGGGAGGGAAGGGACTGCACTCATGATCACAGTAGAAATTAGTATTTAAGAAGCTCAAGTCCCTTCTGACTGAATGCATGTAGTCAGCAGATGGAACCAAAGCTGTCCAAGGCAGGCAGACCCACATGCCCATGGGTCTTACCATGCTGGTGCCTGCAGGGCTGAGCTCCAGCCTTCAAGGTCTCTGGCCCTAAGAGCCCATTCTGCCTGTAGAAGTGCCTGGAAAGGAAAGTCCCTGGGAGCATCCTTTGGCCAGTATCTCCCAAGGGGTTGGTGTAAAATATTATCCCAGCTGCCTCACCCCTGGGGTGGGATGACTCTGAGCGTCACATGGCACACTGGCTCCCAGAGAAACCCCGCCAGAACTAAATTGCAAACTATCTCATTGGGAATTGCTTTGTAACACACATTTCCTTTGTTTTTCCTGGCCTTCCTTTGCCTGTTCCACTTCCTCGCTTCACTGTTCAGTATTTCCAGGGACCACATCCCAAATAAACAACTTGCACTTGAAACCTTGAGCCTGGCTCTGTTTTGCAACTTGGTGAAACCAGACCGAGACAGCAGATTTCCCAAAATATTTTCTGAGAGCTAAGAGTACATGGGGTTCTTTAATCTACCAATAGCACCTGTTTTATTTTTTAATAAACCCTTGAAATCTGTCTTCTTTTTCCCTAAGATAGTGAAATGGAAGAAGTGCTTGAGTATCTAACCAGTTTCCTTAAATCAGATGCGCACACCTCTGGGATAATGGTAAGAGGTGAGAAACTGGGGAAGCTGCAGTGAGTTTTGACAAAGCAATTAGAAAGTACCCACATCCAGTCAACCTCTGTAGCCAGTGCTTTGCTATTCTTAATAGGACAAACGTGATTGCCAATATTTGTCTTGCCTAAACTTTCTGACAGCCATTTATTAAAGTTTCTTTGATGAGGTGGAGAAGCGTGGAAACAGGATCATAAATTTAATTTGGACTCTGTATTCCCTAGCCCTGAACACTTGCCCATCTTCTGTACT
Source organism: Eptesicus fuscus (assembly GCF_027574615.1). Lineage (NCBI taxonomy): Eukaryota > Metazoa > Chordata > Mammalia > Chiroptera > Vespertilionidae > Eptesicus > Eptesicus fuscus. The sequence goes on along the minus strand of NC_072477.1, from coordinate 13,775,031 downwards.
CTGAAACCATTTCCTAGACCTCGAATGAAAAATTTGATACCATCTATTACTACCAAGGGGTTCTAGCTAAAAGAGACACTACCTATAAAAATATATAGCCTGTAGTAGGTGCTTATATTATTTTGATACTGGGATAACCAAATAATTGTCATCTCTCCAGCAACATTCTGAGGATTGCTATTACCACTTTAATTTTCCAATTCCTGAAATTCCACATGTGATACTAGTCATTTGTGTGCTGGTTCTGGCACTAATTAATATGAGATGAGCTGAGAGAGTCAGAAAGTCCTAAAACATCTAAATAGGCAAATTGCTTGATTGAATGAGAAAATCATGAAATAAAAATAGATGGGTGCTCTCTTGGTTACAGCATCCATGCCTGACCTCAGAAGAGGCTCAACTCTGCACAGTGTGCCTGTCCAAGTGCAGGACACCAGCTTCCTGGGGCGCTCAGTTTCAACTACTGTCAGCTTGAGGCTCAAAATTGACTCAGCCACTCCATCAATTACTGGAGAAACAAAACAAAAGCAAACGACAAAAAAAGGAAAATCAAGGTTAGAAGGTGGTGGTTGTTTTTTTTTGTTGTTGTTGTTTTTTCAGAATAGCAAGCAAGTAGTTGTTTCCAAATCTGAAGCCATGCAGGTATGTGGATACATTGAAGACATTTTAATTACCACTTTTGCTTTGCTTTAACATATTTTATCTATATTGACAGAAAGAATCAGAAAGGTGGGGCAGAGAGTTCTGAGGAACAAGGTGCTCACACACCATGAACAATACTGTTCATGGGCAATAAACAATAAGAGAAATGATTGAGCATTAAATTGTTGTTATCACAAGTCACTGCATTTGCAACATCTTCCTATCTAGTTCTTTTTAAGAAAATGATTTATCATGTATTATTTTTTATTGATTCCAAGTCTCTTTAGACTCATATTTTCTAAGGAAAGAGATAAATCTTTAACTAAGAAAGCAGGCATTTAGCCCGTAAGTCTTTTTGCCTACATTCAGATACCAGGTTCTATGTATTTGTTTATTCATCAAACTTTCGTAAAGTGATCACTAATATTTGACTAGGCGTTCTTATAGTTGCTGGGTCTAGACCACCATCTGGATCATGATATATCAGTTTTAAAAAATACTGTAAAGATGCTAAACATCCTATATAATAAAGAGGTAATATGCAAATTGACCATCACACCCTCACAAGATGGCTTTCTACAACCAGGCTGGCAGGGGGGTTAGTGAGAGACAACCAAATGATTGAACAGCAGGCTGTGTGGGGCAACCAGGCCGGTGAGGGGGCCGTGTGGGGTGACCAGGTGGCAGGGGGGCAGTTGGGGGCAACCAGACCAGCAGGAGGGGACAGTTAGGGGTGACCAGGCCAGCAGAGGGGGGTAGTTAGGGGCAACCAGGCCAGCAGGGAGGGGGCAGTTAGGGGTGATCAAGCGAGCACACAGAGGCAGTGAGGGGCAATCAGGCCAGCAGGGGAGGGCAGTTAGGGGCGATCAGGCAGGCAGGCAAGTGAGTGATTAGGAGCCAGCAGTCCAAGATTGTGAGAGGGTGCAAGCTGGGCTGAGGGGACCCCTCCCATGCACAAATTTCATGCACTGGGCTTCTAGTAAAATATGAATATAAAGTAAGATGTAGCCAGAAGAGAGTAATCAATTCTTCTTGAGCACATGGTAGACTTCACGGAAGAGGTCACACATGTGCTCAGACTGGGGGACCTGGAGACGTTCATTAGATGTGGAAGAACTGAGAGAACAACACAGTCAAAAGAAAAAGTATAAACACAGGAATGAAAGAGCCAACTGTATCAGGCATCAGACATTCATTAGAACTTGTAACCATTGAATGGCAATGCTGGCAAGTGGAGAGGTTGGAAGAAACCAAAAGATGGAAGCCTGAGATTCTGGGATCTCATCTTGTAGGTAATGGGAAGCCAGTGGAGATGCTGGGGAGGAGGCATGAACAGTGGAATAACAACATTGTATCCGCTTTTGAGAAGGGTTTCTTCAAGGCCAATGGGAAACTTAAAACATGTAAACTTTGTGATTGATAGGTAATATGTTGCAGGCATGAGGGGTGGAGAATGTGAAACACCTCTGCCACGTATATTCCATCCTCCACAGACATGCAAGATATAATCATAAATATTTCTATTATTACTTAAAAGCAAAGGCTGGAGTGAGTGATGGTGACAGGAGAGAATGCAAGAACAAGAGAAGAGAAAGATGGAATCATGTCTTGTCATATATGCTGCAGTCTGGTAAACATTTATCTCAATGGTCCCTTTTCCATCGCATTATCCACTACTCACTTCCCTGCAACCTCCTACCTCCATCCCTAACCCAGAAACATATTTTTAAAAAAATATTTTGATCTATTCAGGAATACCCATCCATAGGAAAGATGAGGAATTTTAAAATATATATATTGTTATTGATTTCAGAGAGGAAGGGAGAGGGAGAGAGAGAGAGATAGAAACATCAATGATCATGAGGGAATCATTGATGCACTCCCCCTACTGGGGATCAAGCCTGAAACCTGGATATGTGCTCTAACTGAGAATCCAACCGTGACCTCCTGGTCCATAGGTTCAACGCTCAAGCACTGAGCCATTCTGCCATTCTGACCAGGCAAGAGGAGGAATTTTTAAAACTGAAACCCATTTGGCGATATAAAGGTGACATTATTACTTGCACAAGATGCTATCAATATTAGGTGTGTGTGTGTGTGTGTGTGTGTGTGTGTGTGTGTGCGCGCGCGTGTGCGTGTGTGTTGAGTTATTGAATGTTAAACACTTTAGTAAGTTATCCTTTGCCAGCAACCATGCTTCCATTATGATTCGACCTGGGGGATAAAAGATCTTTAAATTCCCAAGCCCTGCATCTGTCACTAATAATTTTAAACAACATAAATGGCATTAGAATCTGTATTATGATTTCAACCTGGTTTTACATCTGAAATGCTTCTTATATAATTTTCCACATAATCCAATGATCCACAATTATAGTGAATCAGAGTCAGGACCAAGTATTTTTCTTTCTCTAACCATCAAACGAAATGTCTTTCCCACCCTGAACATCAAACAGGTGTGTGATGACCTGCCTGGAATAATGCTATCAAAAATGTATGGATCTCGCGAGGAAAAGCACGAAATGAATCTTAGCCCATGAAAATGCTTTAGGATAAAACTACGAAGGAAATAAAAATAGTTGCTCAGTGGGTGTAAAAGAGAATAGGGAAGAGATATTTACATCCAGCCTGTTTCTCCTTATCCTTCGTCATCTCTTACTGCCAGCCTAATTGTCAACCTGTCTCTTGAGTTTCATACCTTTTCCAAATGTGTTTTCCCCTCTGCTTTATCTCTTTCAGAGCCATCAGTCACACAGCAGATTTGTAATGAACTTGCTCTCTGCCAAAGCAAGAAAAAAAAAGTGACATCATTTTCAAAAGGGGAGCTATCAGCACTTTAATCTCAGTGAGATAGAAAATAGAACAAAGGGGATGTCCGGCAGAATTAACAGGGGAAAGGATGGGGATGGAGCTCAGTCTTCCATTCTCTTCCCAGGCTTTGTACTCTGTGCTGTAGAAATTCGGGATGCACTTGTTTCCCATTCGCACTGTATCCTGCAGGCCGTGCAAGGTCTTGTCTGGACATAATTACCGAAAAGGGGGCATGGCATTCTCTCTGACCGCTTTTGTGAGTTTGGTGGCATGGGGTGAGGATAGAATGTTTAAAGGCTTGTTATAGAGCTTGAGCATGTATGCAACATGTTAACAGTTTTAATGTAAAGAAGCTAGCTTGTGAGTCTGGTCGGGCAGGTATATTCTAGCTGATTCCGAACTTAAACTAAATCTCAATGAGAAGAGGTGGCACAAGGAGAAAAAGGAGCAAGAATTTTTTTTTTTTTTCTAAATCACTGAAGAGCCCATCAGACTAAATGATAGACATGTGAATCTAAGGTAATGTGGGAAGTAGTGTTGAAGGTTCAGAGGCTAAAATATTAAAACATCTGTCACAATAACTTGCAATATATACTGAGTGGCCAGATTATTATGATCTCTGAATGCATAATAATCTGGCCACTCAGTGTATATACTATATAATAAAAGGCTAATATGCAAATTGTCCCGTTGACCAGGAGTTCGACCAGCAGGCAGGCTGGCCAACTGCCCATGTCCCCTTTCCCTGGCCAGGCTGGCCGGACTCCACCCATGCACAAATTCATGCACCAGGCCTCTATATATATATATATATATTGAGTGGCCAGATTATTACGCGTTCAAAGATCATAATAATCTGGCCACTCAGTGTATAATCAGAATTATTTAAAAAAAATAACATTCTCAAAAAACGCTGGAAATAAACGTGGGCTCTCTACAGATACCAAGCTTTTAATAACCTTGGGGCCAGGTGCAGGAAATTATAACATGCACCATTTGTCAGAGAAATGTGAATCATTTGATAAATCATTTGAGAAAAGATAAATCACCTTGGATAAAATGATAGCAAACACTTTCTTTTAAAGTGAAGCTGGTGTAGAATCTGATGTTGGGCATGAACCTCCCAGGCCACACACTCAGGTATGGCAAGAATGTAACTCTTATTTTTCTATGAATTTGCCTGGAATCTTTTTCTTGTCTGCTACTTTTATGTCCCTCAGCATGGTGAGAAGCCACAAGAGACCTCCAGCTGTTCTTCTGTTTCATTTTGTGGTAAATAGAAACAGAGGGGGCGGGGGCACCATAGGAATTTCTGCCTATGTAGCACAGGCCACATGTTCTACTCTACTGCTGCCCCATCACTCTGGCATGATAGGGGTTGTGGAAAGTGGAGTCTAACAGGCTTTCTCCTCCCACATTCCATCCATGGAAGCAGGGCACTGGATCTTAGATGATGTGTTGGCTCTAGAGTCCCCACCAGGTCTCTGAGACGTGGTCCATAGAGGGCAAAGGCGGCAGGGTTTAGAGCCCTTTCTCCAATATCCCCACAACCACCTCACTTTACTGCTCTCCTCACTGACTCTCCCCTTCTCTCCAACCAAAATACATGTGTCTCCTCTGTGATTACAAAATCAGAGAGAGAATATTTACCTCCAATCTAATTACTTAAAACCCAAGTCAATAATGCCCATGGTTGATATTGAAAAACTTGAGACTTTCAAACAAAAATAAAAATTCTCTTCTCTCAGTATTATTTCTACAATAATATTTTTAAAGTTTATTTTTAAAATAAAACACATACACACACACCTGAGTTTTGACCTTTTTTTGTTCTTGGGCATTTCTGTTGAACATCTATACCCTAAATTAAAGGGCAGCACAAATTTTCAAGAAAATATCATACACTAATTTTTCAAAATACTCTCCATGTGTTTTTTTTTGCCTCTATACATTTTTGCCTACCAAAAATAACATGTGATTCTTGCCTACTTATCTTGCTCCTGTTCAGGAAAGAGGGAGCCAGGTTCTTATTTTTAATCCACATCTCTGAAACAATAAATTCCATATAAAGCAAAAGAGAGGGTATATCTAAAGTAGAGTACTCTATATTGAGATATTCCCAGGCTCAGTAGATTAATCCACATAATGAAGTAAAAATATGTGGCCGACAGAATCCATCCATTGGCTGAACAGTATTCTATGGACAGATGCCAACCTAGCAGCGCTTTGTCCAGACAGAGTCCAATTGAAGCTGTCAGAGCCTCTCAGGAATGTGTACTGAGAGACACCAAAGTTAAACTGTAGTTAGCAGCAGGCACTTGAGTTAAAAGACCATGTGGAAGAGGGCCAAGTGGATACAAGACGAGTATATAGAAGGACACATGGACACAGCTGGAGTTGAGGGGAAGGGATGGGGAGAGAGACACAAAGATGTAGAGGAAGGGAAAACAAATGCTAAGAGCCACAGAAATTATGGGAGGAAAATCGAGGTGACAGACTGTAATTGATGTCCTCTCTATTCACAACTGCATCTCCTGGCTCTCCTGCTCCCTTCCTTGTCTTATCTTCTCCATAGAACCTATCAGTAACCTCCATGTTATATATTATAGATGTTTATTCATTTACTATCTGTTTACACACATACACACACACTACTACCCTATTGTGTTCTAATGTGATTTAGTCTAAGAAAGCCCTGCTTCTGTACCCCAACAAATTCTTCCTTTTATCTTAATGTTCATGTATCCTAGCAGCAGGATGCAAAACCAAAGTACTAGGATTTATCTTATAAGAAAAGGTAGAAACTATCTATCTTTGATAATACTCAATAACAGGTTTGCCATGAGAGTATCTTAGTAGAAAATAATATTTTCATAGATCTTTAGAGTTTACAATGTAATTTTAAAACCATTATTTATTCATTCAAGAACTGTCTAGAGAGCACCTGCCATGTCCAGGCACTGTTCTAGGCTCTTGGGATAGAATGAGGGCAAAGATTTCTGCCCTCAGGGAGGTTATATTCTAGAGATTCATCTCATTTGAGACCCCCAAAAACTCTGTTATACACTTTCTTTTGTGAGAGACATGACTTGAACCCAAATTTTAATCCAAAAACTCTGTACTTTTACTTGAACGTGTTGGTTCTTTGACAAAATTTTAATCAATAATAATAATAAAAAAAGAATAGGATGATTACAGGAATCTCAGTGAATGTCCTAATCTATACTAGGAAACATACAAGTACATTCTAAGTTGAGCCAATGGGTAAGTGATTTGGAGGCTTTACCACTAATTAACCAGTAAACTCAAACCTTCCATGAAGTTACTCAAGAAGAAGCCAAGTAATAGTCATTCTTTATATCTATAGAAAGTACAGAATGTGACTTTGCATACTCTGCCAAGGAGTTGTAATTAATTTTGTTTGGCTCTACTCTGAATTAAAACCGGGATATCACATAAGAAAGAATTTCTGTTTCCCATTACAATTGTACTTATTTAGTCTCCACCTGAGTGCAAATGTTTTTTTAACCAGTTTTAGTTCCCTTAATAAGCATCGGTATTTTCCACTAGATTTAGTTTTAAATATTTTTCAAATATGTATCGATTCGATTCACATCTCAATGGATTACATTTAATGGAAATCTCCAGCCTACCCCTAATTTATTTTTACCCAGGACACATGAAGAGTACATTTCCATCCCATAGTTGGCGTGGCTTGAAAGACTTGGGCTTTTCTGACTAATTCTGTCTGTAAGCTATTCGAGTATGAACTAACTAGTGCATACCTAGGGTAGTCTTAAACTCTTGTGGTATTAGGTTTTATTTGAATTTTATACGAGAAGAGAATCCCATTTGCCTGTAAGACCAGTCATTCTTCACGTGGGTAGCTTTTGGCTCACTTTTCCCTCCCTAATGTTTTCCAACATTTGCTATGCTTTTATTTGGAATGCTGAAAACATTACTCTTGTGATAGCTGCCAGATTAGCATTAAGTCTGTAGTTTCTAACAACACAAAGACCCATGTTAGGAATATACTTTTAAAAGAAAAGAATCTGTGACTATAAATTAAACTTCAGTGGAAAGTGGAGAAGGGAGAGAGACAGTGATAATCTCTAAACAATGTGCAAATAAAACTAAGAAATGTACCAGAAAGGATCCAAGTTACCAACTCGGTCATTTAGAAATTATACAATAAACTTCAAGTGAAATCTCTTCGAGGAAAAAAGGAAACTTCACCTTTATTCTCTTGACAAATTTTAAGTGTGAGTATAGCTTTTCCTTACCCCAAGAGTATTTTTTGAGCACTGTACACCTGAGAGAACTTGCCTTCCATTGTAAGGTTCTAAGTGGTAGACAATGTGTAGAATCTTAAGATGAGACCTCTCACATTCACAGTTGTTAGAAAAACAGATCTAATTTTTAAAGACGCTGACATTCTGTAACCTTATAGGGCACCATTTAGAATTAGCTTGCACATAATACAAGACTTTATCAGCCAATGCAATGTTTGCTATCAGCTCATCATGCCCTGGGAGGGACATGAGATAGCTTATCAGTCAGGGTTTTGTCAGGAGGAACTCCATTTGTTATTTTAACAGAAGAGTCTGCTATAAAGAATAGTCAACCAGGTATTACAGAAATAAAAGATAAAAGGGGTACAACGTGGATTCATAAAAGTAGTTACTAGGGCAAGCAACTATCACTCCTTAGGTTCTGGGAACAAATGGAAGAGGGTGGTATTGTTAAAATTTAGAAGTTTAGGGAAGAATTCTACAGAGTTTGGACACAGAGTTCTGCAGAGGGAGCCCTGCTTGGCGCTGGTACATCCGGTACTTGCGGAAAGGGCCACGTGGATTTGGGACCTAGATTCATTGGTTCTGATATAGCTGAGGATGCTCTAAGAGACTGCTTCTAGGATTGCATCTGTTGGACCTACTGTCAATGCCAGTGGAAAGAGTTAGTTCAAGGGTGACACTTTAGGAACAACAGATGAGACCATGTTCTTTCTCCCTCTGCCTTCCAGTCACCCTCTTAGACCCCCTATTGGCAGAGCCTAACAGAAGCCTGCTGGCAAAGAAGTGTAATTCTCTCCAAAAGCACAAAGCACAATAGAGCTGATGGGTTTCAACCTGAGAGAGTCAATAGAGTAAAACTTGGTACAGAAGGAAAACAACCTGTAATAATTTGTCCACCATATATCATTACCCTTTACAAATCTATAGGAGTTCTATAACAGGGAAACAATTTAGTCATTGCTAGCACTTAATAGCATTTATTGGATGCTAGGTTCTATGCTAAATGCTACATATGTGTTGCGCTTTTTGATTGTTAAGACATCTAATGAGATGGGGATCATTATGAAACAGTTATCTAAGCTGATTAAAATAATTAATTTCAAGATAAAAGTTCCCTTAAGCTATTCTTTGGTCCAGTTATTTCTTTACAAGTACATTACCTTAAAGTTTCTCCAAGTCATCTGCAGTAAGCAGAAAAACTGGGAGGTTTTTAAATATCTCTTCACTAAGCCTGTAAGACACAGCTTTATATAAATATCATAGCCTTTTCTCTTAGCCACAATATGAGAAAATATGGTAATATCTAAGGGGAAATAGTAGCACGCTAGATAAACGAACTGGTTGACCTTAGAAGTACTCTGATTAAAATATATTTATTTTTCAATTCAAAATGTGACAATACAAGTAATAAATCATCTCAACTAGAAATGAAGGAAAAAATTATTGAACACTAAGAGGAGTCAAAATATTCAAAGCACACAGGTGAGATTGGAAAGTCAGATGAGGCAAAATATTAATAAGCTAATAATAACTACTAATATCTAATAGAAAATGATTGTATAATTCTATTATCTATTTATACATTTACTGTAACTATTGTTTATTGTTTCATCTCTGTGCCAGGCACTTTGCTTGATAAATACAGGGGTAGGCAAAAATAAGTTTATATTTGTGAGTATGCAAAACACAAAGTTTATTCTTGTATTATTGTTTATTAATTATTTAATTATTTTCCAGATAAACAACTATAAACCTACTTTGCCCACCCCTGTACACGAACAGAAACATATATAACTTCCCTCAATGACACTATGAAGTAGGCATTATTATCAAAATTTTAATGGATAAGGAAACCAAGACTTAGCTAGAAAATGGTAGAATGGAATTTGAACTCAGCTTTATCTGAATCTAAATATTCCATTTGTTGTACTTCCATCTTTAACCACTGAGCAACACCAGCATCAGTCTCATTTATCTTTTTTTTTTTTTTAATTTCAGAGAGAAAAGAGAGGGAGAGATAGACACACTGGGGATCGAGCCAGCAACCCAGGCATGTGTCTGAACTGGGAATCAAACCATGACTTCCTGGTTCATAGGTCGATGCTCAACCACTGAGCAACACCGGCCAGGCTGGTTTCTCTTCTTAATTCTTTCTTTCTTTAACCCAAGCTTGTACATGTGCTCTTGGCAGTATGTGAGGAAGAGACCAAAGCAAAATCTCAGCTTTTCCATCAATGCCCACACCTCTAATTCCTTCCTGCCTCCCATCTCAATCATGATTAACATGTTCTCTTCTTTCAATTTTAAGATAGTTTCAATTATAAGATATTTTAGCAACACTCACAAATATTTACAACAAATAATCAGAGAGAAACATCTATTTGTTGTACAAATATTATAAAAATGCTTATAAGTGGTACAATAGCTATAACTAATAGTTGAACATAGAGGTAAAGTTGCCAGCCCAATCTCAAATCCTGGCTGAATTCTATTTACTAGTTCAATGGTGTTAGACCAATTGTTCCACAACTTCAAGCCATAGGTTCTACATATGAACAAAGGGAATAATAAGAATCCTGTCTCACAAGGGTGTGGGGCTGTAACAAGGTAATACATAACAAACATTTAGCACAGTGCTTGGAAAACAGTGTATAACAAATTTTAGCTCCCATTAGTAGCAATAGATAGGTTTACATAGAATGTCACATATCATTTTGCATCCTATGAAAATTCCTTCTGGAGCAAACCTAATATTTATGCGTTAATGCAGGTATCCTTGGAAACAGATGTCTACACACTGTTCCTGATATAGCAAATGCAATGGAATTTAGTCCATAGTGGAAATTAAAAACCCAAATCAGTCATATCACGTGATGGCCTCTGAGCCATAGCCCCAGTTCCATCTTCTCATTGGCAGAATCTTCAGTTCATAACACCTCTACCTGGGATCCTCTGCAACTCTGTTCCACGGTACTTGTACTTGACACAGTGTTATAAAGTTAAAAATTTTATAATGAGTCCCCTAGCATTTCTGGTAGTAAACCACATAGTATAAATCCAAACAGCCTCCTCAAACCTGGGTATTACAGCCTAGAATATGGTCAGCATGAGTTTATTTTGGGAAGGTTCTTTTAAACTTTTAGTTGACTTCTCCTATTATTGTGCTATCTTTATTATTTTAGTCTAACAGTTAGAAACTTTTTTTTTTTTTTTACAAATAAGAGAATGCCAAACAATTAATTTAAATAAACAATAAAGGCATGTAATTCTTGCATGGCAGGATACTGGGGGTCATTGTTCCCAGGACTGAATTTTTGAAGTCTGTGTTATTTTCAAACTCAGACATTGGAGCGGTATGAATGGTACCTAAAATGTGCAAAGTAACCACATTCTTGAATATGACTGAACAGTAGTAAAAATGGAAACAAAAAGTTAAGTAAGAATTTAATGAAAAATGTACTGATACTATATTAAGGTCAGTATTTTCTTTAGCATAAAACAGCAGTGTGGTTCAGAGTAAGCCATTTACCCTTTCTTGGCCTGTACTTGCTCATCTGCAAAATAATTATCAATGTTCCTAACTCGTCATTAAAAGCCTTGCTTGGCACTCCCTGCATTTAATGAACACAAATGAATGTGCAAAAATATGTAGTTAAAGAGAGTGCATTTTATTTATTTAGTCTTATGTGCTTGGATATAACTGGACAGTCATAGCTTTTCATAGGAAGCTTAAATTAATAGCATTTCAAAGGCGAAAATGGAGGATTTGCCTGATGTGATCAGAGGTATTTGCTCTTCCTGTGTATTGTTTGGATTTGGCTGATTCGGGCATGTTTGTGTGTGACTAAGCCTCAGTGTTGCTCTGTCTCTAGGTCACCTAAATCTGTCGGAAAGGCAGAGCCAGACAGCTGAGTCACCCTCTAACAATTGCCAACTGGAGATGGCTTTCCCAAGCCAGACAATCCCCTGCCTGGTCATCCCTCTTTTTTTCTCTCAAAGATCATCGTAACACATAGGCATATTTTCCATCTATTGTGTCATAAAGCAATGATTCCAACTGCTGGAAAGGTGAGCGATTTCATGGAAAAGTAAACTTTAAAGTAGAGGCTGGAACAAAGATCCAGTTTTGGGTAGAGGTGCTGAAAGGCCCGGGAGACCAGAAAGCACACCAACAACTAACGCAATCCACAGTTATTGCTGGGTTTGTTGTCACTTAAATGTGAGTGGGAGAGAAGTGACTCCACAGTGACAGACCCAACTGCACGTGGCCAGACCCATGCTGGCAATTGCTTGAATTTTCTCACACTCAGTTTCTTCTCCCAATGGCCCTCCTCATCTTTTCTTGGAGACAAATGTAGGTTCAGTTTCCTCATGCTTCAGCCAGAAAGCTCAGCTGCTAGAAATGTACTGGCGGATGGTCTCTCTGGCACTACTTCTGTGCTACTTATTTGGGTTGGTCAGATCTGGAAAAGGAAGGAAGAGAGGAAAAAGACAGGCTGGAAGCACTATTAAAGATCAACAATCAATAAGGATGCCCAAGCACCACATTAGCATTAGTTAGGTTCCCATGCAGTAACATTTATCTATTATTAACTAGAGCTCCACCTTGGATATCTTTACTTTGCTTTATAATGTTGACCAAAAAGTGTGATTTTAATAGAGCTCTTCAGTATTTATGAAAATGTGGTCAGCCAGGGACTTCCGTTAGATCACACATAATTAATGCTTTGTCTAATTTACCTGCAGAACTGGTGGCTGTAAGATACCATTTAGGCCAATAGACTACTTTGTTTATCCAGACATAATAGTACTTAAAATAAAAATCTCTAATCAGATTGGTGGTTGCCAAAAAGGAGGGAGGGGGTTAAGGAACTGAGTGAAAAAGGTGAAGGGATTAATAAGCGCAAATTGGTAGTTATTAGACTAGTCATGGACAGTGGTCGGCAAACTCATTAGTCAACACACCCAAATATCAACAGTACAATGATTGAAATTTCTTTTGAGAGCCACATTTTTTAAACTTAAACTTCTTCTAATGCCACTTCTTCAAAATAGACTCACCCAGGCCGTGGTATTTTGTGGAAGAGCCACACTCAAGGGGCCAAAGAGCCGCATGTGGCTCGCGAGCCACAGTTTGCCAACCACGGGTCATGGGGATGTAAAATACAGCATAAGAAATACAGTCAATAATTATAATAACTATGTACAGTGTCAGGTGGGTACTGGAAATATTTATGATTGTCTAACCAATTTTTGTAGCTTCATGAAAGTTATCCTTTCTAATAAAAGAGTAATATGCAAATTAACTGTCACTCCATCACAAAGATGGCAGCACCCATAGCCACAAGATGGCGGTGCCCAGTCCCCTCAGCCCCACCGCTGGAGTGTTTGGGCCTGTCGGCCTGCCCAGGGGTCACGGGGACCAAGAGGAGAGATGGGATCCGCCCACTCCAGTAGTGGATCAAGCCTCACTGCTCTGCCACCTCTGGAGTGTCTGGGGCTGAGCAGCGAGGCTGGAGTGTTTGGGCCTGTCGGCCCAGCCAGGGGATCAAGTGGGGAGGGCAGTGGAGGGAGGACCAGGACTGCAGGGGAGGGCAGTTGGGGGGTAACAGCCTCTGCAGGGGAGGGAAGTTGGGGGCAACCAGGCCTGCAGGGGAAGGCAGTTGGGGGGAACCAGGCTTGCAGGGGAGGGCAGTTTTGGGGAACCAGGACAGTAGGGGAGGGCAGTTAGGGGTGACCAGGCCATCAGGGGAGGGCAGTTGGGGGGGACCAGGCCTGAAGGAGAGGGCAGTTGGGGGGAACCAGGACAGCAGGGGAGGGCAGTTAGGGTGTACCAGGCCAATAAGGAGGGCAGTTAGGGGGGACCAGGCCTGCAGGGGAGGGCATTTGGGGGTGACCAGGCCAGCAGGGAGGGCAGTTAGAGTGCCCAAGTTGGCATGGGAAGGCAGTTAGGGGTAATCAGGCTGGCAGGGGAGTGGTTAGAGGGTGATCAGGCTGGCAGGCAGAAGTGGTTAGGGGCAATCAGGCAGGTAGGCAGGCAAGTGGTTGGGAGCCAGCAGTCCTGGATTGTGAGAGGGGTCCCAGATTGGAGAGGGTGCAGATTGGGCTGAGGGACACCCCCCCCATGCATGAATTTTGTGCACCAGGCCTCTAGTACAAAATAATACTGAATGTAGACTGTAATTGAAAAAATAAAATAGAATATCTTCTCATAATAAAGAAAATAAAACGATAGTTTTATTTAAATTTTAGCATAAATACAGGAAGATGAGGGAAATTATTTTGAATATTGGCAGACTTGAGCAGGGAATTAGAAGTTTTCTTAAGTAGATTACTATAAAGAGTTAACCATCATTTAGTATTTCTTTTCAGATTTTCAGAAAATTAGCTCACTGTTCCTTGTATGTGATGAGTTCTTAATATTACATAAAATAACAAATTGGCATCATAACTAACAGAGACTCTGTGAAGTTGTAAAAAGAGCAATGGGGTTCTAAGCATGAGAGTTAGCATTTCACTGACAAATGGATAATTCCACACAATGTGAAATTAGTCAGTATCACTTCCTGGTCAAAGACACTTCAATCTCAATTTTAAAACATCATTACACACATATTTTTTATTGTAATTGTGTGTGAGATTCAATTTGTTAGAATGAGAATCTATTATATCACTGTGCTATTTTTATATGCCTAGGAATTTCACACTTACCCAAATGAAGGACTGGCATATGGCCTTCAACCATTCCAGTGATGGCAAAGCCATTCCAACAACATTCTTGCCATGCTTGAAGCTGATGGCATATCTGGACTAATGTCCCACTGTCCCCTATTCCCTTCAGTTTCTGAATCCTTTACTTCCTGGTATCAAGTAATAATGAAACTCTCTATCACCTAGCAAAAATGAAATAAATCCATAGAAAATACCATGACAGTTTCTGCTGAACAGAGTTGGAGGCAGGAAGAATTATTAATGAATAGAATTCTAAACAGGAGCTGAAGTTGTTTATTTAAAATGAAAATCAGATGACCTCTCCAAAATCTCTAGTGGGGGTGAGCAGGAGTTATTGGACCCGAGCCTCATATGAAGGGTTCCAAATTTACACTTTTATTAGTATCCCCTATGATATTTTACCTTATTACAAAATGAATTGTATGTCCCCCAAAACTTGTATGTTGACGTCCTAACTCCAAATGTGATTGTGCTTGAAAGTATTTCCTTTAAGGAAGTAATTAAACTTAAATGAGGTCAGAAAAGCGGGGCCCTAATCCCATTGGGCCGGTGTCCTTATAAGACAAGGAAGGGCTACCAGAAGGGTGGGCACACAGTGGGAAGGTTATGTGAGGACGCAGAAAGTGGTCATTTGAAAGCCAGAAGAGAGGTCTCACCAGACACCAAGCATGCTGCCACTGGGGTCTTGGACATTCAGCATCCACAACTGTGAGAAAATAAATCCTGCTCTTTCAATTCCCCGGTGATATTCTGCTACTGCAGCCTGGGCCGATTCATACATACCTGTAGTCACAGGAGATAACCTGGCAGACTGAAAGGAGACCTTTGTCATTCTTCAAATACTTGTCCATTGATGAAATCACCTTGCCTGAAGCCAATAATAACAAGAGCTACGATTTATTTAATTATTTCTCTTGATGGGTGCTGTTCTAAGCTTGTTAAACTCATCAAGTCATATCATTACCTCTGTTTTAGAGATAAGAAAAGGAGTCAAGACATGTAACGGATCCAGTTATAATAATATGCATACTCTGAATGCTATGACTAATAAAGTGAGCTACAGAGTAAAATGTTAATAAATCTTGTTAGCCCAAGTGTGTCAATGCACATTTGTGCTTAAAAGTATCCTGTCTAAAGGTATTTTGTTAGCAAAGGTGAAAAATGTAAACTTTCCACAATTTAATAAGCTTTTTGATCATAATGTTATAACATGCTGAAAGTCTCAAAGAAATAAAAGAACATTCTTAGGAAAATCACTATAGAGATATACTGAGTTGTATTTATTAAGGACATTCATCTAAACATGGAGGAAATCACTTGTATTTGGAAACAATTGTGGGATTACATAGTTAAGGGTTATTTTTGTAAATCTTTAATAAAGAAGATAATCCCTTTTTCATTTATTTGCTGATTTTTTTGTATCTCTGCATTAAAGTTGAGTGCAAAAATTTTCTTTGGAATCCCAGGATGGGCTTTGAGGCCAATGTATTTCCAGGATGTAGGAAAGCTACTATAAGCTTATTTTTAACTTGTCAGTGAGTAAAAATGTAACTAATGTTGATCTTTCTCTGACAGCAGTTGCATGGAAGGTTCCAGAGCTTCAATTAATATTTAATCAGTAGGGCTTTCCAGGCAAATTTGCAAGCTCAAATTACTAAAGCTACAATAAATACAGAAACATTTTACTGCTTTATTTTCTAGATGAGCAGGAAAAAACAAACAAACAAAAAGCTATAAGAACTAAGCAAGGACAGAAAGGAGAATTTTTGTTTTCAGCTTTCTTTTTAATTGACCATTAGAAACTTACACTGTGAAAAGTAAGAGCATGTTGGTATTATTTACTAACTGACGCTAGACTGGATTTGAATGCTGGCTCCACCTCTAACTGTCTGTGTGACATTGAGCAAGCTATAATTTCTTTCAATTCCTCAGTTATCTTGTCTGTGAAATGGGGTAATAACAGTACCCATTTCATTGGAACTGTATACACCTTAAATGAGTTACAACAGATACATTGCAAAGAACAGTGCCTAGTACACAACAAGTGTTCCATATGGACTAGCAGTTAATATTCTCTATAAATATTGTATTTAAAGTTGTCTTTCAATAATATTCACCATTTTATTCAACAAATATTTATTAAGTCTATGCCATGGCCAGGAACTGACTGTAAACAGTTAAATAATTCAGAGGAACTATTGTCTAGGATCTAGATACATAAATTGTTGATAGGATCTGGACACATAAATTGTTGATAGGAACTAGACACATAAATTGTTGAGCTATTAGGACATGAACTGGGAAACCTAAATGAGTTCTCAGAAGGGCGTTCTGGAAGGGGCATCGCTGCAGCTGAGGTGTGCATCTTTGATGACTCAGTTCGTTAGAAGAGTTCAGGGAGTCAGCCTTTCCTAGCAGAGGAAGCAGCATGGCAAAGGCATAATGGCCTGAGGACTGGGAAGACTAAATATAGTTGCACATAGTTTATGAGCATACATACGAGCACCATGAAGAAGTCAAGCTGAGAAGGAAAAACGGATCCCAGAACTTCTCACAATCCCTAGTTTTCTTCAGCGCCATGGTGGTCCCTTTCTCCTAAAATCAATAACTGAATTATGAGGATGAGACAAAGAATGCATGATAACACTTTTTTTAAAAGTGTATTTTATTGATGTTTTACAGAGAGGAAGGGAGAGGGATAGAGAGTTAGAAACATCGATCAGCTGCCTCCTGCACACCTCCTACTGGGGATGTGCCCACAACCAAGGTACATGCCCTTGACCGGAATCAAACCTGGGACATTTCAGTCCTCAGGCTGACACTCTATCCACCTGAGCCAAACTGGTTAGGGCGTATGATAGCACTTTTGCCTCCTTGTTCATATTGGACCAACACACCAATCAATTATCAGGTCAAAATCATCTCAGTCAAAAGGATGTGGTTAATTAGACATGACCCAAAATACACTAATACTAATATTGGAATGAACTAATCTCACCTGCAGTTGAAAATATTTTAATATATGGTGCAAAGATGGCTAGGCAAAGTGTTAGTCCACAGAGCGTTACAAAATGTTGAAATTAAAACTCAATATTAAATAGTCCCATAAAATGCAATACATTTCACATCTGGTTAAAGAATGCACATTGTCTGAATGATGGAGATGAGAAATTGTAAACTAAACTTCAATTAATGACGGTTCTTTATGGTTCAGCCTGCTCTGTTGATGCAGCCAAAATTATTGAGCTTGCGGCACACAAAAGCCTGAATAACTGCAGAAAGATTTGGGAGGAGAGAAATCTTTAGTCATGCCAGTTTTATGGCAGGTCAGCAAGGCCATCTCCTCAGGTGGGCCTAAATCAACAACATTAAAATGAATAATTTACCCCGGTCTGACTCGAAGCCAACGGACTGTTTTATGCCTGAGGAAGAATACGTGGGGCTTTGTAACTCTTTCCCCTGATTGCTTGTAATGCTCATCGATCTGACAACAAACAGTGAGTACAGCTATTCCTCGGCCACAGATGCAACGAAGATGTCAATTAAAAATGACCGAGCGGGAATTGGAACATGATTACCAAATCCATAGTACCCGCACCATCATTGATTCATACATAGTTACTTTATTGAGAAGAATGAACTAAATGGAACACTCTTTCAAAAAAAAATTGAACTGTAAGGGACATTTTATGAGATATTTGCAAGACAATTTATTTCTGAGACTAAAGGATGAGATTGTGATTGTCATTCCTGAGAATTCACTCCATGCCCCTTCTAATGTTTCTTTCTTTCCTTAATGAACGAAGATCATAGAGTCCAATTTCATTTGCCAGTTCTGTTGACAACGTTGACAGTTCATGTCTCATGCTTCTTTAATGTTACAAGAGCTCATTTCAAGAGAGCAAGCTTATGTTCTTAAGGGGGAAACGAGATACTCTCATGTTGCTATTTAGTACCAAAGGGTAACATCACAACAAATGAGATCTGTGAGATGAGTTCTGGAGTCAGATGACTTACCAGAAACCACTGGAGGATAAAGGAGTCTCCCTTCTCCAGAAGAGGAAGCTGAGGCACAGAGCAGCTAAGCACCAAAACTACTTGCCAAGAGTAAGATGGAGCATTAGTAAGTACCCAAGCCCTCAAATTCCAGTCCAAAGGGCTTTGGAATTGTCATTAGTGCAGTGCACCAAATATTGATGACTCCCCACCTTCCAGGCAACTGAAAGAATTGCATTAATGGCTCCCTTGTTTGGGAGGGACCATAGGTCTAGTATTAGCCAATCAGTTGTAAGCACAGTAACATGTGCCCTTTCCTGAATAATGCATATAAGGGCCCATGTAAGAGCTATCGTTCCCTCTGCCCATGCAGTTGGCAAGGTTCCATCTGGTGGCTTTACTGTCAACCAGAGTCCCCAGAATAGGATGAAGCAGAGTTGAGTCCCCAGTCCACCTGCAGTGCAGCATTGAAGCCAAACACACTTGAATTCTTTATAGCCTCTGGGGTTTGGGGTTTTCTGGTTCCCACAGCTCAACTTCACCTACCCTGCTGGATGAAGACCACAAAACTTATTCTGCCCCCAAACAGAGTCCACCAACAGGGATATCAACATAAAGCCAAGTCACAAGGGACACAGATAAACCTTCATCATGGAACTGGAATGAGATTCGGGTCTTAAAGAATGGGAGGACAGGCTAGGGAAGAACAATTTGGAGTCTCCGGTATAAACCTATTATAGAGACTAATGTGCTTGGCTTTTTTGGAGAACCATAAAGAAACTTCCCAAACAATTCAAAGTATCAGGAAGCAATAGAACATAAGAAACAATGAGCTACAGAGTGGAAATAGTGAAATGAGAACTTACTCATAATATCTTTTCTCAGTATAAAGGGATCCACTTAGAGATAACTGTGCACTTTTATGACCATAACATCATTGTTGGAAATACTATACAATGCTAGTATCTCCACAACCCTCAAGATGAGAAGATATTACAATGTCCTTTCTAATTCTTTGCATGTGTTTCTAAAATAGCATTTTTGATAGTAAACCAAGCACATGTGCTGTCTTAGGAGCCCTCATTGGGCTATAAATCCTCTGAAGGAATATTTGAATGGGAGCATGTTAGCTTTATTTATTTTAAAGCATCTCATTCCAATATGTGTCCAGCAATGGTTTTGAAAGGATGACTTTAGGAAACTCTGACACCGTTTGTGTTGGACTTTGCACACACTCAGGGGCCTTGATGTCTTTGCACCTGTGCTGCAACCTAATGAAGAGCCATATCCCTGGGATGACAATCCATGGAAAGGCAGCTCGTGGGAGGCAAAAAAGGGCTTCTGCAATTCCAGACTGAACTTGATCAAGCTTTTTGCTGTTATGGAAATGGATCTGGAGACTGTGGCCAGAGAGAGAGAAAAATAACAGAGTCAGAGGCACCATCTTGCCTGATTAAGGAATTATATTAGCAGAGAGGAAGAATCAGAATCTTTCTATTCTGATAACCAGTTCTATCTAGTTTAAACTAAGGTTTTGCTAATACTCTTTCTGGCACAATCTTGAGGTATCTCCACTACTATAATTTTTCTGCCTTGAAGCTGTAGGTTAGAACAGGTCCCCTCAACTGGGGCTTCCATCAAAATTTATGCATTGCACTATCAGTATGCTTAGCATATCACATCATCATTTCTGTTCATGTCTGTGTGACTTTCATGAGACTGAAAGACCTCTGAGGAGTGGGACCTTTTAGTGTTCACCATTGTGTCCCCAGTACCCAGGACAGTGACAGACACAAAGCAGCTCAAAGCAAGTTTCTACACTAATAAAAGAGAAACATGCAAATTGACCGTACCTTTACAACACCCACCAGCCAATCAAGAGTGAATATGCAAATTAACCCAACAAAGATGGCAGGTTAATTTGAGTATGCAGGCCAAGTGGCCATGGTGATGATGCAGGCGTTTCGCACTGCCTTAGCAGCTCTGGGCCTCTGGGCAGCGTGGGAAGGCAGAAAAGCAGCTCTGGGCCGGTAAGAAGGCAGTGCCGGCAGCCAGGGGAAGGAAGGCCCATTCTTGCACAAATCTTCATGCATCAGGTCTCTAGTATTAAATAAAAAGAATCAGTGAAAGAATGAATAAATTAAATTATGTGATACCATAATAAAAATAAAATAAAAATTATATAAAAAAAGAAAGAATGAATAAATTAACTTGAGGCTAAATGATACACCTATTGAGAAAGTAACATATTCCCCATTGTTTTACAAATACAACCCATTAACTTACATTGTGAGATTGTTGCAAATGTCTTATTTTATAGATTCTGTTTCACATATTATATTCTCAGCTATGTACATGTCACGGCCCCAAAACCATCTCATTTAACAAGATATTATCATCTTTGGTGTTATGTAGATGAAAAATGAAAGCTCAGTGTGGCTATGTTCCATAAAGAAAACAATCATTTTAGGAGACAAGGATATACGCTTCATTATTGAATGGCTTTATTATAATAATAGTGAGCCTGATGACTCTGAAGCATGAGTAATGTTTCTCCTCTGGGTGTAATTCCAAACAATTCAAAATAACATTATTCATATGAACTCACAGAGCCAACATATTCTAGTCATGGACATGTCTTAAATGGAACTTTGTAACTTGAGTATAGTATTATCTCTAAGAGCAAAGATTTGGACAGTAGACTGCATGGTTTCAAATTCCAGCTCTACATACCTACGGCAAGGTTCCAATGTCTCACTTTCCTCATTTGCAATATGAGGATAGTAATTCCCTCAGTTGGTTGTTGTGAAGAATAAATTGTTGACTAAGCTCTAGGGACTGAGGAAAGTGATTGCCACATAGCTAATCATTAATTAGACATTAGTTTCTATTGTTATCCTCGTTGGAGCCATTTGAGACAACTTTTAGACCCCATTATCACTAATGTTGCTGAAAACAGAATAGAAAAATTATATTTTGTTACATATTACTATAGGATTGTGGTTTTAGCATGGAAGACCCTTCATGATCTACAAGTCCATGCAGGACCTGGTACTTCCTTGCCTGGTCTCTGAGCTCTACTCACCTTGAACCTGCTCTTCAGCTGTAGAAGCATCTGCCTGTTCTAAAAAGAGGGAGGCCTCCAGGTTCTTCAGGTCTTTACAAAGCTACTCATTCTGCATAAAATATGGTCTGCTCTTCGTTTGTTTTCCTTTTGCCTGAAAAAGTATTTCCACATTTTAGAGTTCAACTAAAAAGGCATCGACTGTGAGAAG
Organism: Eptesicus fuscus; assembly: GCF_027574615.1. Classification (NCBI taxonomy): domain Eukaryota; kingdom Metazoa; phylum Chordata; class Mammalia; order Chiroptera; family Vespertilionidae; genus Eptesicus; species Eptesicus fuscus. Next base: position 13,753,280 of record NC_072477.1, on the reverse strand, counting down.
ACTTCTATACAACCCCTGCAACCAAACCTTGCTAAGAGCCTTTTCTAAGTACTCATACAGCCCTGTGTGCCTACCTTTGTGAGCATCCTTATCTGATCTCAGCTTACCCTCATACTTGCCTGGCCTCCTGTAGTGGAGAACAAACTAATCAGGGAAGGAGCTGAGTCTTTTCACCTTTTGTCCCATGTGACACCACATCTGAAACATCAGTGCCCTTAAAAAAATAGACATTGAATAGACGAATTGGCGAGAAACATCTTTCAAGTGGATTTAAGTATCTCTACTTAGAGCAGCACTTCCCAGGCATTTTCAAATCAGAGCATACGGCACCATAAAGGCAAGGATGGGCAGTTTGTCCACCTGAAGCTAAGGCTGCAGTTCTCAACCAGAATGGAGGACCAAAGGAGCACCTATTCTCTACACCCAAGCATAGAGGGCCACCCCCCACGCTAAGAGCTCAGAACATGTCAGCCAAAATGTCCTCCTTTTCATTTTCGGCCAACTTCACTCTGTCTTCCTTAGGCTACTCATGAATTAAAGGTAAAATTCATTTTAATAAATGTGAAGGTGGCATGTTTGATTCACTGGTTGGAGCAATCAGAAGGTACAGGGTCTCTGCCCTCTCTACCACCTAGAGATTAACATCAGTACACCCTTGTCAAGTAAGTGTCCTTACTTATAAAAAGGAGCTGATAATGCCCATGGGACTACTGTCAGGATAATCCCCTATGCCACAGATCAACTCAATTTGAGATAAGCAAAATTCTATATAAATATGACAAAGAATTGTAAATATCTACTCCTCATATGTGAATTAATGCTATCCACTGTAAGTATGTTGACTTTATAATTTATCTTATAAACCAGGACATAAATGAAGGTGGGATGAGATGCTATTAAATGCAACAGGGCAATAGGCAATCATTAGAACTTCTTCAGAAACACCCCCCCCTCCCCAAATGTGTATTCTAGAACATGCTAGAATTTGAAATGTTTCTTTTAGTGGCATATTTTCCATTGTGCAGCACTGGAACCCTTTTTTTTAAAAAAATATTTGTGGTATTTTTTTTTACTTTATGGAGGAAATAAAACAATATATTTGTGTTATGTTCCCCCACCCCTTTCCTGTAGCTAAAGCATAGTCATGACACCCTGATCCTGTCAATCAGACATTCCTGGGCCAAACCAGGGACACAAGGAAGCAGAGGCTGTTCAGTGTCCTTGCAGACAAGTGTGGAGGCAGCTGTCATAGCTACGCTCTCTGCAGAAGCAGCAAAGATCATGCAAGGTGGTAGAATCCATGCCCAAGGACAACCTTGGAATTTTATCTTCAAAGGGACAGCTCCCCGCCTGAGTATCAGTGTTGTTTCTGCTTCTTTCACTTCCAAGACCAGGTCTGTGGTCATCCCTATGGAATTGTGAGCTACCTTTAATCTGTACACTTCAATGCATTTCTTTTCTTTTAAAATTAGCCAGATTGGGTTTCTGCTGTTTACAACTTTGATCTGGAAGCACCCTAATAAAATAAAATTAATTTTGCTGATGAAGCAACCAAGGAACTGAAAGTTATATAACTTGCTTACAGTACAGTCACATAGCTAGAAAGAGAATCAGAACTAGAAGCCAGATCTAGTGCTCCCGTTCCAGAGAGCTCTGTACTCAACACATGTCCCAGTGCAATGAAGATACTCAATAAACATGTTTGTTAGACTATTTTAAAAATATCATTGTTTCCATAGGACCATGATTTTCACTGATGATTGAGAAAAGTGTTTTTACATGATATGGTGCAATTATTCAAACAAAAAATTTGGTAAACTTTGTAACTGTGGTTAAAAAACTAAACAAAAAAAATCTCCTACAGCCTTTATTTTTCAGAAAAGACACATCTTATCTTAGAAAATGAAAGCTAAACTTAAGCAATGTACTGAAAACAATAATTATATAACTGTTAAATAGGGTAGAATCTAATTTCTTGCTTCACGAGGATTTAGAGGTCTCAGAAATACAATGTTTTATGACGATGTGTTTTAATTGAAAAAGTTAACAGAGCACTGACCGGTTTGGCTCAGTGGATAGAGCATTGGCCTGCAGACTGGAGGGTCCTGGGTTCGATTCCAGACAAGGGCATGTACCTGGGTTGAGGGCGCATCCCCAGTGGGGTGTGTGCAGGAGACAGCTGATTGACGTTTTTCTCTCATTAATATTTCTGGCTCTCTATCCCTCTCCTTTCCTCTCTGTAAAAAAATCAATAAAATATATTTTTTAAAAAGTTAACAAGAACTGGGTACTTACTTCATTGGAAAGAAATACCAATGGAATGAATATTTTCCCACTCTGTCCCTAAAAACACACCTTTGTTATGATGTTTTTAGACTATTTATCATGGCTGGATCCATTTCCCTTAACTAAATCTCCCAAGCCTGCCCATCATTTCAGCAGGACACTTGTAATACACACTAGTTGTTGTCTATAATACTACATCTTCCTTTCCTTTTCTTCTTACTTATTGGGTATCAAATGTGCTGCCCCTTCACAAACTGGTGCCAAAATAATCCTAATAGGCCAGGGCAGGGAGCATATGGAAATGCATTTATTGGTACAGTTCCCATCTCTTCGCCTGGCTTAGCATTTCTGAGACCCTTAAATGATCTGAATCTCTCAGCTTTTAAAACCAAGAAGGCTACTCTACATCCAGAACATCTGCCCCAGCTGCATTTTCCATTTTGGCCCTGGACTCCAGGAAGTACTTGAGTTCGCAAAGCTGCCAGGACATATATTCAGAAACTTGGAACTCCAGTTCCCATGGAACAGCTTCCATAGCAGTCTCCTTAGACTTCTAAAATCTCTCAGTATCAGCAAAAAGGAAAACACATAGCCATTAAACAAATTAGTCTGAAATCTGTTTAGAGACCAAGAAGTGGTTGTCACACATCTGGAAAAAGAGTCTAGGGTGGGCTGGGTAGGGAGGGGGAACCTAGGAAAGGGAAAATATTAATTGAGCAGATCAAGAGAAAAGGGGAATAGAAAACTATCAAGCTAACATGGACACAAAGTCATTCGCGGTTATTGCTTTGTTTACAGGAAAGGACAGACTGGCCCCTGCCAGAGGAGACTCAGGCCAAGGTACAAAATGGCTGTGTGTGTGTTTGCCTCATTCCTACCCATTTGCTACTTCACTTTCACACTCACCAAAACCTTTTCCTGTATACCAGCACCTCTGCTTGTGTAACCAGTAGTGTAGACGGAGAAATAACCTTAGCTCTGCACAAGGCCACCTCTTTCCTGGTCTGTTTATTTTGGGTCCCAGAACTTTAACGATTGCTTATCTGTTGGCTCCAACTTCCACAATGTTTACTGGCTAGTCACATTTTGTAGCACAGGTGACACTGATAAGAAGTGTAGAGTAGAGAGTGACCATGTGGATTTTTAGAGTAAGACCCCCTGGGTTTGAATCCAATGTTCATCCCTTATCTGCTTATTTTCTTTATCTGTCTGTGTCTCAGTTTCTTTATCTGAGAAATGGGGATGGTAGTGGTACTATCTCACAGGGTTACTGTGTGCATTGGGTAAGCAAACCTACATCAAGTGGTAGGAATAGCGCCCAGTGCAGCATCAGCACGGTGTAAATATTTGCTCTCATTGTTATCAGGGAATCCCATGCAGTTGCAGCTCCTCCTATCTTCTGAATGGTCATTTGTTATGAATTACAAATGATTTTTCATCTCAATCCCTTCCGCTGCTCCCAGTTCACTTTCCATCATATGCCTTTCAAAATGGCACTGACGGACTTGCCAGGGACAACTTTTTTCCCCCTTAGTCTCATACTCAGTGGGGAGTTGGCTAGAAATGGACTCCATGGAATTATGGAAGATGATGGAAATGTTCTAAAGCTGGATTATGGTGATGGTGGTTACACACTCTGTACATTTATTTGAAATCATTGACTTGTATTCTTACAATGTGTGGTTTTATGGTATATAAATTATACCTCACAAAAGATGGGGGAAAAAAGGATAATGATTGCTTTAAAATTATTATTATAGCCTTTCGGGGAAAAGAGGCAAATAATTATCAAGTCACTATGGATATGGGAAGGAAATAAGTACTACATTGTTCCATTTCTCTTGAGATTTTTTTTTTGGGGGGTGGGGTGGGGGGGAGATGGCTCAATTATTTACTTTAGAAATAGTAACACCATTCCTTGGCTACCAAAGTTCTAAGGCTTAAGAAATCAGGCAGTATTTCTGAAATCCATTCTATTTTCCTCTTTAAAGAGCAGGGTGAGGAGGAAGGGTAATTGAGTGTAAATTTGAGAAATCTTGAACTTGCTATCATTTAGCTGAGTAAAAGTGCCAAGAAAAAAAACTCTAGTAACAAATAAACCAACAAAAACTCATAGACATAGACAGCAGTATGGTGGTCACCAGAGGAAAGGGGGCTGAGGGGAGGTAGTATAAGGATAAAAGGGGTCAAATATATAATGATGGAAGGAGATTTGACTTTGGATTGTAAATACACAATGCAATATACAGATAATGTATTATAGAATTTTACACTTGAAACCTGTATAGTTTTACTAACGTCACCCAAATACATTAGATTAAAAACTTAAAAAATAACTGTAGGTATATCAAAAGCAGTAGAAGTTCTTTTACTTTTTAATGACAAAACAAGATAGAATTGGGTTTTATGTAATCCTCTAACTTCCCTGAATTTCATTCAGTGAACAAAAGGCTTAGTAAAAGAAACTGTTATTACTAGAAGCAAAGTTGATTTTAGCAAAACCTTTACATCTTTGAATAGCAGAATTTACTCTAAGCCATGCGGAGATGATCCATAAACTATGGGGGTGGGAGGAAAGAAGAAAAGGATGATGAAGAGGAAATATAAATTGCATCACCTAACACATGACTAATCAAGCAATAACAAGCTTCCAGTTTCAAACATGCCAAGAGTTTAATTTCAAACACCAGTCTCAAAGAAATATTTCAGCAAATCCCTTTTTGTATTTGGTTTCTATTTACATTTTGGAAAATCCTTGATGCGCTCAAAAGATGGCTAATTCTTTGTACTGAAACGTGCACTAGCAGGGTGTGGGGTGTTAGGTGGTGGTGGTGGGGGGTGGGGTGCTTGTTACCAGGCATGGTAGATTCTGGCAGAAAGTATAAGATTCTATTTGAATTAAGACACTACACATAGTGTATCTGACTGCTTGTGCAGCAGCTACAAAAAAAGACCTCTGCCGATGTCCGTTTGTTTTAGAAATACCCAAAAAGAGGAGATACAGGGTGTGTTTTCAAAAACCAATGAAATCATTCATGTTTTTACTCTCATCTTTGAGATCTTGTCTTATTGAAAAATAAAGTGTCCATCCATTTAACTCCCTATACATTGCCTCACTGGGGTCATCTAATTAAGAAATAGGCTACATGGCATTCTCCAGGGTTGGAAATCGGTGTTTTAAGAGTTGAAAGTTGACCCGAGGTACCTGTGTGTCTCAGAGATTAAAGGAGAGGACAGAGTCGACCCAGCGGTCTGGTCAGGATGAGAGGGGCTACAGAAGAATTTCCACTGGGAGTGAGCCCAGCTGTGCGGGCGGCTGCTTTGACTTCAGTCAGAGCACTGATAAAAACAGATCCCGTCTTCCTGAGAAAAGCATTGGCCTCTTCAGACGTGCAGAAGTGAAGGGACCTAGATACCTATTTACTCGGAGTTAATGTTTACCTGGGTTATGGATTGCCACGTGAGATATAAACCAGCTGGAGACTCAGCTTGTGATGTTTTTTTTCTTCTAGTCACTAAGGCAGAGGTAGAAATCCCCAACCGAGGGGATTTCGTCCATCTTTTCTACCTGGGAAATGTACCTCTCCAACAGAACACCGACCCTGGGTCATTATAACTCAATTACTAATACACCTGTGGCACGTTTGCTTTCTCTCATTGAAAGAGAAGGTACCATTTGAGAAATTAGTTTGTCCCTGGCTTACCCTTGTCTAAGCTGCCCATCTGTGTGTGTCTTCCCTTATTTAGTTCACAAAATGATTGGGCATTTAAAGTTTACTGGATGTTTAGATGCCTTGAGGTACAAGGATGTTAAGCCACATCCAGATGTTGACAGCCAGCATAAAAACGACTGAACGGCAAAATGAAGTGTTTGGGACAGTGTGACTTTATTTCAGTTATTTTGTTGTAAATCTACTCATTGCAAAATTGGTTACAGAGGATTGCAATAAAAGGCATATGTTATAAGACAATTCTCATTAGACTAACAACAGGAACTTAAAGCCATAAATTAAAAAGTGGTGCAAATATTCCAACCAGTAGGGATGACAGAAGTAATATCATCCACTTGACTGTGAATTGAAGCTTCCTGGCAGCTCGAGGATAAAGGAAATATAATAAATTATGCATATTTTTATCCCCCCAAAACTAATATGGCATTTATTTCAATAAATTCTTTTCTACTCTCACATCCTAAAAAGAACCTTAACCTGAACTATGCATATTCATCACGATGTATGAACAAAGTTATATTTATTCCAAATATATGTGTAAAAAAGCTACCAGCTACTGATCCAACTTGCCAGAAATACACTTTTTAATACCCCCACCCCCTTTTTCTTCTTCTTTTTTCGTTTTTTAAAATGTATCTTTATTGTTGAAAGTATTACAGATGTCTCCTTTGTTGGTTTGTTGTTGTTTTTCCCATTGACCCCCTCTAACCTGCATCTACCTCTCCCAAGCCTTCACCACTCTATTGTCTAAAAACAGCAACAAAAATTGTTGGAAAGGCTTTTATCATATTTAATCATAGATAGAAGTCATCATTAGCAAAATAGATTTATCATTAATTCTTGTTTTATAGGATATATAAAAGTAAACCTCATTTGGCTATTTCTGAGATCAGTTGTTGATAAAGGCCAATAATATTATATTAAAGCACAAATAAGTGAATAGAGATCTAAGCTAACAGAGTCCATTCATTTAATTTCTACTTATTTAATTTCATGCAGGGATATCATGAGAGACATTTGAAGAGTGAAATAAGTAGAATGACCTCAAGATTATCTATAATATATATGATTTCTAATATCAGAGTGTTTTGTAACATGCAATTCAAAGATACATATTTGAATTGCTACTAAAAAAGCATTCATAAATTTCAGGTATCATATGAGTAGGGAGAATGGACAGTTTATTTTGATATCTGAGAATCACGACCAATTTTTTTTTGTAAATTTGTGTAGCCATTATATAAAAAATAGTTATGAAGCTTCCTAAAAAAAAAAATGGAAATAGAACTGCATTATGACCCAGCAATCCTACTTCTGGGTATATATCCCAAGGAAATGAAATCACAATATTGAAGAGATATACAATCAACCCGAGTGTCCATTGACAGATGAATGGATAAAAGAAACATGGTATACGTAGGTTCCTGGACTTACAATGGGTTTACATCCCTATAAACCCGTCGTAAATTAAAAATATTATCAGTCAAAACTAACCGTCCAAACAGCATAGGTTAGCCAAGCCTACCTTAAATGTGCTCAGAACACTTGCATTGGCCTATAGTTGCCCAGCATCATGAAAGAATATTATACCACATATTAGCCCAGGAAAGGAATTCAAAATTCAAAATATGATTTCTATTGAATGCATATTGCTTTTGCACCATAATAATGAAAAGGAAAATCATAAGTCAACCAATTGTAAGGCAGGGACCAACTCTGTATATACAATGAAATGTTATTCAACCATTAAAAATGAAGGAAATCTGGCCATTCTAGAGGACTCTATGCTATGTGAAATAAGTCAGGGAAAGAAAATACTGTATTACCTCACTTATATAGAGAATCTAAAAATCCAAACTCATAAAAATAGAGGACAGATTAGTGATAGTCAGGGATGGAGAGTGAGGAGTGAGAGAAATGGATGAAGTTGCTCAAAAGATACAAACTTCCAGTTATAAGATGTTAAAATTCTGGAGATGTAAAGTATAGCCCAGTAACTGTAAGTAACTATACTGTATTGTAAATTTGAAAGTTTCTAGGAGATAGATTTGAAAATGCTCACCACACACAGACACACAAACACATACAATGTAACCATGTGAAGTAATGGATATGATAACTAACTTACTGTGGTAATCATTTTGCAACACATATGTGTATAAAATTATTACATTGTACTTCTTGAACTAACACAAGGTTATATGTCAATTATATCCCAATAAAGCTGGGTGGAGGAGGGGGAAAATTCATATTTTCATCTGCATGGAAAATTCCCTAAAAACACTTTGAGGGGAAACTCAAGAATATGATTTTATTGGTACTAAACTGTTATTTTAGACAACAGTCAGAAGTCCATGAAGCCATATATGGTTCACAATAGCCCAGTACTTTCTGAGCTTTTTTCTAGATACAAGATCCCATCATCTGATTTTGTGTGTCTCAGGAGAGTATCATTTTGTGAAAGGAAAGTACCATATCATTATGCTCAATACTAAAAATATTTATAGACCTTAAAATACACCTATAATCCTTAAATAACTGCAAAACTATTTTGAATTTTCACTAATTTTTATTATTATATGTTGCAATTCCAGAAACTGCAAATAAACAAAGTATCTCATAGAGTAATATCTTCTATCTGTGTAATAATTATCTCATTTGATCTTAGCAGCAGACCTATAAGATGAAATGGTCTTAATAGCTTCATTTTACAGATAAGAAATCAGAGGTTGGTTTGAAAGCTACTTAGTAGTAGAAATCAGACAGTTGGTCTGAATGCTACTTAGTAGTAGGTTGTGGAATAGAATATCACTGTCTTCCATGGGGATAGGCTAGGTAAAGTTGTAGTAAAACACGTTCACATCCCAGTGGCTGGAATAAACAAGGTTTATACTTCTTCTACGTGTGGGTTTACCTGGGCTCTGTCCAAGGTCATCATCATGTTAATGCTGGGACCAAGACAAACAGAGCAGCCACAATCTGGAAGATTGCGGTGTGCAGAGCACTCTGAAGGGTTTCCTGTGGCAGTTGAATGCTAGCCCAGAGGAGAAATGCATCACTTCCACTCTGAAATCATGGGCAGAACTAGGCACAGAGCTCTCAGAAGGGGGTCAGGAAATCTATTCCTACCATGTCCCTGACAGTTAACACACTGGGGTCCCATTCCTTAGTCCTCTGCTGCTCCCAGTACCTCCTGTCATACTGACCTTAATTGTTTTCAAGGGACTTCAAGTAGCATCCAACTAGGGCAATGCACAGGAGCTGTTGCATAAAAGTGGCTGTGAGCATTCTTGAAAGGGAAGTTCTATTGTCATTAAGCGTGTGACACTGGAGTCAGACCACAGCTTTCATGTACAAGTGTGTAGTTCATGCACTGCACCAGAGCTGCAGTCCTGGGTCTGGCGATCTACCTCCTTAACTCTCTAGCTGTGTTAATTTAAACTTGATATTGTAACCTTTCTAAGTCTTCTTTTCCCCTCTGTTAAAGTTAGTGTAGAAATAAACCTTAGTTCAAAGGCTTGCTGGGAGACTAAATGAGATAAGGCATAGCAGGTAATTTTCATAGTGCAGCATATAGCAGGTACTCAATAAACAACATTTTAGTATTATTTAAAATATTATTTATTTATTCATTGTTATCAAATACACAATTAATATTCCAAGGAAAGGCTGTACGAAGTGGAATAATTGGACCAAAGTTAATGAACCTTCTGCGGGCACTTGACTTATATTGGCTTTTGAGAATAGTCATATCAGTGTCCTTTCTTGCCAATATTGGATGAGGTGGCTCATCTTACCAATGTGATTTCAAATAACCCCCCAGTTTTCTCTGGGATATTCCAAATTCTACCTTAGAGTCATTAAAGCCTCTGTTTTCTGAGGATAAATATTTCATTTGAAGGAATAAGATATCAACCTTCATGTGTTTTCCAGTTCATTGGAATAGAGCACTTATCCAATCAGCTAACAGAAAGCCAAACATTGTGAATGAAACATGACCCCTTTGCTTGTGGTAGCATGGAGAACTGTAGACATTTCTAGGCAGAGACAAGATCAGCGATAAGGAAAGGATTAATTGAAAACTTTGGCAACTATTAAAAGCTTGAAAATTTAGATACAACCCAGCAAGGGACACAAAAGAAAGTCTACCTCCTTCAAATATATTCCTCGGGTCTGTTGGGCCCCTAAATGTGGAAAATAATTAACTTGTAAACCTATGCAGGATCTTAGCAACCTGTGGACACAAGATCACAGACGACTAGCTGGCTTGTTCGCTATCAAATACCAGTATATAGGTAACAAAACATGTAAAAAATGGAAGTCTCTTTTACTGCAATGCTGCCTGCTTTCATTTACATTTAACTATATTTGTTGGGCTACCCATTCTAAAGGTTTTTGACACAAACAATCCTAGTTAAAGCAAATTATCATTATAAAAGCAAAGCTTTCAATTAACTCCAGGGACCCAGAGTAAAGTGCCAATATTTTTTCCTAGAGGTAAAAAGAAATCTAAGGGAGTCAGTGCTAGTATGAGAAAGAAAGGTTATTTTCACAGGAATTTGATGAAATATTTTCCACCTTTGCAAGCAGAGCACCTGCTGCATCAGGTGGGCATAGGAGAGGATGGCTGCAGAAGAAATGCATTAATATTTTTGGAAGCTTGTGCTCACATCTGTGCAGTATTCTTTTTTTTTCTCCTCGATTTCCTCTGCTGGGGGAATATTCTGGATGCCCTTTTCCACCATGTTAAAGGCAAAACTTTTATTTGAACCTTGGAGGAAGCAAGCTCAAGAGCAAATATTCCTTCAGGTCACTGTTCTAAGCCTACTCTATTTAAACAGCTGTATATCACATGATAGAAGCATCCAGACTCTTGCCTCGTTAGCAACGAGCCTTCTGAAGAGCAAGTCTTCAAATGTCATAACATTTCATTCTTAATCTGCACCAGCAAAAAAAAAAAAAAAAAAAAAAAAGTTGGGAAGTTATCTGTATTCCAGTTGTTTAAAATGTTTTTCTATTGTGTGAAACAACCATAATCAACTGAGATAAGGGACTGAGCTCCCACACTTTATTCTACAATGTATGGTTTAGTCTAGAAAATTCTATTGGTAATGCACTCTCCCAACACACACACACACACCACAACACACACACACACACACACACAGCACACACAGGCATGCATGCTGACATATTCAAGAATTAAAGTTCTGGAGGGCCTTTCACTGAGTCATGCTTTAAAATTTTATATTTTCCTGGGGAGTAAGTTCTAAAATTAAACCTGCCTCTCTGTTTGGATTCTGAGATATTGTGCACATTTATTAGCCCATCTGCTTCTGTGAATGGCATCCCAAGAGCCCAAGAGCATTAAGGCTGTGCTTTGAGTCATGCACAGAAGGGGAGTGGAGATGTCAGGCCCAGAGAAATTGTAGATCATAGCAAGTCTGTTGATATTCCATGAAAATTAGTTTACGTTGGCCAAGCACTGTTGGGTTTTTAAAATCTGCTCCGGCTGTTTACAAATCTGGGAAGTCCAGAGATGAGGCGCTAACACACTGAAGGCAAAAGACTCAAAAAGAAGAGCCTGCCTAAGGCATCACAAACTCAACTGCACATCTCATTTCCTCTGTAGAGGAAAGCCAATCCAAACGGTAGAGGAAACGGGGTAGGGGGACATGAGGGAGAAGTTCTATAAGCTTTTAACACTCTTCTACATCAAAGGACACATTAAGTATGAAATAATTCTAGCCAAGATCTTCCTAGGATAGCATAATTTCAAGCTGCTGGCAGAGAAACTGACATCAATAGTTAGAAGTTTTACATTGAAAAATCAATATTTAGAAGTTTGATTTCTTCTTGTGGAATTGTCTACAAGACCCAAAGCCCCAAACCTTGGATGTCTTTTCTGTTGTTGTTGTTGTTGTATTTGTTTGTTTTTGTTTGTTTTGAGTGTGTGTGTGTGTGTGTGTGTGTGTGTGTGTGTGTGTATGTGTTTTCTCCTTCTTCTTCTAAGAAGTAGAATATGTGGTTAAAACCAAAGCTTTACTGTTTGGAAACCACCATTTTGGCTTCCAGTAAAGTTAGCAACAGAAAGGAAATAATGGGGAACTTGTTCATAACCCTTCTCCCCACTCACATCATCTATGGGAATTTGCCAAACATAAAACCTGTGGCTACTGAGTAGAGAGTAATAAATATATACTAGAAATGTATCTATAAACCATTTGGAAAGTAAACTTTTTATACCCCCCAAAACTGAGGCTGTGTACGAAATATGGACACACAAGCCCACCCACATGCACGCACACAATTCCTGGTTGTCATATGAAACAGGACTTTCTCTTTTCTTCAAAGTAGATTTTGCCACTTTGTTGAGAAAAACATAGCTTTCAACATATTTCTTGCTGCTTTGACCATAAGGCTATCTGACTCTACTGAAGAACCCTATATGTAAGATTTTCTTTTCTTTTCTATCCCCCAGCAATGTGGAGGACTGTGGTGATTTTTAAAGCAAACACTTGTCTTTGCTATTCAGAAATCACTGTGTTCATGTTTTACTCAATACCTTTTTTCAGGGTAAAATAGCCATAGCAAGTCTTTCACCTAATTTCCAGTCAAGGAATGAGGGTATTTGCCCTAAAAATCTTTGAGTTTCACTTCTCTCCCTATATGAATCCTTTATATTCAACCCAGATGGCAGTGGTTCTCTTTTCTTTAAAAAAATGTATTTTTATTGATTTCAGAGAGAAAGGGAGAGAGAGGTAGTACCATCAATGTTGAAAGAGAATCATTGATCAGCTGCCACCTACAAGCTCCCTACTAGGGATTGAGCCTGCAAGCCAGGCATGTGTCCTGACTGGAAATCAAACCTTGACCTCCTGGTTTATAGGTCAATGGTCAACCACTGAGCCTTACTGACCAGACTGGTTCTGAATTTCTGATGCCTAAAATCCTCTCCTGACACTTGTCGTGCTCCACTTGTACAATTTCTAGCCACATTTTATTTTCTTAAGCACATTGTTATTTTCCCAAAGGCAATGAATATTTTTTTTTTATCTAGCACTCAGTAGATTCTCAATTTAAAAAACAACAACACTTAAAATCACAAATGAATATGCCAAGGCATTAAATTCTCAAGAAGCATTTCCTCATCTTCCATTAACTTTAATTTTAGCTTTAGTTTAGTTTTGATTAGTTGGCTCAGTGAATGTTTTTAAATTGTAGTATTAAAAGTCATCTCAAATACTCCAATGTAATAACAAAGTACAATAATATAATTATAAGTGATTGTCTAGTTCCCCCCAAAAAATGTGTTGGAACAGATATAAAGGTCTTCCTTGTCTGTGGGAACAAAGCCAGGGTTTACAGGATTCTGGTGTGTTTCCCTTGTGTAAAAGCCAGGGCTATGAGAAAATTAGATTTTCTTATATGAGGCAGCAAATTGACCTATACTTTTTACTTCAGGAAAGTGTCTTTGTTGTCAAGAATTTCTCATGACCTGTCACTCAAACCAGGAGAAAAAAAGAAAATAAGAAAGAAAGGCCAAGGAAATGAGAAAGCCCTTATTTAAATAGGCATGGTTCAGTTGAGTTGCCACTGCTCCTTGAGAAATCTATACAGAAAAGTGATGACTGTGGCCTTGTCTTTGTCTAAAGCTCAAAAGCCATGTTGCCTCAGTGTTGATGTTGGAGGTTCAGGATTCATAAGGTACAGCTCAAGACTGTGCTAAGGATCTACTTGTAAACATGGCATTGGAGCAGCCTGGAGTCAGCAGCAAGTTGAAATAGCAGGACTAGAAAGAACAGGAATCAAGGTAAGAGGGGTGAACTTTGAGACCAATTATGCTCAAATAGTACTTGTTGGATTCATCTATTTTGAAGCAACTGACCCATGACTACCAGATACACAGCTTGCCCACCTGCCTTTCTTTCTTCCTTCTTCTTTTCTTCCATACTTGTTGTCACGTGTGCTGGCGCAACCAGGACTATGAAGATAAACAGCTAGTGGACCCTGCCCTAGAGGACTGCTTACTTTACCTAGGCTATATTTCCCAGACATCAGTATATATAGGCATCATTTGGGGATCTTTTTCAAAGTGCAGAGAAAATAGGCCTGGGGCAGGGTTCAAGAATCTGCATTTCTAAAGAGCTCCCAGTCTGCAGGTCCACAGACCACACTCTTAGACACAAGCCTCTAGTGTGGATCTTTTGAGCGTGTGGTTAGCAGTGTCTGAAAATTTCAGAATATGGGTGATAGCCTCAACTCCAATTTTGTACTTCATTCTTAGGTAATCCAAAGGAAAGAAAATGTTAATAGATTATCCCCATTATCAAGGAAATATCACAAAACATTGCCAACTAAGGAAAATGAATTGGTGTTATACTGCTAAGCAAAGAAAAAAATCATTAGTAAAAGGAACACAAGGATTATAAAGTCAGAGTAAAATTTTAGGGATTATTCAATATACAGAAATACCTTGAACTAGTTTTAGGCCTAGTAAATTGCAACGATGAGTAACATTTTCCCAGATGTCTTGACCATTCTTTTGATGCACAACATAAAGTGCAGAGGATCATAGGACAATAATATGTGGTGATAAACTTGTTTGATTTCACTTCCCAGGTGCTGCTGGATCCAATTATCTTGGTGCTAAATACCCTCTAATTGGGTGTGAAACACACATCAGAGTTAATTACACTGTACACCACTATATGGGCTTGAAATAATTAGGAATGTTTTCATTTCTCAACTGGCCTAGAAAAAAAAGTACATGTATTTCAAGTTTCAATCCTTAGAGATTTCTTTGAAACTCATGAGATCATCTAGATATGAATTTATGTAAATTTCTAACCCTAGAATCTTGAGACCATAAGCCTCTTATCATAACCTAGATACTTTGATCTACAAAAGTATAGTGATCTCTGCCTTATGAAGAGTATGTGCCCTTTGAAACTTGAAAAACCAAAATAGCATGGAAAGTTCTGTTATATTAAAATATTTATTATATTATATTATATCAGTTACTTAAAAATACTACGCACTTAAAAGTACTGTCTTAGGTCCAGCCTGTGAGGCTCAGTGGTTGAGCATCAACCTATGAACCAGAAGGTCACAGTTTGTTTTCTGGTCAGGGCACATGCTCAGATTGTAGGCTTGATCCCCAATAGGGGCATGCAGGAGGCAACCAATCAATGATTCTCTCCCATCATTGATGTTTCTATCTGTTTTTCTGATATATATATATATATATATACTTAAAGTACTGTTTTAAGGAGTTTATCTTCACAATAAATATTGAATTATCAAGGCCAACTGCCTTACAAAATATTGGTTATATTTTACATGAACAGTATTGAGAAAGTTGGAAGATTGATACCTAAATGATACCCAAATCTAAAGAGAAAATCTTGGAAGTGCATTGGAGTTGGAATTTAATCAATCACCAGGAGATCTAGCAACTCATCCTCAGAGCAAACATGAAAGGCATGGTCTTTACCAGACCCCTCTGTGTTATTTAACCCAAAACACAAATATATACATATATGTAGGTGTATATCCTATCTAATAAAAGAGTAATATGCAAATTGACCATCACTCTAACACAAAAGGTGGCTGCCCCATATGGCCAAAGATGGCTGCCCCCCTGTGGACACAAGATGGCTACCACAAGATGGCCGGCATGGGAGGGCAGTTGTGGGTGGTCAGGCCAGCAGGGGAGGGCAGTTGGGAGGGACCAGGCCTGCAAGGGAGGGCAGTTGTGGGGGACCCAGGCCTGCAGGGGAGGACCGTTAGGGTGACAAGGTTGGCAGGGGATGGCAGTTAGGGGTTACCAGGCTGGCAAGGGAGGGCAGTTAGGGGTGACTGGGCCAGCAGAGGAAGACAGTTGGGAGCAACCAGGCCTGCAGGGGAGGACTGTTAGGATGACCAGGTTGGCAGGGGAGGGCAGTTAAGGGTTATCAGGCTGGCAAGGGAGGGCAGTTGGGGCAATCGCGCCAGCAGGGGAGCAGTTAGGTTTTAATCAGGCTGACAGGGAGTGGTTAGGTGGTGATCAGGCTGGAAGGCAGAAGCTGTTAGGGGCAATCAGGCAGGTAGGCAGGTGAGCAGTTGGGAGCCAGCAGTCCTGGATTGTGAGAGAGCAGTCGAACATCGCTCAAGGGGTCCCAGATTGGAGAGGGTGCAGGCTGGGCTGAGGGACAACCCCCTCCCTTGTGCACAAATTTCATGCACCGGGCCTCTAGTATATATATATATCTATTTAGCAATTAGCCAATTCAACAATAACATGGTTGTTAATCTTCTCAAAGAGCAAATAGATAAAGAAAGATGATGATGAGCTAGAGTATCAGCAACTTGTTCCCCAAAGCTTCTTGATCCATTGTCCTGGAAGTTTGAGGCCATGTTGACCTTTCCCCTGTTGGATCAGCTCCTGACTTTGGTGTACAGACTCATGATATCTGCAAGGTTTTTTCTGATGCAACTATTTCTCTGTTCTCTTGTGACTCATCCACCCTGTCAGTGGTTTCTTTCATTACATTTCATCTTTCCAGTTTCATAGTGCTGCTGTCTTTCTGTTTTACTGTATCAATAGTTCATGTTCCTTTGAACCAATACTTTCTGCTATTACTCATCCCATGCATGGTGATGCTTAGAAATTAAATGTTAAATTGTGATAAGTCATCCCAAAATATGGTGCACTCTACAGCTCCTATAAAATAAAGATCATAAGCTATCTTAGATTCTTCTGCCTGTTAAATCATTTCAGAGGTCAGGATTTTTGATAAGGATTTCTTTAACTTATCTTCTCTCCCCAGAATAACCTGATTCATCATAAATCTTTGAGTTACACATTTTTCACCCACCAGCATTGGAATCTGATTTTCAGCAATTTTTCCATATCATTCCAATGAAGCATTTCACTAACCTGAGCCAAAAAATCTGAAAGTCACCAGTGCTTACAATTTTTCATTTTTTTTTTATTTGTCTTTTTGCACCTCTGTCATTTTGGGAACAGAAAGTGTTTACAAAAGACATGCCATGTTTGATAAATAGATCCTTGATTCAATAGCAGTAAAACATAAACCATTAGCAAAAATTAATGTAGCTGTCCTTTGCCCAGTTTACAGGTAAAGATTAAAGCATTTAAAATATGGACTTAGTTTTTACTTGTTATTCTTGCAAATTCAGTCCATATCCAAGTGAAATTTGGATTTCTCTTGGCTCCTTTAAGAAAATAAATGAGGACAAAAGGGAAACCTGTTCTGATGCCCTATTTAATCATAAAAGCTAGATAATTACACTATGATGAAAAGAATAAGTACCACTGTTTAAATTGATTTGAACCTTGTTAATTTACCAAAACTGGAATACAGTTCACAATTACAAGTAAAGTCACTTTTTCATGGTAAAATGTATTTATTTTCATTTCATTTTATACTATATGTAAAACTTGAAATTTCTAAACTCCAGTTAAATCATGTAGCATTGAATGTGCTTAGAAAAGTCAACGTAAGTATTTAATGACTTGCAATTCATTTTTCTATTAATGCTATCAGAATGCATAACCTTTAATTCATTCAACAAGCATTATATGGACATCTCTAATACACCAATATTATTGACACAAAGGAAACTCAAGACCTGAGCCATGAGAACTTTTCTACTGGATGAAACAAAATGCATTGAATAATCACATTAACATATTATGGCACATTATGAAAAAACAGAGGACTACCAGATTTAGTTTAGAGACTGGAGGATTCTTCCTTAATTAATGGGCATTTGAATGAGAACGGAAAAGAACAATTTAACCAAGTTAAAGGGAAGACTTGCTTTGCAGGCAGGAGGCATGTGTCTAAATCCCATGGTAGAAAGAAGTATGTCACATTGAGCAACACTAAGAAAGGCAGAGTGGTTGGAGCAAAGAAGGTGAGGGAAGCTGTGTTCTCATTGCGTTGATTCTGTTTTGCCCACCCTCAGTTCTATCTGCCCCACTCCTACCCGACTCCCCTACGAGGCTGCTGTTTCTGAAAAGACAGGTACCAGATTTACTGTTGGTGTAAGGTTTGCACTGATTATTTAGCAGCTGGACCTATGGTTCAGATTCAGACATGAACACTGCTGTTCATCCATGCAGGTGCCCTGTCCCCACCCAGACTCAATTTCTCAGTGTCTGCAGGGACCTTAATATACCCAAAATAGAGTTGTCAGCACAGAAATTCATCATGGGGCCTGTTTTGGAAAGATAATTCTGAATGAAAATCTGAGGGTCAAAATCTGATTATCCCCAAGTCTGTGCTAAAGCAGATTATGCTGTAGCTGGCCTTTGATGTGTTCTCATAATCTAATAATAACTTAAAAATGAGACAAGCATCTGTCTAGAAGAAATTTTAAAGGGTCTTATTTAAAATGCTTTGCACAGTGGCTGCACCAGTCTGCATTCCCACCAACAATACTTGAGGGTTCCCTTTTCCCCATATCCTTCCCAGCACTTGTCTTTTGTTGATTTCTTGATGATAGTCATTCTGACAGATGTGAGGTGATATCTCACTGTGGTTTTTAATTTGTGTCTTTCTGATTATTAGTGATGTTGAACATTTTTTCATAGTCTATTGGCCATCTGCATGCCCTCTTTTTAACTTGGGTTGTCAATATGGAATTTCCTCAAAAAATTAAAAATAGAACTGCCTTTTGACCCAGCAATCCTACTTCTGGGAATACATCTGAAGAAACTTGAAACACTAATTTGAAAGAATATATGTACCCCTATGTTCATTGCAGCATAATAGCCAAGATGGGAAACAGTCCAGGTACCCATCATTAAATGAGTGGATAAAAAAGCTGTGGTACATTTACACAATGGAATACTACTTATCCATAAAAACATAAATAAAATCTTACCTTTTACTACAGCACAGATAGACTTGGAGAGCATTGTACTAAGTGAAATAAGCCAGTCAGAGAAAGACAAGTACCATTTGATCTCACTTATTTGTGAAATATAATCCTATATAATAAAATCCTAATATGCAAATCGACCAAAGGGCAGAACCATGGGTTGCTATGAAGAGCACTGACCACCAGGAGGCAGATGCTCAATGCAGGAGCTGCCCCATGGTGGTCAGTGTGCTCCCACAGTGGGTAGTGCTGCTTAACCAGAAGCCAGGCTCACGACTGGAGAGCACAGTGGCGGTGGCAGCAAGTGGGCCTAAGCCTGCAGGCAGACATCCCCGAGGGGTCCTGGACTGCAAGAGGGCACAGGCCGGGCTGAAGGACCATCCCCCGCTCCAGTGCACGAATGTCATGATGGGGCCTCTAGTGAACAAAATAAACTGAACAACAAAATAAAAGCAGAGGCATGGATACATAGAACAGATGAGGGTTGCCAGACTGGATGAAGGAAGGTGAAGAGATTAAGCAAAAAAATTATATCTATAGATAGATAGATAGATAGATAGATAGATAGATAGATATAGATATAGACAATAGTGTGGTGATAGCCAGAGGGAAAGGGGGGAGGGGAGGTGTAAAGGGGGGCAAAGGGGAGACGGAAAGTGACTTTGCTTGGGGCAATGGGCACATGATGCAGTGTGCACATGGTGTTTTAATGAGTTGTATACTTGAAACCTGTATGGTTTTATAAATCAACTAGAGGCCCGGTGCACGAAATTCGTGCACGGAAGGGGGGCATGTCCCTCAGCCCAGCACACTCTCCAATCTGGGACCCCTCCAGGGATGTCTGACTGCCCGTTTAGGCCCGATCCCGGATCAGGCCTAAACGGGCAGTCGGACATCCCTCTCACAATCCAGGACTGCTGGCTCCCAACTGATCACCTGCCTGCCTTCCTGATTGCCCCTAACTGCTTCTGCCTGCCAGCCTGATCACCCCCTAACCACTCCGCTGCCAGTCTGATTGATGCCAAACTGCTCCCCAACCAGCCTGTTTGCCCCCAACTTCCCTCCTCTGCTGGCCTGGTCACCCCTAACTGCCCTCCCCTGCAGGGTTGATCACCTCCAACTGCCCTCCCTTGCAGGCCTGGTGCCTCCCAACTGCCCTCCCCTGCTGGCCGTCTTGTGGTGGCCATCTTGTGTCCACATGGGGGCAGGATCTTTGACCACATGGGGGCAGCTATATTGTGTGTTGCAGTGATGGTCAATCTGCATAGTACTCTTTTATTAGATAGGATAGAGGCCTGGTGCATGGGTGGGGGCTGACTGGTTTGCCCTGAAGGGTGGGGGTTCCCTTGGGGCATGGGGAGGCCTGAGCAAGGGGCCTGTGGTAGTTTGCAGGCCGGCCACGCCCCCTGGCAACCCAAGAGGAGGCCCTGGTATCTGGAATTTATTTACCTTCTACAATTGAAACTTTGTAGCCTGGAGCAAAGCCAAGCCTGCTGATTGCTCTGAGGCCAGCAGTGATTTCTGTTGGAGTTAATTCACCTTCTATAATTGGAACTTTGTAGCCTTGAGTGGAAGCTTAGGCCAGCAACAGGATGGCTTCTTTTGTTACTGCGGAAACCCAAGCCTCCCTCCCCCTCTCAGTGGCTGTAGCCATCTTGATTGGGTTTATTTGCATATTTGCTCCTGATTGGCTGGTGGGCGTGGCTTAGGCATATCGAAGGTGCGGTCAATTTGCATATTTGTTATTAGGTAGGATGTCACCCCAATAAATTCAACAAAAGTGGTTTGCAATGGCAAATTATCAGAGTGGGGATTTAAAGTGTTTTTTGCCATTTCACTGTGAGGTTTAGAAGGCACATCCCTTTACATTTTGGCAGAAACCTACATGTCATCATCCTGGTAAGTGTGTAATTATAGCATGTAGATCTGGTAGAGAGTGCCCCACATGAGAGGTAGAATAATAGGCCCTTTTCAAAATAAACTCAGCATAATAGAGTTTAGATAAAAATGATAAACTCTAGATTATGAACCCCTTACAGGTCTAGATTATATCCCATTAGCATAATAAATGTCACAGTTTAGGGAAAAGTAAATTCCCTAAATACAATGAATAACTAGATATCCCTGAGTGTTCTCAAAACCCTAAAAATTTAATCTGTAGTGCATAAATGATAGACTTTGGATGATAATGATGTGGCAATGTTGTTTCATCAATTGTAACAAATACACCACTCTGGTACGAGATGTGGACAATGGGAAAGGCTAGGCATATGTACCTTTCACTCAATTTTGCTGTGAACCTAAAACTGCACTAAAAAATAAAGTCTAAGCGGACAGCTCTGGGGAGAGGTATGGGGGGGGGGGGTGGAGGGACTGAGCAAAAATGGGGTGAAAAAGAAAAAGAACTCATGGAAATAGACAACAGTGTGGTGATTGCAGTGAGGAAGGGGAGGTGAAGGTGGAAGAGGGTATATGGGGGGTCAACTGTGATGAAAAAATAAAGAAAAATTTTTAAAATAAAGTCTATTAATAACACTCCTAAAAATCAGTTTGGTAAAATAATCTTGTTATGGAAACCATGTCTTATTATTAGTTTAGGTTTAGAAAATCAGCAGTATAAGGCAGTTCATCTACCTCTAGCTCAAAGTATCTCCTAAATAGGTGCCTTTTAGACAGTGCTTCCTATGTTCTAAGCATTCTACAAGGTGCCTCTATATGCATTTTCATTGATTTTACATAAGAACAACATGACATAGGTCCTACTTTTATTCTCAGATTATCAATGGTGAAAAAATGAGGTTCAGAGAAGTTGATTAAATTCCCCATAGCCACACAGATAGCTCCTGTTGGGGGGATAAAAATGATTCCTGCATACATCTGGGTGGTTAACTCTTAGGCTGGCTTTTTGATAAATGAAAAGGTTGGAAGAAAGATCCTTTTCCTATCCAAATATGCTTTGTGCTCAAGCAGAGTGTGAATATAGCGTCTGAAACTGAATTTGAAGATAACCAGAAATGTTAATGTGAGATGGGATCATTAGATCATGAAGTAAGCTTAAATTGGGTGAGGAAAGATGCACATAAATGTATTTCTCAATTTTCTTGCTGCTGCTGAAGACCTACACACACACACACACACACACACACACACACAAACACACACACACACACACACCCCTCTTCATTCTCAAGTGGGTGAAAGTAGAATAGTCTAGGCCCAGGAAGACAGGTGAACAAAGGTACAGAGGTGTGAGCATACATATTCAGGGCACAGCAAATTGTTGTTCAAGAAAAATCTTCAACTGCCATCTTGAAAGCTTCCAATTCTGAGTTTTTAGTATGATTAAAATTAGTACCCCCCCTCACAATTTTCTGACTTTTGTGTGACTTTTGTGTGCTGCATAAGGAGGAAGAAAGGTTTTGTCAGTATCCTCTAGGAATTTCCAATGGAAGAAAGGAAAGAAATATCAAATCAGGTCAACCTGAAGCAAGAAAAACAAATGTTTGGATGTCTACATCAGTTTACAGACTAACAAAATGTGGCATTTACAGAAAAAAACTTGGGGGAAAAATTAGCCCGCAACAATCCAAATGATCTTCCCCACTTCCTAGGGCATCTGGGCCAAGTTCCGTATTTGATCCAAAGAAGTCTAATTTTGTAATTTCTGCTCTTAGGAGAACAGACTAAGAAGTAGGTGGGTTGGGGGAGGAGGAGGGAGGAGAAAACAAGCAAAGAAATTCATCTTCTTTTCAACAGCCAGGGGTAAAAATTATTTAATCCCATCTGGGAGCTGTAGTCATTTTTTTCAAAATCAATATTAAAGACACCATTGTCTTATGTTTACCTTCCAGGTGTCTACTTTCTCAAGGTAACAAAAAGGTTCACAAGGATTCTTATCTTAAACTGATTAACAGATGCAAACAGAGCCAGGCCTATCTGGGCTACCACAAGGCCAGCTTGACTAATTGCCCTGCTAGATCACTCCCCTGCTGCCTGGTGTTGTTATTGCGCCCAGCATAGCTGAGATAGCACATGTTTAACCCCTGACCTTCCAGCTGCCTGGACCACGTTGCTCTGAAGCGAACCGTTCTCCATCATCACTTCCTCCCCATGGCAGCCCGGGAAGGAGATCTGTTTCTAAGCAAATAGCAAAGGCTCTGACCCCGTCATGAGTCACCAGTCTGTCTACCCACTTCCAAGATCCCCCCTTTATATATTTATTCAGCTTGTCAGAGTTCCTGACAAAGAGGAGAATGATATTGGAGGTAAATAGGATTCATGCTAACTCTGGGAACAATAATTTCATAAATCTGAGACATCTGAAATGGCTCCTGGAGGCTTCTGATGACCAAGTGCCTTGTGTTCTACCCACTTTAAAAGTTACTTTTTCTCTTTAATTAAAATTAAAATTTTATTTTTCTATTACAGTTGGCATTCAATATTGTTTTATATTAGTTTAAGGTGTACAGCATACGGGTTAGACCAGTGGTCGGCAAACTCATTAGTCAACAGAGCCAAATATCAACAGTACAACGATTGAAATTTCTTTTGAGAGCCAAATTTTTTAAACTTAAACTTTTTCTAACGCCACTTCTTCAAAACAGACTCACCCAGGCCGTGGTATTTTGTGGAAGAGCCACACTCAAGGGGCCAAAGAGCCACATGTGGCTCGCTAGCCGCAGTTTGCTGACCACTGGGTTAGACAATTGTATAATTTACAGTGTGACACCCCCCCCCTGAGAATTTCAGTACCCACTGGCACCATACATGGTACTGGGTACTCCTGCTTTAACAGAAATGCTAAAAGAGCAAAAGCCACAGAAAGAACAAAAGAAAAATATTCCATCGCCATTCTTTATAACATAGGAAAATACCTGATTATTCTGTGCCTCAGGGCACTGATTTAAGTTGCTGGAGAACAGGCTAAACACTATTACTAACAGCAGAAGTGAGAGGAAATGTATTTAATTTAAGATGGGTCATCTTTCTTCAATTGCATGCGCTGCACATCTTACTCAGAGGACTTATACTGATCAAGTTTGAACAGATACTGCCAACACATGGTAACTCAGCTGCTGACGGTACTGGCTGAGAATTTCTGTGCAAAAATTTCACATTGCGCAACATTATGAGAACATTAAATGGGAATAACACAATGGTAAATGGTGGTTTTTATGATTGTTTGTGTTAATTAACGAAATTGTGTTGTTTTTACAAACAGCCTGGAAATATAGAAAGAAAAGGAAAACAATCATTATGAAGTATATTTGCATTTCTGTTCGTTTTCTTTCAATACCTCAAACTCAAAAAGTCATAAAATATAATAGGCTATAGCACTGGGGAAAAGATCTATTTTGGTACACATTGCATTTCAGTTTTCACTAAACCACTTAACATTAAATCAAAGCATTATGGCTTAATTATAAAATTGCTTTTATCTTTCCAACACTCTGTTTAGTCAGATCCTTATACCTTTAATACCTTTCAACTCCCCCCCCCCCCTTGCCCCACGCATATTTGTTTGGTGAAATTAATTCCTGAATACTAATGTTACCAAACATTGTCGTCCTTCCCTCATAATAAATTTCTGGTATTGTCCTCTGCCCATTAAGAAAGCAAGATTGTGTCCTAACCCATTTGGCTCAGTGGATAGAGCGTCAGCCTGTGGACTAGAGGGTCCCAGGTTCGATTCCAGTCAAGGGCATGTCCCTTGGTTGCGGGCACATCCCCAGTAGGGGGTGTGCAGGAGGCAGCTGATCAATGTTTCTCTCTCACTGATGTTTCTAACCCTCTATCCCTCTCCCTTCCTCTCTGTTAAAAAAACAATAAAATATATTTGTTTTAAAAAAGCAAGATTGCAATGCTGATGTATGGAATGGATTGACAAGGCATTGGAAATGCCTGAGGACAGAAAAAGATAAATCATCCAAGTTATGTGTATCTTTGGGTTTGCTTTGAAGGCGAGAACATGATACAGAAGGGGCCTCATTGATGATCTGGGTTGAGCCTCATTTAGCTAAATAAGCTTCTAGTTTATTTTTCTGAGTCTCTGTTTTCTCTTAAATGGGGTTAATGAAGCCTTTCTAACCAACTTCTTCTGCAGTTTAAATGATGTAAGGTGCCCAGCACAGTCCTGGAACTGAAGGATAGCAAATAACTGATCCATAGCGCCTCTCTGTCCTTCCTTATAAAACTGACCAGATATTCCACTTTACTCCAATTTACCTTCAAGTTCCTTTAAGAAAAATGTAAGTGAACTTAACAAGTTTTGGAAAGTTTTATTCATAAGGAAATGGCTTATCTTCTGAAAAGAAAGAAAACTAATGTTAAACATTAACAAGTATCGTTCCATTGAAAGATATAAAGAAACTTACGCAAATTTCTAGAAGCAATAACAAAAATGGAATCGCTTTTGTTTATTAAAAAATTTGGGAAAACCGCCATCCACAGGATTGTGTGGGGATGAAGCTCAGAGGACAAGGATGTTGTGGGACAGGAACTTACAACTCGGGCTCTGATGAGGGACAATTTTGCTCTGATGAGGGACAATTTTGGGTTTCTCCATTCAGCAGCCAGCCTACCAGGATCAATTTATGGGAGTTTAAGACTTGGTTCCCTCATCTGGAAAATGGGATAAGAATATGTGTCCCATAAATTATTTGCTAGGATTAAATGAGATGATGCAAATAAAGTACTTAGCCTTGCAGAGAAGACAGACATAAGAATGCTATTTTGATACCTGTAATCTTACCTTATAATAGACAAATATGCAAATTGACCGCACCTTCGCTACGCCCAAGCCACGCCCACCAGCAAAGCCACGCCCACCAACCACGCCCACCAGGAAACGGTTGCAGGAACGTTGGGGTGTGGGGAGCCTGCAGGGAGCAGGGAGCCTGCATGGATCGCAGGCAACAACCAGGGGGTCGGCTCCTACGATCCGTAGCAGGGATGCTGGGTGTGGCCAAGCCCAAGGCCACCACCCGGGGCCAAGCCCCGACCCTGAAAGAAGGCAGAAGGCGGTGGCCACAGCCAAGGCCTGGGTCCCAGGTGCCGGCAGAAAACTGGTTCAGGCAGCCAGGTGAATGAAGGTCTATTGCACGAATCTTCGTGCAAACGGGCTACTAGTATCAATAATAATTAACAATGTGAAATGGTGCAGAAACAATTGAAAATACTACCTTGGTTTTTTTTAGAGTGTTAGGATTCTCACTCTCACACATTTCACTCTCTTCATAGTCATCTCTTAAATACTAATTCATGATGATAAAAATGTCTTTGCCAACTTCTCCCTTTGAGTTTCTTATCTAATTCTCCAACTAGTGGCACCCATTCAAGTTAATGTCAGTATAGTATCCCATGTCAGGATGAGATCCAGAATGCTGGATTAACAAGAAAATACTCCTTTCATGTTTTTATGATTTATGTGCGCAAAGCCTAAATTTAATCACTTCTCTGAACATTTGGATCCAATAATACAGAGCATTGGGAAAATAATTTACCAGTTTTTTAATGAATCCAAATAAAGTTCAACAAATATGGGAAAAACTAGACCAAGAACTTTTATACACTTGGTGTGTGTCTATCTATTATCTATCTATCTATCTATCTATCTATCTATCTATCTATCTATCTATTATCTATCTATCATCTATCTATCTATCTATCTATCTATCATCTATCATCTATCTATCTGATCTGGTAGAGCATCCTACTTATTAAAATAGTAATATGCAAATTGACCGCACCTTTGTTATGCCCAAGCCATGCCCACCAGCCAAAGACACGCCCAACAGCCAATCAGGATGAGTATGCAAATTATCCAACAAAGATGGCGGTTAATTTGCATACACAGAGGGAGGGAGGAGTGAAGACTGAAGACAACTTAGAAGGAAGAGGGAGGAAAAGCGGAAAGCAAGGTGGCTGCCAGAGGGAAAGCCCAGGTGGGGCGGAGTGGGGCGGAGCGGGGCAGGCAGCAGCGGCGCCCGGGTGCAGGCATGGCGACTGCAATGGCAGCACACCTGGCCGCAGCGGCCGCTTGCAGGATTCTTCCTGCAAATGGGCTACTAGTTTTAAAATAATAGGGTAATAGTAAAAAATTTGTTGTTTGAAGTATCCGGTTTTCCTTTCAATATAAGAAAATAATTTAGCTCTGTGAAGCATTTCACTAAATGATACCTACTACCTTGCCAATGTAGTTAGTACCAAAATACATTGTGGAAAAACGACTGTTTAATGCACTAACAACCAATAGATACCACATTGCCCAAGGACAACTGTAGTATTGGTTTCAAGGATTTAACATCCAGTAATAATATTTTTAAACCACTGCTCTCTACTAAATAAAGGTAAGTAATTGGATTTTCTTCTGTATATAAAAAAATGGGTGTCATATAAATGCTATAAATCTGAAAGCAGAAAAGTAAGAAAGAAATAATAATTTATATCCCACAATGAAGTGTTTCACAATTTTTGTTTAACAAAAACATATTTTACCCTGCTTACACCTTGATCTATAGGACCCCACTGATTACAACACTATAAATTGTGTGAAGAGCTCTGCAGAAAATCATAAAAGGGCAGTCAGGGGGCCTTATATCATGCAGTCACTTGGTCCCTAAGACTCAACCAGGACTTTGATATTTAGTTTAAACACAACCATATATTTTTATTAATAACAAATAGAGCCACTTGTTTCAATTTCATAAGCCCAGTGCACCAAACCTGGGGAGATTTCTATTACCCATGACCTGCATATTAATCCTTTGATTAAGAAAAAAAGGTTTCCATTTTTCAAATGTTGACTTAATGCTGCAACAATGAGAAAGAACTTTCCCAGCCATTCTGGCACATCGAACTGGGAAATAAGAGTGACCATTCTTTGTTCATGGGAAGAGCTATTAAAAATGCTTTGCTACAGGAAATACTTTTTTAACTCCCCAGATATCAGAGGATATCTTCAGGAAACTCAGCAGATTAATTACATGAGCCAGAGCTCAACTTTATTTAGAAGTAAAACATAAGCTTTCACACTCATGCAAAAATATGAAATCCCTCTTTCAGTATTTCATGATGCTGATATGCCTGTTTGAGTATTTTTCTGTTGGTGTAGAAACTGATAGCAAAAATTTTTTTCTTTAAAAAAAAGTCTTTATTTTTATTGTAGTGAGCCAAAGGAGAGATAAGAGGAGAATGCTGCTTAAATTTGCCTGGATTTTTACCAGGAAACAAGATTAAAACAGCAATATATTTTCTAAATTCACAAAGAGATAGAAGGAAGGCAGGGGAGGGTGGGCGGGTGGGAAGAGATCAACCACAGAACTTGTGTGCATAGATGCATAACCCATAGACACACACAGACAATAGGGTGGTGAAGGCCGGGGGGTGGGGGGGATACAGAGGGGAGCTAGGAGAGGTCAGTGGGGGAAAAGGGGACATATGAAATACTTGCAACAAAAATATTTTTTAAAATAAGTAAATAAATAATGAATAAATACATGCACAAAGTGATAGACCTCAGCATAGAAGTTTTTTTCAATTTCAATTTGTGTTGACTCAGTGGCTTTGTACAAATTGTTTTCCAACAGGTCCCAGAATCAGAAAGCCATGTTCACAGAAACAGGTGCCTCTTCATTCTTTGTTGGGTAGAGAATATTCTTCTTTTTGGTAGAATTTCTACGAAAGCCCAGAATGCTGCCTGCCTTTTCTAAAAGATTTTCTATGACACACATTTCCTTACACGTCCCATGGAAAAGTTACAATTCACATGCATTTTGCCAATATTCAAGACCATTCTCTTTGACTAGGACTTAGAATGATCACAAAACAAAAGTACATATTTCACAATGACTGCTCTAAGCCCAGGGCTAACCATCAGAGAGAGTGTGACGGGGTCCAGGGGAAGGCAATGGAAATGGAAGATCTTAATTCTGCTTGTAAGAAACATATTTTCTAACTGAGAAACTAGAAGTGATGAAAAGTAAATAAAAACCCATCTCTGAAGCCACATTCCAAGTGCAGATTGAGGCTTTGGTGCAAACAAGGGGGATGCAAAGTAGAGAGAGAGCTGAGTTTACAAGATAGGGAAGTCTGTGGGAAGAAGTTAGAGACAAGCCTAAAAGAAAGAGTGGGAAATGAGTTAAAGAGCGAGGAAGGGCTGGATGGGAGGCAGAGCTATTTGGGCAGTGGGTGGAGGAGATGCTGAGAGCACTGAGGCCAGGACTTTTCTGTCTACCCTGCCATATCCTTATATTTTCCCTCCCATATCCCTGTTCCTAGAAGCATTCAGAAACTACCTGGAAAAAAATGGTGTGATGTAGATTTGTGTTACACATGTACATTCTTCAGACCCTGACCTTGAATACAAAAGTCAAAAATACATATTTCAAAATTGCTCTTGGTCTTCCTCCTAGGTGAAGAAGGCTCCCAAGATAATAATTGATCCGAACCTTGGTTTCCTCATCTGTAAAATGGAAATACTGATAATAGAATTGTGAGGATGCATATATTTAACGCATACAAAGAATTTAGTGGAGTGCCCGGCACCTAAAAAAGCACTCAGTACGTGCCTGTTGTTAGTATTATAATTATGGAGTTTATGCCCAAGAATAGAGATACCGTGAACAGCCTAATGATGACTTTTAGAATTTGGCCTTCAACATTCTGCACCATGAATGATGTGAATGCAAAAGGGGGATAAAGCTCTTACTAACAAAAAGAGGATGTATTAACTTAGCAAAGTTTGTGTAATTTTGCGTGTGATATCTGGGGGATGAAATTCCATATTTTGTTCCCTATCCACATTCTCCTTGAGGTATAATGACAACGGTAAAGTTATAACAGGT
Source organism: Eptesicus fuscus (assembly GCF_027574615.1). NCBI lineage: Eukaryota > Metazoa > Chordata > Mammalia > Chiroptera > Vespertilionidae > Eptesicus > Eptesicus fuscus. Next base: position 13,723,525 of record NC_072477.1, on the reverse strand, counting down.
CCTATGTTGGGTCCGTGATGGGTGACTCTATTCTGTGACAATTTCAGCATCTATGAGAGAGTGGGGGAGCCTGAAACCTCAACTCAAAAGCTCATTCAAAGAACAAACAGATACAGGGGATAACCATGAAATAGTTAACCAGCTGAGGGAGTTTGCTTTCTAATGAAGGGCAAAAGTGATACAAAAAATGTTAATCCTGGTGCATGAGAATGCACCTTACCACTCCTTAGGTTAGCCTTTGTTTTATTTTAAATAAAAACCTTAATCTTTTACATTGTCTGATGCATTTCGAAGAGAATTCACCTAACATTTTGAGATCCAATGGCAGTGTTTTAAATGCACTAGACATGAGAATAATAAAAGCATGTTTCTAAGTGTTTCAGTCTCCTAGGGTCTGGGACTGTGTATGTATTGCTCAAACCTTTACCACCTTGTCTCCTACAAGCACCAGCCCAAGTAGAGAAACTTGAAAGGTAGCATTTCAAATAAAATGCCCTCCGTATGTTTACCTCCCTGGGTAATTTGTAACAAATCTGGAAGAGCTATTTTCTGCCAAATGAAACATTGCAAAATATGATTTTTAAAAGAACAGATTCTAGTAAAAATACTAAAGACATTCTATTAGCTGAAAGAAATGACCTGTAGCCCTTTGAGCTCCATAATTCCTGAAAGGACAGGTACTTTGTCCCTGAGAAAGCTGGCTGGAGTAGAGAAAGGGGCAACCTACTGAGAAAGCCGAGAAGGAGGAACTTTTCAAAGCACTCAGCTAAAGTTCTAGCTGCAAGATTGCCTTTTAGCCTGGCCAGGTTGTTTAGACAGCACATTCTCCTAAAGGAAAAAACCCCACACACAACAAATTTGGACCAGGAGGGGTTCCTGCTCCCCATTATCTGTAGCTGCTTTTAAGTAGAAAGAGTAAGAATGTATCAGGTGGTTTTCTTTTCTTCCTTTCTTTCTTTCTTTCTTTCTTTTTTTTTTTTTTTTTTTTTTTTTTAGCCAAGCATGTTTATTATTCAAAAACCCATGTACATGAGAGGAAAGAGAACTCGGGGAAGCAAGGTTAGGCTCTGACAGTAGCCTGAACTACAAAGGAGAATTTTTAATGACACCTTTAGAGTCAAATCTGTGTTTTACTGGCTAATGAAAGTAATCACAAATGCTATTGAGTAGTTTCACTTGAGTCAGCAGAGACGAAAATGGCCATTCTCTAAATCCTGCTGCTGTTTCAATTTGGAGGGCAGGAAGTCAGTTATGTTGCGAGTGGACAAAATAGAGAGAGCGTTTCCTAAGCACAGGTCCACAGTCTGCTTGTGATCCATGGGTAAATGAGAAAGATAAAAACAGTGTTCAGAAAGCCAACTGTACATAATTTAATAAACCATCATGTATTTCCTACTTTTTTTGATATAAAAATGTCTCATCTTTAGGAAATGTTGGTGAAGGTAAATGAGAGCTGTTTTCTCTCCTAATGTCCTTAAGAATACACTTTGCATTTTAATCTCTAAATCTATCTTTTATTGTATTTAAACATTTCAAATGCCAGGAACCTTCCAGTATATAATCGAGGCATTTGACTTATCATCATTTAGAATGGCTTATTTTCCCATTAAATGTGTTTTCTTTTACCTGCATTTGGGTTTGGGATGAAATTGTAGCAACTGTATTTAGATAATATTGTCCATCCACCATGTGTTTTGGGAGGCAGAAATCATTATTTGTGCATGTACAAGCCTAGAATCATGCTGGGACATTTTGACCTTCTGTAGCTTTGAAAATTTGAGATGCTTCCTATGACCACTGAACCCAAGGGTAATTTTCTTCTGAGATCTCCTTTCCTCCAAGGAAGATTTGGCAGGTGCTCTTTCCTGAAGAGATTCTCAGAACTGTTATTTTTCCAGCTTTAAAAAAAATAGCACAGGCAGAGCCTCGCTTTAACAAAGGACTAAAGAGTGCCTTCAGGGAACTCATGCTCAGTCAATAGATGCATCATCAGCCTGACACCCAGAAGTGTGGGGAGAGCTGGTAAGAGGGTTGTAGATTGGAAATAAAATGTCACGGGCTGACAGGTTTAAAATCTGATTGTCTGGTATCCCTGTCATAATTCATAATAACGTGAAAATGACCAAAGCCTGGGGGAAAAAATAATGTCTAATTATTGTGAGTATAAGCAAATGCAGGGGGTGGAATGCTAGAAGCTGACAGATTCAAAACATCATACTCCTTTTCAGTGGACCAAATAGTACAATGAGAAAATGTGACTAGTACTTATCCTGGGTGTGTGGCTTCTTGCCCCTTCCTGCTAGCTTGTGGACTTTTCCGTCAGGATTGTGGGTAGATAAGACAGCACAAACGAGATAGATGAAATTTAGAACTTGATGGTTTCAAGTCCCAAGCGGGGCCCGGAGGAGAGTCTGACAATTGGGTTAGCGCTATGCAGCATCTGGTAGGAGTTAGGGTACTGTCACCCATTTATCACTATTCCCATCTCCAATGATGGAGAACACCCTGGGTTCAGTGTGTCAGAGTCCTTGGAACTGCATAAATCTTTTGGCACCCACAGATAAGTGAGGATGTTTCCCTAGCTGTCTTACAACTGTGGACAGTTCCCAGAGACATAAAGGTAATATAAATAATGTGCCTTATGGCCAGCATAGTAGGAATTTTGCATCAAAGGGCATATGTAAGTCTCTCTGCTACTCATCTAAAACACTATGTTGAACATACATCAGCTCCTGTGGTCTGAGAAATGGCAGGGCCTCCACTCACTTTTATCCCATGCATTATGTTTTGATTTTCCTCCTGCTAAAGTGGAAACCAATGGTTTTGAGTTATTGCATAATGGTCCCTAGTATGATTCTGTAAAAGAAAATCATCCACATTCTAGGGATAAAGCCATTTGTGAATTTAATCGTTTGACTGATGTCTAATACTGTTCATTCAAATGTTTGACCTGGAAATTAGGGTGTGGGGGGAGGGGGATTTCTCATCTGTCCGACACAAGGAGTTTCTAGTTGGCATTGACTTTGACTTTGGCAGTTGTGATATTTGGGGAGGGAATTCTAGATTTCTTCTTCACTCATCAGGGATGCCACACCTCTGTGCCTATGCTGCTGTTTTAACCACAGGATAAAGATTTGAGCATAGAATCATGGGAAGGCATTAGACTAGGATGAAATATTTTGATGTTTCAGCCCAGTTCCAGACTTTCTGATTTGTGCAATGACCAGAGGTTGTTTAATATCTATAGACCTAAGACTCTCACAATAGGGCACTGCAGTAAATATCCTCAAGTACCTTGCAGCACTGAATTCTTATAATGCCATAAAATCTCAGTCCTTTCACAATTATTCAACCTTTCTCTCTTGAAAGAGGGACAATATGGTCACTAAAGACACTTTCATGTATGAGATTCCATCCCCTCTGACATCTAATTCAATTAACTTATAATGAGCCTTATATATGGAATTTACTTTCACTTATCCTGTATAATAAAAGCCTAATATGGTGTCTGTTCAACCAATCAAAGCGTAATATGCTAATGATATGCTAAGGTCGCTCAACCACTAGCTATGATGTGCACTGACCACCAGGGGGAAGATGCTCCGACCGGTTGGTGAGCTTGCTGCTGGGGTCTGGCCAATCAGGACTGAGCAAGATGGGTCGGACATGCCCTGGAGCCCTCCCATGGTTCCTCCCTGGCTGGCCAACCTCCTGCATCCCTCCTTGGCCCCAATTGTGCATCGGTGGGGTCCCTCGGCCTGGCCTGCATTCTCCTGCAATCCAGAACTCCTCAGGGGATGTCAGAGAGCCAGTTTCAGTCTGATCCCGCAGGCCAGGCCAAGAGACCCCATTGGTGCACGAATTTGTACACTGGGCCTCTAGTCTCCCTATAAGATATTATTCCAGTTTTACAGATTGAAAAAAGCACTCACACTGACATTAGTTAAGGGAGTTGCACAAAGCCATATATTTACCCAGTGGCTGAGTTGGGATTTCAACTCAGCCGGGAATAATTTCAAACCCACAATGCAGTCTACCACAGTAAAATTACCTTAACTCTCATGGAAGTGGTCAAGAATTTATCTTTAGGCCTTTTTTTTCTTAAAAACTTCTCGGAGTGCCTGTGGCCTGCATCACTCAGATTAGTAGTCCAGTCCTCTTAACCCTTAAAGTTCTGTGCTCAAACCAAGTCTCCAATATGCACCTTCCTAGATGGTAGCAGTGGGATTCTAAATTACCTTGGAAGTTGGGAAACCAGGCAGTTAAAGATGATACCCTGCAATGGTTGCCATTCCTAAAAACTGAGTTTATTCTTGAATTTCTGGTGATGTTAGTATAAACCTACATAGTGTTGATTTTCCCCCCAAACATTCCAACATGCAGATCCTACTAAAACCCAAATGACTACCTTCTCCCTCCCTCAAGTTTACCTTCTTCTGGGGTACATGGGAAATAAGAGGTTTTATCTTATGAATTATTTCTTCTTATCCTGCCTCTCTTGGCTTGGCTAAAGACCATCACTAACGCTTGGTAGAAAGCTACTCTCTGCATAGGACCCAGTGGACAGGAAAATGTGAGACCACACCCACAAGACCTGACATGGCGTATGGCCAACATATCCAATTTCAGTGACCGATAATAAAAATAAGCAAAATGAAAACTCTATGTGAAACATAATTTTCCCAACAGTTCAATCGAGCTGTGACCCCATAAGCGATATTTTTCCTGCCCAATTTTGAAACAACTGAGAGATAAACAATGAAGTCTGGCAAATGGAGATCACAATAGCTGCTTAGTACTGATAAAAACTGGACTGGAGAATGCGGCTTAGATATGTGATCACAATGGACTTCCTAGCACTGACCTTCAGCAGGAGTCTTATGCCCCCAGCCCAGGCAGCACCGAACAGCACAGGCTTGCCCACATTGTCAAACATGGAGCATGAGGACCAGGCCAGAATGCGTCTTCTCTGTGAGCGGGCTAGTTCTCAAGGGGAGAGAAGGAGAGGGCTACCAAGTGCTTATGGGTTTCCTCACTTCAACTAGCTTTCTATGACTCCTGCCCTTCTCTGGGGGGAGAGTGAGTAGGGCAAGAGGCCAGGAATATTGAGAGAAAACCTTTCCTCATTGGAAACCAGAGAAGTGAGAAAGAAATGAACCTCAAACACAGATGTAGGCATCCTAGGAATGAAACATCTCACAGGAGGTTCCCTCATGTAAATGCCCCCAATTTCTAACATTGCTCAGGTATTTATAGCTTGCATATCACTCTATGAAAATGCTACCTTCTTCTAGCCTTCTTCCAGCCTCTACTGTAAAAGTGGTTGCCCACTATCGGGAAAACCCTAGCCTCTGGACAATGGGTGCCTTACACCAAGATCTATCCCCTTCTCTTACTGAGTACATTTTTCCATGTGAGTTTCTCAGACTATAATAATATCTTCAAAGGACTCCTTTAAGGTAGTTAGTGGTGGTATTTGGCAATCCATGTTCCACAGCATAATCCAGAGGAGTGGGTGGGTGCTGTGGGGTATAATCTTGTCCCCCACCTCCAGCCCTTCCAAGTAGACCAGAGTGGATATTCTCCCACTTCCCCATTCCATCTGTGCCCTTAGTGGTCTATAGATACACATTTCCATTCTCTCATGTTGCTAGTTGCCTGGCAGTAAATATTGACTCTCTCACAGCCATATCCAAGGACAGATTCTTCCAGTTAAAATGTCATAGGTATAGTTTACCATTAACAGACATAATGACCAGGCAAGTTAGAGTAATAATCTTCTCAAGTTACCACGGAGATATACTGACTCGAGAGTGTTCTTTCCACACTACATTTTCCTTTTCTCCTTTGAGAATTGAACTACAGGTTTCTGGACTTTTGTATGGAATATCCAGTTAGAACTTGCCAACAATTTAATTTAGTTCTCTTAAAGGTTCATATGAAGTCTGCTTTGATGACATTTATCTGACAACCCTAGCTTAGGAGTGAAGGATTGCCTATATCCGTGGTCGGCAAACTGCGGCTAGAGAGCCACATGCGGCTCTTTGGCCCTTGAGTGTGGCTCTTCCACAAAATAACCACAGCCTGGGCGAGTCTTATTTTGAAGAAGTGGCATTAGAAGAAGTTTAAGTTTTAAAAATTTGGTTCTCAAAAGAAATTTCAATCGTTGTACTGTTGATATTTGGCTCTGTTGACTAATGAGTTTGCCGACCACTGGCCTATAGCACTTGTCCGTATTAACCATTTCAGCATTATGTGATTTGTTCTGGCTTAAATGAAATTTATTTTCAAAAAGCAGATGGTAAGCTATTGAAGACACTGACCTCATCCTGAAAATCCCCTACATTATGGGTTTACTGAATGCGAATTGATTGGCTGAAGAATCTGCCCTCATCTGACACTGTGTTTATGCACAATACTGCCTCATTATTCAGACTTCTTTATCAGTGTCATGCTTTGATACAACTTAATAGTTGGAGGAAAAAGAGGAGAGAGAGTACTAAGAACGAAAAGCCAGATAATTTAAATTATTTGGCCCCAAAACATCCTGCTAGTTAGCTGCATTTGTGGGGCCAAAATGTTTAGTTCCTTTGACACTTAGTCCAATAAGGTTTCCATGTCACCATGCTGTATTTTCGAGGGCTATTTCCACATTTTCCCTAATCTGGGACATCATCCCTATAGTAAAAGTACATTTTTGTATCAGGAAGCCCAGCGAGTGAGACTGAGTAGATTTTAAGTGGGACATAGAAACCTACATTTTTAGCATGATCCCGGATAATGAGTAGGTGCTTTAAGAACCCCCATCTGAGAAACCTGTCTCTAACATCCATCTCTCCTGCTATATCCTATCTACTGTGCTAGTGGTTTCCCGTCCCCACACCTTGCCCCTGAGGTCTAAACTCCAACATATATGTGTTGTGTAGAGTAAGAATGTTTGCAAATGGCTAAGGAACAATCATGTTTTCAAAAACAAAGTATTTTATTATGGTAAAAATGACTCTAGTCTACCACTCCTGCAACTATAACCATACCTACTGGAGTGCCTTGAGATTACAATCCCTTTCCTGCCACTCATTCACAGTAAAACCCAGGATCTAGTATGTGGATGTACTCCTACCTACTTTACCAGCTTTTACTAGGCAGTGAGAGCCAATTAAAATGCACTAATATGAATGTGTTTCTGACATTTTTTTTTTTGTAAAAACAATGATGGCAACATATTCTCCAAAAGTGACAAGAGTTCAAAGAAAAATATTGTCTATCAACTAGCAGAATTCAATAACTTTGACCTGACCTAGGTCCTAGCCTCACAGCTTTCAATGTCCAGTTTATTCATAAAGTCACCCTATATTACATGCTGTGTTCTGCCACAGATTATCAGCTTCTTGCTCGCTCTTATAATCTAGAGACCAGCTTCAGGTCTAGAACATAGAAGATAATTGAAAAAAAAAATTAAGAACATAAGGACCCTGGAGAAAGCCACAGGAGATTTCAACTGCCCATAGTAGATATTACTATAGAAGTGTGTCTTTTTATATTATATTAACAATCAACTTCTGTTAGTTAAAAAGTGGGACAAGAAATGCCATTCTCACAAAAAAAAAAAAAAAGAAAAAAAAAAAAGAAATGCCATTCTTGCTCAAATGAGAAGGCAATAGCTGAATTATATTATGAAGTTTTTAAAGATTTAGACATTATACATGAAATGCTTAGCATTGAACCTGACACACAATAGGTGCTCAATAAAAAGCTATTACTATAATTATCATTACAATTATTATAAATACTAGAGGCCTGGTGCACAAAATTAGTGCACTGGGTGGGGGTGGGGGGTCCCTCAGCCTGGCCTGTGCCCTCAGGGGATGTCTGACTGCAGCCGAGGCAGGAGAGGCTCCCACCACTGCCCCTGCACTCACCAGCCACTAGTGCGCGTCATAGAGACAGTTGTTCCGCCGTTTGGTTGATTTGCATATTAGCCTTTTATTATATAGAATTGGCCTCAATTAAAATAAAATGTCCAGGAACTGACTTGCAATTATGTGTAGTTCCTCAGCCAGAGAAGCTGACTAAGGATTAAAGTCCTCAGGAATTCTGCCTCTGAAGATGTTAGGGATAAGGTTCTCTAGTATGTAATTACAAGGTTTTCTCTGAGTTAACAGAGCCTTTGAGCCTCTGATCATTTTTAAATATATTTGTCTTCCTATAAATCACACATACTGAGAACACTTTAAAGACATAATAAATAACTGTGGCATTTTATGAGAAAATATATGTTTTAGGAAAAAGGAAGGATATACATATATGAATATATATGAATATATATATATGATATATATGATATATGTATGTATGATATATATATATGTATATATACTCATTATTATGTCTACTGTTGGTATTAGGAAATAATGTTTTTAATTGATATGATCTAGAGTTGTCTCCATTTTTTTATGTCCCCAAATTCTTTAAAAGAGAACTGTATGGTTAGCACATGCACCCTACCCATAAATTCCAATGCTCCAAATTTTAGACCAATATTACACAGCAATAAATTCCTGTTTACCACAACCCAGACCACTAGGATAGAAAAGTCCCACTAATGGAGTTTATGGGATTTTTGTAAATGCTGCCCTCAGTTTCATGTTAAAAGTGAGGGAAGTAGTAAGTAAATACAACATTAAACTTTTGGTCAGATGAAAACAACTTGCAGGATGTGTCAGAGATCAGCGGGTTCTGCCCAAGTTTTCATAACCAGTGGTTGTTAACTTTTTCTTTCTTAGAGATTACTCAGAGAACCTCATGAAAACCATGGGTTTTCTATGAAGAAAGATGTTTCTATACATGCACATAAAATCTGGCACATCACTCCAGGGTGTTCACAACTCCTGGAGAAACTGAGTTTGAGGAAAGGCTTACCCACTAATTATTTAAAAGATTTCCAGACGAGGTTCAGTGCCATTTCAGGAGGCAACCCCTTCTTGCCAAGTGCTGCAGGTTCCCATTCAATGACTCTCTTGGTAAAGAGCCAGCACAGGAGCCCAGATGGGAACAGGTAGTACCAGCGATGAGACCTTACTCTCTTAGTTACCATAGAAATAAAGCTGGAATGCATGACTCTGGCCTTTTCTTAGGGTGATGTTCCATGACCTCTTTTTCACTTTGAAAATCCCAAGAACTATCTCTTTATTTAATTGTAATAAGCAGAATTGTCTTTATAAGAACTCTTTTGTTATCAGCATGTCAATAATCTATCTATATAAAAGCCTAAGTGACCGTCCGACTGTTCAACCATCCAACTGGTAGCTATAAAGTGCACTGACCACCAGGGTGCAGATGCTCAATGCAGGAGCTGCCGAGCTGCTGTGACTTGGCAGCTGCGGTTCTAGGGTGACGGACCCAGAACCAGAGAGGAGGGAGCCCGATTCCAGGGTGCATCACCCTCTCACAGTCCGGGACCCCTCAGGGGATGTTGGAGAGCCAGTTTTGGCCCAATCCCCACAGGCCAGGCCAAGGGACCACACCAGTGCATGAATCCATGCACTGGGCCTCTAGTGTGATATATTAGTTACAAGCATCTATTCCATGCCTGTGGTAGATCTGGCACTATGGTAGATTCTAAGGCAATCATACCATGAAGCATAAAGGCCAGATCTTAGTCCTTGAAGAAGTTCAAAGCTATGTGAGAGTACTAAGTAAACTTTGAAACAAGGGCATAACTTATAAGAATACAGCATGCACCAAACAAATCTTGAGACATTGGCATTATTATATATTCCACTAGAGGAATAATCAGTACATTTTAGATTGCCAAATGGGGTGTCTTGCACAGGGACTTAATTGCAACTTGGGGCTCAGCCAGGTATTGCCCACTGGTTTTCAATAGGAGAGAACAGAATAGGAATGTCTGAAGAAGGACTAGAGAGGAAAACCACTACAGGGGAACATCCGTCTCCTCTCCCACCTTCTTGCTATAGTAGCTAACTTGGAAGTGTATGAGCCAGGCATGAACCTGGGTATTCCTCGCAACTGCACTATGAGGAAGAGTCTACCTGCATTTTACCACTATGATCACTAAGGCACATCTCATCCAAGATCCCAGGGCCAGGGAAGTGGAACAGGCAGGATACCACCCAGGCAGATCAGGCTCCATAGACTGCACCTTTAACCACTGTGTTATTCTGTTTAGAGGTCTATTAGAATTTACTTTGTGCCAGACACAGTGCTTGACTCTGGGAAAATAGAGCTTCAAGCTGATGCCCCTTTTGTGGCAGATGGTGTTTCTAAGGATGGTCCCAGCAACATCTTCCATGTCACCTGTTCTGCAGCCATGTGATCTTGCCCATACTCCATCAATAGTTAGAGTCTATTCCTTTCCCCTGAAATTTGGATGGGCTTTGTGACCACTTTGACTAACAGAAAAAGTCCTGGAATTTCTGATTCCAGATCTTAGGAGGACCAGAATCTTCTTCCTGGGCCTTCTAGAATGTTTGCTCTTAGGGCTCTTTCTAAGAACCTGCTGCCTTGCTGAAAGAAGCCTGTATTTATTTGATTTTTAAAACATTATGCAAAAAATATATTTTGAAAAATAGTAGTGCAGGAAGTATGCCAGTGGGACAAAACTGCAAAACATTGGCCAGGTTTTTGGCAATTCTGATATTAAGAGGAAAAAAAAAAAAAGATTCACAAGGCTCCACTGTGGTCTGAGCTCAAAATCTGAGTTAGAATAGATGACAAAATCTCTGAAATACTCAAATGGGATGGGCAAACTACCTGTGTGGGACAAATCTGTCCACTGTCTATTTTTGAACTTTTGAACAGTGTGCAAACTAATAATGATTTTTAACATTTTAAATGTCTGGAATAATAAACAAGCAGACATACAATAGTATTTTGTGAAATGTGAAAATTATATGAAATTCAAAATTCAATGTTCTTAAATAAAGTTTTATTGGAACAGTGCTATGTTCATTCATTTACATATTGCACAAGTCAGATTTCACCACGCCACAACAACAGAGCTGAGTAGCTGCAACAGAGACCTCAGTGTCTAAAATATTTACTATCCTGCCTTTTTCAGGAAATGTGTGTGACCCTTGCTCTAAATGAAAAATGAAAACTCATAATTCAAGTCAATTGTTCATAACTCCTAAAAAGGTAGGCCCTAGTGGCAAATGAATACACTTCAGCTGGCAAGTTGAAATCTCTCTCATCTCACCCCTTCATTCCTGTCCTCCTTTAGCTACTCACATTCTCAATGCTGGTTAGACTCTGTAATTTTTAGACCTAGTCCTTGGTGTTCCTCTACCTGCCTGGAGTACTTTCCCCTCCCCCTTCCTCACTCACCTACCTAGCGAAATCCTGCTCATCACCTCTTTCAGGAGACTGGCTCTTAGCCTGTAAACTAGGCTTCGTACCATGCCAATGCACTCCATACGCATTGTGCCTGCCTCCTTAGCCAGGGCACATAGGGAAATTGGTTGTTCATTGGCCTGTGTTTTCTATACAGGAGTGGTTGTCTAATCTTTTGCTCTTGAATACCATTGAATAATTTGCAAAGCCATATAAATCTCACACAATTTTAAGATGGCATCTGTAAATTTTATAATGATTTCATATAGTTGCTAAGTGTGTAATTTGTGTGTATTATAATGCATCTTTTAAATGTATCCTGTAGAACCTAAATAACAGTAATTTGACAACCCTCCTCGTACATTTTAAATCATTTCATCATTTATCCTTAAACTAATAATTCCATTTCTCTTCCCTTACTGAATGTGATCTGAATGTAATATGATGTAATATGTTTTATGAATACTGGTAAAAGTCTTTTATTCATTGCCCAGTAATATGAGCCTCCTACAAAAATATGTAGATAAATTAAAATTTATTTTGAAATTTTTAATAACTTTAAATCTTTAAATACTACATTATTTTTTCTTTTGGATTGAGGTATAGTTACCATCCTATATAATAAAAGAGTTATATGCAAATTGACCCTAATGACCAAGAATGACCGGTCACTATGTCATGCACTGACCACTAGGGGTCAGATGCTCAATGCAGGAGCTGCCCCCTGGTGGTCAGTGTGCTCCCATTAGGGGGAGCTCCATTCAGCCACAAGCCTGGCTGACAGCTGAGAGTGCAATGGTGATGGTGGGAGCCTCTTCCGTCCGGCTGCTGGGGGAGCGGGCCTAAGCTGGCAGGTGGACATCCCTTGAGTGCTCCCAGGCTGTGAGAGGGTACAAGCCGGGCTGAGGGACCCCCCTGAGTGCATGAATTTCCATGTACCAGGCCTCTAGTTATTAATAATATTCAATTGACTAAACAATGTGATTAATTTATACATTTTTATTAAAATTATTAAAATAAAAAAGGAAATTCTATTCTAAAAATATCCATAACAAGATGGACTGTGATGCTATAATATATTATTTTCCTAGGTGTATGTGTCACAAATGAATGCAAATTGTTGATAGAATAACACAGGGTTCAGCATCAAGGTTTCCCCCCTATTTTTCACTATTGTCTTTGACTTTAGATGTAATACTGAGTAAAGTGTTATCATAAACTAGAGGCCTGGTGCATGAGATTCATGCACTTGGGGGGGGCCCTCAGCCCAGCCTGCACCCTCTCTCAGTCCAGGAGCCCTCGGGGGATGTCCAACTGCCGCAGAGGTGGGAGAGGCTCCTGCCACCGCCACTGTGCTTGCCAGTCTTGAGCCAACTTCTGGCTGAGCAGCACTCCCCCTGTGGGAGCACACTGACCACCAGGGTGCAGCTCCTGCATTGAACGTCTGCTCCCTGGTGGTCACTGCTCATCATAGCAACTGGTCATTCCACCATCCAGTCGATTTGCATATTAGCCTTTTATTATTAGGATAAGTAGTTGGGAATGAAAGAGATTTAGAAATCTCAACCCATAGACCCATTTTTTGAGTTTCATGACAAAATTTACATAGTGTTCTACCATCCAAAATTATTTTTATGATCCATCATATTTCAACTCAATCAGATACCCATTCAATTTTTTTAAGCAAATAATTGAAAACCATCAGACTTGCAAAGGAATGTGTGACATAGTCATTAGTTATTCATTTTCCTGTTTTTGTTTGGTACCTGGAAGATCTTATACCTCCAGGTAGAACCCTAGAGACTATTTTGTAACATGGAAGGAGGGCTATAATAACAGAGAAGGTTTTAAAGTTCCATCTCCCACAGAGTAATTTTAGGAAGTGTGTGGATGAAGTGGACTGTCCAGACACTGATGTCTGTAGAACTCTCCAGCTCTCTCATCTACCTTGAAAGTTAACAAGTCTCCACCGCACATGGAACCTGGTTTAAAGACCACCGATGGTGTTCCCTAAATAGAACTTGGATGAATTATTTATCTAGTTATATCATAAGATTCTAACTTTGATCAACATATGGCATTTTCCTTCCTTGCCACCCACATGTAAGTCAGAAGCCTCTACATTTCTCAGTTTTTAAAAACAGTCCAAATTTCTCAGCTTTCAATGATGTAGTTGTTCTTTAACAAAAGCTGACAAAGAAAAGCAATACAATGCTTCCAATCCTTCCCAGAAAGGGTGACAGGAAGCCTTGCGCTCTGTAATAATACACTAACCTTACCTTTTAAAAATGTGTAGCTGTTAAAGAACAGATTAATTAACACTCCTAGAGCTAGGTTATATTTACAAGGTAGAGTGCTCAATAGGGGCAGCTTCTGGTTGGTCTACATAAGAGTGATAAGTTGCTAATTAGCTTTGCCTATTATTTGCAAGAAGAAGTTTATTCTGTACATGAGCATAAAGCATATATTTTTGAGCTACCTAACTAAGAAACTTGATACATTGCAATTAGATAAAAACACAATGGAGTAATAGAAAAAAAAAACTTGAATAATTTCATTCTATAAGAGAACTTTTATTTATTCTCGCTTTTTTTCTTTATAGTTCCATTTATCTATATCCAAAAACTTTAAAAAGGAATAAATCACAATACAGGGTTTTTTATTGCTACCAGAGCATTTTCCCAGGGTTTTTGTCCCATGTCAAGCACTCCTTTCTCTATAAAAGCAAAGACTAAAATTGATTTCATTCAATTTCTTCTAAATGTGCTAGGTAGTTTTATAAGATGGCAAAAACCAAGGGCAAAAACCATCAGATTTGCTGCCTGACAGTGGAAGAGTGAGCCGAGGTCTCTGGTTTACTTTACTTTATAGGTCTGCCATAAATTTCAGGACTGGCCTTTCTATATCTATATTTTCTTATTGGCACTCCACAGGTAGCATCTCTGATCCCTATTCAATCCTTGCTCCTAAAGTAAGCACTAAGCTTTCTTCTTTCTCTTTGTCTTTTCAATGGCAACATTTGCCTTGAGGACCCTGGTTTATATCTCTGAGATGAACAGTAATCCACAGGACGTCACAGACCAGGTTATTTACAAATGGATCTAGAATACTAAGGCCATGTATGTAAAGGTTACCTTTCAGGGGAAAGTTGACCTAAGTGTAGGCCAGACAAGTGTGATTTCAAATAATATTGATTGTAACATGTAATATCATCTCCACTGTACACATGTGCAACCTGAAGATGAGATAAAGTAAGATAGCTGGGGTTATAAGGCTAATAAAATGCAGATCTGGGTTTGCTGACTTCGAATTTAGTGGCCTTCTTAATATACCATATTGTAAAATCACTTTACCTCTAGAGAATCACTCATTGAGAACAGTCAGTGGCCGACACAACACCAGGTAAGCAGACACTTTCCTTCATTTCCTAGTGTCTGGTGAGGGCCTACTTCCTGGTTTGCAGATGGCCATCTTCTTATTGTATTGTCACATGGTATGAAGGAGAGGGAGGGAGGGAGGGAGAAAGAGAGAGAGAGAAGAGAGAGAGAGAGGAGCAAGCTCTCTGTGTCTCTTGTCATAAGGGCACTAATTCCATTCATGAGACCTCCACTCTTATGACCTAATTACTTCCAAAGACCCCACATCCAAATAACATCACATTGGGAATTTGGCTTCAACATATGAATTTTCAGAGGTAACACAAACATTGACGATTTAATCTTATCCATATAAGACCCTTCTTCTAAGGGGGCATCTCTTATCCACATAAATTTAAAGAGTTGGCTAAGAAAGCCATATTTTATTCCACGTGATAATGCTCCTCCAGGATGGGACTGATTAGACCAGCAATGAGCCACAACTCCAGGCAGTGAAATCCACAGTTCTGTTAACTAATCTTTCATCACTGCAGCCTCATTTAAGAAAGTGAGTTGAGCCAGCACTTGGTTTTGGAAACTTGAAAGATTGAGCTGACTGATAGAGTTGAGGCAGATAATGGCCCAGAGATGACAATGAAGGTCCATGCAGGCAGCAAAGGTAGGAAGGAACATAGAACAACGTGCAAATGAGAGGAAGTTATTTTACAGGGAAATTTAACTGGCAGGAGAGAGAAGCACAGGCGCTGTAATAAAAGGAGCGGCTTCCTAAACATTCTCCAGGTCACTGTTTTTAAGGTAGTTCCAAAAGATCTCTTTTCCTTGCAGACAAGCTAGTCTGTCAAATTCATCAGCTAAGGGCACCTTGAGGTTATATTTATATTACATATATAAAAATGTATCTTACACATGCATTTGAACAAATGTTTGTTAAATTGGGTATATTTGCCCGAGGGTGTCAACAAACAACAATGTACAGAACCACAGTTAAATGACTAAATGTTTAGGTCAATTGCAAAAAGCAGTGTTTTGTTGAGTGGCATTTTGTTAAAACAAGTACATTTAATGAACTACTCCTTGAAAATGATCGTGTCTGCGGAGAAACCTAGCGGAGCTCAGAACTATGCAGCCATAATTTAAATTCAACTTGCAGTTACGGGTATAGCAACTTTGTGGTCTTTCATTTTGTTCTTAATTGTCAAATACATACACCATGCTAAAGATTAACCATAATAAGAGAAAATAGAGGGTGATTTTTATTAAGGGGATAGAAGCTGTATTTTGATTGGTGATGCTGAGTTTGTGTTGTCTTTTGTATGAAAGGGACAAAGTAAAATAGTACTAGAGTCATTAATCATAAAAAATCTGTCACTAAGGAAGGACGCAACCAACAATTTTACCATCAAAATGCAATCCATAATCAGGAGAAATGGAATTGCTTCACTGTTATTACACCCCTCATAACTAATGAATTAGATACCAACGGCTAAAGACCAGAGCCAACCCAGACTAAGGATGTATTTTCTCCATTTTCCACAAAGACATTTATCAATGGACTTCAATTTTTTTTTCAGATTGACTTTTGAAATGAATCACTTTCAAAACTCTGACAATTAAAACTTTTAAAACTTGGGGTATAAATTTACTAGTTGAAAATTTTGAAAATGTGATCAGTAGTTAATTCACTGTTGCAGTTAATTCACCTTCTATAATTGAAACTTTGTAGCCTTAAGCGGGTGGGCCGGACAGTGTGTGTGGAAAGCTTTGCTGTACATTTATTCTGTACATCTTTGAAAAAGAATGGTGTGTTGCTTGGAAAATTCTAAATATATGTTGTTACCTTGAGTTAAAATTTAAGTAAGTATTAGAGCAAGAAAACAAGTTTTATGTAAAGGCCAGATTAACAAAATATTTTTGTATACACCTGGTTTACCTTTCCTGGTGAGAGTAACAAAGGATGCAGAATATGAAAAAGAAAGTAATAAAAAAGTTTTCCTTGGACTTCAGATTTCAAATCTTTTAAAAGATAGGTTTTAGGAGAGGTGGTTATTTTATCTGAAGTGTTTTTTTCTTTCTTTCTTTCTATTTCTATCCTAGTTATTAGCCAAATTAGAGTTATTACTCAAAGAATAGAGGTCCTAGAAACCAAGGAAGCAGCTTTTGTGTATAAATTTGTGCTCCTTTGTTCAAAGCAAGCCATTCAGGTCCTCAACAAAGTTTTTATTTTATCAATGTTTTAGGGGGAACAACCTCCCTCTCAAAAGATTCAATACTGTGTGTGCATGAGGGAGGGTGGGGAGAGGGGAAGTGGTCTGAAGGCAAAACAGAAAGAGGCATTAGTGGAATTTAAAGTCAGTGGTTTTAAAAACAGTAGTCATTTCTTACTGCACACAAATCATTGCAGCTCCCTCTGGCACAAGCCACTTCTTTTTGTATTGAGGGTCTACCACATAACTGTCCTGGACAGCCAGCATTTGTAAGATGCATTTCCTGTCCTCAAAGAGGTCGGTACTCTACAGGTCTCCAATGGTGGTAGACCTGCACCCAAGAAATAGCAAAATAGGTGTGGGGTAAGAGGAGAGGGAGTGAATTGGGACAAACTGTGATGCTGATTTAAGAAGCAAAGGGTATTCCCTTATTATCGATCCTTCAATTCTAAAATCATTTTTATACAAACGATGGGATATGATGATTGTAGAATATAAGCTAATCTTATCCATGTTAATGTTACTCGTTAGAAAAACTAAATATATATATATTTTTTAAATTTGGAAGAGAAACAAAAACCTGGTTCATAGCTGGTCATTGTTAGCCAACTTTTCTTGATGTGCCACCTTCTGTAAAGGTCTCCAATATTAATTTAATTTTAATGACAAGGGCATGTTAAGGGTGACTACATCTCACTTTAAATTGTTCTTTATTGCTCTGTTTTCCATTTCTAAGAGGCTGTCAACTGCTAAAGATGACAATTGAAATCTTCTCTATGATTTAAAGTAAATGCTTGATTAAATTTTTTATTCATAATATAATACATATAGCATATTTGAATATATATATTTTTAAATTATACTTGAATCATCTTTACTTGTCAGAACAAGGAAGTACTAAATTATTTTCCTGATGTTTTAAGTAAACTCAGTGCTTGGATACACAGCCATCATTTGTGTTTTAAGTTGCATGCAGACGGCATCTGGGTTCATCATGCCAGTTCACTCATTAAGAGAACTATAGCATTCATACTTTTGATACTAGTGGGTCCTTTAAAATAAACTGATCTCTGAATGCATAATAATCTGGCCACTCAGTGTATATCCTATATAATAAAAGGCTAATATGAAAATTCTCCCCTCAACCAGGAGTTCGACCAGCAGGCAGGCCGGCCAACCGCCCATGTCCCCTCCCCCTGGCCAGGCTGGCCGGACCCCACCCATGCACGAATTCATGCACCGGGCCTCATATCCTACCTAATAAAAAGGTAATATGCAAATTGACCATACCATCGACACAAGCCACGCCCACAAGCCACACCCACCAGCCAATCAGAGCAAGTATGCAAATTAACCCAACCAAGATGGCTACAGCCACAGAGAGCAAGGTTTCCCAGGTAACAGAGCAAGCCAAGCTTTCCACGAGCCGTTGCAGGCCTAAGCCTCCAGTCAAGCTACAAAGTTTCAATTTTAGAAGGTAAACAAATTCAAACAGAAATGGTGGCAGAACGGAGCTTGAGAGAGCAGGCCAGGGTTGCCCCCGGCAACAGGAGAAGCAAAGCTTTCCACACACACTGCCCAGCCCACCCACTTAAGGCAACAAAGTTTCAATTATAGAAGGTGAATTAACTGCAACAGAAATGGCTGCCGGCCTCAGAGGGAGCAGCAGGCTTAACTCTGCTCCAGGCTACAAAGTTTCAATTGTAGAAGGAAAATAAATTCTAGATACCAGGGCCTCCGCTTGGGTTGCCAGGGGGCGTGGCTGGCCTGCAAACCACCACAGGCCCCTCGCTCAGGCCAACCCATGCCCCAAGGGAACCCCCACCTGATCCGGGACACCCTTCAGGGCAAACCATCTGGCCCCCACCCGTGCACCAGGCCTCTATCCTATCTAATAAAAGAGTAATATGCAGATTGATCATCACTGCAACACACAAAATAGCTGCCCCCATGTGGTCAAAGATCCTGCCCCCATGTGGACACAAGATGGCCACTACAAGATGGCCAGCAGGAGAGGGCAGTTGGGAGGCACCCAGCCTGCAAGGGAGGGCAGTTGAGTGGGACCAGGCCTGCATGGGAGGGCAGTTGAGACGGACCAGGCTTGCAAGGGAGGGCAGTTGGAGGTGATCATCCCTGCAGGAGAGGGCAGTTAGGGGTGACCAGGCCAGCAGAGGAGGGAAGCTGGGGGCAAACAGGCTGGCAGGGGAGCAGTTAAGTATCAACCAGGCTGGCAGCGGAGTGGTTAGGGGGTGATCAGGCTGGCAGGCAGAAGCAGTTAGGGGCAATCAGGAAGGAAGGTAGGCAAGCAGTTGGGAGCCCGCAGTCCTGGATTGTGAGAGCGATGTCCGGTGGGATTGGGCCTAAATGGGCAGTCAGACATCCCTCCAGGGGTCCCAGATTGGAGAGGGTACAGGCTGGGCTGAGGGACAACCCCCCTCCGTACACGAATTTCGTGCACCGGGCTTCTAGTATATATATACAAACACACACACACACACATACACACACTGAGTGGCCAGATTATTATGCGTTCAGAGATCATAATAATCTGGACACTCAGTGTATCTTCATCAATAGCTATTTCTTTCAAAGATTTTTGAAATACATTTACTTGTTTCCTCAAAATGTTCAAAGCTAAATCCTATGCTAGGAATCAGGAGACCTAAGTCTCTGCTCCCTGTTTTCTGTATTTATGGCCTGTTTTCTGACCTTGAACAAATCACATCTAAATCTATAATGATTTCCTATTTCCTAGTAATAATAACAACAATAACAATAACATATAACATTTATTGAGTGCTTATTCCACAACAGGTTCTATATGACATAACTCATTTACTTGTCACTATGTTCTAATGAGGTCAGCACTCTTCCAATCTCCATTTATCAATGAGGAAACTGAAGCACAGAGAGACCTGGGTCCCCCACCTAATAAGAGGCAGAGCCAGAATCTGGGCAGTTTGAATCCAGAACCCATGATTTCAACTGGTGTGCTTTACTCCCTCTAGGAGCTACACTTCGTAATGCACCATGCACGTCATCCTATCGATTGTCCTATTCTTTCTCCAACAGCTGTCTCCAGATAGCTTTAGCTCCTACAAATGAATCCCTTTCCTTTCTCAACATAGTTCTAATATTTGTGGATTTTCACTAAGCTTTGTCCCTCTCACTAGAATTCTCTCTGCCCATCTCTAGCATTCCATGCCCTGTCCACCCTTCAAGAACTAGTCATTGCTAGTAAAACCAAGTAGAAGATAAATGTTCTTTATAACAACACCAAAACTTTTATCTACACACTAAATAAAGAAAAAACTTTTATCTGCAAACTAAATAAAGAAAACATTTACAGACTCATAGGAGAAATTTGAATAAAAGAAATGGTTAACCATTTTTATAGATGAGACAATATATCATGATAATGATGTCAATTCTTTCCAAATTATTGTACACATGCAAAGCAATCATAATAAAAACTTCAGCTGATGTTTTTAGAAAATTGATAAAACTCTCTCTATTAATGCATATAGAATAATAATGGTTTACAAGTAATTATGTCAGTTTTTTAAAAGGGGAACTAGGTTTGGCATAGGTTAAAATCCTTTACCACTTATTAAGATACTAGAGGCCTGGTGCATGAATTTGTCTATGGGTGGGGTCCAGCCGGCCCACACTGATTGGGGTGGAGGGGGCTAATGGTGGGAGGGTAATGGGGGGGCTATGGGGGGGGACTGGCTAGGGGGAGGGGCTGCAGGTGGTTGACTGTCCAGCCCCACTCCCTGGTTGAACTCCCAGTCGAGGGGACAATTTGCATATTAGCCTTTTATTATATTAAGAAAATATATTACATGATCATAAGAAGACCATATGGCATAGGTGCGGAAACAAAAATGTCAATGAAACAGAATATATAGCTTATAAATAGATCTATTTATACAAAGATATTCATGTTATACAAAAAAAAAAAAAAGTGTGGTAAAGATGGTGCTTCAAAGCAGAGAACAGGATGAAGGGTTTGATATATGGTGTGGGGAAAACAGGCTCCTTCTACAGAAAACAATTGAACCAGTTTTCTACCTTACATAAAATGCAAAGCACACTCCATTAAGATCACAAAAACAATTAGGCAGAGGTACCATCAAGCTAACAGAAGAAAATGCTCTGAGTATCTTTCAAAATACTGCTTGATTTAAACAAGATGAGAAAACTTCTTAAATAAGAAATTGTATCTAATAAAAAACAGTATAAACAAAGTTGACAGATAAGATACTAAAAAAGGTACTTAAAATATCCAAAATAAATTCACTATTACTATAATTAATATACAAAGAACTCCAATAAAAAACAGAAATCTAAATCTTTTAAAAGGTAAAAAATATTAAAATAGTTAATTGAAATAGAAATTTTAGAAGCATGGTCCAAACAGATAAATTCATTTTATAATGATGCTACTTTATATTCATTCAAATCACAATAGTTTTAAAGTATTGGTGAGGATGTATAGAGATAATCTTGCCCATGTGCTCTGGTGGGTGTGCAAACCAGACTTAGAAAACAGTCTCTTAATATTTTATGAATTATACTGAGCACAGACCCCATAACCCACAGCACCCTGCTCCTAGAGGTCTGTACGGGTCCAGGTAAATACTCTTCATGGTGCTGTTTGAGGTAAGGAGTTGGGAGACATAACTAAGGAAAGGGAAAACAAAATGTCAAAGATGCACGCTATGGGATACTATAGATTGGAAGCAGTAAACAGACATATCTCAAGAAAATAGTACTCAGTTAAAAAAAGTGAGAAACAATATTTTTAGTATACCCAATTTGTGTAAATTTAACATATACACGACATAACAGCAGCACCACATTTTTTACAAGAATACATACATATTTAAAGACATATATCAAACACATTTTAGTAAATATCTACAGGATGAAAGTGATAGGAGCAGAAACCAGGGATACAAGGAGAAAACTAAAGGTAAGCCAAGTGAGAATGCTAATTTGCTTGAATTCACAATGATAATTTGGCCCAAATGGAGAAGTAAGATTAACTCAAATCTCTGTACCTGAATAACAAAAGAAGTTAAATCAAGTCTGCTTTATATTCATGTAGGTCTACCTGGACTCATGTAATAAGAGGATATCCTTAAGAAGTATTGTAGAGGCATGGAGAGAATGGATGCTTTGGCATCAGAATCAAGCTCTGCACAGGCCATGTGACTTTGGGTGAGCCATTTATTTCTGCTTTATAAGCTTTGGTTTTCCTTTGTTGATAGACATAATAGCACTGCAATATAGAGTTGCTAATTTGAGATGATTTCTTTATTTCAGTCAGCAAATATTTATTGAGTCTCTGTCATAGCCCACTATTTTTGGGCTCATATACAGCATTGAACAAAATATGTTAAAAAATGTCTAGTCCTGCCCAGCCAGCATGGTTCAGTGGTTGAGTGATGACCTATAAACCAGGAGGTTCCATTCCTGGTCAGGGCACATGCTCAGGTTGCAGGTCTGATCCCCAGTGGGGCTTGAAGGAGGCAGCCAGTCAATGATTCTCTATCATCATTGATGTTTCTATCTCCCTCTCCCTCTCCCTCTCCCTTCCTCCCTGAAATCAATAAAAATATATATTTTTAAAATGTCTAGTCCTTTATACATCATAGTTGGGGGAGGGGCTACAATATATAAAATTAGTCAAATGTTTAAAATAGTAGATGGTGATAAATTTAGGTGAAACAAAACCAGAGAAGGTGGATAGGAAGTGTCCAGAAGTAGAGCAATTTCATTTTAAATAGGATCCTTGGGAATAGCCTTGCGGAGAGTTTTAAAGAATCATCTAGGGAAAGGAAAGGCCCAGCAGATAACTGTGAGAAGAGCAACCAATGTAGGTGAGCATGAGTTGGAAGCTAGCCTGACTGCCCAGGAAAAATAAAGAATCAGAGTGACTGGAGAGCAGTGAGTGAGGAGAAAGCAGTAGTGGATGAGAGGCTGCAGTTGAGGGCATCTAGATTACAACGTAATGACTTTGACTTCTACTCTGAGAGAGACAGAAAGCCCCTGGAGTGGATCTGAAGGTCGAGGGATATAAGCTGACTTGAGACAGACTGTAGCAGAGCAAGGATGGAGGCAGGAGACCAGTGTGGAGGCCTTGTAATGATCTCAGCATGAAGTGCTGGTGGCTTGGCCAGACTTGTAGAGCGGAGATCGTGAGAGTCAGATGCTGACAGATTTGGATGTGGAGTGTGAATGAAAGAGAGATACCCAGAATAATGTGCATTAGCCAATAAGTACAACATGTGGAATCTAAAAGTCACTTCGTAAGACAGTCACTTTAAACATGTTTCCACCAGAACTTCATGGAGGGACTCTATTAAAGTGTACAATCCTGGGACCTACGCTCAGAAAATTTTAATTCAGTATATCCAGGTTGAGCCCTCTCAGGTGTGGGGGCAAATAATTATTTTTTCCCACCCTATAAGTTCTTCTGGCTGGATTAACAATAAAATTAACAGGAGACAGATTAGCAGGAGAAGATAACCACATTTATTATGTATGAAACATGGGGATGCCATAAGAATATGGAACCTGAGGACACGTTGGGCAGTTGAGGCTTATATTCCATCTGGAGCTAAGGAGAAGGGGGCCGTTATGGTTTGTGACTTCAAAGGCAGGAAGGCAATTCACATGGAGATAGAAAAGCAAAGTTTGGTAAATAGAATTTGCTGGGCAATTTTTAATAATAGGACACAGAGAGAACTTCCATCAAGGGTCCTTCCCAGGTTCCTCCCTGTCTAGCACACTAGTTCATATTAAACTATACTTATCTATGATGATAGCTACCTTTCTGGAGCAGGTGCTCTGTCTAAATTCCTCATAGATAGTTGTGAGGAAAGTCAAAGTGATACTTTTGCAATTAGCTAATTATTAATAATCAGTAGCCCTGTGCACGAATCCGTGCACCAGTAGCTCTCCAGTAGCTCGCTGCCACTCTCCAATAGCTTTCCACATGCTGCCCCGCCCTCCTGTAGCTTCCCCCGCCCCCGCTCCCCCCTGCCCCTGATAGCTTGCTGCCCTGCCCCCTCTTGTAGCTCTCTGCTGCCCTGCTTGTAGCCAGTAGCTCGCTGCCGCCCTCCTGTAGCTCTCTGCCTGCTGCCCCACACTCCTGTAGCTCCCTCCACTCCCCCCCAAACCCCCCCTCATTGCTTGCTGCCAGGGTTCTTGTCCCAGCATTAAGAAGGGTTTCAGCAATCTAGAGAAAGGCTGTGTGTAGATTCAATAAGGAGTCCAAAGACTAAAGATAGTTTTCAAAGGCATTGGGGGTCAGAGGAGCTTCAGCTAAAGGAGCTAAAGACTCTCTTTGTCTCAGGACCCCATGCTTTTTATTAACACAATTTGTCCTAAGGCAAGGTGGAGATAATACACTTCAAAGGGTAGGGTTTCAAAGGGTAGGGTTTACAGAAGCATTGTCAGATTGGGGAATAGCCTACAGCTGTTCAGGTGTTTGGCCAACAGGAGGCAATAACATGTAGATTAAGATGCCCTGAGCTGTCTGGCAGCAAACGATTATCCTATTCAGGTTTGGGGGAGATGCTTTTTAGCCATTCCAACATATTATTACATATGTGGCTCAGCCCTTGTTGAGCCCCCAAGCTTCATCAAGCTTTTGATGAAACTCTTGTAATTATGACATGCTGGAACTGGCTCCCAGTAGCTTGCTGCCCCACCCTCGTGCTGATCTGTGATCCGATCTTTCGTGGTCAGAAGGGTAACGACCATTTGCATATTACATCTTTATTATATAGGATAAGAAAGGAGTAAAAGAGGAGGAAGCCAGATATTATAAGCATGGCATTTGGGCTAGGGAAGATACTTGCCTGACAATCACACCGGGAAACAGAGATCATTGGCCAGAATGGCTGTGGCCACTGAAAGCCCATGAAAATTTTGGGACACATAATCCTCTAAACAAAGGAATTCTATCTCTTCTTGCTCTTGTTGCTCCCGGCGTGCTTTCTTGGTTCTCTTGTATTTACCCATGCAATGGACCATTGGATGGACTGCAGAGAGAAAACACATGAGAAGTTAGCCTGATGCTGGACTGGACCCAACTTCAATATTGTAAGGAAAGTCTGGACATTGGCTTTGATTTTAGCTCTACTGAAGCCCCAGCTGCACTTCTTCCAGGACTGGACAAAGGAAATGGGACTTTGGAAACCCAAGGGTGTAATTCCACACAAATAAAAATCATTCATTCTCCCCTGTGAGTCCCAGAACATTTCTTTTCTCTAGATATCGCAAGAATTCAACCCCTAGCAGCAACCCTATCCTGTAACAAAAACGTTTTTTCTGGGTCTTTCATGTCATAAAAACAATGACCTTAGCATAATCTATATCTCAGAAGCATTTTTGGAGGTAGCAAATTCTCTCCCCCTCTCAGGAATCTGCATTTTTGGCAGGCATTCTCAGATAATTCTGGCACAACCACCCTTCAAGACACACTGATCTAGAAGGGCTGACATTTTCCAAATAGTTAGCATTCTTGGAAGTAATGCAATTAAACTAGAAAAAGTCAATGAAAATCCTGAGGCATTTTGATTCTAAAATAGGGGAAAACATGCAGTAGGTAATCTATATTTCTAATGTGCAACTATGGAGGTAAGTGGTGATGACTACAAACAAGGCTGTTCTTTTCCAGTGAGTGTAAAAGCCCAAAGGATGGTGGGTGCCTGTGAAGATATATTTAATTTTCTTTATAAATGGAATTAATGGCCAATATAAAAATTAAGACAAAAGCAGAAATAAGAGAGGGGAAGGGATAGACAGCCTCTATGCCAATTCTTTTGCCATTACTTGTGTTTCGGTTAAATTACACTTGTACATCCCCTGGGGCAAAATCAAATGAAAAGTGTCTGTCAAATCTCAGAGTTTGGAGTCAAGCTGGAGGAATAAAAAATATATATTTTTTTAAGCCTCTTTCTCTTTAACTTCATTTTGATCTTTCTCTTAAAGTGCAAACTACTTGATGCCTCTCCACCAGGGTTTTCCCATTTGTAGATTGAAGATGTCAAATGGATCCTGAATTAAGATTCTTCTGAGTCCAAAATAATAAGTCTTGTTAAACAAAGCCAAGTGACAAGGTGTCCATTGTAATTTTAATTAAATACCTGAGGCTCCTGAAGAGAAGCCTCTCTGCATGCAGCAATTTCCCCCAGAATTAGCTAGTTTTCTTAAAAGCAGGAAAGCTGGTGAGAGAGGTTGCTCTCTTAATTTCCAGCTCAGTCTCTAAGACTTGAGATTCAGAAAGCACAGATCATTCAGAAAAGGTTTAGACTCTAAACTTTAGAGGAAGATCTTAACATTGTAATGCATTTGTAACCTCTTAAATTCATCTCCTCCTTCGAAAGTGGGGGTTGGCTATTTGTGAATAAAGCATAGAAATTGCCAGTACAGATGCAGACAAACATCCAGGTTAATGACAAATAATATCTTGGAGCAATTTTTATAAATAAAAATAAATAGCATCATCATTATTTTGAAGACACCTTAGAAGATTATAAGCAGCCTTGTTATGTCATCAGGAAAATTAAAAGCAGAGAAAGCCAAAAACAGCTGATACTCACTGAGGAATCTTCTCAGATTGGTAAGTAACTCAGAAAAATGTAGTTCAAATGCAGAAAGACTTGTGCCAGGCTCAAATGCTTACAGATGACAGACAGCTCAATGCAGACAATTGAAATGTAATTATGACTTTGATGAGTCTTCATGACACAAGACATCTCTTTGTAAGAAAGAAAATAAGATTTTTTTTCTAAAGGATAAAAGAAGTCTCAGGAGACAAATCTCTATGTATCATTAATGAAAGAGAAACGAAAGAAAAGAACAAATCAATGCAGTTAAGGTGTCTTAATGCCTCAACTGTATTTTCCCTTCACCAAATCTGAACACTGGAGAGAACACAAAAGATGACTTTTGAAAAACAATATCCTAGAAATGAGAGATAGACTTTGAAGGTCTGGATAGACTTTAAATGAGGAGGATCCATCCTGCATCCTCTCAGGTTTAACTTTGATCAATCTAAAATCAGAAAGAAAATGGGAGACATCTGTAATAGTGTCAACAATTAAAAGACAACAATGATGCTCAGATTTCCCAAATGACAACATTTTTTTGAATATCTTATTTGCTTTTTTCTCTTTTTCCTCCTGGTCAACTATAGTCAAATCTTCAAGGGACAAATAAGAATTCACTTTCTTGAATTCAATGAATTGATGAGATTGCTAGAAATGGGTTATTTGGTGGGCATGGGATAAAGTCCAGGGAGATGGAAGTTTTGATCTAGAAGAGTAGCTCTTGACCTTATGCATTTTTGTCCCCAGGAGACATTTTGCAATATCTGAAGACATTTTTGATTCACAACTGACTCTGGGGAAGGTATTGGGTACTACTGGCATCTGTGGGTTAGAGGCAAGGAACAGTGATAAACATTCTACCCTGCACAGAGCAATTCTACACAACAAAGGGTTATCCAGCCCAAAATGTCAATAGTTCCAGGCTGAGAAACTCTGGACTAGTCCTTGAAAGGGTTTCCCTCTATGTACACGAATGAAACATGTGGAGAAGAATACTCAAAGTATAATGGGAATGTGTCTGATGTCTGGGGAAGTGCTTATTTTTTTAGGGGTGTGGAAAAGATAATGAAACAGGAAATTTTAGGGGTGAAAAGACAGGTTTAGGAAACTTTAGCAATTAAGGGGGCCATGGAAGAAGCACAGGGCTGCAGAGCAGCAGAAGGTGTATTTCCATACAATAAGGGAGCTGAAAAGCTGCAACAGGTACATTTCCATAGAATGTGGGAGCTGGAAAAAGCAGGTCTATATTTACAAAATAACGGGGAAAAGAAGAAAACCCAAAGGGAATAGGAAAACAATAAGGAAGGAGGGGAGGAAAAACCTCACATAGAACCTTTGAGCTCAGGAGTTACTACAGTAACCAGGCTAAGAAAATAGTGACCAATCAGAGGGGATATCAAGGCACAAGGATCTACAGTCTTTATAAGCCATGGGGAAAAGGAACTCAGTGGGACTCTTTCCCCCTCCCCACGTGGGAGTCTGTGCTGTGAAATTCTTTCCCCTTCCCCACATGGGAATCTGTACTTGTTCTTCAATAAATTTCTACCTTTGCTATACCATCTTCCATCCGTGGATTCATTCTTCGACTCCAGCGGACAAAGAGCCCGGGAACCAGTCTGCCCAGGGAACACTGTGTGTTCCAGTCCAAATATTCCATTTCAATAGAAGTGCTTCACACCTGTAGTGATCTTTGAGCTGTACTTTAAATAAAAAAAAAAAATTGGTTGACAACAGTAAAAGAGAAAGCTATTCCATGGACTGATCCAAAACAGAGGGAAATAAAAGTGAGTGAGCATGCCATTGTTGATGACATTCAGGAAGATCTGGACCTAAGCAGAGGCAGATTCACTGATAAAGCATCTACTATGTGCGAAGGAACACTCTGTGTTGGCAGTACAACTGATAAAAATGAATTGCAGAGGGAACCTCAAGCTTTGAGCATAATTTTTTAACTCAGGGGTGATATGATTTACCATGAAATTTTAAAAAGATAATGCTGGTGTCAGAAAATAAGATGGCTTGAAGGGATAAGAAGCTTGAGTATAAAACATTGGCCACATTATTGGAACATTTCCCAAAATGTGTTCCCACACAGAGTTGTCAAAAAATAGTCAGTGGTTAAAAGTTTTCTGTGGTTGCCCTAGCTGGTTTGGCTCAGTGGATAGAGTGTCAGCCTGCAGATTGAAGGGTCCCAGGTTCCAGTTAACGGCACGTACCTTGGTTGCAGGGTCCTCCTGGCCTAGGCCCTGGTTGGGGCTCGTGCAGGAGGCAACCAATCGATGTGTTTCTCTCACATCAGTATTTCTCTCTGTCTTTCCCCCGTCTCTTCCACTCTCTAAAAATCAAGGAAAAATATCCTCAAGCGAGGATTAAAAAAAAAAAAAAGTTTTCTGTGGTCAAATAAGTTTGGGAAATGCTTGGCTAAATTAGGTCAGACAGGATTCTCTAATAAAGCATTTCTCAGAATCTTTCCTTAGCTATTACACATTGTTACTCTTCATACGGGACTATAGTATGTACCATTTTTTTCCAAATATATTTGCCCAAGGAATATTTTTCATGGCATATATGACAGAAACCATGTTTCAATGAATGCTTCATAATAATTGTAAGGTGATATTCATAAAAACATTGATGGAGTGGATTAATCTAAGAGCTATTATGATGAAGAATTAACATGTTGTCTTCCAGCTTATGATACTGAGCAGATAATGATACCCCAAGGAAAATGTAAGAATCAATACTTTCCTATCAGATTGGCCTGGAGCTAGGAAGTAAGGAACTCTAAGAAAGGGCTTGAGCAGGGATGGTGATGCATTGGTTTAAAATAAGAGGCCAGTACTGAGCAATTATTGTAGCTGTCTGTACTGCTGGGTTGAGAAGGATTCTGAAGATCTATCAGAAATCAGCAAGGATTACATGAATGTAGTGATACCTCCCATGGAAGCAAGGAACATAATAAGCAGTATCCGTGTCATATGTTTGTCACATGTGGGCCAGAAAGTAGCTAGCTCAACATGATTTATGTAATGGTTTTAAAAACCATTTAGCTCGAAAATTTTCTTCAAAGGAAACCTCACCTAGAAAATTAAAAAAAATAATAATAATAACAGATAGATAAAAACAAAGGTGTCTAAGTAATACCTTGAAACTCCACTCACTCTATTTTCTCTCCAGACCTTCCTCTCCATTGACTCAGTAACCATGATAGCTTCTAGAGCTAATTAACTAATTAGACAAGATAAGTTGAGCAGATGCTAGGAAGCTAGATATGATAGAGGCACACACTTCTACCTTATCAGGGGAAACACTTTTATTTTTCTACATTCAGTTTCTATTTGTTCTCTATTTGTTTAACATTCAGTAAAAATGTGGAACTCCCAGAGTAAGTTTGACCAATAGCCAATCAAAGAGATGGATTTGGGTTCTTTTACCTTATATTGACATTACAGCTGAGGGATCTAATGGGTTTTGAGAGTAAATTGGCAGCAGAATTGAAAGTTGGAAAACCCTAAGAGAAAGATATACTAAGACATACGGTGACAGGCAGAGTGGACCACCTCCTCTCTATCTGGCATTTACCCTTGCTGAACCTTACAGGTTTTGAAATTTATTCAATTACTGGGTGGTGGTTTCTTTGTAGATTCCATTTTTAACTTCATGCTTTGTCCTGTAAACTCACAGGGAAGTGCAAAGCACAGAAACAACCTATTTTAAAATCATATTTTGTCTTGAAATCAACAGAGAAATACTTTAAGAATAATTTGTCACTTTGAGAAGCTCCAGATAGCAAATGAAATGAGCAGATTCCTGCTTAATGAACACAGAGGTTAGGTCTAGAACAAAAATATAGGTCTAAACCAATAATTTGGAGAGGACTTTAACTGATGGGTTTTATCTGATAACTACAAGGAGAGCAAACTCATATTCTCTCTTCCCATTTCAACTAAGCAAACTCCGAAGGATCACAAAGAGGAGAGCTTCTTATTCAGCTTTGCACTCCAACACCAACCACAGACTTGTGTAGTAAGTTATTTGCTGTGGTAAAGTTGTTGCTCTATGAGTACCTAGATTATGTGTGATAGCAACGAGGATGTTACTTTTGAGAGGCTTTCACAAGAAGGAGACTGGAGAATGCCAGTCTTCTCTTTGGAGACTTGTAGATATCTCTGAGGGCATACAATCTACACTCACGTAGATACAAAGTCCGAGACGCATGTTGACTTTGCTTTCTGATTTTTTTTTTTTTTTTTTTTTTTTGAGGGAAGGAGCTAGAGGTTGCTGGGAATGTATTTCCATTCACAGATTGGTGTAATTAGCCAAAGTTGACATAAATGGGGTAATTTTTGTTACATAAGGGAGGGATAGAGGGGTAATGGGGGAATAAGGACACATATGTAACACCGTAATCAATAAATAAATTAAAAAAATAAAAATATATATTGAAAAAAAATTCCAACCTCTTGTAGTACAGATTAAGAAGCATATTTTAAGCAGCAAATCTCTGGACATTCTCTGGTGACTTGGCTAGTTACTTCTTGAAACATGACTTTTTAAAATGGTGTCTTTTAAGCATTGATTTTGCATTTTGAGTTATCTAAATGTATTGCATGTACTGTGGCTATGACATTTTGAAGAATAACAGTCTTGATCACCTAATCTGGATTTGTTTCAGCCAAAGACATAAGTTTTTACAACTAATTGTAAATATCACCTTTCAGTGGTTTTAATGAGCCTAATAAAGAGATATGATAATTTGCCTGCTCTCCGCAGACACTTAGTTGTGAGAAAATTAAATTAGGGCTAAGCCATATTAATCCTCATTACATAGAGTAATGGATATGTTAAAATAATTTAAAACAAACAAAAGAGTGTCAAACAAGAATCTTTAGACTTTTTCAAGTAAACATATATAATATTCTTGCTAGCTTTTAGGAGTGACAGAATGGAAATATTCCTTACACTTTGAATACAATGGACCATCTCCAGGGGAACTTGGAATTAAACCTGGATCACATTCCAACAATATACTGGTTAAAAAAGCTAGCACTCTTTTTCTTTTTTTAACCTATGTCCTGTTTTATTAAAATGAATCATGTCATGAAAGAAAAAAAGCTCCAGGATGTGCTTTAGACATATGTACTTGTTTCTACATGATAGACTGTATAACAAGGAGGATCTTTGAAGTTGATGAATAAAAAAGTAAGCCTTTTTAGAACATTGGGAATCTATGCATTTTACTTTATTTTTTTGGACAATGGCTTTCCCCCTCTGGAGATGTAAACTAATATATATATATATATGTATATGTATAGTAGTATATATAGCCTAGTATAGCTTATATGTATATATAGGCTCTAAATAAACAACATTCAATTGTATTCCTCCAAGTTCTTTTTCTGGGCAAGTTAAACGAAACCTTATCCGCATACATCTGGATGTACTCAGGGCTTGTCATGTTGGAACTAAGCAGTTGGGATGGCATCAGCCCTGCTGTCATTGGTTTTTGACATTTGTGTCAATGCTCCCCTTTAAAATGGGGGCATTTAGACAGTTCTGGGAGGGGTTCCCAAGATCTAACACACATTGACGTGACTCAATGTATATGAAAAGGAAATGTTTCATTGTTTGCTGGTGGTTTCCATGCCAAAAAGTTTCCAGACGCTGAAGACACGGACACCAAGTGTTCAGAGAACGGGGATGGGTGAAGTGGCAAGGAGGAGGGGTACAGGCAGGATATCTGGATTGTGGATGCTAAAACCAATAAAAGGTTGAAGTTCCAAGTTATATTTGCCAAGAATTTAAAAGCTACATCTTCGCCCATTGATGGTCTAACTGTGATCGCTCAAGAGAAGTATGCCAAAAGAGAGAGTGAAAGGATTTCCTTTAGTCGTAATATATAATATCTCCCAAATGTCTTGCAGCAAACAGCAATTAGGAGTTGCAAAAATATTTTAACATCATATTAGGGTGCAACCTCACTGACTTCATGTTCCTCTGCAGAATATGAAGGTTAGAAGCAACAATGGAGATGGAGTGGGCAAGAAAAAATGGCATAAACTTCCTAGTCTTTAAGATAAAAGCAGTGACATTATATAGGAAATTGGTAAAATTCCAAACTTGAATAAAGATGAATTACTGATTAAACTACTCCCCAAAGAAAAGAAATGGATTAAAAATATAAGTAATGTAACTTTTTGAGGAGAAAGGGCAGATTCTTTACTCATCTTATCTCTTAAGAATAAGATATTGCACCATCTGCTCTCCAAACAGTTATTTCACTCTGGATTTCTCCTCGGTCTCCTCCCTATATTTCTCTGAATTTTCAGATTGGCTCTCTTCCTGTGAGTCACTTCCTTTCTTTAACTGATTCCATATTTACCTCCTCTTTCTGCAGCTTATGTGTGACTCTTTGTTGAGCATTTCAAAATAGTACATGTTGCTTTGCCTAGATCTAGCACCTTTTTTCTTAGAAGTCAGTGTTCAAATACTGTCTTCTTAACTATTGTGGTTTTAAAAACTGATTATTCATTTTACAGGTATAAACTTGTGTCATAATTTTTTTTAAAAAAAAGATAGAATGACTAGCTCATACTGTGATTCTACAGTGCTTAATCTAACTCATTTGTATGGACATTTAATGGTATCTTCCCAATTATGATACCTCTCTTACTGTGTCATTGCCTTCTTCTACAACATTTAACATGATATATAAATACATACACCTTTCTTCAGACTCAGGGCTATCCATTGGTTGTTATCTCTCACACACTGACTAAGCCAGAAACCTGAGTATTCCTCTCTTCTTTACTTCTAGCCAGAGACCAAAACCTTGCCATTTTAGCTCATCAGTAACTCTAGTTTTGCAAACTGTGGCATACGGGTCAATTCCTGCCAGCTGCCTTGTTTTGTAAATGGTTTTATTGGAATACATCCACACTCGTGTTTACATATTTTCTACAGCAGAGTTGAGTAACAAAAGTATGAACTGACTCTTAATACTCCTCTATTTAAAAACTTTCCGTGGCTGCCAGTTTCTCTCTATAAAGCTCAACTTTTTAAACACATCTTGCAAGCCCCATCACTACCTCTTTCTCTTTTCTTTTCCTCCTCCTCGGCAACTTTACATTTCTGTAACATTCCACACACTACAAGAAAGGACTTGTGACTCCAAAGGACTCTTCCATGTTTTTCCATAGAACCTTGTTTCCTCTAATCTAGCATTACTATAGCTGCACTGACATTTCACTTGTTGTGTATTCCTCTACAATAATCTACTTCTTGCTGCCACTTTACCAGCATTAAATACAGTTCCTGGCATATAGTACAGTTTCAGAAATATTTAATAATCTAAGCAATAAAACATTGATACCATGCACATGCTAAAAAAAGATCCATCTCTGCCTGCAGGGCTCAGTGGTTGAGCTTGGATCTATGAATTGGGAGGTCACAGTTCCATTCCCATTCAGGGCATATGCCTGGGTTGTGGGCTTGATCCCCAGTGTGGGGCATGTAGGAAGCAGCCAATTAATGATTCTCTCTCATCATTGATGTTTCTATCACTCTCTTCCTCTCCCTTCCTCTCTAAAACCAATAAAATATATTTTTTTAAAAATCCTGTAAAGTTTGCAAAGCAGAAAGAGAACAACCACTTTTAAAGAGAGATAAACAAGGCTCAAGAGTGGTAGAACTAATATGGGGTTTTGTTGGGAAATCAGTTACAATTGAGTAGGTAAGCCCTAACCGGTTTGGCTCAGTGGATAGAGTGTCAGCCTGCAGTCTCAAGGGTCCCAGGTTCAATTCTGGTCAAGGGCATGTACCTTGGTTGCGGGCACATCCCCAGTAAGGGAGTGTGCAGGAGGCAGCTGATTGATGTTTTTCTCTCATCAATGTTTGTAACTCTCTCTCCCTCTCCCTTCCTCTCTGTAAAAAATCAATAAAATATATTTTTAAAAAATTGAGTAGGTAATATACTACAGCTTTGAGAAAGATAATGTAACAACCATGTATAACTATACATATTTACTGAATTCTGATATGCAAGAACCAAGAGTCAATTCCATAGCTGTATTTCATGATGCTCAGCCCATTATAATAAGCATGTTGACATTATCACATCCATAGTATCTTGTTATTATTAATGGTTCTAACTGATCCACTTCAATTATTCATATATGCATTTTGATTAAGTATTATTATTCTTAGTAATTGCTTAGTTTGAATTTCACTATTTTGAAATACATGAAAAGTATTTGTTAGTATAAAAGAGGAAAACTTTTAGAAGATAGACATTAGGATCACCAACAAATCTGGATAGGAAATGCATGCTTTATTTTCCATGAACATTATATTAATTGTGACTCATTGTCAGCATGTTTCATATCGTGAGTTGCTTATGCATACGTCATTATGGGTTGCCTCTTATCCAGCCACATGCTCTTCCCTTGTGCATAAATAGCATCCTACTATAAGACTCATGAAGTTTTCCTTGTTGTCTACATGGAGGAAGATAGCGTGCTTATTATTTAAATGCCAACATTTGCTTTATTAGTCCAACGTTTAACTCCTATATCTATGGCTTTAACTAGGGTGTAAATAAATAGGACAGGTCAAAGGCAAGAACATCAGTCAAGAAACTACCAATTTTATTCCATTTACTGTATCTGGATCTCCCAAACAACTTGGAAACTGGAATTTAACATACTCTGCATAAACTAAATTGCAAAATTAACAGTATTAAAACATACACTGCTATGTTTCTGTAAAATTTCACCCACACAGTTATTTAAATGGTCTCATTTGCATTAATTCTGTTAGGATCTTTGTTATTCTAGTTTCAAACAACGCTAGATTTCAATTGCTAGACTTCAATGGATAGATGCGCTTTAAAACATTTCCAGGAAAAAACACACACACAGTAATGGAATATCAACTTATTAGTAACTAGTAAAATATTTACAAATGAGAGGATTTTAGAGATTTGGGAAGCTAAGTGTAACTAAAATACAAGGAGGAACCTTAAGCAGATGAGTCTTAGTGAATATGAAAAGTTACTCTGACTTGAAGTCCCAAAGGTGGCCTGGCTTCTTAGTAGTTTAGAGTAGCCCATTTAAAGCTAAAAATACTTTGCCAGTAGAATGTATAAATCTGTAAGAAATAATACTCGCCTTTTAATCTCCTCCAAACCATCCATAGGAAGGACTGTTAGCATTCTTTTTCTCACTATAACTTTATAGTATTAGTTTCCAAAGGCAAAGAAAAAATAAAGTAAAATATTATGAGATTCACGTAAATGAATGGACTTATCCTGAGAAAGGAAAGCCCCCCTACTGTTCTTAATGGTTATGTGACTGGGACAAGCCATGTTTGTTCTGTTTGAATACATATCCCCTTACTCCTGCCTGGTGGGATTCGGAGTCACCCACTAGGCAGGGTTAACTAATGACTGAAATGAAATCCAGTCATTTAAGGAAATCTCAAAGGCTTCCTGGAGTTAGGTTGGAAAGATGTCACTAATAGAAGGGCTGTACTTTATGCTTTTGCAATGTTTACAGAACCTATAACACAATGGAGCATGATTAATGAGGCTCTCCAAGCTCTAGCCCAAGCATAAGACTTTGTACTTGTCACATCTAAAGATCAGCCCTTTATCGCCCTCATAACATGAGAAATGTAAACCAGAACTTGAGCATTTCCTAGAGGAGTTGCCCTGGCTTTCATCCTCAAGCAAACTAAGGGGTTAAAGAGGAGACATTCTCATTTTTTAATAAGAATGACACCTTTGCTTAGAGAAATGCTTTTCTCTTGCTTTTACATTTATCATTTTATTCTATGCCTATAAAACGATGGAAAGTTTGCCAGGAATTATTATCACCGTATGAGATGAGACATCTGGGACCTTACAAAATTGAGTGGCTTTCCTAAATACTCAGTTAGTTGGGAACATATTTGACACCAGAACTCAGCCTGATTCGATTCCAAATAGATTGCAACGTGTTCTTATACTTAAACACATCCTACAAAGCACTGGCAAAGAACTTGGCCAATTAGCAAATTTTCTCAATCTCTTCAAGCCTAGTCTCTACTCTTATCCTACAGCCTGAAAATAATGCGAAAAAAAAAGTGTAATTTATATCCAAGATAAAATATTTTTTCATTGAGTCGATTTCAGAAGTTGATCTCAAAACCTTCAGAATTGTGTTTTTTTCTGTCTATTCAAAGCTCACACCTCATTAAATGTGCCTACACTCCTCTCTCTCCCATCTGGGATATTGTTGTGAATGGGTGATGGATGACTCACAGATCCAGTAGATCTATTCACAGTCCTAACCTCTTTCATTCTATCAACAGCTTCCTGAGGCCTGAAAAACAAGGCCTTCCTGGCTGTACAAAGGCCATTAAAGAGCACACAAACTTGGTTTCACCACATCTAGTGGGTAAACTCCTGTTGGAGGAAAAATAAACGCAGAGCACCAATCAGGGCCCATTGGCAACTAACAGCAACGATGCCAGTAGTCCTGAAGCTCCTTGGGGGAGGATTATAAATCTGTATTTTGGATCCTTCTATATTGTTGAAGATAGATGTAGATTATTCTTCCCGGGCATTTGCATCAGCAGCACCCAGAAAAGCATGATGACAGGTCATCCCAGAGTAATAGACATGACATGCTCTTAGTCAATTTTCTTCTTTTTTGCTTGATTTGTTGTAGCTAACTTTTTTAAAAAGAGAATCCTCCTAGTAAAATGGCATGTTTATTCCAGACATTGGAGAAACACCTTTGGTGGGTTGCTTATTTATTTTCTGATCACTTCACAGCTCTGGAGCTGTCATCATTTGAGAAAAGGAAGACTTGATCTGAGCTCCTTGATGGACAAGATGTTGTCTTTGTTTTTCTTTTTTCTCTTTTGGCAACTGATACTGTGTCTGACTTTCGTCTTAACCCATCTGTCTTGTGCTTTCTTGTTTTGCCAGAAAAAAGAAATTTGACAGCCTTACAAAATGATATTTATATTGATCTAAGTAGTGGACAGAAAGAAAGAAAGATCCTGATTGATGAATATCTGAAGAAATTAAACTGTTCAAGGGTATATTAAAATAATTGATAATACTAATATCAAAGATATATTTGTATTAATAAAACATCATCTTTCTTTGAGCCATCCTAAACAAATGTACCATGGATTGTAAAAATAAAAGAATCATTTGGCAGAAGAGTCTGGTGAACAGAGACCTTGAAACAAAAGAAGAAAATTTGTTTTCCCTTTTTGATTCATAGACATTTTTTAAATGTTCCTCCTTCCCACCACCACCTCCAGAGAATGGAGTGGAAAGATAATGTCACTCTTCATTTTGTTTATTTTACTTTTGAATTTTATGGATCATGTGGGTGGATTTAATCAGATTGCAAATGACCTGCTATTTTGAAGAAGTAGGGGTCAGGAGGAATTGTTTAGATGTGCATATTAGTTTACTATTTCTAATACCAGGTACTCTCCATATTCCTTATCCCTCTTAAGATAATTCAACTCCTATTTATTGGTGATGTGGAGGATCTAACAAGAATATCACCCAGATTAAATTTCATGGATACTGACACCAACCTTCTAACTATTTAAAAAATAATTTTATTTTGATATATTTTGCATGTTACACAATTCACTCCTTTCAAGTGTACAATTCAATGATCCTTTTACTAAATTTACCAAATTATGCATCCATCACCATGAGTCAACTTTAAACCATTTTCATCATCACATTACAATCTTTTATGAATGTTCCCTATTGATCCTTGTTCCTTCTCCCCTCCATCAGTTTCTTCTCTCTCTGGAACCACTAATCTATTTTCTTTCTCATAAACTTTGCTTTTCTGTACATTTCTATAAATGAAATCACTCAATATATGGTCTTTTCCGTATGGCTTCTTTCACTGAACAAAACATGTTTGAGGTTCATCCATGCTTTAGCACATATCCATATTCTTCCTTTTCATTGTCAAGTAGCATTCCATTATATAGATACTAGTGGCCTGGTGCACAAAATTTGTGCACATTAAAAGGGGATTAATTAAAGGAAATAATTTAATATTGTTATTTGCCCTTTCTCTATAATAGAAGTGTCAGAGATGAAAGAAAATTAGTAAAATGTATATGAAAACCTTCCTCCTGTCAGAGTCTGGAGCGTACCACAGGACCCAGAGTCAAGTCCCTGCCCACCCACATGCGCCTCAAAATTGTGTGAGACTCAGACCCAGCCACCCCCCAACCCCCACCCCAATTGGGCTAGATCCAGACCCGGCCAGTCCCACTCTTGTCAAGCCCCGCCGGGCAGGGAGCATAGCCTCAGGTCCCCTGGCCCAGGACAGGGGCATGGCCTGAGGTCCCTCAGCCCAGACCAGGGCAGGGGGCATGCCTTGAGGTCCCCCGTCAAGCCCCTGAGATCCCCTGTCAAGCCCCGCTGGGCGGGGGGCACAGCCTGAGTTCCCCCAACCCAGCACTGGGGATTCACCTTGAGGTCCCTCGTCAAGCTCTGCTGGGTGGGGAGCACGGCCTAAGGTCCCCTGTCAAGCCTCGTCAGGCAGGGGGGCGTAGCCTCAGGTCCCCTGGCCTAGTGCTGGGCAGGGGGAGCAGCCTGAGGTCCCCTAGCCCAGCACCAGGACGGGAAGTGCACCTTGAGGTCCTCCGTCAAGCCCTGCCAGGTGGGGGGGCGTGGCCTCAGGTCCCCTGGCCTGGCACTGGGGTGGGGGGTGCGGCCTGAGGTCCCCCAGCCTGACACCAGGGCTGGGGGCGTGGCCTGAGGTCCCTTGTCAAGCCCCACGGGGGTGCGGGAGGGTGTAGCTTCAGGTCCCTGCTGATTGCTCATTAAGGCTCCTTCTGGGAAGTTGGCCTCAGCTGTGGGTGCAGCCATCTTTGTGACGGAGTGATGGTCAATTTGCATATTACCTCTTTATTATATAGGATGCCATACTTTCTATCTCTTTGCCAGTTAATGGGCTGTGTCCCCTTTGCGGCTATCATGAATAATGCTGTTAAGAACATTCACATGAAAGTGTTTGTCCACACATATGTCACCATTTCTCTTTGGTTGACATACCGAAGAGTGGAATTCCTGTATCATATGATCAATTTCTGTTAAACTTGTTAAGACAACTTTACACCAAATTGCTTTTCAAATTGGCTGCAGTGTTTTACATTCCCATCAGTGTATGAAGGTTCCAGTCTCCTTATTTACTCAACAACACTGGATATTGCCTGTGTTTTTTATTCTAGCCATTCGAGTGGGAGGAAAGTGGTATCTCACTGTGGTTTTGATTTGCATTTTCCTAATGACGCTGAGAATGCCTTAGCTTTTATGGGCTTACTTCTGTAATGTTTAAGGCTGTCTGTTTAGACACACATGTAAGGAATGCACAGTATCTTTGAAGGGTTCTGGCTTTTCATTCATAGACATTTAGAAGAAAATGTAAATACTTTGGTTTTATCCATAGTGACAAGTAAAAGTATCCCTGCTGATAAGAGAATAACATTTGCAGCAGGGCAGTGGGCCAAACTCTGGACAGGCTTCCAGAAAGCTGGCATCTACTATTAGCTGTGTCACTGTTTCTGTGACTTGGGACATGTGGGTGGGGTGGGGAGCTCATAGGTTAAGTCATTCATTTAGGGATACTGGAAGTAATAAAGGCTCTACAAATGGAGGTATTTTTATTTATTTATTTTTTAATCCTCACCTGAGGAGTAAGGATATTTTTTTCCATTGATTTTTAGAGAGAGTGGAAAGGAAGGGGGGAGGAGAGAGAGAGTGAGAGACAGAGAGAGAGAAGAGAGAGAGAGAGAGAGAGAAGAGAGAGAGAGAGAGAGATTGACATGAGAGAGACACATTGATTGGTTGCCTCCAACTTGCGCCCTTGACCTGGAATCAAACCTGTGAGCCTGGGGTCTGAGGGCCAACGCTCTAACCATTGAGCCTAACTGACCAGGGCTGGAGGTATTCTTAACATTAACCGCTTAACTTTGTGATAACTCTAATTTATAATCCATATTCTTGTATCGATCCACTTAATCATCTAACACTATACCCTTTATAAAGCATTGAAGTGAAAGGAAGAGGAAACCCCACTATATAAACATGAAAATGCAGAATCCTTAGAAAGAAAAATAAATACACAATCCAAGAACAGAACAGTTCAGATCTTTCTGTGGTTTGATATTGTGTTTGGGATTCACTAGACTTCTCTTCAAAACACAGAGAAAAATGGGGCCTTTCAAAATTAAGTTCTTAATGACTTCTTCAGAGAAAAAAGCCCCAAGGCCTTTGTCAACTTGCCTCCCAGACTGGTGATCCACAATGGCCCTTCAGTTTTCAGGAAGGAGAAGTTAACTCCTGCGCCTGTGTTATGATAAAGAGTAAAAATCAAATGACAAGCTCACTGACATTCATAGTATGTGACTTTCAGGCGTGTTGAATAAATATTGTACTAATGAAAACTTTCAAAGATGAGACAGAGAGACAGAGAAAGAGACGCTACCTGTGAGAAACTATCCCTTTAAATTTTTTTGTTACCAAGTTTTAGGGTTAATTTTATTTTTCAAAAATATTTCAAGTGGAGAAAGTTGAAAACTTGAAATCCAAGTTGTTCCAACTGAGTAAGCAAATGAGATGACTAAACCCAGAAAACTCAAGCACTAAAATTATCCAACAATAAGATAAAAAAATAAAAGAGTAACTTGCAAAACTTTAGTTACTTCTATTAGCTAAGTGGAGGAACTGTGGAAGAAAATCAGCCAACAGCAATTTGTATGAACTTTTTAATGATACAGTGTGAAGTTAAGCTAAGAATTCCTTACCCTGAGGAAGTTTATATTTGGGGTAGTTCAAAACTTGGTAGCAAAGACTAGCACCTAAAATAAGGTGACCAGATTTTAACATTGGTAAAGCGGGACACCATTGACAGTGTGTGTGTGTGGGGGGGGTGTTCTTTTTTTAAAAAAAAAAAAATATATTTTATTGATTTTTTACAGAGAGGAAGAGAGAGGGATAGAGAGAGTTAGAAACATCGATCATCCCCTACTGGGGATGTGCCCGCAACCAAGGTACATGCCCTTGACCAGAATCGAACCTGGGACCCTTGAGTCCGCAGGCCGACACTCTATCCACTGAGCCAAACTGGTTTCAGCCCGGGGGGAGAGGGGGTTCTTGATTAAAAATTTGGTCTATATTGTAATCGCTTTTGGGTTTTTTAATAAAAGGAAATTCACTTCTTAGATCATCGTTGAATTTGCATCCTATTTTCTTACTCATTATGTTAAAAATCTAAAAAAAATAATTTAAAATTATATTATAAATTATTATATACATATTGCTTAAAAACACAGTAAGTAGGTACATAATTACATGAACATATTTTATTGTTAGTTTACAAATTAAATTAATTTGATTGTTATAAAGTAACTATATTTTAAAAATTATTTTAATCCTATATTTCTTTCTAAATAATAACAATACTAACTTGTATTATTTTTCATCTGAATTTGCCGTAACGTAAGTCGTAAGTGTCACTTTCAAGGCCGGCACTAGACTTTTTGCCGCCACTATAAAATATAAATAATACGAGTACTGTCTGCTAAATTCAAGAAAATTTATGTATTTATGAAATAAATAAATAAATTACTTACCTAAATTATCTGAATAGCTGATTTGTAATGACATCACTTGTTTAACTAGCTTACTAGCACGCAGTACGATGTGTATCGTCTGAGAGACAGTTACAAAATGTTTTCGTCGTTGCCAATCCCAAAAAATGCCATTGTTCATTAAGTCCAAACAATGGTGGTCGAATTCTAACAACTGATCAACAATGCGAACTTTGATAAGCAGTTCTCGATAATCAGTTCTCAACAATTATTTTTTATTATTAAAGTTTAACATTATAAAATTAACAAAAATAATATAAAACTCATATCCTGGCTGAATAGCCACATGGCCGCCAAAAACCGTATATTCCCTTCTTGTTCACCCGCTGTTCCCTAGCTTGTTGTGCATTCTTTCCAAAAATCGGGACTTTTTTAAAACGCCGCGGGACACGGGACAAATTGTTAAAAATCGGGACTGTCCCGCCAAAAGTGGGACGTCTGGTCACCTTAACCTAAAAGTATCCTTCAAAGTGACTGCGCAGAATTAAGCAGCTCTGTATCTTTGAAGCTCTGAGACGTTATGTAAAAAAAGGTTCCCAGAAATACATAAAAATAGCAACACAAGTAAATCCCACGGTCTAAGGTTATAAAGAGTAAAATACCTGTCACATTAATTGATTCAAAACACAATTATATAAATTATGACAGTTTATTTTTATTTTGGACTTGGAAAATTACTCACCTCACTTATTCTTTATATATCTACCTTGAAAGATGGTTTTTGGTTTGCTTACTTGATAGAAGAGACACTGAGGCTTCATGCAACTGCTTCCCCTGGTAAAGTAGTGGGGATGTGATAGACCATCCTCCAAGCCCAAGTTCAGGGCCCTTGCAACTACACGAAGTTTAATGGATATGATATTTTCTTTTCATAATGAGCCTCAAAAATTCCCTCTGACCTTCTAAAGAATGCAATTGTATTTTTCTAATATATTGATAAACAATGGAAAGTGTGTGTGTGTGTGTGTGTGTGTGTGTTTGTATAGATACATATATAGTTTATTGGGAAGTTTTAATTATATGTA
Organism: Eptesicus fuscus; assembly: GCF_027574615.1. NCBI lineage: Eukaryota > Metazoa > Chordata > Mammalia > Chiroptera > Vespertilionidae > Eptesicus > Eptesicus fuscus. Next base: position 13,680,251 of record NC_072477.1, on the reverse strand, counting down.
TAGTAAAATATGTATATATTTACATGTATAAATATAAGTATATGTATTCTAATTCAGAATAGTATACACTCAGTCTACTAAATGTGTTTTCTCAGATTAAAATGGCACTTCCTCTTCATCAGACCTATAGTCAGAAATAGAAGGCTCAGTAACATTTTCTGCAATGGTCGTGACCAGGTTTGAACAAGTCCTTGGGTAGATCTTTCATCTCTCCTTAAAATGGCTTACGTCTTTATATCACCCTATACCCCTTTTAAAAAGGCATTTCCCGACTCTTATTCTTCCCCAGTGCTGTTGGAGAATGTTTGCTTCAAGTTTATGCCAGCTTCCCTTTGGAACAGAGCAATTGCTTAACAAATGGCAGGTTTCTGTAAGAGGAAATCTCCATGGTTTAATGTGCGCTTGTTTCCTGTCAGTATGTGCCTTCTGTTTTTGTTCACTCATAATCATCTTGTAACCTGCATGAAAAGGCAAAGAGTCCAATGCTTGGGGAAATAAAGATTCAAACAATTATTTCCACACTGATTTTCCAATTGTTGGCCCAAAGAGCTTTCAGTGAGACCGGGAGCTCCAACTGGTACCTGAGACTGCTGAATGCAGAAGGCTGGATATAAAAATGATGTCGCAAAGTCCCTTATAAAATCAGGACATTTTCAAAAGAACCTCATTATCACTTTGATGAGGTTTTCCCTGTAGAGAGAAACATTTTCAAGGCATTGAAGTAATCTGCATATACCTAAATTGTTATATTACCTAACAAGTGTGTAAGTATTTGTCTATCTGACTCTACTAGACCAGTGGTCGGCAAACTCATTAGTCAACAGAGCGGCAAACCGCGGCTTTGCCGACCACTGTACTAGACTAAGAGTTTTGACAGAATAGGGACTAGGGATGGCGTCTATTCATCAAAGTCCTGCTATGTATTTTGTGCTTTCTACAAATGATTATTAGATTGATGATGAATTACATATTCTGGTGAGGTGTTTCAAAATCAGAAGGGTATTGAAATAATCTTATGGATTCATATGAATCAAACCACACTCACAAAAAGGGTGTCTGAAAGATATTAGGAGTATTTTACACTGATGAGAGAAACGAAAAGCTACCTCTCCACAGTGTGTTAACCATGAATTTCCTTACAAAGATCCTCATCTTAGGAGAAAGGAGGAGCTTATTCATGAAGTCAACAAGCTTGTTTTGAACATTTACCAGGAGAATAAAAAACGAAGAGCAACTCAATTCTTTGAGACAGAGGTAGTCCAGAGACAAACATACAGATAGCCATTTTCACTTTAAGAGAGAATGATATGAATGCCATATCGTCAGAAAACCATGAACGGAAAAAAAGGGTAGGAGGTCATGGATGTCATCTTTTTACAGGGAAGTTGGCATTCTGAATCAACCACATGTGGCAATGAGGATTCCAAAGAAAGGGAGCATTTCCGAAAATAATTACTAGGATTTGGAGAGTGACTGGGTTGGGGAAAGATGGGTTCAAAATACTAGTACATAGCCAAGAGGAAATTGCTGACCACTTTCCTAAATATATAAAATACAGGAGGAATTTCCTGGGAGATTATTCTTGGGTGAATCGATCTCTGGGATGGTGGGATGAAGGTGGGGGCTGTTTGCAAATTAAACTAGATGCTTATTTGGCTCATTTTAAAATTCTAAATTCATGCAGAACTTAGTGATTCACCTCCAAAGGATAGAGTGTAGAAAAGGACAAATACCTTTGCAGTGGAGAAAGCTTTCAGACAATTCCTTAGAGAGTGCCGATGTCATCATCAGTGATGTCATGCTGCCATCGTGTACCACCTCATATGATGTCATGAGAACACTCCACCTCCATGGTGTTCTTTCCCCAAACCCACGACTACAGTCTAATCAGGAGAAAACATCAGACACGTCCAATCTGACAGACAAAATACCTGACCATGACCCCCTCAAAACTCTGAGGGTCACAAAAAGCAAGGGAAGCCTGTGGAGCTGTCACAGAGTACAGGAGATATGGTGACTAAAGGCGGTGCAGTGTCTTAAAAGGGATCCTGAAACAGAAAAAGGACATTAGTGGAAAAACCGATGAAATGTGCATAAAACATGGAGTTTCGTTAATAGCATTGCGGTAGCATTGGTTTCTTCTTTTTGTTAAATGTTCCAAGATAATGTAACACAATCATGTCAGGGGAAACTGAGTCTGTTTCGATGGATGTAATTTTCCTCTGTTTTGAAGTCTGGGACTATGTGATGCAATAATACCGTTAGCAATAACAACTCAGATTTCTAAAGCACTTTCCCGTACACTGATTCATGATGTGACCATATTAGGAAGCTGGCAGTAGAGGTATTTTTATGTCCATTTTGTAAATGAGTAGACAGTGGCTCAATACTGAACTTATCCAAAATGGAAATTCCAGTGCCTTGGGCTTACACCACTACCTTCTGAATCAAGAGTCCTGCACCGCTTTTATTTTCACCAGGTAGTAGAAAGGCCAATGGATGTGTGCACGTATGGAGGGGGAAGGGTACAAGAAACATGGGTGCAAAGGGATGTGAGGTGGCAGTCAAATTCCCATTGAAGTGAAAACCCCATTGAAGACTGAAAGCCTAAGAATAACTAATGAGCTGACTTCCTGTTTTGTGAGGCTGGCAGATTTGGTTTTTATCTCTATACTTCCCTACCTTTCTATAGGAGCGATAGTGTCCTCAATGAAAATGAAGTAACCTAATTATCACCGTTTTCTGAGTCTGCAAACTCATTGCACTCTGGAGCCCCGGGATCACATTTACTATTCCTTGCTTCCTCTGGCTCCACCATCTCCCGTTTCTAAAGCTGACTCACGGTGTCTGTGGATGACACATGTATTACATGGAATCTGTTCATCTGTTTGAGATGATATTTTTCCACACTCAATTTTCCTTGCCCTGATTACAAGAATCGCACCAGATCCTCTTGACTAGGAAGCATATCCACATGACACTGTTTTCTTACAATTTAGGAACAGCAATAATAAAATGCAAATTCTGTACATCTGCAATCAACCCCTCTCCCTTTTCCAGTCTCATTCATTTTCCAGGAGCATCAATCAGGAAGTTAAACCTGTAGAGGTTCTGTTTTGTCTTTAAACAAAAATGAATTCTTAAAGATGAACGAAGTACACTGTTATCTCCTGTTCAAGGTATCATCAAAGAAAGAGCCTCGTGTGGATACTTATGTAACTTACAAACACATGCGAAGAAGCATGTTTAGAAGCAGATAGATGGGAGTGTTTGCCCTACAATGTGATCTTCCTTGTTGATTCTGCAGCCTGAGGAAGAGCTATCCCTGTGCTTTGCTGCCCCCTTGGCAAACTAGGAGGATTTACAACGGAATTCTGCAAAGGGAGGGCTGGAAACTGTTCCTCTGTGGGCTGGCCCGGCTCGGAGGTGTTTGAAATGGCTATTACAGATTCCCATTGGCTTGGGTATGTTGCAGAGAGAAATGAGAACATCTTTCCGGTGGAGAACCAGATTTTCCTCTTTTTAAAATAACTCCGTTTCCGCAAGATCCACGTGTTTACCCTCTGAGTTATTTTGAAAGGCTCCGTATTTCTTCTTTTTCAGTCCGGAATGGAAATGCCGAAAGAAGGACCAGGTGGAAGATGCCTGAGTTTGCGCTCTGGGCGACTTTCGGGCTCACTCGGGTGTGATGGCGAAGGCAGAGGCGCTCGGCCATCCGTCCGTTTCCTGTGGTCCAAGCTTCCACTCCGGGTCCAGGAGATGACTGGGCTCCGATTCCCGTTAACTTCTTGGGAGTCCAGAACACTTAGTGGAAGCTTGTTTACAAAATGCAAAGCACCTGGGTGGCCAAGGCAGGCGGAGACTCCTGTATTCTTTTTTTTTTTTTTTCCAAATCGCTCCCAAAAGAGAGCGATGGGGCAATAATGCCGATCAAAATCTCAGCTCTTAGAGCTGACCTGATGCTTTCAATGTGGGGATTCTTCTGCATCGTCATTTCTGCTTGTGTTTCTCCCGTTTATGCCATTCTAAGGCTCTGCGCCTCTTTCTCTCCCCCCGCCCCAGCCCCCACCTTTCCATCTGCCTAGACACATCTCCTGCTCCCTCAAACCCGAGTCCTCCCCCATTTTCCGGTGTCTTAGTCTTATTTGTGGTCTTATTAGGCGGGCAATGGGTGCGTGGGTGGGAGGCAGCTTTCCTCGCTGTTTCATTTAAATGTAGCGTGGGTGGGTGGGTTCCTGACACAATTCCTCCCGCACACGCCAAACAGTTTAAAAAAACAACACTAGAATGTGGAGGAGCCGAGAGTTCCACATGTTCAATGTGCCGCTAGCAAAGGAAAACACACGGACGGACGGGGACAGCGTGGTGGGGGTGTTTGAAATAAAGGGAGAAAACTCAACTTCGCTGGCAACTTCAATACATCTGGTAACTGGAGGCAAAAAAAAAAAAAAAAAAAAAAATAGATTCCGAGGGCTGGGTTTGGTCCGGATGAAACGCTAGGGCTCCTTCCCAGGCCGGAGTCTGGGGCTGGAAGCCTGCCCCTGGCGTCTTGCCACGCGAGTGCCCCCAGACAGCAACACACCCACGGCAAACGCACGTGAACAAAGCTCTCGCCTCGGGAGCCGCCGCCTGCGGTTTCCTCCTTGAATCCAGCTTCTCCCGGGAGCCCAGGGCGCACACAGGGTTAAGTCAGTTCCCTCCCCCCCGTCGGAGGGAGGGGAAGGGAGGGGGGAAAGGAAAGCAGCCTAGTGTCTCCGGCGGCTGGGTACCTTGTAGTTAGTTGTACGTTCCAAACCTGTCGCCGTCACTTTCGAGTTTGGCATCTCCCATTGTCGCCGCAGAGGAAGGAGCGCTCCCGGACCACAGCGGTGGCCGGACTCTGCGCGCCGAGGCTCCGAAACCTCCGGGCGCGTCTCGTCTCCGCTCCTAGGTCCCGGGTAACGAGCAGCAGCGAGGCGACAGCTCCGCGCCGGCCGCCGCGTCCACCCAGCCCCGGAACCAGGTTGGCAGTTCTCAACGATGGGCAGGAGGGACCTTGGCGGCGACCCCTAAAACAATACCATGCCCCCGGAGCCCCGCTGCTGCCGCGCCAGCTTCTTTCCTTTCCACCTCCCCGACCCGGTCGGATTCGGATGAGCCCGCGGGCAAGGAGACGCGGACACCAGGTAAAGGGGCGGCGGTGCCAGGTGGAGTTTCCAGTAACCGCCGGGGCTGCCACTACGCGGGCACCACGCGGTCTCTTTGGGGGAGGAGGGATTCTTTTTTAACCAGCGGTGGGGGGGGGGGAGTGTGGGGGGGATTTGGCTGGTTAGCGGGTGGGTGGGATGTTTCGGTCTCTATCTTTTCATCCAGAGAGAAAATAGACTGCTTAACTTGCCCCCGACTTTAGGGGAGATCTGCGTTCAGGTCGAACCCACCTCCTCCAAGGAGTTTGCAAACTGAGCTCTGAGTCAAAACGTAAATGTGCTGGCCTGCTGGGAGCATCATCCTAAATTGGGGTTCCAGAGCCACTAAAACTTGCCGGAATCCAGCCTCTCACTTCCCCAGAATGAATCTGTTAACTTCTAGCAGTAACATCCCCCGACGCCCCCACCTTTGCGCCCGCTCCATCTGTTGTTAATGTCACCAGCCTGATTATCAAGAGCTGGCGCCTAAAGCCACCAGCACGCCCCCTGCCCGCAATCCGGTATCTATTAGTGGCTAAAAAGATGGGTGGGGGGTGGGGGGGGGTTGCTAGCTCCCTTTTCTTCGAGTTGAGGAGGTGGTTACTTTGACCAAAACCAAGTCTTTCTCCAGATCTACTGGTCTTCAGTGGCCTGGCACTGAGCTGGAACCAGCGCATCCTCTGCGCGCCAAGCGGCGGCCAGGAAGGCGCGGGTAGCTTGCCAGGCTGAACCCGATTGCGTTCTCTGACCGGGTGGGTGGGACGCGGGGAGGGGGCGGATACCTGCCCCCTCGGCGCTGAGTCCAGGGGAAAGGCGAAGGTGAGGAGGGCCGGGGCTGAACCTCACCGCCTACCAGCCAGCCCCCCCCCCCCCCCCCCCCCCCGCGAAGGCTTGGACCCGGCTAGAAAGAACTTAACGCGGCGCTGACTAGATCTCTGCTTTCAGCACCGGCTCGGTCACGTCTCTTCTGTAATTAGTGCAAGATCAAGGTTGCCAGTTAAAGTCGGGACACTAACTGGGGAAAGGAAGTATGGGGAAGCGGGTGACTGGGGCGGGCTGAACCCACACTCCGTACCGGGGAAACTCCTGAAGCTTTTAGAGCTCCCTCCGGACCCGACCGGCGGAAGCTGCTGGTGGAGGCGGAGGCCACTGCTGGTGTGGTCGCTCCTGGCACCTCCTGGCAAGATGGCACTGAGTGTCTGTCCTAGTTCAATTAACTCCCCCAGCCATGCCCCTCCTCCTCCTCCTCCTCCTCCGGACATTAGTCACACACTGAGTTTGGGGAGAAGAGCGGCTCTGTAGAAGTCAGGCTAAAAATTCTCCTAGCCACCTTTGCAAAACGCAGCAAGAGCAGCGATTAGCGGGCACGAACCCGGGTGGTGTGTGCTTAGGTGCCGGCGTGCGTCTCGGGCGTGCGTCTGGGTGGATCTGTGCGTGGCTTGTGCTTGGGAGGCAAAGCGGGCATTTTTCCAAGTCGTCTTAACACAATTCAGGCGCTCAGATACGTGAAGGCGGTAGACCCATCGGGGATGCGAAGGAAATAAAAACAATTGGCAAAGTGGTGCCAAGTGACTCAGGCTGTGAACGGAGGACGGGGAAATCATCCCGACTGGGTCGCGGCCACCGCCTCTGCCCAAACTCTTCTGCGACGCTAGCTGAGAGGCTCCCTAGGGAGTTGGTCCCGAGCCAGGTTCAAGCTCATGGGTGCTCCTGGCCTGGCCCCACCGACGGCGCGCGTCGGAGCGCAGCCCAGCGGTTGGCGCGAGCTCGCTCTCCCTCTTCCGTTCAGATTCTGCCTCTCTACAGACTTGTTAGAACATGACAGCAACTTACCGGAGGCCGGAGCAGCGGCGATGCAATGAGAGGGGGAAACCAGAACCCCCTTTCCCACCCCAAGAAAGAGAAGCGGCACCTGGTTTTCTTACGTTACTCTCTAACCTTTACCGAGAGACTGCGAGTGGATACGTCGCCTGCTTACAAATCAGGCTTCGTTAGCTGTCAAGCCCGTTTCCTAAATCTTTTGAGGCCGAATGTGCTTGTCCCTTGTCATCTACGGGCAAAGTGAGCAACGCTCTTTCCAGCGGCCAAGGTGAAGGCAGAACATGGGGTGTTGAGGATAACCATATTTCATTTTGGATTATATTACCAATTAAAGTTATTGAAGGAGGTCCGGGATCAGGGAACGATTGATGAGGTGTAGGGGGGGTGGGGGCAAATCACCAAGATTGCTTGCATTTGACATAACGCCATTTTGGTTGAGAGACTTGTAATATTTTTACCCTCTAATCTGTCGTTTCCATCATTTCCCGGGGCGTCTAAGTAATAGACCCTCTGGCTTGGAAGTACAACGCCCAGCGGGCAGGTGGGGGAAATTGACGTTCAGCGTTCTGGTGGTGGCACGATCCCGAACAGTTGGGGGGCAGGGGGGATGGTGCAGGGCAGAGAGAGAGAGAGAGAGAGAGAGAGAGAGAGAGAGAGAGAGAGAGAGGAGAAGGAGGCGTGCTTGGTCACAGTGGCATCCTGGGGCTCGCCTGGCGCTCTGCAACTCTCTTCAGGGAGGACAGGGTTAAGAGCTTAGTCTTTGCCTCTTGGAAAGCTTTGGGTTGCGGCCGCGCCTCCCAAGCATTCTTTAAACCAGAAATGTGGGAGGGACTTCGAGAGGGAGGGAGGAGGGAGGGAGCGAAGGCAAGACGGCTCCAGGAGGGGAGCGCGCCAGAGAGCTGGGGACGGGGGAGAGGAGGGGCGCGGGAGCGGCAGAGGCGATCCCGTGAATTCATTACTGTAAACATCTCCCGGGGGTGTCAGGAGGGGTGGGTGTGGGGGCCGCAGCGCCTACAAAGCCCGGCCGCGTCGGATCCAGGCAGCAGTGAGGTCGGAGCAGCCTCCAGCCCCGCGCGGGACCGGCGCGGCACTCGGAGAGAGCCACGCGCCAGCGCCCCACGCTGGGGTCCGCGCAGTCGGCACCCGGGCGTCGGAGGCCCGCCCTCCCGGCTCTCCAGACGCCCCCCCCGGGGTCCTCCTTCTCCGAGGATCCCCCGACCCTACGGGGCTGCTAATCACCGCCTTCTCCGCTCGCCCTCTTTCTTTCGGGACCGGTTGGCTGGGCTGAGGCGGAGAGGGGGAGGCGGAGGAGCCGAGGAGGCGGGGGCCCGGCGGCCGGAGCCCAGAGAAAGTGGCATGCCCGAGCCCTGCAGGCGGAGGTGGCGGAGGACGGGGGAAGACGATGCCGCGGCTCGGTAGGGGAGAAAGGCGAGAGCTAGCGAGGCGAGCGGGGCTCCCGGGCGCCAGCCGGCTGCGGGGACGCTCGAGCCGCTCTCTGAGGCTCCGGCCTCCGCATCCCCGCGCCCCGACGCTGCGGGCGACAGGGCCGGGCTCCCGCAGCCGCCACGGTCGTCGCCGCCTCCAGCCGGAGGACCGGGCAAAAGTTTGGATCTGGGGGAGGACGCGGCGCTGAGCGGGATTACCAGCAGGCCAAAAGGATACCTCGCAAACCTCTGCAGGTAACGGGCGCCCCCAACCCTCTCTCCCCGCGTCCCCCCCGCTGGGCGCCGGCTCCCTCCCAGCGCCTTTTCTGTCGCTCGCCAGGTCTGGCTGAAAGTAAGTGGGAGGCGAAGTTCAAGATCCCATCCCGGGCGTGGGCACCTGGCGCCGGGAGATCTACAGTCACCTTAGAGGGCCCGTGGCGCTTCTGGGCGTCCGGGGGGCAGCTGTGTAGCGAGGCGAGTCTCCCCTGGGAATGGATCCGGAACCGCGGCTCCAGCTGGTGCCCGATCTTAGAGCTCCTGGGGAATTTAGGATGTGGTGGGTAGAGAGGCTTCCCTTCAATCAAGGGAAATGATGGGTGGATCTCACTCACTCCCACCTTGACCCTCTCCCTCTCGTTTAGCATATTAGAAACAAGTGCCCATTCGCATTCCCCTACCGCGCTTAGCTGGTGCAGGAAAGCAAATTGGGGGGGGGGGGGGGCGGTGAGGGGGCTGTGTGAAAATTTCCAGGAAGGGGGAACATTTATCCTTCCCCCTTTTGACATCCTGGAGCGGGGGAGAGGGGGGCTGGGGGGGGGGGCTTACCTCCTACCATTCAGCTTAGGGCATCATAAAACAGGAACTTTAGAAGTCACATTTGGATTGAAGGGCGAGATGAAACACTAACCACTGGTGATGTGATTTGGAATGCGCGTGTGTGTTGGGGTGTGTGTGTGTGTGTGGGTGAATGGTGGTGTTGCAGAGAGGTTTTGATTTTTCCTTGGCGGCCTGATGCGTCCTAGTGCTGGGGTGTGTGTGTGCGCGGGGTGCGGGGGGGGGGGGGCGCTGAGTGGTCGCGAGTGTGCACTGAGGAGGGGGCAGCTGAGAGACGTCCGGAACCGCAGCCTCACTTAGGCTAAGAAAATAGCTCTGCCTTTCACTCTGAGAGCGAAAGGATTCCAGCCCCGGGTTCCCCAACATCCCCTCGCCCTCTCCCCCAGTCGAGTTTTGAGTTTCCAAGCGGCTCAAGGTTTGCCCTGCTCTCAGTTTTTTTTTTTTTTTTTTTTATTAGGATCATTATTAACTCACCTGGAAACTCATGATGCCTTCTCTTATAAACGGAAATCAGTCTCCAAGAGCTTTTGATTAATTTTAGTGGAGGGACTCCCCTGGTAAAGCTTACAGTAAGCTAATCAAGGGCAAGGCACAAATCCGTGTAAATGCTCGCCCAGGAGTGCAAGGTGCTGATTAGATTTCTTTACAGGCTGCATTTGCTATGCAAAGCCTCTTCCAAACGGGATCTATTGCTACCCGCTCAGCTGGGAGGCTCTTTCATCACACAGGGAGCTTTGGGGCATGTCCGCCCGGCTCTTGGGCTTATTGCTAAATTTATTATGTCTAACTTCTCCCAGCCAACAGCGAATAGGAAGGCTAGCTTCCATCTCGGGGAGATATTGTCCGTGTGACCTTATTACATCTCCAGGGAAAGGATCCCCCAAACATGAGGTGAATAGAATGCAGCTTGGCATTTGTCCAGGGATATATCTGGTGGCTGCAGTAGGCATGTAAAAATTCAGTTCAGCATCTAAAGTGTTAGAACTGGACTTAAAAAAAAAATCGCTAAGCAACATGCGCCAGATCCATAAGATAACAGGCCACTGTATTAGAAGGGAATACATCCTCGGGTAATGCATGCACCATGAAAAGTTACTCATCTCCCCCACAATGTTACTGCTCTCCAGAACACACTTTTCTTCCTCCCCCTGCTCAAAAGCCCCAAACAGGATAGGGTTAAGCCATTTAAGGGTTTCTAACAACCACAGATGACAGTGCAACACCATACTGTCATGTTGAGTTGCAAATATCTGACTGGAGGGGGCTGGAGACGAAATTTCAAACAGGATTCCATGTCTGTGACAGTGGACACAAGGCATTGTGGAAAAGAACTGGGCTAGCTGTACTGGAGCAGAACCTATTACAAAACTACCATGGAAGAATGCCTTTTTTTTTTTTTTTTTAATGCCCCTCTTAACACTTCACTAGTTTCACAAATTTCAGGGACTGCTTTAGACAGAAGAAAGTAGATTCCCAAGTGACACCACGCTGGATGCCTTGGTATTAGTTCCCAAGGCAGTCACGGTTTTTTCTGTATGCTGGGGTTCAGATGATGTGATCTTATCCGAGTTTGACTTGGCCCGGCTGGATCTAATTGGAAGCTCCTCTGATGCCTATTCCATTTATATTCTGGCCTGCTGGAGAGTTTGATTTAGGATGTAGACATAGCTTCTTAAAGCAACCTTACATCTTCCCCGTTTGAAGCCGTGGTTTCGAGAAAGGCTCAAGTATGTGCGAGTCCAGAAGCCTTAAAACTGTAGAGACTCCGTGTGAACCTCTGATCTAGTTTGAGTCTTCAGCTTTGTGTTCTGCGAGGAAGAATTGCCGCTTCTAAGATCAGCAGTGTCTGAAGTTAAAAAGCAAGCCAAGGAGCCAGGGGCTCTTAGTTTTGCTCTCTCTCTCTGTTTCAAAGATTCCAAAAAGGGTCAAGGTGATGTCATTTTATTTTCCATTCAGGTCAGACCTTCCTGGATAATCATCTTTTGGTATTTTTACTTTAATTTCAATGCACGTTCATTTTTCACTAGATTACTTTAATAACTTTGTGGTTACTGCCACAGTGATTCAAATTCAGTCCATTAGTGACCTCTGTCTGTGAGATGTGAATACTCATTGTTTTTCTTTCTTCTCATCAGAATCTACAGATTATGTGCTGGGGAGAAAACCCACAGCTCTGTAGTTCTTTCCAGATATTCAGATTTTCAAACTTGATTTTTCTAATACAGAGTTCAGTGCAAGTAATGATATTTAACAACAGCAATAAAAGTGTTACAGGGTAATCGGCTACTAAACGGCTCTTCTATGGAGCATTGACAATATGATCAACATAAATAAAACAGCAGTGTTATCCACTGCCAATAAAGGGGTTGTACAGTCAGGTAGACTAATGTTTTGAGACTCACAAAGCTGCTAGATGTCAGTGAAATTTTATTGCCCCCGAGTGCTTACATAACAAGGGAAAGTTGATTCAAGCCCAGAACATGTATGTGGTGACTAGATTTCATAGTAGCAGTGTGTGTATGTCTTTAAATTCAGCTGTGAACTTATGGTAAGATCAAGGGCGAGTCAGGTGTGAGAAGGGTGTCTATAAACAGATGGTATTTTAAGGAGACCTTCAAAATCTGATTCCGAATCCAGCTTTGTCTTCTCAGGGTTTTCAAGTTGAAATTTCAGTTGGAGTTGATTATTCTAATGGTAATGGAAGACAAAGTTTGCTGAATTTCTTAGGAGGGCGGATACCATTATCAGACATTTTCCAGATGGTTTTTGATGTAGTGGTATTTGGGGATATGGGATTTTAAGGATTTTTTTTTCTCTTTTCTTTTCCCTTGGGCAGGTTTTGTGCAAAAGACATTTTTAAAGGGCCAATTATTATTATTAAAGTTAAACAATCATTATACCACCCCAGCCAGCTTTCTTTTTCTCCACCCTCCAAATTGCTTTGCTTATTTTAATTTTTTTTTTTTTCTAAAAACTGCATGTTGGAGATTGGAGTTAAGTTATCAGTATTTTTTTCTTTCTTTACTTTTTTCCAGCAACGTGAGCTCCAATGAAGTATCTGTGTAGAGGAAAACACACACACACACTCACATACATATACATCAAGAACCATTTTAAGACAGAGATTCTTTTCAAGGCTTTAAAATATGTTCCTTTTTAAAGAACTATGACACAAATATTGTAATAAAAATATCCTGTGTTCCGATGAATACAGAGACTTATTTCAGCCGCATGGAACAGTAAAACACTGTATTAGCAAAATAATCAGTGGTATTTTCAGTACATGGTCAAAATCTGTTAGAACCTTCATGGCTTTTTTTTTTTTTTTTTAAGCCCCTTTGGCGACTTTCGCATCTACTGGTCTTTTTTGGTTTTCTTTGATTTCTTCTACTGTGGGTCTTTGAAGTGATTCAAAATTCAACAGTAGCTACTTCTTTAGGGAAATTCATCATGTTATGTTCAGGATTCCAGAAGAGTTAATGATGCAGAAAAAGTCCTGTAAAACATCTTTTTAAAAGAAGTCCTTCTCTTGCAGGCTTCCCACTCACTGGCCTCCTGCACCATTTGCAGTGAATTGGAACTCCGTTATTTATTTATTTTTCAAATACCACCTCTAACTTAATTTAACGTGGGATGTGTTCTGCAGAAGCATGCAGCACCATGTGTCCCGAGTCGCCTGAACAAAGCAGTGTCATTTTTGCAGATCTGTAATAAGGGAAGGTCAAAGAAAATATCCTTGCATAATTTGGGAAGTCAAAAGGCCACATTCATGGTTCTCACACTCTGGTCAGTTATTCCACTGGTAATAAGGGCACACATTTTCTGGAAGGTTAGTGGTTAAAGTCCTGAGGCTTTTTTTTTTTTTTTAAGCATTCACAAAATAAATAAATATCTGGTATTTCTAGCCATTAGCCGCTCATTAAAACTGAGCTGTTTTTCTCACTTTCTTCCGTGGTTGCTTTTAAGAGAATGTGCAAGAAACTTGGCAAAAGGTCCCCTTTCCCCCCAGGTCACAGGTCATGCGTTATATATTTCAGTTCTCTTTATTAGAGCTTTCAAGACACAGATAAAAGAATCTTCTATTTGAACCATTTAAGAACCTTAGGGCTTTGGATTTCAACCCATCAAAAAATATCAGGTACCAAAGTTCATAGATGCTATTAGGCCTCAGAACACTGAAACCTGTTTCAACAGTGGCTCCTAAAATTGGTTCACAAATTTATTGCCCATGGAAGTCACCAGAGGTCATGTGGCTGAATGGAAAACATTAGACTCATATCAGTCCAAAAATAGGTCCACGTGTTGGTGTCACTCTTAGCCTCAGCTGCCTATGGGCATCACTTTCATGAAACCCAGTGTCAAAATAGCCTCTGGGATAGTTTCCGCTCCCACTTTGCTCAAGAGTTAGGACTCTCGGTTATTTTGGAGAAGGAACTAATGCAGAAAATAGTAATATTCCTCATAGATATTAGATAAAGAGGAAGTGAAAGATAGGAGAGTAAATTGCCTAAGCATTTGGCATAGAGGTTCCAGGAAATTCTGTGTAGGCCTTGAGGAATGAAACTGATTTTAAAACACATTCATACCTAGCATTTATGAACCTCCTCTCTTGCATTTTCCAATTCTCACATAGAGGATATCATTTACTCCTCATCATTGCCTCTGGGAATTGGTATGAGAAAGCCCTACTCGCATAGCTTCTCATTGGGTAATTGGAGCCAGAAAGAGGTTGAAGGCTACCTAAGGCTATGGAGAGTTCTTGAAACCATTTGACATTATACAAAATGATGGACATTACATTTTATTACGTAGAAGTTTCCTTTTTACAACCCAAAATGATCAGAGTTGGATTTTTTTTTTTATTAAAAGAGTAAAAAAAAAAAAAATACAGCAATTCTATAAATATTTAGATTTAAACAGTAGGATTTCACCCTCTCCAACATGATATAAGATGCAAGTTTGCCTGTTCTGGAGGGGGATAATTTTATGATGTAGGCATTGTGACTTGGGACCTTAATTGAGCAATGGGAATGAGCAATGGGAAGGTTGTTTTTGGGGAAAGAAAGGATGTATTTCTATAATGAAAACTCGCATTCTCATGTCAGCACTCTCCTTTCTACATTTATGACCTTGGACGGATCACTCAATCTCTTGGAGACTTAATTTCCTCTCTGCGGAGTTCAACAGGGTTGTTCCAGGGTCGGATAAGATTAATGTGTGTGAAAATACCTTGATAACAGTACAGTTTTATATTCCCATAAAGAGGCATTATTCAAATTGATACCATTTATCACATCATGACTGTCATGTGCTAGGGATAATTCCAGGTTTAATATAAATAAAATGGTAACCAAGGCAGAGGCCCTGCCCTCCAGGAGCTTTGTTTCTGGGTTCTATGGGACACCACCCAGCTGGTAAAGTGTGGATGGCCCTCTTCATCACTTCTTCCGTTCATTTAATGGCGCGTTGTCTCCTTTTTAGAGTTGGCTCCACTTTGATACAAGTCTTCTTTTCAAGGATCAAGGGTAAATGGGGTGAGTTGGGTGCCAGGGCCAAACTCTCCTCTCCTGACAGCGTGGCTTGATGTTGGACATTGAATTTATCACAAATGGATTCCACTGAAGATCTTTTGGGAAGAAACCATCAACATTCCCTGAAATAAAGTCATTTCCCCTTCTGGCTGGGTTTATACTTTAGCCATTCAAGTTACCTTTAGCAAAAACACAGTCGTTAATAGGATATATGATGATTTTTAAGACTTGTTTTGCAATATAAGGCAGGTTAGGGCACAAGACTGTCTTTTCAGGAGTTTCGCAGACCTCCTGGGCCCATTCCCAATAAATGGAAAGACTTGATTTATTCTGACACGGACATAATCTCCAAAGCTTGGCCTTCTTTTGACTTTGTTAGTGTCACAAAACCTTTGTGGGACATTCTTTACAGTTTATTTCTTCATATTAGGTTCAGTTGTTATTTTTATAATTGTCCAATCTGAGACAATTTTAAATTTAAATGTTCTGTGAGTGCCTGTGTTGGTTTTATTTCCCTAATTTGTATACAGGTAGGCCTTTGTCAAGGTTAATTTTTAATAGTTTAAGGTTGCTTAATTGAAGCCTGCAGAAAACACTCCCCAGTGAAGTGTGTATTTATGAAATATGTGATTAGGGTCATGATTCTTGGTCAGAAGGAATGTTCCTATCAGCGATTTGAATGTATGACAGTCTCTATCTGACAATTTTCTTTTCAGTTTCTAATTTGTGTTTGCCAGAGTTCTGATACTTGTTTTTTTTTTTTTTGTTTTGTTTTTAAGTTGATTAGTATTTTAGTAGTGCATTGTAAACTATCTGGCCACAGCACTATATTTTAACATGACAAATTACTTTCACAGAATCTGAATACCTTTTGTTCTGGCAGTGCTGAATGATAGAATAATGATATTTGAAGAAGAAAAATGTTTACTACTACTCTGAAGAGTTCTGCTAATAAAATGAGATGAATCTGTAGGTATGTGTGTGGGGAGTTAGTGTGTGCGTGTGCGCATCTTTGAAATGCACACACAAATCTAAGTCTTAGATGCTAAGGGGAGGGCGGACTGTTATACCCTTCAGCTAGGTGGTGCTCATTTCGCCCATATGTCCCTAATATAATGGAGTAATGAGATAACCCCAATTATTTTTAATTGGAGATGTTCTTTTCCACATGGGTCCTAGGGAAACTCTAAATAAAGAAAAGCACAAAATGCAGTGAGGGAATATGGTTTTGTGTGGCTGTCTCAGTAATCATGAAGGAGATAATATTCTTGTAGAGGCAGAAGGCATACAATAGATGATGAAGAAAGCTTTTTCACTCATTTAGAAGTTGATTTTTAGCACGTACTATGTCCCGGCTTAAAGAAAGACTGGAGAAACAAACAGGTAATGTAGAATCCATCCACTTGAGTCTACCCAGGTTGGTGAGGAGAGAGGGAGACACAAAACCTAATTCCATTGCAGTTTTATACATGATTGAAAACAGCGCAGTCAATCCCAATAAATGTGCCAGGAATACATGAGCATTACATTTGGAAAGGGATAGCTGGCTGTTGTTAATTTTGTAAACTTGGGCAAAATTTTTATTTATTTATTATTATTTTATTATTTTTAATATATATATTTTTGTATTTCAGAGAGGAAGGGAGAGGGAGAGGGAGAGACATCAATGATGAGAGATAATCATGGAGCAGCTGCCTCCTGCACACCCAAACTGGGGATCCAGCCTGCATCCCAGGCATGTGCCCTGATTGGGAATCGAACTGTGACCTGGTTCATAGGTTAATGCTCAACTACTGAGCCATGCCGGCCGGACAACAGTAGGTGTTTTTGAAAGCATTGCCTTTGGCATTTAAGGGGTGCTTCTCCATGCACCCCCACTCATCTCCATGCACCCTTCTGCAGGTGACCCACACATGCCGCTTTGCTGCAAGTTCTGATCTAGACTGTGACACTAGGCATAGTGAGATGTGGTTATTATGTCTTTGCTACTGTTCAGAGATATTTATCAGAATGGATGCTAAACACTTTCTTCACACAATTCATCTCATACATGACTCTTGGCAGAGTCATAAAAATATTTTATTGTAGAAGATTAACATGTAAATTGTTATTATGTTTCTATAATTCTTATTCTGTGCTTAGATCAAGATGATACCTGGCTTGTTTAATGATAGATGCTTTGGGGTTATCAGTTCAGTGTGAAAATATTTGTTTCAGAAAATAATTTTCAATGAATTTATGTAAAGGAGCTTTTTACTGCTTGTATGGCAGATACATCTGAACAAATGCAGTGCTCAGCACTGGCAACGATACATAATGCTGGGGTTATTTTTTATTATTATAATTCCATGTGTATATAATATAATTTTCTCATTCTACTCTCCAATTGAAATTTTTTATTGACATGATGAATCTGTAAATTTATTAATGTGAAAAGTTTAACAAGATGTTAGGTATGCCCCAGACCACCAATTCTGTAAGCACAAAAGCTTTTTCTGATAAAAATCGCATAATATAATCAATCCAATTGGAGCAAACAGAAACAGTCGCTAGAGTGTATTTTGTAAATTGTTAACATCTTAGTAAGTAGCTTCAGAACCAACATTTCCCCCAACATAAAACAATAAGACCTTGTTTTGTTTCTCTGGAACAGTAAGAGAGATTAAAATTCTTTGGAGAATGATTTAAAATGTTTTTACCCAAATAGGTAAGGAACAAGTCCAGTAGTGCTGACAGCAATGGAATTTAAAACTCTGTTCTAATAATCTCTGAGTCCCGAAGGAATGCAAGACATACATCCGTTCAAGTCATGCCCTTGTAACTGGGGATTTGACCAAGGTTGGTCCTTCACCGAATTCCAGGCACCATGCTAAGTTTCCTGTCAGGCATTTGGGATAATTCTTTCAAAGGAGAACTCATTCCTGATCACCAAGAAATCTGATGGGTTGGCCCAAGTTTTTCTTCCCAAACTTAACTCATCCATCCTAACTAATGGGAGGAAGTGGTTAAAAATACAGGTTCCTGAGCTCTAGGCCTGAAGATTCTGACTTTAAATCTTATGATCAACCCTAGATTCAATAAGTGAATGGGAATGTGGATGCTGAAAAGCTCAGGATCGGTCACTGACGTAGATGATTTTTAGAAATTTTTTTTCTGATCCAGAATTTCCATGCTTTTATAATCATCTGGTTTCTAGTCACTTGTGAATTTCTGAGAGTATTTTTGCTGTGTATTTTGCCACATAGGAAATATTTCTAGATTTAACCCAATTCTCCTAGGAAAGAACCTTCAAAGGGGCCAAATATCAGAGCTGACTTCGCCCTTGGTAGCCACGGCCTTTTGTATGGTCTTTCCATCATCCATCAGTATCTCCTAAACTATTGTACTGGCCACATTGTTCTTGGTGTCCCTAGAGTTAATTTCTAAAACAGACAAATTTTAGAAATTACCTTATTTCCTGTCCACCTATACAAAGTCCGTCCAAACTTATCATAACATGTGAGATCTATGACACTCTGATGTCAATCCTTCACTCAGGCCTCATTCTCAGGCACCTGTCCTGTGTATCCATGTTCCAAGGACAGTAAAGCATATTCTTCTTCATATTTAGCATTCCCTAGGTTGTTTAGCCTTTGTGTAGAACATTACTTGCTTACTCTCCATTTGGCAGACTCTTTTCCTTTAAGATCTCATGAATGTCACCTTCCCTCCTGGTCAAAATTAATAATTCCCTTCTCTGGGCTTCTACAGCATTTTGTTTGTACCTTTATTAGTTCCCTGTTTGTGTTGTATTGCACTGTTTGTGTTCACATGTCCGTCTTTCCCATTAGATTCCAAGAACCGTGGCTCATTTATTCTGTCTCCCCAGTGTGCACAATAGTGCCCAGTGCAGCAGGTTCTGCACAGATGTAATTGAGTGAATAATTGTGTTGGCCAATCCTGGAAGACAAGGAGATTCATAATCTAGTGATAGGGAGTGCTTCCTCAGAAGTGCTTTTGTCTTCCCATATCGAGGGGAAAAATATACACCCTCCACCTTTCTACCTCACTCTAAGCAGGTTTGTCAGGCAAATGCCTGCCGCTTAACCCAACCCAGATCAGTGTCAAGCCCTCCAAACCACCCATGAGGCAATTCAGATGCCACACTGGAAGATCTGTTTAAAGAAGGAATCATTTTGCTGGGTGATCTTTCTTGGCACCAAGTAAAGCCACCGGTTAAGTAGATATTCATGCAGATGTGATTTACATAGAATGAGACATTCACCTCATCACATTAACTTTGTGTATCTTGGCATGATTAAAGAGAGCCTAGGACTTGTGAAAAATGGATGCAGTTCTTTTTTTCTTTTCTTTCTTTTGCTCTGTGTTTTTATTTTCTTTATTTTATCCTAGGCACATTATTTCCTGATGGAGATATCTGAGGAGCCAGGGCCCCTCAGAGAGGAGAAAAGAAAGCTAGAAATGATAACCCCCTAATGACTGTCTCCACAAAGCAGGATTCTCCTTAGTCTTTATGATTTGACATTCACTACAGCAAAGATCATGCGAAGTTACAGTCAGTTGTAAACTTTTAGGGTTTTATGTGATCCTGATGGTGACAGAGTTGGACTTTAATTCCTTCTTGTTCACCAAAAGAACATTCTAATACCACCTTGCCACTTTCATGGTAGATTATCAATGATGGACAGAGGTGATTTACATTCATGCGGGGCAGGGGGAGGGGGGTGGGAGGGATGTGCACCTGTAAGTATACTCTTCGCCTCTTCTTTCAGCAAAATTTTCAGTGGCAAAAAAGAGTAGATTATGGTGAAACATATTTTGATATGCCCCTACTTTAACCCTTTGTGCCCTCTGGGCTGTCTATATGTTGGCAACTCTTTCCATGCCAATAGGAAACACATGGAGTAACGTATGAGATGATTTTGATAAGTGACTATGCTTTAGTACTGGAGACTTACAACACAACCCCAGAAGGTCTTATTATGATAATTTATAGGAATGGTTAGAAACAGTGTCTCCCAATTCTTGAATCATACTGAGTATCAGCAAGGCCACATTCGCATCCAGAAGGAATAATAATAATAATAATTGTCAGTAAATTAATGATATTGATCATAGATAAGGTTTATGTAGAGTACTATTTATGCAGTTTATGTATATTATCACATTTAAATATTCACAAAAAGCCTATAAAGTAGGCTTTAATATTTTTTAATATTTAATTTTTATTTATTAGAATTTATTTTTTTAATTTCTTTATTGTTTAAAGTATTACATAAATCTTTTTTTTTTCTCCATTGACCTCTCCCCGACCGCCCTCACCCCCAGCACATGCCCTCCTCCCTTCCCCCAAGTTTGTGTCCATTGGTTAAAAGCATGCATACAAGTAACCCCATTTTACACACAGGGAAACTAAAGTGGAGAAAATTGCCTGAGGTTGCTTATCTTACTTTGTAGCTATTGTTAATTATCTTTATAGGATAGGTGAGCACTGGCTAATTTCCAAAATCAACTCTAAATTTATTTTCTCATGTCCTAAAATCAAATTCAGGGTGATTGCTCACTGTCCATGCATAAGCTGTGGTCCAGCATTTTATATTGACTTTTTGAGGGGTAATAATCTAAAAAGTCATGATTTGCTCTTCGCCATTTCAGATCAAAAAATATTCTTGGGTCTCTCAATTTAGTTATGTAAAATGAGAAGCAAGAAGAACTACAATTTTCAAAATAAAGTGTGACTGACAACTTTTCAGCATGTTTTCAGTATTAACGAAAGCTGTGGATAAATGCCTAATGATTGAGGAAAGCATTTATTGTAGAGAACACTTGCATTTTTTGCCTTTACCCTTTTACCAGCACTACTAATAAAAAGTTAAATGGATGGATTTGAGATGCACCTATTTTTCCCTGTGGAGGTGATAATGGACAATGGAATGGCCAGAGGTCAGATAATAACATAAAGCGAATGGCCTCTGAGAGCTTGGAAATAATGGAGAATTGGCTGTGTTATAAATAGGTCAGATTCTCTTCTTTTCTAAATCTGTATAGTTGCTCAGGCAGTAGACTTTATTGGGTGAAAAAATGACCCATAGATGGGCTGGAGAAGGCTGTTGTTCCACATTGATAATTCAAAAAGAAGCACAGTATGTGCCTGTGAGTGTTTACTCTGTTGAATTTGATTTTTGACCGTCACTCCCTTTTCCCACTTTCTGTTGATGCATTCATCCCTGTATGTGTCAAGGTTGTATTTTATGAATTCAGAGATTATAACTGAGGCCCTCCAATTATTGGTCTTTTCTAGTTCCATGTAAATATTATCGATCCTGTCTAAATTAAGTGATTTATTTCTTAGTTCCTTCATTTCCCCTGAGGCAGCTAGACCGTGGCTATTGTTATTTCTACATCTTTTTGTCACCGTTTGCCCAGGATCTGTCATGAGGCAACTGTGGATGGGGTGGCATAAGATTACTGCTGATGTAGGCCAGTCTTGGTGGGCTCACTGATGTGGTTGTTTATGAAAGCAGGCTCTGCCCCGGTGTGGTAGCAGTTTGGGGAATGGCTCCATAGCCAGCCAGCTCCAAGACCACATGAAAAAACCAGCTCTGTTTGGCCCTCAGGTGAATTCTGTGGTGTATCTGTCTATGACAATGGGTATCTAGCTGAATTGGGTGGAACCAAAACATTTGCTCTCTGCAATTTGCAAGGGAGACGTGATCAGGCCACGTGGAAGAAACCTACACACGCCAGTGTCACTCTTACTGGAAATGGCTCCTGGTTTGCCTGGACCACATGCATCTGTGAAGGACCGCTTGTTACCCAGTGTTACTCTTCCCTCTCTACTCTGAATACTGAACTCACTTGAATTTTCGGTTGGGCTCCAGTGTTGGTATGAGGTAATTATTTCTAACCAGGTCCCATTCTGCTTATATTTCTCCAATAAATATGCTGTCTGGAACTACCACTTTGAGTCATTTTGATTACTCTCGCATTCATTTTCAGCTGTTCCATTCCTCGATTTATGCCTCTTTAAAAAATTCCGTTCTTGCCCTTTAAAGTTGGTTCTGTTGAATCCATGGTAGTTAAGCCCATGTGTGGTTTCCCACCTCTGACCTTCACACAATAGTTCCATTCCTCTTCCCTAGTCCTGTGCTGATGAGATTACTCTCCATAATTTACAGGGTCAAGTCTGAACTTCTTAGCTGGACACTCAAGGCCTTCCCTTCCATGGCTTTTCCTAATCTCCCCACCCGAAAGTTAATCTCCTCTTAGGAACTAAATTTAGGATGTGTCCTTACTTTTACCTTTGTAGTGGTCCAAAGGTGGTGAAACATTGTACCAAATACTTTGTCTCCACTGTCTGTGAGCTCATTTAGGGCAAAAGCCATGCCCAATACATGTCCCAGGAGCTAAACTGAACTGGATCTGACCCCAACCTCCCTCTATGAAACATACATACTAGCACAAATCTATGTCTCCTCTCTATACTACCTCCCACCCGATTTTAAATATTGAGCAAATGAACATTAACAAAGTTTGCACAAACAACTCATGTATTTGCATTGTAGAGTTGCCTGATAGAAGCTCCCTTTGTTCCCTCTGTGGAATCCTGTGTGGAAGCAGCGTGCCCTGGCTTTGAAAACAGGAAGGTGGAACATTCCAACAGCATCATGAGCCCTCTGTTTATATTTGTAAAACCTGTAGTCTTTCCAGGCCTTGAGGCAAGAGCAAACAGAAATAATCACAGGCATTAGAACTTGATTATGTTGAATTGGATTCTTATAACTGAGGCTTGATAGCAAGAATTAGTGGTTTGATAGAGAGAGATGCTTGCAGTACTGCAAAACCATTGACTCTCGCTTGTTGGAATCTTGGAAGACATCTGGATGTTTTCAAAAATACAACAATCATTTGCTTTTTATCATCTCCATAACAGTCTTCCTTTAAAAGGGGATCTGCAGGAAGATGCAGAGTGGGGGAGATATAAAGTCCAAGGGGTTTGGATTCAGACGGACCGGATTTGTTCTGCCTCCACAAGCCAGGGTAACTTAAGCATGTTTCTTCGTCTTTTTTTGTCTGCTTCCTCAAGTTTTAAATAGAGGAAAAGTAATACGCATCTCATAGCATCGCTGTGACGAATAGATTAGGTGATGCCCGCCACACATCAAGTACTCGTACGCATTGGCTCCTTTCCTCTTTTCCCTCCAAATTGAAATAATATGAATGCTGTGGTTTATAAATGGCAGTTTTTTCTCCTGCATGTAGAAGGCAGTTCTATAAAACTATGTCACTATTTCTCTAAAGGAGCTCTCTGTAGAGCCAGGGTGCCTTTTGCCCGATTTCTCCATAACAACATTTATTTCTGGGGGCCAGAGGAGGATTGGCTACCCCAGAAAGAGTCGTCACTCTGTCTCAATTAGGACACTCACTGTTGAAGAACTCTTACAATCATTTCTCTTCCTAGGGGAAAAAAAAAAGGCAATCTTTCCAGAAGTCCCCTCAAAAAACAGTGGGTATCATGGATCATTAGAAAAGCATTATCCAAAGAAAGTGCTCTTAAAAAACAACTGCCGGCAGAGGAGTCGACTTATCACCAGGCACAAGGGAATTTTTTTTCTACAAAATTTTAGCTTGTCACTTATAAACATGAAAATTGCAACGCTCATGATATATTCTACGGGGACAATGCTGTGAGTGTTTCCACTAGGTGAAATTCTCAAGTAAGAGCTTCTAAGGATGAGCATTTACTCTGAGAGAACCCTAGGGAATGTCTGTTAGGAACCAGGTGAACAATAAGCAAAAGCCATTACAAAGGGGAGCAAAAAGGCAAATCCAGTAAATCCTTTTAATGCAGAGCACATAGTGGAAAAAATGAAGTGATATGAGCCACATTTCATTTAGCATGAATGACTGATGTAATTATAATTGGCTAATGAGTATTTTTTTTTCTTTTTCTGCATAATATTAGTGTCATCGAAAGTGATGAAGGTGTTTTGCATATCAAAACCCCCAGTCATGCACAATTATATTTATGGGCTTCTTTTCTGGTAAAAAGTCAGTGTTGTTTTATCCTTAATCTAGATGTCAGTTTAAGGCTTATCCATAGTCTGGAAACACAATGTTGTAAGATAATGAAATATATATAGCTGTAAAAAAGAAGGATCTCTTACTCTTTGAGACAGCATGGAGGGGACCTGGAGAGTATTATGCTAAGTGAAATAAGTCAGTCAGAGAAAGACAAGTATCACATGATCTCACTCATATGTGGAATCTAATGAACAAAATAAACTGATGAACAAAATAGATGCAGAGACATGGAAGCATGCAACAGACTGAGGATCCTCAAAGGGAATGAGGGGGTGAGGAGGGAGGGTGAGGAGGGAAGAGATCAACCAAAGAACTTATATGCATATATGTATAACCCATGGACACAGACAATAGTGGGGTGAAGGCCTGGGGAGGGGATGACTGGAGTAGGGAAGAGGGGGAAAATGGGGAAAAAAGGGGGACATCTGTAATACTATCAACAATAAAGATAAATACAATAAAATAACAATAAGAAACCCCTTTACACATTTTATGTTAAAAGTAAATATATTTTCCCCAAAAAAGAAGGATATATAGAACATTATTTTTCCTCCTTTAACAGACAGATATTAGAGATTCCCCTTGATTATATTTTTCTATGTGTGGAAATATTGATCTTGTATTAAATACTTTGGAAATCTAGAATGGTTTTCATGGGGAAATTGTAACATTGCCATCATTAGCAATTTTTAAAAGAACAAAGAAAATTATCTGGATGGTTTAGCTTAAATTTGGTCCTTACAATAGGCATGCAAAACAAGCTGGGTTTTCTTGCTCCTTCCTTCTTCATGGTTCTGTATTTCTAAGTAATTAATAAAATTTTTATGAAAATATTTAGCAAATAGAAAATGGGTATTCAGGTAATTCGTTGTCTTTAAGTGATGGAGAGACTTGTAAATAATGAAATCTAGAGAGACATTCCTATTTTAACTGGTAGTTGGGTTTGATTCTGACTCCTAACAAGAAAGATGAAGGGATTTAAACTTGAAGTCCCTTTATCTTCTGTCTTCAAAATTCAGAGCACGTTCTTGGTGGAGGAGTGATAGTTGGCTCTTGTGGAATGTGAACAGAAACATTAGGTTATAACTGAAATGCTATAAACAATGGGGTTGTTTGGAAAATTGGGAAGTGACAGTTGGGGAGAAGCTTAAGAAGTGCACAGGCATGCCACTTGTAGAAATAACCTTTCAGAATCTCCTTTTCTGCTTATATTATCTCTTACCCTTCTCCAAATGACATTTATAGGGGATTAATTTAAAATAAGGAAATGTTTCCTTTTTTCTTGTCACTCCATGATTTTACTCTAAAGCCCACGTGATAGCAATAGAGTCCACTTGTTCTGTTTAATGAGAAAGGATGGAGGGGTTAATTACCACTGAATTCTAAATTCTTTAATCAGTGGATGGATGAATGCATGCATGCATGGACAAATGCATGGCATGGGTAAATATGTATAGTTATTCTGCCCTAAAATACAGAAGAGATTTAGTTTATTTAAGATTTCAATAGACCCTAATGGAATAACCGAATACCTAATATAATTATTGTCAGAGAGAAAACATAGTATGAAGTGAGAAACTGAAGATGGGAACCATTTTTCATAATAATTCTTTCCATTTCTGTAACTAGTGTTTCTATTAATTTTTATTTGGGGTATATAATTTTACTTTCTGATAATAAGCAGGACATGTGCAATTATTCCTATCTCATAGATTCCAAGAGAGGAAAATGAAATGCTGAAGGTCATGTTCCTTTCTGTTTTGTGGAGCTACGTACTACATAGTCATCTTATTAATAACTAGAGGCCCGGTGCATGAATTCATGCACGGGAGGGGTCTGGCTAGTCTGCCCTGATAGGGTCTGATCGGGCTGGGCTGGCCGGGGGGTAAGGGCCGTGGGTGGTTGGCTGGCTGGCCCCACCCCTGATCAAGGTGGAGGAGGCTGATCAGGGACAGAGCTGGCTGGGGAGAGGGGCCGTGGCTGGCAGTGGGGAGAAGCCGTGGGCCATTGGCTGGCCAGCCCCACCACCTGGTCAAACTACTGGTCAAATTCCCAGTCGAGGGGATAATTTGCATATTAGCCTTTTATTATATAGGATTGATGCCATGAATTGAATTGGACAAGCTGTATGGGATACTCAAAAGCTCAGTAGGTTGCTGCACAGAAGGTCTGAGTTCTAGTTTTTGTGCTAACTCTAAAAATCTTTGATTTCTGTCAAATTACTCAACCTTCTTGAGCCTTAGTTTTTTTATCTGGTCAAGACTGAGCATTTCTAGTAATTCTTGAATGATTAAGATCAAGGGAACTAGCATTAGTGGTTAGGTGCTTGGCTCTGGATTCTGTCTGCTTGGGCTTTAGCTGCCTTCACAGCTTCACAATTCTTAATCTCTAGAAGCCTCACTTTTCTCATCTGTGCAGTGGAGAGAGTAAAATCAAAACCTCCTTAATGAGTTGCAATGAGGATTAAGTGAAGTGATACTTGTGGGGCATTTGTCTTAGTACCTGGGTCAGTTAAGTGCTCAATGAATATTAACAAGTCTTCCAACATGACTTATTCAAAAATAGGTGTCACTGATGTTCTCAGAAAGCAATAGACGTTAATGTGTTCCTGTAATACTGACCCAACAGCCTAAGTCATGGCCTTCAAAGCTACCAAGGGAAGATGATCACAGAAGAACATCCCACAGGCCTCTTCAAAGAGAGATATGGTTCCTCTAAGTCCCTATAGGAGCTCAGCAAATGCTGAGTAATGATAATATTAATGATTCTGTTGTAGATAGCATGGAGTTTCCTGGTATAAACAAGTAAGGCAAGGAGATCTTTTGGCTTATTGGCAGGATTTAGAAGGCTGAGTGGGAAACCTTTGATATGAAGGAGCTATTCCAGAAATCCTTCCAAGAGGCCTAAACTACTGTAACTAATGAGTCTTGTTGCACATACACTGAGTGGCCAGATTATGATGATCTCTGAACACATAATAATCTGGCCACTCAGTGTGTGTGTGTGTGTGTGTGTGTGTGTGTGTGTGTGTGTGTATATATATATATATATATATATATATATATATATATATCCCTGTGCATGAATTCGTGCATGGGTCTGGCCAGCCTGGCCAGGGGGAGGGGACATGGGTGGTTGGCCAGCCTGCCTGCTGGTCAAACTCCTGGTCGAGGGGACAATTTGCATATTAGCCTTTTATTATATAGGATATACACACTGAGTGGCTAGATTATTATGTGTACAGAGATCATAATAATCTGGCCAGTCAGTGTATACCTGATGCTCCTGTCACTGCATTAAGTTTCTGAAATATTTACCAGCCTAACCTCCAGGATCTAGTTTTAGAAGACTACAGGGGTAATGGCGTTTTTTTTGATGCATTGATTAGTATAGGACTCTCACATTAAATTTTAACTATAGGATTTTTGTAAATTCAAGATCTGCAGGCAAGCAGATACAGTAAATATGGCAGGGAACACTTAGAGCAGCCACCTTTTACCTGTTAGCTCTTTTCTTTTGATGTGGGTAAGATTGTACAAGTATCTGCATTACTCATTGTTATGAAGTGCACACCCACTCTCCTTTACTGCATTCAGACAGAGCCAAAGGATGCAATGGGTACTGCAGTGACACACACACACACATCTCTGTCTCTGTCTCTGTCTCTATCTATCTCTACCTCTCTCTTCTTCCTCCTCCAGGGGGGCTATGCCACTAGGATCATCTGAGGGTCATTTCTCCTCATTGAATACCTTGGGACCACGACCTTCTAATTCATAATTTTAGCCTCAGATTCCGGCACTGATCAGGTATAGAGTAAGGATTCAATGAATATTTGTGGAAAGAAGTAGTGAGAGAGAGAGAGAGCAGGAGCAAAGGGAAGATGGAGGGAGAAGGAAAAAAGGGAAGGAAGGTTTCAGGTTACCTCCAATAGGTGATTGTAAATAGTTTTGTTGTGGGGGTGGTGGTTCTGCATTGTAATTTTGGAAGAGGACAGAGCCTTTTTTGTCCTAATTGAAGCAATAGCCTAACAGATGAGGTTTGAAGTGCATTAAAACTCACTCAGCTCTGCCTATGCGTTTGACACAGTGGTCCAGATTACTATAAAACCAGAATAGACTCAATTTTGTATTCATTAACTTATAGGGTAGGTCGGATACCTTTCAAAAGTGATTTTGAGAGTTTAAATTGGAAAGAAAATCTCATCAGGAATAGAAAGCCAAGCCTCCCTTCTCTTTTTAGTCTCATATAGAAGAAAGGGGAAAACGTTTTTCTTTATTCTTTTCAAAGAGCTTAACTGATTAAAGGGTTTCACTATGCTCTGTAGGACACCACATATATTTAAGTAAAAACACTTCATCATTGGGCCAGCAATCCACAAGTATTTATCGAAGTCCCAAATGCCAGAAAGTTCTAAGTGCTAGTTTAGCGGCCTTCCCGAGGGGCTTATAAACTGTCATCTTGCAAAAAGACATCGTAGAAGATAAACACTTGACATTGAGTGATCATAGGCTGCCAATGGCCTCCTTACAGAGGGGAGGTATTATGCATTCATTTCCTGACATATTAGTGCACCTAAGAAATGCAGCCGGGATGTACAACATTCTTTTTGTTTTTTTTTTTGAAGCTTGACAGTGACATACAAATGACTCTGAGGTCCTATCTGACCACTTGTGTGTGGTTTGAATACTTATTTTGAATCCTCCACCCCATTTCTTAACTGGTACCTGGTGATTCAGTTGAAGCTGACAACACAGTCAACTCATCTTATAGACCGGAGATTCCCTCCCTCCTGAAATTGTGCTATTTCTACTCGAACCATTATTTGTAAAATTTAACTTATGGTCTTTGACCTAACCAATTAGCATTATGTATACGGATATGGTGTTTACTTCAATGAATGCTTGCGACCCTTTAGCCATTTCTTTCTCAATGGAAAAATAGAGAGTTACTGCCATGGATTTCAATGAATTTGGACTGTTTCATGGAACAGTTCGGTATCACTGCAGGATGACCTTTAACCTTTTGCACTCGGATGTCGAGATTAAAATTACTCTTTGAATGTATCAATAATTTGAAATATAAAAAAAATCCAAATAAATAAGTTTGTATGAAAAGAAACTCCAGTTTTTTATTCTACTGCCGTGCTTTGTAAAATCTGAGGTATTTAAAAAATTAAATCCCGAGTAGAATAAAGGAATCGAGAAAAAAAGCAAGCGAGTGCAAAGGGTTAAGATCTGATTCTGAGGTCCCCTTTCCCTGAGGTAGTTTACCACCCTGCAGAGTCAGAGGTGGCCCTCTGTGCCATGCCAGCTCATACCACTCACCCCTTGGGTATACATCACGCCCCACAGAAGGCTCCGATGTGGATTAAAGACCTATAACATCATCTAATAATGCCTCTCTAATGGAGATAGACATCATTCTGCTAATGCAATTTGCGCCCTTAGAGACTTGGCATGCAAGTTAGGAATTTGATTTTATTCCTTGTGTAAAAGCTATTTTCATTGAAAGGGAGAGTCGGAAAGTCTACAGGTGGCAAAGTATTGCAGGCTTTTCACATCAAATTGCATAGTAGATGGAGATTCTGATTTAAGGGGCCAAAGGAAATTAGCAGCCTCGATAATCCTGCTAATACCTTCAGAAATGACTTGTCTGTATGTCAGATTATGCCTAGACACCTACAAAATGCTATAGGTCAGCAACATAACTATTTCTTCCCTACCTAAAATCTTAAAATGGGTCGGGTAGGAATAGAAGAAAATGGGAAGAAAGCCAACTATCAAAAACTAGAAAAAAAGATAACTGTTAATACTATGCTTCGGTAAAAAAGAAGGAATTCTTACAATTTGCAACAGCATGGATGGAGCTGGAGAGCATTATGCTAAGCGAAATAAGCCAGTCAGAGAAAGATAAATATCACATTATCTCACTCATTTATGGAATATGATGAACAACATTAAGTGATGAACAAAAACAGATTCAGAGACAGAGAAGCATTGATCAGACCATAAAACCTCAGAGGGAAGGTAGGGGAGGGTGGAGGTTAGGGGGAGAGATCAACCAAAGGACTTGTATGCATGCATATAAGCCTAACCAATGGACACAGACACCAGGGGTGTGAGGGCATGAGTAGGGGTGGGGGTGGGGTGGGGGGGCAATGGGAGGATAAGGACAAATAAGTAGTAATACCTTAATCAATAAAGAAAAAAAAAAAACACCTTTTAACAATTACAGGAAGAGGTACACATTTGTATTTTCTAACAGTGAAACATTAACCAAATATGGATGGAAGACATATAATTAAGAAATTTACCATGAAGTTGCTAAATTCAGTTGTCTGAATATAGACATTTTGTACTTACATAAAACCGTCTGGAATATACAGATGGTTCCCTTAAAATTAAATCAAAACAATAGTAATAAGGAGTGCTGTCTGGATGTTTAAATTTTAAAAAAAGTTTGGCATTTTAGAGACAATTGTATAGTTTTCATCGGTAGTATTTGTCTGTCTGAGACAATGCCCCACGGGGTCTGGCAAGGGATTTGTGCAAGGCACAGTACTTTCTTTGGGAGGAGCTTTATTTTAGATGTTTCCTTGTCCTTTGGAAACCAGGGTGGTACGGCCTCACATGCTGGTTATGGCTTTTCCTTACCTTTTGACAAGCTCTGTTCTGCATTTCAAATACCCTGCTTTCTTTCCCCAAATTTCATGGGCAAGTGGCGAAATTCATTTTTAGGAATTTCAAAAAGTTAGTGATAAAATTCTATTGATAAAAATGTTTTCGCTTTCAAAATCGAATCAGAGCCTGAGCTTGGTCTGGGGGCCGCACTTGTTCCTTGAGGATAACCCATTTTCAACCCAGGAATGTTGCCTCTGCAGGGTTGCACCTGCACCCAGAGGCAGTCGTAGAAAATGGTTAAGCTCTTCCTGGAAGCAGACTCCTTGGGTTTAAACACCATCTCTCCTTGTACTCGGCTACCTTAGACAGGTTGCTTGTCTCTCTCAGCCATCTTTTCCTCACCTAGAGCATGGAGACAAGGTTTGCCTGATAAAATGGTTCTGAGGATTGAAGAACTTCATACATACGATGTGCTCAGAACAGGACTTGGCGCATAGCATGTGCACAATTAGTAGCTGCTGCCATTAGTTGCAAATAATGCTTTACCAGCACAATTTCTGTCCCATTTGTAACTATTCTAGTAAATGCCTTTGTGAATGCTTCCTGTTTTCTGAGTGATAAACCCAAAACACACAGACCCTCTCACTCAATTGGATGCTTAAAACCATGACTAATTCACAGAGCCTCCCTTTTTTATTAGGTAGTTAGTGATGTTACTAGTTTGCAGCTACCTTGAGAGCAAGGTTCATATCATATTCATCATCTTGCAACACCTTCACAGCTCCTAACTGAGTATTGAATGAAGGGATGAACATATCTGCTTGAATTTCTACTTCCCTAAGTTTACTTATGACTATTAGGTTTATGAGTAGGGTACCCCGATTTTCAAAAAGGAGACAAAGTGGTGTCCCAGACAGTATAAAAATTACACAGACCCAGACAGTATAGAGCAAAACAAAAGAGACAAGTTTGCAAACCATTTTGCATACAGCACTAGTTCAGATGAGACGGGACATGGGGATTGAAGAAATAGAAGTTAAAGGAGGCCCTCTTCAGGGAAGCAGGTCATGGAGTCCCGTAGAAAGTGTCTCATATGATGTTCTAAGCACAGAGCATGTTTTGCAGTTGGGATATATATGTCCTGTGCGTGTCTGTGTTTTCAGGTGGGTTATGACATTGTCATTCTGTTAGCAGAAAAAGAGGCAAAGGGCTCTCATTTGCCCCCCAAGTTATGTTTAGCATCTTCAGGAAATTTGTGTTTTCACCCTGCAACAGTTCTCCTTGCTTCAAAAACTAATTTGAAAAATAAGCAGAGAAAATAAACTAGGTAGGTATGAGGCGGGTGGAGAATTGGAGTCATGAAGTTGGGCTGGTGCTTCACTGATTTAAAGCCAGAAGTAAAGCAACGGCCGATGTTCCTGGATAAATGTCGATATGCATTATTAAATGAAACAGGTAAAATACAGACTGTCAGAAGCATTTTTCTTCTGGAGACACGGGGAGAATTGAAATGCACTTTCAAAGGAGAAGTCTCTTTCAGCATTCAATCATCTTCTGTTTGAAGCTTTAATTACAGTGCTCCTTGCTACCTAATGCTCTCCGTTTAAAATCCCATCACAAAGGAGAGCGGAAGATGCAGTTGCTCAGAGAACAGAGGCGGGAGCTTCAGCAGCGGCGAGGTGTTGACTCACCAGGGAGTCCCTGCTACATGATTCCTTTCTAGATTTCCATTTTGTTTTCCCGGTGCTTTTGTATCATGCCTGTTGGGCTCAGTGTTTCTTTAGAGGGTGGCTGTGATTCTGCCATTGCCAGAGCAGATAATAAGCTTGGGGAACTAATGAATTCTGGTATGAAGGGACAGTTCTTCACATCGCCTCCTCTGGATCAGGTAACGTGGGTGGCTAGTGGCTTCCTAAGGGTTTAGTATTCTAATCAAAGGAAGTTGTATTTAAAATATGTTCATATGGGCAGATAAAGGAACATGTAAGCACATGCATACAAGTAGATATGCACATATAGGCGTACCTATAGACACACATATATAGCTGTCATAGCTACTCATGCTAAAGACTTTGCTATTCAGCCCAGTAAACACATCTTCTCTGAGCACCTGCTCAGCCTAAGGGCACAGAGGTGCAGAGGGCTCAGTCCCTGGCTCATGTTGGTCATGGTCTGATGAAGGAAAGATAAAAGAGCAAGTGTCATAAGCTGTGATGGGGGGCGTGTAGGTAGGTGCCTGGAACAGAGTAGGAATGGGGCTCATTCCCCCTCTGTGACCCTTGGAAGGCTTCCTAGGGAGGTAACCTTAGAGATGACCCCTGATGAAGGAACAGAAATAAGCAGATAAGCAAAAAAAAAAAAAAAAAAAAGTCTACCAGGTGCAGTGAGCAATCACTTATCACTTTAGGGCTAAATTTACACTACAATGAATGTGAGTTATTTTCTTTCCAAATAGTTTAGGTGTTCTTTGGGCTGTTATTACTGCCCAGAGGAAAGGGAGCCAGGGAGCTAAACCATAGGTGCGTGTAGTAATGGATATATGTGATATGCAATATATGTGCATATGAATACATGTAATCCATGTGTTGTTTATAAAGCCCTCTTACACTTTTTTTTTCTATTACCTCATGGCAGCTCAGCAAATTAGATGGATGGGACCATTTTTTCAGGTAAGGAAATGGGGGCTCACAAAAATGGTACCATCTGCACAGTCATGTGGCTCAGTTCCCCTCCAGTAATGTTCTTGGGACTCACCACTGTGGCCCGGTCTGTGCTGTCCTGGCCACCTGAGGTCAGGTGGCAGTTTACAGGTGAGATCTCTGACACCAGGACCTCCTGGGCATAAGTGGTCGGTGTTCAGTCAGTCTGTCTCGATCACTCTTACTTCCTGTTGAGTGGACAAAGCTGTTCATCTGTTTCAGGAAGGCCATAGGATTTGAACAAAAATATGTGGACATTCTTACAGCTCTTTTCCGGTCTGCTCCCTTCTCCCCCAGGAATCTATCTATATATTTAATTATTTAATTAAATTTTTATTTTTTTCTTTATTGATTAAGGTATTACATATGTGCCCTTATGCCCCCATAGCCGCCCCCCCCCCCCCACTCATGCCATCACCCTACCTGGTGTCTGTGTCCATTGGTTAGGCTTATATGCATGCATACAGGTCCTTTGGTTGATCTCTCCCCACTTACCCCCACCCTCCCCTACCTTCCCTCTGAGGTTTAATTTATTTTTTATTGACTTTATTGTGGGTGACATTAATTAATACAATTATATAGGTTTCAGCCCTAGCCCAGTGTGTTGTGGCTCAGTTGGTTGAGCATTGTCCCATGCACCAAAAGGTCACTGGTTTGATTCTCAGTCAGGGCACATGCCTGGGTTGTGGCTCCATTCCCAGTAGGGGGCGAGCAGGAGATAGCCTATTGATGTTTCTCACATTGCTGTTTCTCACTCCCCCTCTCCCTTCCTCTCTCTCTCTCTCAAATCAATAAAATCATATTTAAAAAACTATATAGGTTTCAGGTGTACAATTATATATCATCTACATATTGAATTGTGTCATCCAGGAATTTAAACAAATCTCTCAATACTACATACATTAT
Source organism: Eptesicus fuscus (assembly GCF_027574615.1). Taxonomy (NCBI): domain Eukaryota; kingdom Metazoa; phylum Chordata; class Mammalia; order Chiroptera; family Vespertilionidae; genus Eptesicus; species Eptesicus fuscus. The sequence goes on along the minus strand of NC_072477.1, from coordinate 13,646,164 downwards.
CAGTTCTGTACTGTAAAGTGTTTCTGCCAGACAGACCTTGTCTGTCCCAGCTTGACTCTTTAGGGCTGGGTAGGTTGATTTATTTATTTTTAAATTTTTACTTGTCTACGTGTGGATTTATATCTGCCCTGGTGAAACAAGTTTGCTTTTCCTAATTTTTTTTCTGATGAGACAGTGTGAACATATGATAAATTGAAACTAAGTCCAGAATTAGGAGGCATGAAGGGTGAAAATATTTTAACCTATCAGAATTAGAAATATATTTAAAAAAAAGACTTCTGTCCTAGCTGGTTTGGTTCAGTGGATAGAACGTCAGCCTGTGGACTGAAGGGTCCCAGGTTTGGTTCCAGTCAAGGGCATGCCAGGTTGCGGGCTCGATCCCCTGTGTGGGGTGTGTAGGAGGCAGCCAATCAATGAATCTCTCTCACCCTTGATGTTTCTGTCTATCTCTCCCTCTCCCTTCCTCTCTGAAATCAATAAAAATATATTTAAAAAAGACTTCTAATAGGTAGTCTTCACACATAGAATCCAGGCTGTGTAAAAAGGAATTTGTAACAGCTAAAAAAATAAGTTGTTCATGAGAAGGAAATTGAAAGGTGTGCTATGTATCAACATGGCCAGTCTTACTGCTTTGGGTTCTGTGATGCTTGTGAGAGATTAAAACACAACAGCAACAACATAAACAAAAACAACTAAACTAAATGAAAAACGTTCTCTCTTCTTTTTATCTACAATTAGATCTTTTTGACTAAGAAAAATGCAGAAGAGCAATTACTCCGTTACTTTAATTACTCTCCTAATTATAACGATAACCATGTCACATTATCATAATTCCCCAAACACAAAATGCAAGCTCCAGATTGCACCGATATTGAGTAATTTTACCTTGTTAATGGCTCACTGTCAGAGCAGAGAACACTAAATTTCCCCCCACTCCCCGTTACCTTTCTGGTGCACCGTGTCCTGTATATTTCTTTGCCTCCGAAAGCGATATTACATTCTATATAACATGTTTGTATTCCACCACCCCATGATTTGAATTGCAGCTTTTTAACATCTCACTGTTTCAGAAGCTATCTCCTGAGCAGTATGTAATTCTCCCCTGGCTGTTTGATGGTAATGGGAGTTGTGCATGCAACTGGAGAGAGTAGAGTACAGCCCGGGGTGAGAAAGTAGCTATTTATCAAGGTATCTTACAATCTCAGTTTATGTTGTTGTAAAACGTTACTGTGCATGTTCTGTGAGATTATATCCACTAGAAATTTGTCAGCCGTTGTCAACATACTGTAAGGAATGAGGGTGTGTATTATTCTAGTCAACTTCATTTTACTCTGCATTTTGGTGCCCTCATTTTCAAAGAGACTGACTACAAGGAACACTTGTTTAGTGGTGCCATCTGCTAGATTATGGATTGTGCAGAATGAGGGCTGGGAATATTCTAGACCGCTCGCAGAGCCCTGGCAGGTAACCGACAAAACATCCTCACACATGGTCTTGCCTGCGTGGAAGTTCTCCTCCCATTATTACAGCAGATGAAATTGTTGACAGCCAACAACATTGCAGAATGGCTGCCTAGTAGTATACAGTGATAAAGTAGGAGTGAGATGAAACTTTCCAAATTGAATGGTAAATTCCCTTTATTTTTTTAAAAATGTTTTTATTGATTTCAGAGAGAAAGGGAGAGGGAGAGAGAAAGAGAAATATCAATGATGAGAGAGAACCATTGATCAGCTGCCTCCTGCATGCCCCCGACTGGGAATGGAACCGTGACCTCCTGGTTCATATGTCAATGCTAAACCACTGAGTGACGCCAGCCAGGAAAATTTCCCTTGTTTTAAAATGTATAATAATGTAGCCTTAAATCATGAGTTTTTTAGACAGCCCCAGTCTTTAGTAAAATTATGAAATTGTTTCTGTTGTTATAAATGTTGTCTTTATATTTTGTTCTGTGGCTTTAGTGTCCCTAATATTCCAGAGCTCCCCATCCTCATGTCTAGGGGACACTTCTGTCACCACATTTCTTTGTCCTCAAGCTGTCATACCAATAAAATTGGCCTCAAGATAAGTTGGAAACTGATTCTCACTACAGTGTATATGACTGACACCAATGCTAAATGTTAGTTTTCTGAAAGTATTTCCATTTTCAAACTATGAGTGAGGCCTTGGAGTAAATGAAGATGGTTTCTGAAATAGACTGTTTAACAGCTAATGGACCACTGGGAAGAATGCTCATGAGAGGAAAGTCATCATGCTCTTCTGAAAGTTTACTGAACCTAAGGTCAGCTTGTCGAGTCCATCTGACTTAGTTTTCCTAAAGGACATTTCACTTCACATGGACGTAGTGATTTCTTCAGTTCAAACCAAAAGTAACTGGAACGTTATGTAAGAAAATTACATTTCTTTTTTTGATTTCTGGATTTTCTATGGAAGATGTGGGGCAGTTGGTATCAGGAAGTCCAAGTTTGAGTGCAATGTGCAATCACTACCATTTTTTTTTTTTTTTTTTTTTTTGCTGTGAAGACTTAGTTCAGGTTATTTGACTTTCTGGAAACCCAATCTTTTTTTCTGTAAACTGAGGTTAATGATACTAACTCATGGACTCATTCTGAGGATCAAGTGAGATGCTATCTGTATTTGGAGAGAGGGAGAGAGTAGATGGGTATGTAATATCAGCTACTTGAAGTTAATTCCCAACTCTCCTAATTTATTTCAGCACTAGAAGCCCAGCGCGTGAAATCACGCAGCCCCGCCCACCAGCACGTGCCTTGCTGTGCTCCCAGCCCCACCCACCTGCCCATGCCCCACCCACCCACCCAGCAGCATTCGCAGCTCCACCCACCCGGGCGTACCTCGCTGCGCACCTCACTGCGCCTACCTGTGCCCACCACCTCGCCCGCCAGCCTTGCTGCGATCAGAGCCTGTGGTCCATGCCGTGTGAGCCGCGAGCCCCACCCTAACACCGCTAGCAGCTCGCAGGCCTGTGGGGGAGGGACCGAGAGGTGCTCCATGCACCTCCTGGTGACCCGAGCTGCTTCGCTCCAGCCACCGCTGCCACCCACCTGGTTCCCAGTGGTTCCCTGTCGGATTGTTGGTCGTTATGGTGTTATGGCACAGGCCTTTTATAATATAGATTGTCTTAAAGGCTATGCTGTTCATGGGCATCAATTATTTTTGTTCTTTAGGTCATTGTTCAGGCAACAACAGTTTAATAACAAGAAAGAAAGAATGCCATCACATGTTTGCTTCATGTTCTTGAACAGTATAAACAGCAAGGAACATAATTGGTCAGAATGATGCAGGGGAAACAGCCCAATGAAATTAAATAAAGGAAATTTTATACTGTGAGGAAAAATCAATATATTGTAAAAGGATCCTACAAGAAGGGACAAGGCTTTTACCTCCCAGAGACCTGAGGTGATTGAGAAGCCCTGTGCCCTAGAGCCTCGGCTTCCTTTGCTGCTTTTCCAAGACAGTTTCCAAAGTATCAATATATATAAAAGCCAAGCAACTGGAACAGTGGAACAACCAGAACAACCTGTGGCTATGACGTGCAGTGCGGCAGCCAACCAACCTGATCGGCCCTTCCACCCCTGCAGGTCCAGCCCCTGATCAACCCTCCCATCCCCATTGGGGGCGGCTGGCCAGCCAACTGCCTGCGACCCCTTCTCCCTGCCGGCCTGGGCCCAATGGGCCCCCATTGGGCGGGCTGGCCGGACCCCACCCATGCATGAATTTGTGCACCGGGCATCTAGTTAAATATAAAGATAAACACTAAAGGAATGCATTCTTAAAACCAATTTCCTATATAAAATTAGACATCCAGAAGCATGTATAGAATATCCACTACTTACAAGAAACATGTAGTGTGTCTTCTGTTGGTTTATTTGTTTGTTTTTAATTTTTTACATCTTTATTGTTCAAAGTATTACAGATGTCCCTCCCTGGCCCATTGACCCCTTCTATCCCACACTGTCCCTTGCCCCAAGCCTTCACCACACTATTGTCTGTGTCCATGGGTTATGCATATATGCATATAGGTTCCTTGGTAAATCTCTTCCCACCCCTCCACCCACCTGTCCTCTGAGATTTGGCAATCTGTTCCATGATTCTATGTTTCTGGTTCTATTTTGCTCAGGATTTGGTTTTCTGAACTCTGTTCCCTTACTCAAATTAATCATTACAGAAGCCTTATGAAGCATAAGTTGTTATGGTTATGCCCCAGTAATATTACAGCAGTTATCCTTATCACCAGGACCACACAAACAGGAAGTGATGATGAAATTGAAACAGGATCAGCTGTATCTGAGTCCAAAGTTTATGCAAATGCCAGATGCATTGAATGCTCCTCCCCACACCGGGCCTTTTCTAACTGACAGGATTCAGGTCTTGTAATATTGTCAAATCCCTGTATTTTGTGTCACCGTGGGGAAGAAAAACAAACACAGATAAAGGGATTTCTAAAACAGAAAGTGAAATGTTGTATCCATTTTCTCCTAGGAGAGAGCATGGATGTGCCTGGTGTTTGTACCTAACTTAGTAGATGGTAGTTGGCTCTAACTCTCCTTGAAGATACTAGAGTTAAAAGGAAGATGGTGTTGACATGTGTAAAAATCCCAGCATGTAAAGGCCCTTTAAAAAGGCAGTCCTACATTTGACATTTGAATGGACAACCGGAAGTGAGGCATTGGTCCCTTGCTTTGATTGATCCAGGAGATGATCTTAAAAAGGGAAGAATAGGGAAGGCAGGGGGTTCCGTGCTGCAGTGGCTATGTTTTCAGTCTTTACATGGCAGCAAACCAAAATGGCACTTAGCTACCTGCTCTTCTCTGCCAGGATATGAGGAATAGTATAGCCAATTGATATTATTTTCATATCTCATGAACTGATTACACCAATGACTACATATTGTTTGAATTGGGCAGGTAGGTTCACAAGCTTTACGATTTTTTTTTTTTTTTTGACCATTAAGATGAGTAGCAATTTGGGATCTTTAAAAAAAAATGCTGGTTTCCCTCATTTTACAAAATAATTGTCTGAGAAAAAGAGAGTATAATAGAAAACTAAATTAATAAAAACCAGTACTAGCAACCTAAGTTAGGAATATATTTAGGTAATTAAAAGCTTAACCATCCCAACTCTATTGGACCACACAAGACCATTCCAAATGTATTTATGAAGGATTTATGCGAAAACATTTTGACTTTGACAAAAAAAAAAAAAATATTGGTTTTCTGAGTGTGCCATCAGATTCATGGATAACATACAATAAAGTATTTGAAAGTAAGGTTCTCTCATACAAACCATCTTCTCTGTCTTTTGTAGATACGGATAACACTATTATAGAAAACTACTACTATGCCTATCATGATTGAAACAAATGACATGTAATTTAATGTAATTGTTCTTAAATTATGCCACTCTATATTCTTTCTGCAAATCAGCTTCTTTATCTATACCATGAGGGTTATAATAGTGCTAATCTTAAAGGGTTTTTTTTTTTGGAGTGATCAGATGTGAGACCATATCTAAAAGTAATTTGTAAGTTGAAGATTACTATTCATGTGTAAGTCCTAGTGGTGATTATTATTCTGATTATATGAGCTAATTCATACACTATAGCATAGCTCATGTGGCTTATCTTGTCATATCTTTAGTATATATAATAATACCCATTTTAAATGTATTTCCTTTTGTTTCAATAAATCACTTTATCATATTTATTGTACAACCATGAATTAGTTCTCAAGTGCAATTCTGAGCTTACAAAAAAAAAATCAATTTTATAATTCAATCAAGTCTTTGGGGATTTTAAAACATTTTTTTCCTTACTACTAAAGAGAATTAAAGCTCCTGAATTGATGGGTTCTACCTAATTTATATATAATATTGAAAGGGAAGCTGCTGAATGTGCACTGGTCATTTTATAGTAAGAAGTATTTATCATATGATCACTGGTTTTATCTTGTCTCTCTCTTACCATTTGTATGACAGCAAGAAAAGAGTAGTGGAGTTATGAGCAATGTCAGTTTCAGGAACAGAATTTATAAGCTATTATATAGAACAGTCAAGGTACAAAGCCACAGAAACTCTAAGTTCTATTTTAAGCTAGACTTTCAATTCTCTCATCTCAATTCTTTTCAGGGATCTTAGGAAAAATGAATGAAATATCCTACTTCAGAAACTATTTTGTTTGTTCTGTTTTTTTTTTTTTTTTTTTTCATTTTAGGATGGGTATAATGAAAGTTTTCCTGACCCAAATATATATATTTTTTGCATAGAAAGGGTGATATTAATATCCTCAGTGTATGGAGTCATAAAAATAGCTTTTGTCATACTATTTCTTATGTGCCTCTACTTTTTTCATAAGAAATCTGTCATATTTATTTTAAGTTACAATGTGGATATGAGACAAGTGGATTCTGCAGTTGTTTTAATGGCTGGCCATAAAGATAATGACCTTCATGGAACTATTCAGAGTAATATGTAGCATCTGGAGCCTCGGTAATAGAGATATTACCACCTATTTCCTATATGCATGGCTAGTGCCCAAATTTACTTTTTTTTTTAAGTTTTCAAGTTATTTCAGGAACCAAATACATTGAGATGCATTAAGATGTGTATGCTTGAGAGTCCTTGTGCTCAGGTTATTGGTATTAAAATACAGGTTGTTAGCTTATAAAAAGAGTTGCTATTTTGGGCTTGTCATGCTGAAAAGATGCTTGGAAATAGCATAAAAAGACTCCTAGATTGAAAGGGATGTTCTAAGTCACTAGGGAAAATGAAATTGTGGTGACTGGTGTATTCATACCTATTGAATCCATGGGGCCTTAGGAAGGTTTAGAGCCGATAATAGAATTTATTACAAAATGCCTACCAACAGGCCATACCTTACGGCAAAAAAAACAAAAAACATTTCTTTCATTTCTTTGTCCTCCAGACAGAAACTTCACTGCCTGGGGACTCCTTTGAGTAGAGGATGAACAAGCCAAATGTACCAGTTTGTGTAAGATTCTGCTCTACCCCCAATCATTAGAATAAGAAAGATGGTCTTTGTCCTCTGCCAAATCTAGGCCATGCTGACAGATAAACCAGAACAGGAAGGTGACAAATGTAGGGGAATTTGCAAATGCTACTATGCCGGCAGTCCTTTTCTCATGAGTCATCCTGAGGGTTCCTACAATGGAGAGTGGAGGACAGAGCAGGAGAGACCAGGGAGACCCACTCTCATTATTCACTGGCCTAATTCTCTCTGGTTGAGGGCCTTCCAGAGAATGCACTGGCCTAATTCTTTCTGGTTGAGGGCCATAAGCCAACAAACTATAGTTTCAGACTGTGTTGGGTGTGAGTGGTGGGGGTGAGTCAACAGTGTTGTGGCTGGAAGTAACCCTGACAAGCCTTGCATGCATGGGTGAGGGAAGATGGTATCACTAGGTGATTATTGAGTCTGAGGAAAGTTTCATTGAGAAAGAAATGTAACACAATATTACTCCATTCAAGACTGAAATCAGGAGCTATTCTCCAAGAAGAAAATGGCTCCTTGAAGGCAGCCAGAGGATCACTATGATTCTTTGATTCTTCAGCCCATAAGATCATACTTGATAACTTCTCATGTCTAATCCTAAAGGAAATGTGCTCTGTGTGTGTGTGTGTGTGTGTGTGTGTGTGTATTGCTCAGAGGATGATCCAAATTTGTATGGTAGAACATATAGGGTTTACTAGTATATTTCTGGCTTAGTTGTAGGGAAAGAGACTGTCATTTGGTGGCTGAAAAAACAGTCTCAGTATTGAGTACTATGAAAACTTAGGCATGAATAACAGAGAACATATTCCTTCTATGTATCAGCTTCCCAGGAATGAAGCAACAGTAAATATTTTCCCGTGCGATCCTTTGTGAATTACTCATCATGATAAAACAGTCCTTTTCTGCCAGATGAAGGGTAATGCTGTGTGGAACTTGCAAGTGGTATTGATATTTGTGTTGTGACTAAACAGTAATGAACATAGTTTCTGCTGGTCACACAAAATTTCTCATGATTCAAACGTGTTGTTGAAAGTTGGAGGAAGGACACAGATGTTGGAAACTACGTGAAAAATATGATAACGCTTTGTGAGAAGCCACCACTTGCCAATACTCTCATGAGAGTGCACCCAGGAACGCGGGAGGCCGATGGACCTTGCGGCAATGCTTGTGCATAGTGGTCATTTTGTTTGTTTGTTTGTTTTTCCAAAAAGAGCTGAGGTCAGGAAAGGCATGTGTAAACACATCCATAAGTTGGGGGCAGTATGGTAGACTTTACAAAAATGGTTTAAACCAGTCCAGTTCAGCTGGTACATTTGACCTGTCCCCTCAAGAATCCCGTGGGCCTCTGGGTGGTGTCTTGAACATCAAGATATTCTCATCACTGGCATGGTGTCTGCACGTAATAGAAATTCCAAAGTTACTATCTTTTATCTTAGAAATTTGGGCTGTGATCCGAATGGATCAGTAAACTCTTTAATGATAAATAGTAACATTTTAACAGTAACTTCCTAGAAACAAACTACAGCCTCCACTGAAAAGAAGGACCAGACTAATGCTGGACCTGTTGGACATTGCGGCAAACTTGTGAGGGCTCTGTGGGCCAAATGGAGGGCACTTTAACCCTGCTGTTATTGTCCTTTTGCCTTTGAGCTCTGTTCTTGGATTTCATCTAGAAAGAACAGAGGAAATGTGTCTGCCCCAAGGCAGCTTTGCCATCACCCCATATTCTTGGCAGCTGACCATTATTGTTAAGGCTAGCATTGCCCTGGCACCCCCACCCTCACCTGGGTTTCCTTTTTCTTGCCTGGGCTGGAGGAAAGGTCGACCAGTTCCCTCGGCTGACCAGGAAATGGCACCAGAAGCAACAAGGAGGGCGGAGTCCTCTGTGCCAGGCCTGTGGAACCAGGGCAGGGCAAGGACAGCAGAAGCAAGAAATCGTTTCCAGCGGCAAACACCGCAGTGGATGCATTCCTCTTGGCCCTTTTAGAGACAAACATTAGACAAGGAACCTTAGAACCAGAACATTGGGAATGCGCTTTAGAGTTCTAATAAAAGTCTGCAGACTTCACACTAGGGGTATGTTTTAAGAATTTCAAATGGGCTTATTTTGTTCCCAAGCCCTTTGGTCACCATGGTTTGTTTTGGTTTTATCAGAGTTAGTAAAAAAATACATTTATCTTACTAAACACCAGTGACACCACGGCAGAATACCAATCCTGAAATGTTATGAAAGCATTTCCCCCCACCCCCCTGTGCTTTTGGAGCAGTTTTGCATTAGCCATAAAAGTGATCAAAAGTGTTGTTATTATCAGTCATTTTTTAAAATAAGTTTGACCAGTTCCATTTGGGGATCATGCTCATTAAATCGGACAGTGAGTCGCAGTGGCATTTATAAAATGTTGGTATGCCCATTGCAGTAATCTTTGGACAAGCTTTCTCCGAATGGACCTAACATCTTTCAGCCTTAGGAAAAAAAAAATCAAGAAGAGAAAGTGACCAGCTTTCATACCAAATAAGACTGTGTATCTCCAATATCCTCATTCTCCAGCTTCCAGTATTGACAACCTTCACTGGAGAGGGTAGAGTTGTCATTTCGATACATAACTTATGCTTTGGCTCCTTCAGAGATGGTCCTTCATTCTCTTGCCAAGTTTGCATTGAGTATTCAAGCTGAAAGCTTGGTTTAAAATTCCAACTCCAGATTAGCACTTACGTGAGGATATCGTAAATACATATGAATACAGTAGATACATATGAAAATTAAACATAATAATTCAACTCCTTTTTCCTTTTCGGCATTAAGTTTCATAGTTTTACCTCCTTACCTCAACCTGACCACAGTATTGGAAGCAGCATAAAAGAAACTGCAAAACTGTTGTTCTTTGGAGAATTTGTCATCAGTTTGGTTCACATTTAGAGGCCAAGGAAAGAGTGAAGGGTATGGTTTTAAGGAATCCTTTATGTTAGTTTTCCCTTAAATTGTCATTATTTCTTGGACAAATAAGCTACATTTCTGGTAGCTTAATGTATTCCATTATGCTTTTCTTTTTCTTGCACTCTACACTGAGACAAGGGTTTGATTTTAAAGCACATGTCGCTTCAAGTGTTTGTAGGACCTGCCTCTTAGGAGCATGTCTGTTCGCGGTTCTCAGTGGTATTGTGTTTGAGTGCCGTAAAGTGATGATAATGGTGTATCGTGGGCCCTGGTGACTTCCTAAGGATTTGAAACCCAAGGCTTTGCTTCATCTGTTTTGCTCAAGGCTGAAGTGCTTTATAATGGATATACTTTTCTTAAGCACAGGATGCTGTCTGCTAATGTGTTTCTCCAGAAGGTCTCATCATTTTAAGTGTCACCATGATGTAAGCTTAGGTCGGCTGTGTGGGTGAAAACAGGGTGCTGTAATAAATCATAAGTTCCTAACTGGGCAGGTCATAGTGGGTAGTCATGCTCTAGGCATATACATTTTCAGTAAAAGGTTTATCTTTGCTTGAAGCAAGCTCTGTCCATTGTGTCTGTGCATCTAGGTTAACATACCTTTGATATGCATTTTTCAGACCCCTGCTTCTAATACTTGACCACCCTTTCAGACCCCGCCTTCAAAAGCATGACTACCCTCAAGTACATAACCTGTTAACTATCCTGTGACCCAATCCCCACCTTGCTTTCTCCCACCTCCGTGTAATCTTACTTACATTACCTCCTTAATTTCAAATGCATAAAAGAAACTGTTATTCTTTGGAGAATTCGAGGACTTGCTCCCCAGTATATGTTATCAGTTTGGTTCAAATTAACTCGTATAAAAGTTCTCTACAGGTTTGGATGTTTCTTATGTTGACAGCTATAATATTTTTATATTTGGATCTGCTGTAAAAATGTTTTTATTGTAGAATTCCTATTAAAATTGAAATTTTCACACTTCTAGATTAATTTTAACAAATGATAACATAAAGAACATTGTGGGGTAGGGAGGATATGGATTTATGGGGTTGCCTGATTGTGCATATTATGACATTTGTATTTAATGGTTCAAAATTGGCAGTTTAAATGAGTATAACCAATGGGTTGGGAAGTTGTTGTGGGCATGAAAAAAGAGGAATGGGTTGTCTAATCTCTGGGCTCTTCCCTTCCATTGAATTGTCCAAAGTCTAGTTCAAAGATTGATTCCAGTAAAGAGATTCAAAAGTAATGATTATTCACCCAGGACTGAATATCTCCTTGACTCCCTTACCATGGTGCAGTGAGAGGAGTCATAACAAGGTGGGATGAGCTAAGTCCCCTGGGGCAGAGCCTTAGAGGAGGCATTCTCCTATTCTGGCTGCATTGATATAGAAGAACACAGTTCTTTCCTTATCAAATGTCTCCTGATGTGGCTTAACAAAGCTTTTCATGTCTCCTGCTCCCCAAGATAGCCAAGAGACAACATTGTTTTTCAGTCAGTAAAATGGAAATGTGTGTGTATGGCCTGTTTGGGGAGGAGGATGTTAGTACCAATTTACTAGGATTTTATATAATCTACAACCAATCTTACGCAACCCCCTAAATTTTGGCGTGGACCCTTGATAATGAACACTGTTATGATCCGACAGTTCTATAGTGCTGAGACAAACAAAATGTTGAGAATCATGAGCTATAGCAATGGTGCAACTTTTGTGCCTGGCTCTCAATGCTACCAAGGACATGGCTAACGCGCCATGTATCTCAAAGTCATCACTTAGCCCTGTTTTCTCATGTCTGTGGCTCTACTTGTAATCATAAACATCGGATTTCCTCTTCTCTGCTTATCTAAATACTACTGGTCTGTCAAGGCCAATCTCCAGTGACTTATCTTCTGTGAAGAATTCCCAGACTGCTACAACTCATGACGGTTCCCTTTCCTCTGAGCTCATAGGCAGTATCTTCTCTGACTACTCATCAGCTATTCATCAACTGCCACTTGTACTTTTATGTGTCCTCTTGTTGTTGTTATTTAACTGCCATTTTCATTAGCTTCTGAACGCGGGTATGTGTTAGCTCCTCAACCAAGACCTGGGGAGCAGGACAGCGTGTCTTAGAACTTTTTGCATTGTCTTCATCAATTAACCAGATTTCATGTTCACTACAGGGGTTGTTATTAAACATGCATCGGTTAATTGCTTAAATGGATAATTGATTATAAGACAATTATGTGCAGACAGTAAGTAGGTCTTGATATCTTTTATAGCTCATTTGTTCTGGACTTAGCTAGACACAGAGTAAGATTGTACTTAAGTTACCGGCAAATATATGGTGACTTGCTGACCCATCAGGCCCACAGAAATGCACTCTTGCTTCTCATTCTTCCCATTTAGTAAGCCATGTACCGTGCCCTGTGGTAGATACTTCACACAGACAGCAGTCCCCCACTGTCCTGGATTCCTATTGCATTCAGGCCCTTGCTTCAGTTTTAGTTTTCCAGTGCTTAGTCATTTTTATCACTGATTAGCCACAGCTTCTGTGTTACCATCTTTCCTTGGCTGAGTCTTCCTTTTGGACATGTGGACCTCAGAGTTAGCAACCCAGAATTGTCAAACATAGCCTCCATGGGAGGGAAGTTCTTATCAATTATAAATGGAATGGTGGTGGGGAGTTATTTTAAATGGCTACTATATCACAGAGATGAGATTTTGCTGAGGGGAAGAGAAGAAAACTCTCCCTTCTCTGTCATTCTCTACCACACACACACACACACACACACACTCACTTCACACACATCCTTGGAAGCAAAAAGTAATTGAGTTTTATTTTCAGTGAAGTGCAATCAGATTGTTTCTTTACTCACTTTTAATGCTATATTATTGGCATTTACTGATACAATGAAAAAGCAGCTTACATCTGTTGAGGTAATTCCTGATTCAATGTGAATTTCTTCATGCTGCATTTTGATTGGACAGTTACTCTGTAGTGAAGGAGTGCACACATTAGCTAAGGGAAGGAGAATGTCTCAGCTCCTCCTGTTGGGTGTGCCAACTCTTTCAGCTGTTCAAGGAACAGGATGTTAGGAGGACTTGTTTAGAAATGACAGCATGGGGTGACTTCTGGCATCAGGTGTCAGCAATTCTATTCTGGGTTGTGCTTCTGGATTGCTAATTTAGAGTGAGTGATTTTCCCTCAGAGGCCTCATCGGGTAATGTGGAAGTGGTCCCTGACAATTTACGGTACTTTGTTAACCAGTATTTGGGTTTTACATTATCTCCTTCTGACATTCTCAAGTTAGCACTGTCTTAAGATTGAAGACATCTGAGCCACTTTTAAAGACCTTAATGGAGTAACTTGAGCCATCAGAGAAATCTGGCTTCTGGTGTCTTCCTCATTTCTTTTTATTACTCCGGGTTAAAATAGTCATTCCCCAATGTGGAAGTTTGTAAACAGTGATTCTGGCCCAGAGAAGAGCTAATCTTAAGTGGGTTTCTAGGAGTCTGCATTTTCAAAGAGCTTCCCAGGAAACCATGAAGTACACTAGTGATTAAGGACCTCTGGTTGCACCATTAACCAGGTTAAAAAATATAGCTCATTCAAAATTTGCTCATGACTGATTGTTCTGTTATAGGAATAACAGATTTAATAAATAAAAATGCAGGATACCCAGTTAACTTTGAATTTCTGATAAACAACATATATTTTGTTGCACACCTATGTCCCATGCACCGTATCTTATTTTCCTTCACCTGCCAACCTTTCATGCTATAGAAAGCCAGGACAGACGCTGGCTCTTTGACATTGTTAATACCGAGGGGTCAAAAAAGATCCTGAGACAAAGATGTTTGTGGAGGCTTTGGCCCTGTCCTTGAAGTCTATCTTGATCATTTTGAGGACCATTATTTTAGAAAAAAATTAGAAGATTTAAAAAAAAATCTTTCATTCGTTTTCTTCCCTCTATGCTGCATTTTGCCAGTACTGCATTCACTTTTATTTCTTAAATAAATTGAAGGTGGTTTTTTGTTTTGTTTTTTTTTGTTTTGTTTTTTAGAGTGCAAAGGAATTTAGCCACATGGCTCCTATTAAGCCATCACTTCATGTGGAAATTTGTTTCAGTATTTCTCGTGTAGGTACAACCATCTTATCTTAAATTGCACAACTCTATTTTGATGTGAGGCTTTATGTGGAATCTAAGACCTCCCTACCGACCAATTTGTTGTCTTCCCAAATAGTTTTTCTTCCAAGTGGAATATTTTCTACTGGCACTGAACTGCATCACTTTAGTCTCCTTTGGAAAACATTTATGTAGGACATACCGGGTGAGGTAAGAAACAGAGGCATGCATGGGCCATTATTTGAGAGCAGACAAGGTCAGCACTAGCAACACCAACATTCATTTCCACCCAAGTTGATCTCTGGGTACCTACCTCTTGTGCTTAGTATAAACTGACTCAGCAGAAAAGCCCTATGGCCATTAGATAAGCCTCTACTTTTGCATTGGCCTTTATTAATAAGTGATAGATGGGATTTTCGATGCACTGAATGGGCACACTTGTCTTGTGACTGTGGTAGATACTAGCCTGTGATAGGTGGCAATGACTGCCAAGTTCAGCTATCTGATGGCTGTTTATTCCCAACCTTTGTCCCCCAAACTTTTACCTTCTCACTGAAATCTTAAAACCTGAAACCAGATCATCCTATTCAATCCTTCCGTCTAAAACAGGCCCTACATTACAGTGCAGGTAACTACTGAATATGTATGCTATGTCTCTCACCTTGGAGAGGAGTGTGTCGGTGGAATATGTGAGTCTGACTTAGAGCCCCATTTCCCACTTTCTGGGGCTGATGTCAATTTGATTCATATTGAAAGATTTCTCCAAAATTAAAAAAATATATATACCAATACCTCTGTTTCTCCCTCAGATCATTGTTTTAGAATGGATTAAGGGCTTTGCAGCTGAAGAAAGATATAGTAAGTGTCCCCGAATCGACTCACCTTTTTAGTAAATACATGCTAAGTTGGAACTGGGGGAATGAAATAGCCTCCCAAAGGAATCTCATACCAGGGGGAGCTAAATGGAACTGTCAGAGATGAACAGTTTGGATCCCTGAGGCCTCAAACTGACAATGTTGACAAGTATGGGAAACCCTGCCCCAGACTGTACTTCTTCCCGTAGGGCCAATGGGCTAATAAATGAACCACCTGTGGCAGCCATTCCCAGCCTCTGCTTAAGAGCTGCGGAGAGTGAGAGTGTGCAGGAGGGAAAACAGAATGGGGCCACCTTTGTCCCCGCAACCACCTTCTAGCCATAGTTCTGCTACCAAGCGTCTTCTTTCTGAGTGTCCAATTGTTCATCTGTGACGAAGTGATAATACTGCCTGCTTGGCTAGGCTATTCCAGAAGATTAAAGCAAGTAATATATATTAAATGCTTAGTACAATGTCTGGGAGGGAGTAGATTTTTATGGAGTTCAGTAAACCTTAATTCCCTCCTGTCTGTAAAACTCCATTTGTTAGGGCATATTCTAGAATTGGAAAGGATGCTTATTGCACTAACTCTTTAAGAGATTATTCATGGACTTGTTTATTTATAATCTGCTTTTCCTCTGATTGGTAATCTACCGTGGAGTTCCCCAGTGACCAATCTTGAGATAAAATGATCTTCCTTTACTCTAAATCTATGCAATATATATATTTATTTACATACTAGAGGTCCGGTGCATGAAGTTCATGCATGGGTAAGGTCCTTAGGCCTGGCCAGCTATCAGGACTGATCTGTGGGGCGACTGGCAGCAGGGCGATCAGGGGTCCCTGCTGGCACCTGCCTTGCCTGGCCTGGGTCCTACGGCGTTGGGGCAGGTCCTGCATTGAGCATCTGCCCCCTGGTGGTCAGTGCACATCATAGTGACCAGTCATTTCACCGGTCATTGTCATTCGGTTGATTTGCATATTAGGCTTTTATTATATAGGATTTATTTCTTATGACTAGAGACAAAGGATAACATTTTCTTTTCTTTTGTAATAAACATTTCTTTAAAAATTTTTCTTGGAATATAATTTGTATGCAGTATCCTATTAGTTTCAGGTGTATTTCATAACGATTCGATGTTTATATATATTATGAAACAATCACCACAATAAAGTCTAGTGACCATCTGGCACCACACAGAAGTTATTACAATATTATTGACTGTATTTTTTATGCTGCACATTATATTCCCATGACTTATTTATTTTGTAACTGGAAGTTGGGTATGCTATATTTAAAATTCTGGCTGTCAGAGGCAGCCTCAGCAACTCCTGATTAAATCCTCAGTTATTCAGGTTTCTTTCAGATTGGTTGCTTTTTAATTATATGTGTTTTTCTATTTTCCTTTCAGGACTAGAACTATGTATTGTTATCACCATGGGTATCTTCTGAGGCCTCCAAGTATTTGGCTGTTTTCTTCTACTTGGGTATAGAGGCAGAGAGATATTAGAGTTTGTCCAAAAGTATTTGCTGTCTCCAAACAATAGACAGAGTGACTTATTTTTATAAAGTGCAAAAACATTATCATCGTTTTGTGTTTGGTGCTTGCAAACTCGGAACTTTATATGTTAGAAAGAGCTTTCAACACCTTCTTCTCCTCGTTTGAAAAATAATCAGCATATTCCTTGCCTCTGGCATTTTTTCAAGGAAAGCCAAAGACTGTGTTTTCCAATTTCTGAAAATCTAATTCCTAAAGCAATGGCAGTACAAACCACCTGTATCTTCGGTGGGCAGGTTAACAAGCCATTTGTCCTTCTGTTTTCAAACTCATTTCAGGCTTGCAGCTCTCCATATTAAAACTAACTGCTTGCTTGATGGTGGAAATATCTCTTGCATTAAAGAAAAGGCGTGACAGACAGACCCAAGAGGAGTTCCAGATGTGCCCCCAAGAGCACTGACAGACACCCTGAGCTCAGAGGGGAGCAGGGATTCTGATGGCAGACGCAAATCCTCGACATGAAATGTACCCAATGTGCACATGCTTTGCATTTTTTTTTCTTTTAAAGAATGAGTGAAAAGCCAGCTCTGGCCATGTGTGCTCTTGATCTGACATATTGTTACTCCTCTAAATATAGCTTGGGACATTTGTCAGTGGACTGTGAAGCTCTTGTTCAAAACAAAATGGAAATTCAAATCTCAAAATAAATAAGGAGCGAGCGATTGGTAATACTTTTGCCATTTGCATTTTTCCTTTTGGGTTGGCGAGTCTGAGGTCCCTGGAATTCCACTGTGGGTGACCCTGTTTAACTAATTATTCAAAGGCCATTGGATCTTATCATTTTGATGTGTGCTTTTGCTGTTGGAGGAGAAAACTACAAAGCTGAATCGATTTCTTAAAAATGTATTTTTTTATATTTTGTCAATATGTACACAAGAGGAGGAGAGGGAGGGAAATGGTTCATTTGAAGTGATGTAGGCACCCTTCTCTCTCTCCTGCTGACATTAAGGAGAGTTGAGTGCATGCATGTAGGGGAGAATTCTAGTCTCAAATTCTAGTGCCGCTGTCTTTTAAAGGAGACACATGGATTTTCATTCATTTCCTGCAGCTTTACTCCACGTAGAATATTCTGCTTTCTGCCCTCTTTTGGTCAATTTATTAGCCTCTGACTTGCATGCCCTGACTTCACTTTTTGTGTTCTACTTCCCTGGTGTCAATAAGACTTGAGTGTGAAGGTCACGGACAGACTTTGGGCTTTTATTCAGCAAATGGCAATCACTTCCCTTAGAGAGTTTGTCCAACTATGAGTTGGGGAGCAAAGGGCCCAGATACTTTAAATGTCCCATTGAGTCGGGTGGTCTTTCCTGAGCAGGATGCAAGAGTGGTTTCTTTCCCGGGTTCTCATCCAGGTGGATTCGAAGAATAAAGCCACGGACAAAAGGTGGTATATGAAAAGGGTGGAAATTTATTGGAAACAAGTACAGACTCCCACGTGGAGAGGGGGTTCCAAAGAGGGTATCCCACTAAGCTCCTTCTTTCTAACGTGTACAAAGGCTACAGGTCTTTGTTTCTTGATATTCCCTTCTGATTAGTCACTAGATCAGCTTCAAAGCTGGAACCCCACTTGGTGTCCCCCTTTTTTCTCCCCCTTCAGTGGGAGAATTCTCTGTCTCTTGTGAAAACCTGTTTTCCTCTTTCTCCCATTTGTCAGCATGTCTCTATCCTCTGTGAAAGTTCGTTTCCTCTTTCTCCCCATACCCTGTGGCTTGTCCCTGTCTTCTATGAATGGATGTCTTCCCCCCCTCTTATCCTGCGGCACATTTTGTTCTCTGTGAATGGATGCCTTTTGGTAGCTCCAAGTCCCAACCAACTATGCCTTCCTCCCCCATGTACCCCTAATTCCTAAACTCCCTAAACCTGCCTATTTTACCCCTAAAACTCCTTTCACCGTGCATTGTTGGCCTGTTTTGTCATTATCTAGTCCCTCCTTTCACCCCCCAGTTCTTCGTGCAACCATTCAGAAAACTGCTAAACATTCCCCTGGATCAGCTTCTGTGACTTGTGCCTGCACAACAATCCCAGGCACACTGTGTTAACGCAGCCGTGTAGAAGCATATTGCAAACATTATCATCAGATGAGAACATCTTTGGAAGTCTATAATCATGTAGAATAATAATCGCAGCAGTAACAGTGACATCGATGGATGATAAACCAAGACTAGATGGCTAAGTGGCTCTCTAAGAAAGTCACCTTATAAATTAGAGGCAGAGCAGAGGGAAGGATATATTAGCCTACCTTCCAGGCAGAGTCTTCATACCTCCCCCCCCCCCCCAACACACACACCCGCCCCCAGGATACAATAGAAGAAAATAGACAGGCAGTCCGGCTGGTATAGCTCAGTAGTTGAGCATCAACCCTGGAGGACATGGTTCCATTCCAGGTCAGGGCACATGCCTAGGTTGCAGGCTTGATCCCCGGGGGATAGGGGTGGGTGGGTGTAGGAGGCAGCCAATCAATGATTTTCTCTCATCATTGATGTTTCTCTTTCTCTCCCTCTCCTTTCCTCTCAGAAATCAATAAAGATGTATTTTTTAAAAAAGAAAATAGGGCAGCAGTGTGGGACAAATGGGGGTCGGGAATGCAACAAACTATTTTAAGGCACTTTTTGGTTATCTGACTTATTTACTTTATGTGGCTCATTTCAGGAGCGTTCTTTTATAAAAAGAGGATTGCTTCAAATGATAGAAATGCACAGAGTCCCAGCTGGCTCTCTGGGCGGGTGAAAAGCGGCTGTCTCTCCTGGCACAGGAGGTAAATTGAGTCTGATTGCCTTCTAGATCGCTGTCTCTGCTCCTCTAACCCAGACTGGCACTCAGAAACCTGGAACCATCTTGCAAACCTGGGCAATTTCTGGGCCGCAGAAACACCCTCCCAGTTGGAACCTCATGCCTTCTGATCCTCCCCAGCAGCCCTGATAGAAATCAGCTCTTGGAAACACTGGAAGTCTTTTTTGGGGATGACTGGTGTCTGCAGTGAATCCCGAGTCCTCTTCCACCCTCCCCCAGGCATAAGGTCCTCCTTCCAGCAGGTGCAGACAGACCTCATGCTCCTCTCTCCTGGGCTGTCTTTGAAGTCAGGCAAAGCTGCTCGGTGGCTGGTGGGAGTGGGGAGCTGGAGGGGAGGAGCAGGGGCAGCTGGAATTCATGCTGCTCCCTGGGATTACAGCTTTCTCTTTCTCCTTCTTAAAAAGAATGTATGCTCACTTTTATTTCACAATGTATGCCGTCTCTTGGCTATAATAAGGCAGAGAAGATCGGTCTGGTTTTATAGGACACCTCCAGAGGCAGTGTATGTATGCAGAGTTGATGGCGACAGGCAGCTGCCAAAGCCATAAGTGCCAGGATTTGGAAATCAGACTTATACCCATTTCATGCAGGTTTAGGTGATTCGGGAGAGGAGAAGGACTGGGAGGTGTCCGAAAATTTACAAATGCTTTTGTTGCTCCCCGCTTCTTAGTGTCTCCTCCCCAGTTACCGGGAGAAAATGACCTTCCCTCCCAGAATCTCACCTTTCCTACTTATAAAATGGAAATAAAACTCTCAGCTGGTGGGTTGTTTTGAAGATGAAAGGATGCAGCATTCTTCAACATTTCACATAGTTTCCGGTTCATCTTGACTACTTAATTGGAATCCTTGGGCATGATCATGACTGTCTTTAGGGTACAGCAAATTTTCATGAATATATACAAGGGTCTAGAGGGTAGAAATGGACAGGGTCCTCTTTAAAAGCAACACCACTGGAATAATAAATGAATGTCCTTGTGAACTTACATGCCACAGTTGAGATTAGAAAGGGTGGTCATTCAATGCATAGGCTACTGGTATTTCCTAAAATAAGGAATTATCCAAAGAGGATGCCTGGACCATGTGTAGATTTGTCCTTGAACATTCACCAGCCTGGTTGGGGTGGTTTCAATTTTGTCACTCGGGTTTGCATCTTGTCTTTCTCTCTGTTTTTAGTTGTTTGGCTTTCTCCCAAAGTATTTGTGGCTAAAATTCCTTTTGGACTCCGAGCTGCCTTTTTTACATAACCTTTGGATTGGAATCAATAGAATGTCAAGATGCCAGGCACATTCAGCCTAATAGCAGGTGGGTGTCTGCTGGCCGGTACTTCTGATTTGCCTGACAGTAGCAAATTTAGGCCAGAATTAATGAGCCGTGGAAGGTGCTGTCTGTGTTGCTCGATTTTTGTAGCATTTTCAGAAGTAAATTTGCTTTCTTCTAATGGGATCATGTTTGCTCAAGAAATAGGCGTTCCTAGGTAGGCATGCACATGTATATTTGTGTGTATTCATTTATTATGATACTGAGCCAATTTATTCTTAGAAAATAATATTCACACACACACACACACACACACACACACACACACACACACACACCAAAACATCTGGCTCATAAACCTAAATAGAGTTCAGTTTGAGTTAACAGTTTGTCTCAGTCTGTTTCATGTTCAAGGAGAAGAAAACACTCAAATGCTGAGTGAATCGCTGAAGTTTTTGTTGATACTCATTAGGACGCATGAAGGGCTTGATTTCAGAAAACAACCGGTCAGCAGACGAGGCCACCTGGAGTGGTGGGTGAGGGGAATGGGCCAGAGCAGACACTACTGCACGAATCTTGCTTCTGTTGCTTAGAGGATGTTTGACATTGAGGAAACCACCTGCCTTTTGACTTTCCTTTTCCTCTGGGTCTTTACTTGTATATCAGAGAGTAAAAATAGATTAAATGTGGACATGCAAGTAAAGGCTCTGGCATACATCATAGTCTTTCCTTAAACAGTGGCTTTGTAAGTCATTAGTAGAGATAGAAGACCTTCATGATGCTTTTGATTTCTTCCATGTTTATACTTTAGTTGACCTTTTGTTTTTTCTTCCTTTGTATCTTGCAACAGGCTTTCTCTTGTTTCAGCTTTTAATTTCAAGAAACTCGGTTTTGGAATCCATGCCTTCTAATCATTGACTACAAATGCCCTTTAAATTCCCGAAACCTCCCACAGTGGGCTGATATTAACCATCCTGATCTAGATTTGGGCAGAGGATGAATAAGATGAAAATGAGGCCGATGCAAATTAGCCTCCCATTTGTTTGAGATGGTCCGGAGGCAGCAGCCGCCAGCCAGTATTCCAGGATTCTAGACCGGAGCAAGCAGTGCTCTGAATGACAAGCCTGTGGCTTCATGTGGCTCAAGCAGGATGCCACTTATCCCCAGAAAAGACCAGCCTCTATATTTAGTGGTCAAAGAAAGGAAAACAATAGTTTGACAGAACCGAGGAGTCCTAGTTCAAACAGTTTAGAGAATTCTACCACGTCTCCCCTTGCAACAAAATGGTGGTGGTTCCCTTCCCTCAGGTTCAAAGCCCCAGTCCTCAAGGGCATTCATACTCAGGAGCACCATAATGTTAGCATTGGAGGTTGATCCCCGGCTGAAGTGGTCCATGTTCTTCTGGAATAAAATATTAAATTCTCTTTATGCAACGGTGACATTACATGCATTTTATAGTTTGTTTTACACTAGCAATTATTTTAAAAGGTATAGAAATATATTTTCAGTGATTTAATTCTTTTTTTTTTCAGGAAAAAAAAAATAGATGTGTTTACTTATGAGGGTTGTGAAGATGGTGTCTAAAGATCCTTAATACATTTTACGTGAATGAAAGAAGGTCTAATATTTGGGGTCATTTTGCAGTACAATTAGGATGTGCGATAAATGTGATTCTGTCCTTTCATTTCAACTTGGGTCCATAGCCTTTGAATGGATGAAGCCTTGGCTCTGGCTGAAAGCTATACCTGCAAAGATGGGTGCAGTTTGTCATTGGCTTATGTGTTTCCTTTTATGGGTTATGACTTTCCTCTCATGGAGTTCACAATGTACACCAGCTACTTTTTTCTTGCGGGGGGGGGCGGGGGGGGCGCGGGTAGCAAATGGGAAGCAGCATTGGTTCAGTGTGTTCCTGGAAAGAGCACAGGTTTGGAGGAAGAACTAATCTTAAATATTTATTTGATCTTATTTTTCTGAATATAGGTTTTTGTGTCTCTAAATTGTACATAAGAATTCTTTCTGCATGTTCTCATGAAGTTCACTGAGAGGGTGTTTATAGGGAACAGTGCCTCTAACAATGGAAGATAATAACCACTACCGTTCCATATTCTGTGGGTTATACCAGGTTTAAGGTATATTTAGGTCCTGTTCTTACATATGAATGCTGACAGGAAGGTGAAATAGATGGAGTTTGGATATCATTCTATTCAATAACATTATTTTGATACATGTGCAATATGGCCTTATGAGTTGTGCTTGTGTGTGTGTGTGTGTGTGTGTGTGTGAGAGAGTGAGAGAGAGAGAGAGAGAGAGAGAGAGAGAGAGAGAGAGAGATGTAATTGTGGTTTCTTTTAATTTAAGATTATCCATGAAAGGGATACAAAGCTTGAGTTGGGAAACTAAAGTTAAAAGACATTTGCCCTATAACTCTTAGAGATACTTTTCAACCCTCCTTACTGATTTTAATTTGTAGTTAGTGTTTGTTTGAAGCAGTATAGCAAAATGGTTAAGAAGTCCAGAATGAGGTCAATCTGGGTTGAAATCCTGGCATTTATGAGTATTAATCTTGGGTGAGTTAACGTCTGTGGTCTCAGTTTCTTCATCAGTATAATGGGAGTAACTAGAAAACCAACCATTTAATGCTTGGATTAAATGAAACATCTTACGTAAGGTGTCTGGCACACAGTTAGGCACTCAATAAATAAATTAGAGCTGTTATTGTGATCCTTATGATGATAGGTATAATGGCCATAATAGTCCTATGGTACGCAGTCCTGAGGATTACATGAGATATTCATGCATAGGTTTGTATTGCAAAGAAAGTGCTCAGGAAAGTCCAGCTGTTTTTATTAGTAACCTGGGAGGAAATCACCTGATTTTGAGTGATATTAAGTAGTGACTCTGAAAAGGGGCATTGTTTTACATTTATTTCTGAGTAAGTGAAATATATTTTAGCTTTTTACTATGTATTTCTATTACATTCTTCAGATGTTTTTAGAATAAAATTTTTCATATTGTTTCATTGCACAACTTTGGAGGTAAAAGCTAAAGTTCTTCCCCCACTCCCCTCTCCCTGCCCTTATCTGAAACAGAAAGCCATCTGAAAGAGATGACCCTAGAGAACATTCCCATGTGAGGAATGAAATTGTCCTTGTGAAGGGTTCGGGCTCTAGGAACCATGAGCAGGAAATGATTGAAAGGTAATCTCCATAAGATGCTGAAGATTCGTGGGAAGGATCAGCCCTGATGGTTAGACCATCCATCTCTCCCAATACTTCCAACAGTAGATACTGGAGGCACATTTATTCATGATAATTAATTTTAATTCATTTTATTTTTATGCTATGTCAGATTACTTAAAGAACCAGAGGCAATGAGAAAAAAAATATATAAAGTTCATCTGTTTTGTCAAAGCAGAAACAAATAAGACACTTTTAACCCATCCGAAATCCATGCTGCTGGTAAGCTGGAGTGGGCAGCCAAGGAGTTAATCCATTGAACAATAGTGGCAACCAAGCAGTTAATCCATTGAGCAAGGATGGGCGCTCTGTCTCCTGCACAGAATCCAATTGTGGGTGACAGCGGTGCATTTTAGGAGCAGAACGCTTCTGTTTTGGCAACAGTTACTTGAAGCCCCAGATATACCCAGAATCAGGTAGTAGATGCCAAGGGGAGACGCTCCAAGCACATCCTTGTCAAGATAAGTCAAGATCAGACACCCGGCCCGCTTTACAATAATCCTTAATGGCATTGTGCAGGGAAGAAAGTATAAGGTACTCTCTATGACATGAGTGCTGCCTGTTGATTGTGATGCTTCGGTAGCATAGCTACCTCCTGAAAATCAGGGAGAAGGGAGAGAAAATGGGTCTCTCTTGAGCTAATTAGAACCTGGCCATGATTATAAGGGATGTTTTAAGCACAGGTGGTGATTGGCACCGGTTTTTGGTTATTGATTGGTTCCTGTAGTGCACTAGACTGTCTTGATCCCTGCAAGAGGATTCATCTCTCCTTCAGGGAATATGGGCTCTCCCTTCTCTCCCCCGAAGCTTGCCAATCTCAGGAAGGCTCCACAGTTAAATTGCTCTATTGTCTTAGCTTCTCTGCTTAAGCACTGGGGAACACTGGGTCCTCCGTAGCTACTTGCCTCACAAAATGTAAGAGTTAGTTAATATTTGCACAGAACTAGGAAACTCCTTTTCTGAAAGAAATGTGCACGCACCAGGCCATAGAGTATTGACTCAGGACATTGCACTTAGTTCCTTGTTTAAATAATTAGCAGAAGAAATTACATGAAAAAAAAACAAACAACACCCTGCTGAGAAGTCTCAATGAGAAAAATGCTGTGGCCAGTGAAAGCTGCTAAAGGCCTGTTCTCTGATGTCTTAATTCTGTGCTTGCATAAAGCAGTAGACATGGAGTGCCTACATGGGGTGACTGGGGACACCCAGACTTGGAAGTTCTTAGACATTTCTGCAGCTCTTTCTCCCCTTCCTGCCTTCCAGGGCATGCCAATATGCCCTCCAGAGCCACAGAGGACAGACTTTCTTCTCTGGGCTCCCGTGCCCGCTTCTCTGCTCACACAGCAGCGCTGCCCCGGCTCAGCAGAGAATTACTTACTGTGCGGTAGCAGGCGCCTCTGCAGATGCCCGCTCACACAGGGTGCTAAGTGGTGCTGAAAGCTGCTTTATGAGCCTCGCAGAGTCGGCGAGCGTGTCTGCAGCTGCACGTTTGCGAGAATACTTAGTCAGGCCTTCTGTGTGGGAGCTATAGGAGGCTTTTGTAACCCTGCTCACTTTTCATTGCAAATGGGGCAGCATCCAGAAAGCATGGGAGGAGGTGGGCTTGAATGGGGAGCATGATAGAGGCTCTGAATGAAGATAGGAGAGGGCTGAGGCAAGGCATGGTTCAAGGATATTCGACTGAGAGCCCGGAAATGCGGTTGGCATTCTACTGCTGGCTGCTGACTGGCTGTGTGACCTTGAACCTTGGTTTCCTTAGTTGCAAAACCGGGGTCCCAAGAGCTCTCTACAGGGTGGAGATGAGATGAAGAGAGATGATGCTTGTCATCTGTCATCAGCAGTTAATAGTGTCTCCAGTCACTAAGCCTTTTGAAGCTACAGCTCCTCGGGTTTGACTGAACTGAGTCTGCCCTCTGAGTTGAAGGAGCAAGATTGTTTGCTCAAATGTTTTTCACATTTGGTTTATAGGAGACTGTCATTTCTCAGGGAAGTATTTATGTTATCAATATGCTCATACTGCCCCCCCCCCCCCAACTCAAAGGAGGGTCAATGGTGTTCAGTTATAATGAGGATACTAAAGTTATCTCCTAAATACTGAAATTTAAAAACACAAACCATTTTGTTTCTGATGACAAATGTAAGTCAAGCTGATTACAGATAATTTGGAAAACCCAAAGTTAAAGAGTAAAATAACCAGCACTTATAATCTCAATACACAGAAAGAATTATATATATATACATATATATATATATATATATATATATATATATATATATATATATATATATATGATATATGCATGAGAGATAATATGGCATGGACTATATAACTTACATAATTTATGGTCTGAATTCTGCGAAATTGAGTTATTTTGAGGTTGAAGATGGATGGATTTTATTTTCTTCATATTTAGACATATCTAAATCACAAGAGATTTGACAATTCCATCTGGAGCCTTCCAGAAGGTGTAGGCACAGAGCTGGGAAACAAAAAATTAGTGGTGCAATTTCCTTTTACATTAAACCCCTTCCCTCCCCCACAACTTTATTGAGAAATAAATAACAAATGTAATCATATATACTTTTTTTTCTTAATGTTCTTCAAAACCAATGCTTCACGTTTGCTGGTTATCAGTGATATTGATAGCAAATATTTTTACAGTGGCATTGGTCTGACATGCCATGCACACATACATCTATAGTACACACATACACCATATATGTTATATATGTTATATACATATAACATATATGTGATTTATTTAATTTTTTTCATAGGAGAGGAAAAGGCAGCTCAGAGTGGTTAAGAACTTGCCCACAAGTCCCACAGCCACTAAGCATGGGAATGCAGAGCTTGTGTTTTTATCTACTCTGCCTACTGCGATGGCAGTGCCGGGGTATGAACTACCACTCAGTCCACAGGCAAAACATTTCCGCTGTGCATGAGAAATCAACTTTTGACATCCACTGTATAAGATTCTGCCTGTAGTAACAATATTTACCCCTAAAATTTGTTAAGGGAGTCTATCTTAAGTATTCCTACCCCTGTAAGGTAAAATTTAAAAAAAGAAGAAGAAAATAAACCATGCCTAAATTGGTGTTTCATAATTCTGATAAAACTCACCTCTATTTATGTGTCCATTCTTTAACAATTTCAGAATGGAAAATATGGTGTTAGTAAAAGTAAAAGATAAAAATGGGGTCTTTGTTTAATATTGTTTTAGAACAGTTGAAGGTAGAATACCGGCCCGGCAAATCCTCATGGCCGGAATTGTACCATGGGGCCATGATAATTCTCAGTCACAGGAGAGGAGTTCACTTCTGAAAGGTCAACATCGGAATGTAAACTGGTTCTCCTGGAGTTTAGGTAAGTCAAAGAAATTCCCAGGTAGCCTGTGAAAAATAAAAAAATAGTAGATATTTTAAAAAAATGTGGAGTTGGCCATAGGGAAATCTATACCACTTTTGTATAACCAGTATCTTGGTTACGTGTCGTAATTTCCAGTTTTTCCACCAAAGGAGGAAGCTCAGCTTTACTCTGTTTTCAAAAGGATATTTTAAAAAAAGAACTTACCACATTTACATTCTTCCAGCGTTTCAGGAAATGGGCAAGAGTAGATTTTAGCCTTGAAACTGCTTTGTCATCAGTTTGCAGCTGGCTAGAGGAAAGAAAAAAAAAAAAGCAGAACTCATCTTGGTCACTCTAATTGGCACCGACAGCAGACACCAGTGTGCCAACAGCTCCAAAGAATTCCTGTGGAAGAGCGACTTCTGCCCGCCTAGATTCCCCCACTTGTTTTGTTTGCTCATTTAATGTATGATCTTGTGGTTTCTGGCCCTCTTCACCACCTAAAGCAGAAAAACATATTGGGTTCTTAGGCCGTTTGAACTGGAACTTGCTCTTCAAGTTCTGGCTATTTCAACAAATCAAAGGACCTGAGAGTGGAATTTTTTTTTCCCCTTAAGTGAACACTTTGCTGTTACTCAAAACCTACCTACCACACGTTCAGCGGACAAATGCAAACTGTCTCTTTAGATGTGGTCTTCACAGTTGACAGTTCAAAAGAGTGAAATCCAAACCCTTAAGACTTGAAATAAAAGCTCATCCTTGGAATGAGAGCTCATATTTCAAAGATGATATTAAAATGATAATAATTTTTCACAGCCCCTTTTAGCATACATTTCTCCTGATTAAACTCTACCCACAAGGCTGTATTAGCTTTGTCACCCTACTGAGATCTCTGGCACTCTCCCACGGTGAATGATGAGGGAATGTTCTGGAAGATTGTATTTTTTTAGCTTCTTCTTCTTCTTCTTCTTCTTCTTCTTCTTCTTCTTCTTCTTCTTCTTCTTCTTCTTCTTTATCTTCTTTAATGGTGGTGATGAGATTAGATTAAATATTCTGGAAGGAACCAAATGTAACTCTTCATGTACTGAATTTTATGTTTTAATACTATTGTCAATGTAAAATGAGTGCTTATTCTTGGGGCATTTTATATTTTCCTTTTCTCTCTTCATGTAATTGTTCAGTCAAAGACATGGGCTGTATGAATAGTAAAAATAATAAAAAAATAATTGCAACTCCATCAGCATTCCAGGAACTGGATAAAATGCTTTGCTTGAATTATCTCTTGTGGTACCTCCAACCTGCCTTCAAGGTAGGTACGGCTGTATTCTTATTAATATTACACAGAGGAGGAGACTTGGGCTTCCAGATGTTGAATAACTTCTTCAATGTTATATATCTATCACTACTTTGGGGTCCCTCCCTGCAGCACTGTCAGCAGTTTGAACGGAGTAGCTCTTGGTTGTGGGGAACTGTGTTGTGCAAAATAGGAGATTGAGCAGCACTCATGGCTTCTACTCACCAAATGCCAGTAGCAACACTGGTTATGACAAAAAATTTTCCAGCATTGCCAAATGTCCCCTAGGGGAGGAAGGCAAAAATCTTCCCCTGTTGAGTACCATTGCATTAGTTATGGGTATGGGGTACAGCTAGATGAATTCCCTCCTTAACTCTTGTGCAATATTGTCTCTCTCTGTTTATACAGTGCATAGCTACAGCTCTCACCTCTTCGTATTTTCCCCTCCCTCCCTCTCTCCCTCTTTCTCTTCTGAACAGAGAGTTTTAGTCCTTCATAAGTGATCACTAACGTCAGCTTGTTCACCGCAAAATTGCATTGATAAATACTTTCCTCTTCTCTTTGTGGGTGTAGTCAGTTAAAAATGGCATAGAGGTCTAGGCCTTGTGAAGATGACACATACTAGTAGGCATAGCTGCAGGAGTGAGGAAGCAGGCAGTAAGCATTTTTTAAAGTGCTCCTCTCTCTTCCCCTGCTGATTCTGTCCTTGTGTTACAGTCATGTGGTCACTGGGACAGAGGTCTCATCACTGTTTCCTCTGAATTGTGAGTGGCCTTGAGCAAGTCACTGAATCATTTGTGTTACTTCTTTTTTTTTTTCTTTTTGACAAAATGAAAACCATCTTTCTATCATAAGGCTTCTTGCCTTTGACTTTGGAGAGTGGTGGGATATTAACTGCAAAACACTTTGAAAGGAATTCTGACATTCCGTTTATTGAAAAGTAAATATAATTTTTGGAAAAAAGAAGCATTATCCATGGGAATTAATTTTTGAGATGAAATAGATCAGCTTTCCATTGGCCAGCCATCGCTATGTAAAATACTGTAATGAGGAAGTCCAGAGGGAGCACACAAGTCTTTTTCAAGCCATCCTCAGGCTGGTTGTGTTCTTTTCAGTGGTATATACCTTCTCAGCCTTTCTAGTCACTGAGCATTTGGAGACATACAAGACCATTTTGGAAAAACAGAATGAAGGCGCATACCTGTGGTGTGTTGATATTGGTGTCACCCATTCATTTCACAGAAGCTGAGGGTACATCTTGCCCTCTCTCATCCTGGGTGTTTGAAGTGCATTGTCTTGTGGGAATCCGTTCTCCAGGTTAGAGAGTATGCAATGGCAAGGAGCTTGGTCTTGGAAGATCTGAAGATGCACAGCCAGGGGACAGACCACAGCCCTGTCCCTTGCATGGGGAAGTTATGGTGCAGGTTCTGATTAAACACTGGAAACATAACTGCGGTGGATGATTATGTGATCAGAAATCCCATCACCTTGGGCCTGCAAAACAGCCATCTACTTTTTTTTTTCTTTTTTTGCCAGTTAGTACAAAAAAATGGTTAACTGAGCATAAAACAAATCCTTCTATATCTATGAGTAGGCAGCTAAATGGTTCTTCTTAATTGCTTTTTCGTTATTGAGTGACAGGAGTGCATGGCTACCTAATTTATAAATGAGTTGGTATTTTGTCTTCTGAATGTATAGCATTTTTATTGCGTAATAAATATTTTGTGAGCTAAGCTCTAACTCTTATGGGTGTGGGGAATAAAGGAGCATTATGCTTACACGGAATGCTATAGAACTTTAATTTGCATTTATCTCATTGTTTTAAACACATATGACAGTTGAGAAATGAATGACTCACTACACTAAATTTAAATAACAAAGTAAATTACCAATTGATTGCTAAAGTGTCAAATTAATATTTCTTTCATCCTTCCACAGATGGGTGATTAAAATAAATGTGACAAGAAGAGAACAAAAATCTTTTATGAGATTAAAAAAAAAAGCAAGTGATAGGATAAAGATGGCTTTCATGCTTCTTAATGTTAACCCAGGTATTCTGTGATGATGAAAGATGGTATAGAAAAGGAAGGAAATTACTAGAAAAAGAAGGGGGTAGCTCCTCCTCTTTTCTGCTCTTTATATCCCCAAAGCCACATTCCTGGTTTCTCTCCCACACTGGTAGCAATTGGGACACACAGTATGTGGGGACCTTCCCTTCCTTCTTTAACAGGTAAAAGACTGGTACATCCTTTTCCCTTGGGGGATAAAAGTGTATCAACTCTGAGAATAAATAGGGTCTTGTGTGTGCGAAGAAGTATTGGCATTACTTGAGTAATGGCATTGATTGAGTATTGCTCAATCAAAAACCTAATCAGTTCTGCACCTGTGCATGCAGATGCCATAACAGAGATGGAGACGATTCCACATCGGTGGTTTCACGAGGACAGGGCTTTCTTTGTAGTCAATCCATAATATTTTCAAATTACATAAAGAGTTTGCATGATACTTTTATTTTTTAAATTTTTAAAAAAATATATTTTATTGATTTTTTACAGAGAGGACAAGAGAGGGATAGAGAGTTAGAAACATCGATGAGAGAGAAACATCGATCAGCTGCCTACTGCACACTCCCTGTTGGGGATGTGCCTGCAACCAAGGCACATGCCTTTGATTGGAATCGAACCTGGGACCCTTGAGTCCGCAGGCCTATGCTCTATCTACTGAGCCAAACCGGTTAGGGCTTGCATGATACTTTTAAATCAGTAGATGGAAAATACACAAAATACATTGTCATCCACTAAACACATACACAGAATCTCAGTTCATGTATGGATAACGTTTTCTTCTCCTCTTATGCTAAATAATTGCCACTGAGTCAGACTCTGATTATTTCAGAGCATTTAGGTTAACTTCAGAAGAAAGGAGAAAAAGGTTATTTACTAGATGTCTCTATGATATCTCTAGATTAACTTTTCATTTATTTGAATGTGGCTTTCAAATGATTAACAAGTTTTTAAACTTTTCCTAAAATTTCTTCCTCATGATATTCAAACTCTTTTTTCGTACTTCAAAATTTTCCATGGTCAGCAGGTTACTTTAAGACTTGTCATACCTTTCTCATGATTTCTCTTTAAATACTAGGGAAATCAAAACTAAAATGTGTTTAGCTAAAATCAATAAGTGCTGGTAGGATTTAAAATATGTCATGTACTTTTGGGGACTAAAACCAAGGGGTATTGTTCAGTATTTATAGTCTACCTGGGAACCAATGAATAAAGTTTTATAGATCCTGCACTCTTTACATCATTGCCAACCCTAACAATTTATTTTGGTTTTATAGCATTGTTTACATAGCTCTTAGTTTCCTGTATTTTTTTTTCTTTCTTAAACTGTAATAATTTTACACCGGGCTTTAAGCATTACAGTTACTCAGAATCTGATTTTTAAAAATAATCTTTTTAGAATTCCTATTCACTTTACATTCTCTGTATCCCATCATTTGTCTGTGTATGTAGAATACTCAAGTCACAATTATCTGTTATTAATGTGCTTCCAAATTTATCTAAAATAATATTATTTTATATTAAGTATATTTAAATATTATTATTTAGATAATATTAAACAAACAAGTAATGGCACTTTTGACAGTGAAGGACCACATTTTTTTAACCTACAAGAATTTAAGCTAAATTTTATATTTTCAATAGTAATGAGATTTTAAGTCTGCTCAAATTATGATCTTCTGCCTATTTTCATGACCCACTTTACATTTAAGCCCTCCCGCCCCCCCACCCCAATCCAGTTTCTCTAGAAAAATTCAAATTGCAATTGGTAGACCCAGGTAATTTAGCAGTCATGTGAAAACAGAGTAGGCGCTGTCTTGACATGACCAAGATGAGCATCTTCCCGTGGTGGAGAACATGAAGCATGGACTGGTGGGAGGAGACACATGAATTCGTGCTTTGCCCCAAACACCAGCCCCACTGTCTGTTACCCATCAGCATGGCTTCCTTCCTTTGCATCCCCCAGGGCTTTTCTGCAGATAAGAATACATTTTACAAACATTTATCTTGAGTAGAGAGGGTCTTCTAATATTAATGAGCCCTTAAAAGGGGGCAACATTGACTTTTGATTTAGAATAAGAGTGAGCCCAGGGAAGGTGTCTGGGGAAAGGACAGATGGAACAATCCATCTGACTCAAGGAGGAGACAGCAAAGGAGTTGAGCCATGAGAAATTCCACAGACTCAAGAGGCAGGAGCTTGATCCTGAGGAACGTTACAAGTCACAAGTCTATAAAAGGAAGTGGCACTTCTGCAGGAGGTTGGAAATTCAGGCAGTGATGGAATGACCGAGGATGGGCGCGGAGGTCTTGCTCAGGTCCTCTTCTGGATTTCAAGTTTGCCCTCGATGAAAGGAATTGCATGATTCTAAATTCAAGAACAATTGAATTTAATCAATTGTTTGTAATCTGTGTGCATTTGAACAAAGTGTTTTACTTTTTTTTAACTTTAGATTTTTAAAAGAAGTCTGAAAAACGGGTTAGTAATAGTGACCTACCTGTGTGTTATGAGGATTAGTGAAAAGATGTAAACAAATGCCTGACAAGACACACGGCATCGGTGTGCACATATGTTGAATGTACATTTATGTTTGTTTATTATGGATGTGTATATGCACATAGCCATGAGAAATCATGATTCCTTTCAAAGACAGGGAGGAACCTTTTGAAGTCTATATGAAAAGAGCTTAGGAATTAATGTCCTGCTTTTATCCAAGGTATAAGCGTCTACCAAGTTCAAAGGGCATCAATAGGATTAATATCCAGAATTTTCTTTGAAGTCCTAATATAGAAGAGCCTGGAAATAAAACCCATAGCTATTTCTACAGGAGGATAAGTTCTCAATATCAAATAACAGGCCCAGTAGGAAAATGAGGCCATTTTTGGTTCAATGTATTTTCCTCTTTCACATATATATTTTCTTGGTGCCATGAAGTAGGTTTAGAACTGTTCAGTTAAATGGCAAGAGGTGAGCATGTTTCTGGCTTGGTTTGTCACTCAGAGTAAACCCCCACGAGTCCCCTGGGGTAGGTTTGGAGGTCTTTGAGATTTCTGCAGTTGGGATCAGTCGTTTTTTCATTATCTTTAGACAGGATTGTGGCTGCATCTCTGGGGAAATGACAGGTCATTTTTTGACTGTTCAGGAAGAGCCTTTTAAAATACTGATGTCCAACAAACAAACAGTCTCCTTCCCTGCACAGGGCGAGGAGGCTGCATCTCACCCAGGGGCCAGGAAACAGGCTCCTCTGAATCTGACAGTTGTTTGTTTTCAAACGTTATCGTCTCTTCCAGATCTGGAGAATGACACAGAACCTGTCCTCATGGGTTAAGGTGTGGTCAATGAAATAGCCATCAGCCCTCATCTTCACAAGAAACTTAAAATGAACCAAATGTTTCTGGAAATAGTAAAACAATTGGACACATGTTTTCTAATGTAAAATGTTAAAATCTTTTTTGAGATGCTCTGGCACCTTTGCTATTTGTCACATTTATGCTTTTTAAATCATGGACTAAACTGCAGATCACACCAAACATAAGACAGAGCTTTTTTTTCTTTCTTTTTTTTTGTTTTGTTTTAAGCAACTCTTTTTTTTTTTTCTTTTATGTGAAAAAGGGACTTCAATGTGAGAATTTATTTTCTGGATTGGTTCAATGTGCAAGATGATAAAAGAATTTCAGATTTAGAAATTGTAAAGTAACTGAACCCATCATCACTTGAAGGACTTTTTCTTTCCTTTTCTTTTCTTTTCTTTTTCTTTTTTTACGTTTTCTCCATTGCCCATCACCATGGTACCTGGGAGAATTTGGGTGTTTTATGGGCAAGCATGTACCATGCTACTACCCAGATCAGAGTATGCTAACTGCGCCTCCTTATGTGATGTATTGACTTTCAATTGATTTTAAGCACACTTTTCATGATAATGAGAATGCGGAGGTAGGAGATAGCATATGGCCTTAACAATTAGATTCTAAGAAAGCAACCAAACTTTGAAAAATAATAGATTTTCATGATAGTGAAAGTCAAGGTGAAATCAGAGTGTTTGAGTGACAGAAACTATTTTCTTCTTCTCTATTATTTTTTAGCTGTGCCCTTATTATATTTTATTGTGTTGATAGGAAAAATAAAGAGGCAAATCAGCATTTGCAATAGAAATTTTGATCAAATTAAATATGAAATAAGGCTTTGCTCAAAAGGTCTGACTCCTTTGGTGCTTTGCAACTCAAAGCATCCTTTCCAGCAAAATGTACTATGAAAAGTCAATTAAAACATAATAAGAAAAAATGACATTCAAGGAGCTGGAAAATGAGTCAAACTATGCCAAGGCATGAAAGAAAGATGAAGAAAAATATGAGCTATTTAGGCATGAACTACATCTATACTAATAAAAGAGTAATATGCTAATTAGACCGGATAGACCAGACGTCTTCTAGACATCCCAGTGATGGGGGCCGAGGCAGAGGCGGTTAGGGGCAATCAGGTCAGCAGGGGAGCAGTTAGGGGCGATCAGGCAGGCAGGCAGGCAGAGGCGGTTAGGGGCAATCAGGCAGGCAGGCAGAGAGGTTAAGGGCAATCAGGCAGGCAGGCAGAGGCAGTTAGGGATGGTCAGACAGGCAGGCAGAGGTGGTTAGGGTCAATCAGGCAGGCAGGCTGGCAGATGAGTGGTTAGGAGTCAGCAGTCTCGGATTGCTAGAGGGATGTCCCAGATTGGAGAGGGTGCAGGTTGGACTGAGGAGATCTCCCTCCCCTTCGTGGACGCATTTCATGCACTGGGCCTCTAGTTTCTATATATTACTCAGGACATATAAACCAACTGAGAGCAGCATATGAGTAAATGTATTGAGCCATTAGGAGATACTGGGCTTCTTTATGAGGAAAGACATCCTAGTTGTGCCATGATGAGTTTGTTTTTTTCTTTACTCGATTTTCCTGGCTGCCATTCCCAGCTAAATAATAAGAGTCAATGAAGTTATTGTTTTGTTTTGTTTTCTTAAACTGGACTCTTGTCATAGTTAAAAGCTTAATACCAGAAATTACAAAATGCCAGACATTTCGAGGGTGTAAAGAACTTGTGAGAAGTCTGGTCTGTTTACAGAGACACCGTGTTTCTCTCCGCTTCAGTCATTTCTGCTTCTGTGGAAATCTAAAGGTGTCAATGAATTATACAGTAAGACATGCGGCTTAAAATTTCATACTGACAGGATGTTACAGCTGAGCGGGATTGTGGCGACGATATGCTCTGTTGGCAGTTTTGTTTTGTACAGCAGCAAAGTTGACTTATGTTCAGTCATAAATATTGTTGTCTGCAGTTGAGAAATAGACTCTTGATTCCCTCAGTTTGAGATTCTCTCTAATGGCTTGTCTACACTCATCACTATTTCACTTCAGTCGTTTCATTCAAAACTTAATCTAGTTACTTGATATAGACACAGCCCAAGTTTAATGATGAAAATTGTGATTCACATTTATTGAGCACTTACTCCATTCAGACCATTTACTAAATAAAGGCTTTGCATAAGTGCCCTCATTTCATCTTTATAGCCATGTGGTAAGGAATTTTTGGATTGAAGAAGTTAAATGATTTGCCTAATATTTGCCCACAGTTCATTAATGGCAGAGAAAATGTTTGGACACACAAGTCTATGACTTCATTTATTCATCCTAAAATTAAACTGTGTTTTCTTTGGTGGTGGTTGTTTTTTTATTTATTTTATTGTTGTTGTTTAAATATATTTTCATTGATTTCAGAGAGAAATGGAGAGGGAGAGATAGAAACATCAATCATGAGAATCATTGATCCGTTGCCTCCTGGTCACCCACTACTGGGGATCGAGACACAACCCGGACATGTGTCCTTGACTGGAATCTAACCCAGGACCCTTCAGTCTGCAGGCTGACGCTCTATCCATTCAGCCAAACCAGCTAGGACTAAACCGTTTTTTTGTGTTTTTTTTTTTTTAATTGAATAAAAGAATTCTAAACTCTCTTAGATTTTCATGAGATTTCAGGTTTCGATTCATAAGTGATACTTACGAGAAACTGGATGCTGGGAGCAGATTCAGGAAGCCAAGTCTTTGTCATCATCATCAACATGTTATGTCCACTCTATTCATCATAGAGCTTAACTTCTGATGGTGACTCTGAATTCTTATAATCTTAAAGACACTTCTCATGTGGACACCGTGGCTGGCGCTCCATTTCTGGAACTCATGGGGTTTTCAAACTGCAGGAATCCTTAAACATTGTAAAAATGCTTAAGGCCAGAAAAATGAAATGACCTTTTCCAAGACCACAGATCTGTTTAATGACAAAACTTTAGCCAGAGACCCAGGTCTCTGGAATCTGGGGTTTTACTTCTTTCTCCTATTCAGATAGCCTCTCTTTAAAAAGTAGTGTTGAGTGATAGATTTAATAATATACAATATAATTATGCAGCTATGCATTAAGATGAAATAAGGGAAATGGATTATTTGTTTTAAATTCAGATGAAAAATGGAAACAGCTTTTGACTCCATGAAACACCCTTGCCCCAATGAGATAAAAATATTTTCCAATCTCAGAGATGGCTGCTATTTCCTTAAACCATTCTCAAGAATCATCTTAATGGCTACCAAGTTGGTGGCTACCATGGATAAAATGTCTGCTATTTCCAATTTTTAAAGCCACCTATAAGGTAAGTATCATTATCCCTATTCACCAGGAGAAAACCTTGACTCAGCAAAGTTCAATGACTTAACAATGTCATACAGCTGTTCACTGGAATATTCAGCAATTAAACACTGGTTTCTCTTAACTATTAAGCTTGCATATTTCCTTCTGTACCACATTGGGCTAACAAGATTAAGGTTAAAGAATTAAAGCTGAAAAATTGTCAAGTAGGTCTAAGAATGCTATGCATAATAAAGTTACCTCCTTTTTATTTTTCCTTTATAAATTTAGTATAATCATTCATTCATCCTTTCTTTCGTAAGTGAGTTAACAAATCATGTGTACTTTACAAATGAAGGAACCAGGACACGGGAAGATTAAGTAACTTCCTCAAGATCACATAGCTAGGAAGTGGTAAATCTGGGATTTAAATCCAAGACCCCAGTAAAAAGATAGGCTGCATCCAGCAATAGAAAAGTTGAAATGACATTATCTGCACAGGCAGTAGAAACGACGTTTTGAGTCAGGCAATACAATGATACTGTCAGGATGTTTACCTGTAAGTAGTTGAGGATGGCTAAGAAAGAGAGACTGGAGACAATGAGTCTTCAGTGCAAGTTTAACTCATTTATGGGGGAAAGCAATAAATATTTGAAGAGGAAGTTTTCAGGAAAGAATTGTGGTCACTAGTGACTCATTTGGGTGGCAGGATAGGAGCACATAGGAGGAGTGGTGACCTCTTTACTGCGTGTGACAGGATGTCAATGCCATTGGTCAAAATGGGGAAGCCAGAAGAAGGGCCTGGGGTATTTGGTTTAAAGTTCCAGATGGATTTATGGCTATTACTGTCTATGAGTATGGAACTAGAAGACTGTATTTCTGATCAGATACTGGAACTGGGTTGGAAATTTGGGATCCAGCTTTGTAAAGCAGTAGCATTTCAACATGTATCCAAGAGGAGGTAAATAAGGCTAGAACTATGAGGACTGTCCACATTTAGGGGTTGGGAAGAAAACATGTCATTAGAAAAGTAAGAGGAAGACTGAGAGGATATCAGAGAAACTGGTGGAGGGGAGCATTCATGGAAGGGGAAAGTGGTCAGGAGTATCAGTTCTTGCAGAAAAATCATCATGAGGAAGAGTGAAAGAGACCATTGGATTTTATATTTTGAAATCATATTGTGGACTTTTTTTTTCATATTATGGACTTTTGAGGGAGGAGTTATACAAATATTTCAGGATAGTGTAAGAGCCAGAGGGTAAGAAATAGAGATAATTTACATGAATGCAAGGAGAAAGATGGCGTGAGAGCTTGGTGAACTCCAGAGATTTTGGAATACTGAAGACCTGATCATCTTTGTCATCAGGGAAGACCACATTTGAGGTCAAGTCTTTGACTTATGCACATGCTATACACCTGATCTACTCCAGGTGCTTAGTAGATGTTAGTTGAATGACTAATTTATTCTTCTATCAGTCCAGAAAGATAGTTATTACCTACATTCTGTATGTTAAAAAATGGAATCAAATAAATGGGAGTCATGTCCTATAGTAGGCAAGAGGGTAAGGAGGAGTTAGAATGAAGAACACACGTTAACTTCATAAAGAAGTAGGTTTAGTTGATGGGTTAAGGCTTAGGAAGTCAGGGAAGATGCAAATATAGAGGCTAAAGTGCTAAATGGGGGTATAGGATGGTATTGAAGGGAAACAAAACTTGGAAGAGACCACTGATGAACATGGCCCAAGACAGGCAGTAAAGGGGCAGTCCCAACCCATCAGGACTGGGTTGAACTCACCATGGGCTCATAGACCATTGTTGAGCCATTTTATCAGCATTGCTTACAAGTCCCTTTGAACTTTAAATGACGTCAGCCATGATCCTAATAAAGAGGTCTTGGAGCACAGCCAGGCTGCCAGGACTAAACTTCTGCCCAATATCACCACTTCCCCACAGAGACTGCCTCTGGATTATAGAAGGCAACAGGCTGCCCTAGCAGCTGGTGAGTGGCAAGCTGCAAGTGAATTAATGGCCTGGGGCTAAAAGCCCTAAAGATTTCACCCCAAAAGAAAGAGCACAACCCTGGAATCACTTGGAGTTAAATCCCAGCTCTGCTACCCATTACCCACTACCCACAGATAAGCTTCAACAGATCTGTGGAACTTCCTGAACCTCAGTTTGTCATGTTTAAAATGGGGTCTATGACAAGACTTTCCTTATAGAGATGTATAAGTGAATACTTTGTGAATTGTATGTGAATATTGAACCTTTAATAATTATCGTTATTATTGGTAAAGCCACATAGATGTAGATTGCTAAGAAGCAGTTCTGATAGTCCTGTATTTGGTGTACAGTACTCAGAAAAGGGAGATTTACCCTTGAGTCCACTATGGAATGTTTTGAATGGCAGGCCATATACGTGGTTGCTCATGGAGGTCAGGTAGAAGAGTTCATTATCTATGACAAACAGCGCTTCTTGGTTGATATGGAGGAAATGTTCTTTTCACAATAAACACTTTTTTAAAGAATATATAAAAGTTGTCATTAAATACTTATTTTTAGTAAAGGGTAATAAAATGTATTATGTGACTATAAATGTATTTGTACATATCTTTATAATATAGTCACATAAACACATATAAAATGTACATGTATGTTACATGAAAATATTTACATTACTTACTGCTTTATTTTCTTTACTCACTCCTAACAAAACTACCTTTTCCAGTGATAGTACATTTATTCCAGCTTCTCCCAGTGTAAGTTTCTTGCTAAAACAACCTATCTCTGATCCGATTTGGAGTTCCCATTGTGGAATTATTCCTGGCTCAGTTCCCTGCCCAGTTTCTTCATTGGAAGGCTAGGTGGCACTTCCAATTTATGAAATCACCCTGAAGCTCAGGGAACAAATTGGAGAAATCAGGAATGATTACATTCTGTGCTCTCTTTGTCTTTATTAAGGTTTGGTCAAAGCCAAGTTGGTCAAAGATTGTCCAGAGCGAGAGTAGCTTCGGGAACTCTATCTTCAGTACAGACAACTGTGATTAGGTAATACATCCAGTTATTATGAAGAAGAAAATGGAAAGGGTAGGCATAATTTTGCTTTTGGAACCTTTCATTCACATCAATGACCAATTTGCCTGGTAGCTGAATGGTTCTGCAATTTCTTTATTAGGAACCAAGTTTCTAAAATGTCATAAGTGGACAATGTATCCTTTGATGCATGTGCATTCTGTGTGGGGACCCTTCCTTCCTTCCTTCCTTCCTTCCTTCCTTCCTTCCTTCCTTCCTTCCTTCCTTCCTTCCTTCCTTCCTTCCTGTATAAAATAAAACTAATGACCATTTGGAAGATATCTTGCAGAGAAAATCTATCATAATCCCAAATTAATGATCACCTCTGTTCTCAGGTTTATTTTGGGGTTTGGGGGAAAGTCTTGAGGTGATTTTCTTCTTTACAACTCATGATACTTTTCTTTCAAGTCTTTCATATCTTTCCAGTCAAATATCCCCTCTCTTTTCTGCCTGGATATAATTTTGTAGAAACCTCTATTTATGACATGTATGACTTTCTGTCTTCAATGATGGATCTATTCATCTTCCTTGTCTTCCTGTCTCCTAAGTAATGTGCAGGCAAGGACTTGAACTGATATATTTGTAAGTGCTCTGAAGGCACTTAGTATAGAGTCCTCCACTTAGTATGTGCTCTCTTGGTAACTGTGAGCTGTTCAATGACATAAACTCCAGAGAACAATAGATAGGAGCCCCTTTGCTTGTGTCCATGGGGAAGAGGAAAGTTGAAGTTCTAGGGTAACGATTATCAAAGGGGGGAAAGACTCGTGTCCTAATGCTTTCTAAAATAATGGCATTGACTGAATAACTGATAAGCTCAAAACCAGTATATAAAGAATGACCCTGTCTTTATTGTTCATTGATGATTGAAGCTCTCTGCTGAGGACAAGATAAGGACAGATAAATAACTTCTGATGGGAGATGAAGGGGTTCCTTCTTTAGTTTTTCTTTTCTTTTTCTATCAGATCTTGGCAGGTAATTGAGACCTGGATTCAGAACAGAGAAAAGTTTAGAGATTAAAACTGTACAGATTTCTGGGTAACAAAGAAGAGTGACTTTTAATTGCATCTTGATGAGACCATTTTGACGTGTTAAAATGCACTGCTTTCGCTGAAGTCTGCATGCATTGTTTTTCTTTAAAATATTCGCATGAACTCAAGAACTTCAAATGCTCTCCTTTCCAAATTAATCCCAGCCTGTTCTATCAGTTTTTAAAAACATTTTTTGCAGGGATTTATCATTTAAAAAAATTAAAAGTCTTTATTGTTGAAAGTATTACATTGGTTCTCTTCTTTTTCTCCCATTAACATCTTCCAGACTGCTCCAGTCCCCCTTCCTTTAACTCCCCCGCAAGCCCTCACCACCCCATTGTCTGTGTCCATGGGTCATGCATATATGCATACAAGTTCATTGGTTGATCTCTTCCCAGGGGTTATTGCTTGATTGTGGGTGGTGGGTTGGTTGCAAATTGTCACATTTTAAAATTGAAAGGAGCTTAGATATAGCCAAATCCACCTTCTTCCAAAGAGAGGTGTGGCATGAAGCCCATGCAAGTGAAGTGACAGGCCTGTTTCAGTGGACTGTCTGGGAGTAAAATTTTCCAAACTCATACCCAGGTCCTCCTTTAGTTCTATCTTACTTCACGTATTTTTCACTTGTTGCTCTGTTGCCTGGTAATCTTCTCTAATATGAGTATTTTATTTATCCAACTAAATTGTAAATTTTTTCAAGGATTCCATATTTTTAACTCATTTTGAACTCTCCCAAACAAGCCCAATTCTTTGAACATTGTTATTCACAATAGGTCACACTTTAAAGATTAATGATGGCCGTGGGCAGCATTTGTTTGCACAAATTGCTGCTGGTGAAGAAATAGAGAGTTAGAAAACTTCACTTACAAGGAGAAAAAAACACATTAGAAGCAAGATAAATACGACAAGGACTGTTTTTAAAACCGAGAATAATTTCTTTTGTTCTTAACATTTTTGAAATTGGACGAAGGGTAGAGGGAATAAAGGAGGCAGAAAAAGTAAATTGCTCTAAATGGCTGCAGTTCAGAGCAATGCTAGAGAAATATCTTCAAAGAGGGTTTAGAAAATGGGAAGAAATTAGTCTTTCCTGCTGTGTGTGCACACTGAGCGGTGGAATGCAGGGCTTAGCAAAGGAAATGGGAAGACCTGGCAGTGGCCTCCCCAGCCTTGTCTGGCTGTCAGAGCTGGTTAGCAAAAGCTGGACTTTGACATGAAGGCTTCAGAATCATCACAGGTCACTAGAAAGACCCTGTTAAGAACCCATAGATAGCTCTTTGGGGTCTAACTACAGTGCACCTGATAAGTAATTCAGGTAGTCTGAAATATGCCTAGGTCTAGAAGACTTACACTGTGCTTTTTCATCTTTCTCTTTAATATCAACCCAGGCCTTTCCTTCTATTGTATTTAAGCATCTCTCTCTCTCTCTCTCTCTCTCTCCTCTCTCTATCTCTCTATCTCTCTCTCTCTGTCTCTATCATCTCTATCTCCATCTGTTTCTGTCTCTTTATCTTTTGTTAGGAAAGGCCATTTGGGGAGTCTAGTGTTTGGTTTTCTCTCTGCTACATTTTGCCTTCAATAACTCAGAAATATAGTTGGAAGTGAGGAGCATTGTTTATTTCAGTAATGGTAGCTCTTTCCATTGAATGGAGCTCATTTCTTCTTGAATTTTTTGCCTCAATAAGCCACAAGGTTTTCCAGTTTTTAAGGTTGGTAGAACCACGATATGCAGTGTACAAGTCATCTAATACCAATCGAGCATAATTGGAAAGTTATTTTAGTTAAATTAAAAAAAATCATTAAAAATATTTAATAGTGACTTACACACACACACACACACACACACACACACACACACACACACACACACACATTTAAGTGGAAATGAATTTGCCAAACTTTTGATGTAGTGCCCGGGTAATTGTTTGCATATGGAGCCACTGATTGAATTAATATTGTTTTCTCCACCAGATGCATCAATTCTGATTTCCTGTTTGCTTTGTTATTTTTGAGTAACACTTGGAGATAACCTGAGTGTAGAATCATAACAGATTTTTAAGATTCTGTTTTCTCCATTTCCATCTCCACCCCCGCCCCCCCAACTTGCCAGCAATTGCAAGTGATTTGCCATTCATGTTTTTCTAAACCATTCAACTAGGTTTCCACACGAGTAACTCCCTTTTGGTACTCTTATTTTATTGCTTTACACAATATTTGTTATGATTATATAATTACAGTACAGAAGCATAATATGGTTTGGATCTCTTGATAAACAGTCAAGAGCATGTGTGAAGGTGCTTGAAGAATACCCGAGCAGCCACTAACAACTAGTGCATCATGAAAACAGAGATTTCTGCTATATTGATCAAAATATTGATCAAAATATTGATCAAGTGAAATATTGGTAAGAAACTTTCTGCTACATATAGGCCACCTACTACATATCTAAACTGTGTAATCTTGGGGAAATGACTTACACATTTTATCCCTCAACTTCTACATCACTAAAATTATAATATGATAATAATGTCCATCTCATAGGGTTGCCATGAGAATTAAATGAGTTGGCACACCTCAAGCATTGGCCTTGTGCATTTCCTTGTTTCACACCGCACTCAGCATTTTTAGCTATTATTATTCTGACTTCGATCCTTGGTAGACTATGGCAGTGTCTCTAGAACATTTTTTCATTATTGGCTCTTATAAGGAGTTTTATTTTTCTTCCCTAAAGATCGCCTTCGCTCATGACATTTTAATACCATAGATGGGTATGTGTTTATGTTCCACGTGGAGGGTCATACACTCTCATAATATCTAAGGTTTTCTTCTCTATTCCCCAAGTCTCAGTTTTTACCCCTTAGAGATGATATCGCCCTTGTTGAGAATGCATGACCTATTGGATTTCAGATGGTGTCTCTCCCACCCAAGGCATTGGTACTATGTTAGATTGGGGTTGACTTGAAAATACAGGGTTGAGCAAGCTTTGGCTTGGGAATTTGCTCTCTCCTCCAATGATGATTCTCACCTGAGATGTTGACTTAGAGGACCCAGTAAAGGAATGAGGCACACCAATGATTTTTAGAGTCCGAAAAGGCAATTAGTCAGTTGTTACTACATTTCTTAACAACCACTTAGCAGTTTTCATTTTTTGTTAATGTATTGTCATTGAAGAAAGGAAGTCATTATTCATTGGCCTGAAAAATAGGGGGTGGATGGATTCTTGGAACTGCTTGGGGTATGACCCTGGCACCTGGAGAAAGGTTTTCAGCTCCAAGAATGAGAATTGGTTCTGGGGAGGCCTGGAAGCTGAAATTAGGTTCACAGTGAATGTCCGGAAGGAAGACTTGCCTTCAGTTTATGAACAAGTTCTGCTGGGAGAGTTCAGTGTGAGATGTTTCTTAATTACCTTGTCTTATGATTGGGTGTGGCGTATTTTTATTTTACACTCAATAATCAACTACTGAAGTGAGTATATCTCTGTGTTTTTATAAGGACACCAGTCAGATTGGATTAGGGCCCATCCAAATGACCTCATTTTAACTGAATCACCTCTTTAAAGACCCTGTATCCATATACAATCACATTCTCAGATACTGAGGGTTAGGATTTAAACAAATGAGTTTAAGGGGACACAATTCAGTTTATAGTTATCTGTCTTGTAGTAGACATTCAACAATGAATGAATTAATTAATGAATTAATTA
This sequence comes from Eptesicus fuscus, assembly GCF_027574615.1. NCBI lineage: Eukaryota > Metazoa > Chordata > Mammalia > Chiroptera > Vespertilionidae > Eptesicus > Eptesicus fuscus. Next base: position 13,601,255 of record NC_072477.1, on the reverse strand, counting down.
ATATTTTGCTAAATTTGTTAAATAAGCAATTCTATCAATACCAGTACTTGTGAGTTATTAATACATTTATTAAAACATTGTATATTTATTTCAGCCTAAAGATATGCTTAGGAGATAAAATTCCATGGTGATGTTTCTATTTATTCAGTGATTCATCATGTGAAGAGCCACACCATCAGCATCCTGCCCAGACATTGGTAGGGCCCTGGGCAAGGTTTAGAGAGATGCCCACCATAGTTCTCATCTTTCAGAAGTTATAAATCTTATCAACACATTGTTTAAAAAGTATGCCCAGTTCTCCTGTGACTGATCTGTCTTTCAGAATGTTCTAGAAGGCTGGCAGGTTTGCCTTTAGAATTCCCAAAGTCTACCAAGTTCTGCATGGAAAGTAGCAGCACAGAGAGAACTAGTCCCAAGCCTCTTTCCCACCCCCCTCCCCGGGGAGGTTCCATCCTCAACTTTAAAGAACCTTGCACACACACACACACATACACACACACACACACACACACACACACACACACACACCACTACCACCACCACCAGATCTGCATTCTTGCATCCTTCTTTCCCCAGAAAATGGGCCTACAGGTGTCATAACCTTGGAAGGAAGGACCCAGGGGAGAAGCCCACCCTGGCCCAGGGAGAAGGTTTGGGCAGGAAATTCTGGAACCTGGCTACTTAGAACCTAGCCTAGAAGGGGCTCTCTAGGCTTCAGCCAGTCATGCCACATTGGCCCTGTGCACACCTTGCCCTAATGGGAGGGTGTGGGTCATAGTTCTGGGGGTGATACTATGCTCAGTTTCAGGTCCTTCAGGATCTTCCACTGGTTTTAAGATTGTTCCCATGATCTGATTTCCATGAAGAGTGAGCAAGAGAGTCGGAGGGACAATATTCTGAGAAAACCCTGGCTCAGGGCTTGGCCACATCCAAAGGCAGCTAAGGAAGGCACCTCAGAATTTATTTCATTAAGTCTTGATCCTACATACCCATAGTTGCTGCACCCATGAGTCTCCCAAAGGACCATCTCATAGAAACGTGTGAACAGGTTTCAGGTAAAAGCAGGCAATGGGTGGGCTCCTGACCCCTTGAGTGGGGGGCTAACCTGACCTGTACAGATGCTCATTAATGACACAGCTGTGTCAAACCCTGGAGTGCACAGCACTAGTGACGGTTTTGTCACTAGGCTCATTAAAAGCCACTTTTTCAAATTATCTATAGTTGTTTGCCAGGCTGCGCTTATAGCTTCAGAAAAAAAAGTCAATGCTTTTTCTTCACCACATAGAATAATTTATAGGTAGGGAGCAATTTACTTGCTAGGGAACAGCGGGTGGCCTGTGCCTTTCCCAGTGGAAGGGCCATTATGCTAAGCGGGGTGGCAAGCTTTAGATCTCCCCGCAGAAGGGGAGAGACCCTTGGAATTAATCACATGGCTGTCTTTACCCAGCATGGGTGTTTCACTTTGTCATCAAAGTTCTCGTTTAGTCAAAGCTGTATTTCTTTTATTTATTTATTATTCATACATCAACTATTTCCAAAGAGAATTCAGAACAGCTGCAAAAATGTGCCTGTGTGTGTGTGTGTGGGGGGGTATGATATATATATATATATATATATATATATATATATATATATATATATATATATACACACACACACACACACACACACACACACACACATATGTGTGTGTGTGTGTATATGATATCCTACCTAATAATAGACAAATATGCAAATTGACCGTACCTTCGCTATGCCCACGATTGGCCAGGAGGTGCGGGGGGGCGGGACTCGGGGTGGCCGGGGTAGCTGATTGGGCTGGCGGGATGCTGAGCTGCGTCACCAGCAGTGGCATGAGCTCAGCATCTGCGCCATGGCTGTGCTGCGGCACAGAAGGGGCCTCTGGGGCAGCGAGCTGACGTCCTGCTGTGCGGACCATCAAAAGCGGGGGAGCTGAGTGCCTGTCCGCTCAGGCAGCAGGCCTTTCAGAAGCCTCCACCACGCCGGAGGCTTCTGAAAGGCCTGGTGCACCAGCGATCGAAAAGGAAAGTGTGGGAGCTGGGTGCCTGTCCACTCAGGCAGCAGGCCTTTCAGAAGCCTCCACAGCGCCAGAGGCTTCTGAAAGGCCTGGTGCACCAGCGGACAGGGACCCAGCTCCCCACGATCAAAAGCAAAAGCGTGGGAGCTGGGTGCCTGTCCACTCAGGCACCAGGCCTTTCAGAAGCCTCCGGCGCCTGGTGCACCAGCGGACAGGCACCCAGCTCCCAGTGATCGAAACGAAAGCATGTAGGGGACCCTACACATGCATGATTCAATCATGCACTGGGCCTCTAGTATATATATACACACACACACCATATATTGGGGAGGCTCTCTGAAACAGCACATTTGAAGAGAAAATTCTGCGAGGATGAGTTTGGAGCTTGCTTTTCCTCCCCAAGCTCTTTTTCTTGATATAATTTATTGCTTGAGTTCATCACTACTTTCCTGGCCCATTATCTTTCAACTCTGCTGTACAGATTCAAGTGGGTGGTTTTGTTCTTTCTCTTCTCTCACCATACCTCCCTGTTCTAGTCCATTTAAGTGTTGGCTTTCCATTGCCCTTAGAATAAAATCCAGGTGGTTTTCCAAAGTCATGGGGCTTGGTTTGAGCAGGCCCATCAGAACCAGAGGTCCTCCACTCACCCCACTCCTCACAAGACATCCCCAGCCATATTGGTCCTTCCTGGAAGAGGTAAGGATTTTCTGCCCTTATACCTTTGCACCTGCTCTTACTTAGGCCTGACTATTGCCTTAGCTCTCTCCTCCCATGCATTGCCATCCCTTGACTTGGATTCCCAGCAGCAGTTCCTCATTCTCTTGGAATCCCATTGTCCCTGATGACATCCTTGACCACCATATCTAAACCCACGCCCCCAGCCTCCCAATATTCTCTGTCATAATTCACTATGTCCTTCAAGACATGGCTCACAGATTTATTATGTCTAGTCTTAGGTCTGTTGTTTTTCTTTAACTTTTTTTTTCAGTCTTGCTTTCTAAACATCACTTTCCTCACAGTAGGGACTTTGTCCTTTTCACCTTGCAGCTCAAGGGCCTTGTACCGTGTCAGGCACAGAGTGGGCCATCCAACAATTGTTTGAAGAATGAATGAATGTGACGTTCTAGATTACTGGAAATGCTCTGATACACTTCACTTGATTTAGACGGCCTGCCAAGAATATTTGCCTGTTGAGAGGGTAGCATTTTAATCCAAAGAAATTGGTTTATAATTATAAAATTTTAAGTGTCAGGAAACTGGTGAGAAAAGACTTTAGAGGCAACAGAGGCCAATTGTAATTTTAGCTAAGGAAGGAATAAGTAATCCAATCTGATCTCAATCTCAATAACTTCAATCTGATTATCACCCCAAATTTCATATGACTATAAAATTTCAGTTTTTAGTTTTATTCACAAGTGACCATTAGAACTCTTTTCTGGACAGCCATTGAGGAGCTGAGACAAAGATAGGAAACCAGTCAAAACTATCTTCTCATGTGACTCGTGCATGAGTATGTGTACACATGTGTGTGAGTGTGTGCATGTGTGTGAGTGTGCACATGTATGTTAAGGGACCATCTTTCTGCTGCATTGCCTCCCTCTGGTGGCAGCTATGTGCACAGAGACCTGGGTGGCATGGACTGAGCCATACTGTAACTTGCTTTTCTTAAAACAAAAAAGAAGAAAGTTATGTTTTTCTGATTTGTGTGTGTATGTGGGGGTAGGGTGGGTTCTTTTTTAGAAACAGAATATCCTTAAGAAAATACAAGCATCTTGCATTTGGGTAAAGTTTGAAACCTGCTGTGCCCATAAGTGAAAGCGGTGCTCTGACTGTATAAACCTCTAGAAGGATCTGCTCAGATGTTTAAAGGCCCCTGTGTTTGGGGAACATATTTCAGAATTCTTTCAAATGAGAAAGGCCACCAGTATAGATTTTTCAAAGGTAGCTTTTACAATCATTTTTTTTTTTTTTTTTTTTACTATTTTCCTTTGAATTATTCCTTATGTGCTCTCTATAGCTACCCTGGATATGATACAGATGCTTCTCATCAGGGGTTTTATTTTATGTCTTGAAAATCAATTGATTTTATTTTAACTTGCACATGATCATGTCTCAGGGGGGAGAGATGTCTTTGAGAGAAGGAGAGGTCAAGGATATGAAATAATTATTTTTAATTTGTTTTTTGTCCCCTAAATTCAGAAATAGTCCCCTGAACATGGCCTGACACCTCAGCACGACAGGCGTTCTGAAGACAAGAAGCCGCACATAAAACCTATTTATTCAGCGAGGAAATTTTATAGCATTTACATTCAGAACATTCCTATGATACCGATATAGGATTAAGCAATGAATTTTTCATATTTTAGACTCAAAATCAGATAACTCACCTGGAAATGCACACTGTGTAATTTCATTCCGTGTGCTGATCAATATCACTGACTGAAATCTGTATTCTTTTTGTGAAGAAGACATCCAATGACCTGTGTCATTATACAGATATCATATATGCAGCAATATTTTTATAGGAAAGGAGGTCACATTTATATTTGGGGCTTCAGTTTATATTTTTCACAAGCTTTTTTTTTTTTTTTTGCTTACAAACAATTTATTTTTATTTATTTTATTTGTATTGAATTTATTGTGGTGACATTGGTTAATAAAATTATATAGGTTTCAGGCATACAATTCTATAATTCATTATCTGTATATCGTATTGTGTTCACCATCCCAAGTCCGGTCTCCTTCCATCACCACTTATCCCCTATTTACCCTCTTTAACCTATACCCACCCATTCTCCCCTTTCTCTCTGGTAATTACCACACTGTTGTTTGTGCCTATGAGTGTTTTTTCCCCTTCTTTTTTATTTTTTCCTTAATCCCTTCATTTTTTTCACCTAGCCCCCCAAAACCTCTCCCCTCTGACAGCTGTCAGTCTCTTCTCTTTATCCATGAGTCCATTTCTATTTTGTTAGTTTATTTTGTTCACTAGATTCCACATATAAGTGAAATCATATGGTAATTTTCTTTCTCTGACTGTCTTATTTTACTTAGTATAATAGTATAATACTGTCCAGGTCCATCAGTGCTGTTGCAAAAAGTAAGATTTCCTTATTTTTTTTACAGCCCTGTAATATTCCATTGTGTAAATGTACCATGGCTTTTTTACCCACTCATCTACTGATGGGCATTTAGGCTGTTTCCAGATATTGGCTATGGCAGATAATGCTAAAATGAACATAGGGGTGCATATATTCTTCCAAATTAGCGCATAAGTGTTTTTATAGCTCTCAAAGACACAGGCCTATTTTGTATTGATTCTAACTCTCTGGAGCAGTACAGTGGTATGCATTAAAGCACAGTTCAATAGTCACAGTGAATCTATGCAAATATGTAAGCCATTTGTATCATATGAGCAGCAACATGTATTTTTTTGTCTGTGTTGTAGATTATAAAGACCCAAATTCAGGTCATAAACATCATCGAACTACAGTGTTTTTGTCCACGATGGTCAGACATACCTTTCAGCAAATGAAATTTGCTGTGGTTCAGACTGACCCATGTCAGCAGTACTGTCGGTCAATAAAGGCACATAATTTGATGTGATTTTGTAAAACAAAAATAGTGCTGTCATAATTGCAATTATTTTCCAGTTGCATTTCTACACCTTCTCTAAGGGCATCGAGCTTCTTTGTATTCAGGGACTATTCACCCACTTCTCCATCTATTCCTCAATCTCTCTGGACAGGGTAGTGTAGCTTGAACCCCTTGAAGTCTGTTCTGAGATATTAATCTTGATGATTCCTTATGGGACCTCAGACTGAAAATGTCAAAGAGATTTTATAGAGGGCCTCTTCAAACAAAGTAATCATCTGATTCTTTCATTCGTTCTACAAACACTTCTGGAATGCCAGCCATGTGCTGCTCTAGGCTCCAGGGAAACAATAGTGAGTAAAAACAGAGCCATCTCTAGCTGCATGGAGCTTACAGGGAGGCATGATGTGGGTTAGGAGCAAGGTTCTCCAGTCCATGCCCAAGTTCAAATGCCTTCCCTGTCACTTACCTGCTGATTGGCTCTGGAGAAGCTATTTAACTTCAGAATGACCACTGCATTCCTTCTTTGGGAGCAATAACAATATAAAATGCATTGCTTTATTATGAGTCAGTGCATGCAAAGTTCTTAAAAATATCTGAAACTATAAATGCTAAATTGGAAGTGATCTTGAAACCCCAAAGAGAATAAGTCCAGGGGTGCTGGGATGTATAGGTAAGGATCTGAGAGCACCCCTGTCCAGGATGGAGATTTAAATAAATGATTTATTTGCATAAGATGATAACTTAAACTTAAAGCTTGGAGACCATTTCTTACAGAGGGAAAGTAAGACCAGTGCCTGGACCCCAGCTTCCTGGACTCCCACTGAATGGCTAGAATTGAAGAGGGAGAGCCTGCAGAATAGGAAATAGCAGGAAGAGTGGGAAGAAAACCAGCACACTAGATGTCATAGGAACAAAGGAATGATGATGTTTCTAGAAGGGTATGCACAACAAGTTAAATGGTGCTGGGAGCTCAAGTAGGAGGAAGACAGGCCACACCCTTTGCATTTTGCAACCTGGGGCTGAATGTTGGCATAGTGAGAGATGCTTCTGGGAAGCTAGGGCAGGAACCAGTGTGGGCTGTGATGGTGAGAGATGGGTGGGAGGTGAGTAAACAGAGATATTAATGACGGACTGATCTTTTTAGGAATTTGGCAAAAAGTAAGGAGAGAAATGTGACAACAGCTGGGGGATGGGACTTGGGGATTATTTTTAAGTAAAAAATACTGGAGAAGGTGTGAAAGTAGATCCAGTTTGAGAGCAAGAGGTTGTGCACACAGGGAAGGAGGAGATAGAGAATTATGTTCTGGAGAGGCCTGGAGAGAAAGGGCTCTAGGGGAGTAAACATGTGGTCAATATTTAAAGAAAAGAAAGTGGATACAGATTCAGGTAGACTCATATGTTTGGCAACAAATCTCTGTTCTATGCTAACATACCTTCCTTCTAATACAGAAAGGGAGGGAAGAAGAGAGAGAGGCAGGATGACTTATTCTCTCCTTCAGCACTCTAAGTAAATGCTGGGAGATTGCACTTGGGTGCATGGTCGGATGGGGACACTCACGTTTAGAATGACCCCTGCCTGTTTGAACTGTAGATGGAAGATGGGAGAAGAAACCTTTCAGACTTTCTGGAGTTAAGTTCTCTTATGGGATTGCCCGGACACTGTCTTTTGTGGAGCTAAAGCAGATCTAACAACATTTCCCTTAAATTTTCTCTTTAATGGATTACTGATGCTACTTTCTACAGATATTTTTCCTTTGAAATTCAAGGAACTCGTGATACCTATGATGTCTCATCCTTAGTGGTTAGTCTACATAAGGTGGCCATGTGTTGGGCACTTGGATAATAGGTTCACCTTCAACAGCTTTTTTTCCACAGTGGCTACACATCAAGACCTTCTCAAGCTATAGAATGTAGTGGCAGAGAACTTGGGACTCTGACACTGAGGTTGTCTGTCTTGCTACCATCCTGTATGTAGCTGTCAAGTCTTTTAAACACTCCTAATCTTTGGCATTTCGGTGCTGCCCTTTGGCTAGGCAGCCAGGCCACTGGTTTCCCACTCTGCAGTAGTTTGGGGAGAGTGGATAATGGTACCTACCTCATTACCCTTCACCTGTACACAAGTCCAGCTTGGAAGTGTTACCCACTTCAAGTGTCAGGCAATTGCTAGTTTTATAAATTTAAACAGTGGGGTAGGGCCTTCATTTTTACAGAGAAGTAGGTGTTGGTTTTAATACCATTATAATTAACAGCATTCATAACAACTCACCTGAAGCTAGTATTTTCTTACAGGAAATGTATAATACCATTCTCAACCAAAACTACCTATATGGCTTCGGGTAATTTATTTTCTTTATGTGGACTTGATTCAAGGTTGATATTCATATTTATTATGGGTTGTTATGGAATTAAATAAAACATTAAAATGATTTGAGAATTAAAAAGAGCTTTATGCAAAGAGTTATGTGATCTGGCATGGACCTCTTTTCAATACTAGGGGTGGTTCCATGGTTATCTTTCTAGCAACTATTTCTATGCCTGGTAGGGAGTGGGAATGCCCTCAAGTATTTGCTGGGCTGTACTTGGTGCTGGTCAGACCGCATTGTGGTGTGTTTTTTTTTCCCATTCTGGGTAACACATATCAAGAAAAATATTACCAGGGAAGGCTTTACCATTGCTAAGAGTCTGGAAGACGTGGAAGAAACAGAACATTTACACAGAAAAGGAGATCTCAGAGACCCAATAAGCATCTCCACATATTTGCAGGGATAATGGATGGAAAGGTGTATGTGTGTATCTCCAAAGGAAAGAACTGTGATCAAAACAGCGAATGGAAGGTAGAGGACAGTAAAATTTGATGGATTCAAACAAACCAACTCTCTACCAAATTAGAGACAAAAGCTCTGGAACAAGAGTCTTTTGTTACTTTTTATTTTTTATTGAGGTAAAATTGGTATATAACATTATATAAGTTTAGGAGTATGGCATGTAATTTGGCATCAGACGCACTATAAAGTAATTGCCACCAAAAGTCTATTTTCTATTTTCACCATACAATTGACTCTGTTCACTCATCTTGTCCCTTTCCCAGCCAGCACTATTCCCCTCTAGTAATCATCAATGTTCTCTTTATCCAGGAGTTTGGTTTGGTTTGGTTTGGTTTTAGATTCTGCATATGAGTAAAATCATGTGGTATTCGTCTTTGTCTGACTTCTTTGCTCAGCATAATATCCTCAAGGTCCATCCTTGTTGTTAACAATGGCAAGATTCCATTCTTTTTTATGGCTGAGTAGTATTCCATTGTTGGTATAATTGCTTTTTAAGCAGGACCGACCAGCACATAATTAGTTTATGTTTTCCATATCTTAGGTAATATTCTAAGTGATTTATAGTCTTACAATTGCTTAAACAGTGAGAGATTAATACAACCGTTTTCTCCAGTTTACATATGAGTTCACTGGGGCATAGGGAGGTAAAGCAAGGTGCCCAGGTTAGCATAGCTCAGTGGTCGGCAAACTGCGGCTCGCGAGCCACGGTTTGCAGCTCTGTTGACTAATGAGTTTGCCGACCACTGGCATAGCTGATAAGTGGGGAAGCTGTTCAGGTCAACTGTCCTTAGAGCCAGCTCTTGTTCATTACACCATCTGTACCTCTCTTACATGACACTTTATTGAGTTTACTTAATCCCTACTTGGCACTCTTAGTTACTTTATATGCATTATAACTAGTCTTCCCAACAATTTCATAAGCATGGCTTATTATCCTCTCTTGAGATGAAAAAAGTGAGATTCAGAGAGGTTAAGTCAAGGGCCCATTGTCATGCTGCTAATGAGTGGCTGAGCTGTGATCAAAGCTGAATTCTGACTCCCAGCCCTTTGCTCTTTATACTCCTCTCACATGTTGGTTTGATTCAGAAGAGAGAAAGACCAGTTGTCTCAATGCCCTGAAAGCAATTTCTGATAGTGAGTGTCTGGTTAGTGGAACCTTAAAGTGGCTAATCATCAGACCCAAATGGGGAAAGTTGATAAAATGTACATGCCCAGTCCTCTTTGAAGACCTATCAAACCATAATCTGCAGGGGTGCGACCCAGAAATCTTCAATTTTCATTACCTTCCCCTGGTGTTTTGGATGACTCTTAGGGTTGGGGAATTGCTGGATCAGATGCTGGGAAAAGTCTCTCACAGAGATGAGAGTCTAAGACATGGTCTCTTTTTCATGCCTGAAACAGGAGGTGCTCAGTATCTGTTTCTTTGAGCAAATGAATGTATGAATAAATGAACTCTTTGAAATGGTTTGAAAGTATGTAGATTAGCTGTAGTGGGTTCATTCTTTATGGACCATGTATGTTTTTATTTCCTTTAATTCAATTGCTGCTCTCTCAATAAAGTTCTTCTGTGTTAGAGTTTGTTCACCATTGGGTTTATCGAAGACTCTAAAGGCTCAATCTGCAGTTTAGATTATGCAGATTTTAATGGACCCAAGGGATGGTCAGTGGGAGCTCCCTAGTGGATTGTGAGATTTAGAGCAGCCTGTGGCAGTGATGAATGTGTCTTCAAAGTTTATGCATTTGTGAATTTGTAACATTGGTTGCTTGTTCTAAGCTTATCCCTATTATTTGAACCAACTTCATTGGAAATCTTGGGAGAACAACTCTTCAAATGTGTTAGAAAGTTTTATGCTTGCCGGGAGAATAGTCTTTTTGGTCAAATTTTAATGTTTTCAATTCTAGATGGACCGGAGCCAGGAAATTGTCAACTGTTTAAATAAAGTGTTTCCTTTCTTTCCTTCCCTCCTTCTCTCTTCTCTTCTTTCTCTCTCTTTGTCTTAGCAAAGAAAAATATTTGCCTAATGAGAAACTTGAAGGGGCTTGGTAGAGGTTCAGTGAATGAGATGGAAAAGTGATTTCAAGTTAGGGGGTGACTATTGTTATATTTTCCTCCAAATTCCTCTGCTAATCCCCACATCTTGGCCAACTAACTATAGCGCTCTCCTGATTGTCGTATGCACAGTATTTATAACCTCTCCTCAGGAATGTGGAAATGTGCTCAAGATCTAAAATTGCTTTAGTGTTTCCAGATTGCAACAAAGACATTTGTAGTGTAGGAAGGCCTGTGGATCCTGCACCTGCGTGTGTCTGATTTTAAGCACAAACTGCCTAACTCCAGAAGCTCTGAGTCCCACGTACCCTAGGAAACTTCTAGGAGAATCCCTCTCCACGTGAGCTTTTGCATTGGTACCGCATCACACACACTGTGCTGTCTGCTCACAATATAGCCAATGCTGAAACCATTAAGATTTTATTAGGTTTGTCCGAGTATCATTATATTACGCCATCGCCAGTGCTTATGGACAGTTCCTATGTTCTGAACTATGATTTTTATAGCCTGAGTTTATTAAGCGCTCCTGGAATAGAGGCTCCTGGAATTAATTAAAAAGAAATCTTCTTAGGCAGCACTAGGAGGGAAACACTTTGCAGAAAGCTTTTCCATGATTTGTGTGCTTCGAGTCTAAGTTCCCATGAACAGCGTTAAAGTAAAGTCGCTGGAAGAACCGCTGTTACTGTCATCTTCAACGGATTGGCAGGGCCAGGTCTTGCTGTCTCCAGAGAGCCGTGGTTGCGCGTTGATTTACACCCAGGGTTTTGAAACTGTGTTTTCTGCTTTTAAATACAAATTTATGTTTTTTACCTAGCGCCTTCCATGGAGCCAGTCCTCATAATCTCCAGTTTCCTGGAGGGGAAACGTAGTCAATGCAGCATTCAAACAAATAGGAAAGGAAAAAAGAAAAACCACGCTTTTGCTCTCAATATTTGAAATCCATCCTGTGAAGCAACATCTTTTTATTCCCAGCAGTAGAGACTTACAAATGAAATGGCTAGTGATTATGAAACATGGGCTTGCTTATGACCTTCTAGAAACTGGACTACCTCAGTGAGGAGCAGACAGAGTTGGGGCAAAGGGCTGCGCAGACCAAGTTTTGTTCTTTTTCTCAGCTGGGCTGACTGTTGCCTCTTGACCAACGTTACAACCAGCTTAGATCTATGTGCAGAACTTCCCTTGCTTGCAGCTTCTTATCTTTCAGGTTGTCACATAGATGATCCTTCTCCGTCAGCGTGTTTTGCCTGATAACCCATGGGATAGTTTACTGCTCTTTACATGGTACCATAATTCTCAGATGCCCCAAAGTTGGTGCTCTTTATGCAATACCGTAATTCCCTCCTTATCCAGTATTCTCCACTCACTAAACTGTAAGCCTCACAAAAACCACATCAGCTCTGCAAAAAGACTGCACCTCATTCTAGTGCCCAGTAAATACTGGTTGAGGAAATGAATGCAAAACAAACTGCATTTTCAGTATGTGCGTCAAGGCGCATGTTTAGGTTTTGTTCATTAGAAACTGACCTTTAATTTTCTCTGTAAAATCAGAATAATAATGTCAATCCTTTCAGGTGCTCAGATGATGGGGCAGGTCAATGTTTCTCAACTTGGGGAGATGTGCATTCCGGGGGACATTTAGGTGGCAATGCCTGGAGACATGTTTGGGTGATTATGGCAGCTCCATAACAAAAGAATTACTGGGCGCAACATGTCAGTAATTCTGAGGTTGAGAAATCCTCGGGTAAGAGAATGGGCACAGATGGTGGCAGGTCAAAGGTGATTTTATTTTGCTTTATATACTGGAGTTTACCTCTTTGGATAGTACCAATAATAAGTACACAGAGAAGAACAGTTTATAATTATTACTAGCGTTCCCGTTGCAGGAAAAATCCTGCAATAGGGTTTCCTGCTGCACTCTACCCCACCCCGCCTGCTCCCTTCTCCCTCGGCCCGCCTTCTCTGCCAGCCCGCCCCGCTCTCCTTCCTTCTCCCCCGGCCCCTGCCTCCGCTCCTCCCTTGTCCCCCGGCCCGCCTTCTCTGCCAGCCCGCCCCACTCTCCTTCCTTCTCCCCGGGCCCTGCCTCTGCTCCTCCCTTCTCCCCCGGCCCGCCTTCTCCGCCAGCCCGCCCCACTCTCCTTCCTTCTCCCCCGGCCCCGCTTCCGCTCCTCCCTTCTCCTCCCCATGGCTTGCTTGCTTCTCTGCAGCTTTGCTCCCTTCAGCATCTCTTGGCTTCTTTCTAAGCTGTCTTGATATGCAAATTAGCCGCCATCTTTGTTGGCTGGTGGGCGTGGGTTGGCGTAGCAAAGGTGCGGTCAATTTGCATATTTGTCTATTATCAGGTAGGATGTTTTTGCAATGTGTCAGGCACTATATAAGCTTTTCATAATATTATCAAACTTAATCCTCTCAAGAGTGCTGTGAGTTAGGAACTCATTTCTCTTACGGGGAGACTGAGACCTAAAAGGTTAATTTGTCCAGAGTCCTACGGCCACTGAGGGTCAGAGGTAGGATGGGAACTCAGGGCCCCGTCTTTTGGCTATGGCTCCGTACTACTTTCTCTGTAATTACAGTCTCCAGCTTGAGGTCTAACAAGGTTTCTGCCTTCAGTATTCAGTAGGAATTAGAGCTGAAAATATAGAGGAAATTTTAGCCTACTGAAATTCAAAAATGTCTTTTTCTACGTGTTTGTGATTTTACACTTGCGCTACTTTGCATGAAGACACAGTATATTGGCTGACATAATATGAAGGCTGTTGTTGATCCAAGGATGAGAAAAAAAATCTACCATGCACTGTTATTTTTTGGGGTTCCCAGGAAGCTCAGCAAAAACCCTGAGAATTTGTTGTCATTCCAAATTGCACTTGTCATAGCTGATCAGCACATTGTGATCTAGACGGGACTTTTCTCCGAGGAAGGTGGATACACAGTAACGTTTGCCCTGCAATCCTGTGAAGAGCCCTCCTCAGGATGGAATCCTCTTCTCATGCAATTAGAAAAGAAGCACTCCTGAGTAGCATAACCTGCCAGGGCGCAAGGCCTGGGGCGGAGAGACTTACTCCGCTTCCTGCAGAGGACACAGCGCAGGCAGGTGGAACATTTCCAATTTGGGTACATAATGAGAGTCCAGGTCCAGTCCTGAGCACTTTGTTCACTCCCAGTGATTATGGCCTAGAGGCTGTTAGCTGAGGAACTTTCAAGTCAATTCTGTCACCCTCAAGTATTGGTTTATTGTTTCTCAGGCCCTAAAATCTTGGCAAGTCGGCACAATTAAGCATCTACTGTTTTTACATAGGAACTGACTGAGAGACCCTGGAGCAGCTGTTTTTCCCCTTTAAGAAAGTTTTATTCACTGTGGGTTACTACCACACTTGGAAGCTTCCTGTGGAGGACTCAAAAACATACTAGATTTTATTCTTTCACTCTCCGTTTCCTACCTCCCTTGAAGAGTAAATGCTAATAGCACTGCACAGTTTTTTGTTCTTCAATAAAGCATGCAAGTGGACTCCTCTGATTACAAATGACTCAGACCAGACATAGTGCTTGTCATTCAGCTAAACGCTCTTCAAGAGTCCGCTGAGGCCAGGTGACAGACACTGAGGCCAGGTGACATATGTCGTCATTGCACTGCCCCACCTATAAAATGTCATTTACACGTCAGATGTAATTTGAGACTATCTCTTGAGGACAGAAGTAATTAGTAAGCCTTATGACTGTAGTTTTCTCAAAAAAGTCATTGGACATCATGGTCTTACACTCACTTTGCATGTAATAAATTAAAACTGAATGAGTAAGTGAGATGGCACTGTGTGTAGGACAGTGCTTCTCAGATTTTAATGTGCATACCCGAGGCTCTCGCTAACATGTAGGTCAAGGTGATTTTCCTGGACCAAGGGTCATTCTTGAGTAGCAGGCTATTGGGGAACATTGAGATGGTTTGAACATTTGAAACCTGAGCTAAGGAAGGCACTAAGCGTATGGCATTAAACTCATTTTTCCTTTCCTACTCTTAGTTGTATTCTTTTACCATAGAGGGATTTTGCTAGAGGAGATGGCTACTGTTCAGTGAAAAAACATATATCTGTAAGTTTAACAAGTTAAATAATGTTTGATTTTTTTTTTTATAAAGTAACATCCATCTGTTTATGCCTAGAAAGAGACTCCCACCCCACCCCCACCCTTTTTTTAAAGAAAAGGTTTCTGATCAATAAGTAATCAATTTGACCATTTTGGTCATGAAAGACATTTTTAGATGGTTCACCATCTTTTAAATTGTAGAAGACATTTACAATATCCTTGACACTTCAATAGCACTTACAAGTTTTTTTTTTTTTAATTATGTTTCTAAAGATAGCTAAGGGAACGATTTCAAATAGTTCCTCCGTGCGTTTTGATATAGGTTATTTCAATCTCTGGATATTGGTGAGAATTAAGAGACTCATAGCTTTCCATGTCCTGTCATGTTAGCTTACCCTGTAGGAAAATCAAATCTGACACCTTTCAATTAGCTCCTTTACCTCTCTGATCTCAAAACAGATGAGACACGTCCCGGAGCATGAAGGCACAGTTACTATCTGTGGGTTGCCTTCACTTCTGCAACTGTGTCTTCTATCCTGTCAAAGTTTACTGCAAGTCCTTCTTTAAAAGCAGGACAAACTCACAGGTGGGAAGAAGGTTCTGCTGTTGAAAAATAACGTATTCCCAGTCATGAGCGCTGCAACCCTCGAAGGGATCACAGTGGCATATCTCATCTATACCTGGAGGTCCCGAAAGAGAGGATAAGTGAAAATGTGTTATGGACTGGAGTTTGGTCATTCTAATTGGTAACTCAGAGGTAAGCTGTTTTGGAGAAAGACAAAGGATGAGAGGAGGCAAGAAATGGGGAAGAAATGTCTTCTCTCTGCCATCGCTCATGCCTTGGCACCTTATGTTTATAGTGCTTCATCACAGTGTCAGATCAAAAGGCTGCATCTTTAGCCTGGCCACGGTGGCTCAGTGGTTGAATGTCGACCTGTGAACCAGGAGGTCACGGTTCGATTCCCATTTGGGGCACATGCTTGGATTATGGGCCCGATCCCCAGTAGGAGGCATGCAGGAAGCATCCAATCAATGATTCTCATTGATGTTTCTATCTTTCTCTCCCTCTCTGAAATCAATAAAAAATATATACACACATATACATACACACACACACACACACACACACACATATATCCATACACACACACACACACACATACATATGGGCTGCATCTTTTTAAATGACTTTGTCAGTCCCTATTTTGCATTGGTTTATTTATAACTCAAAAGGGTTTCACATTGTTTTTCCTTAACTCTCATTAGTTCCTCGTTCACTTGTCTCATCTTGAAAACAAGACTTGGACCAGTTGGATTTGTAGGTGACCTACAGTGGGTTCAGCAGTGTGCTTGTCTATTTTGATATGCAAATAGGTACTGAAGAGAAGGGGCTGATTGGGATTGTAAAATGCACAATATGATCATCTGTAGTGAGAGGTAACAGTATGATTTTGTTTGGAAGATAATTGAGTCATTTTCATTTCTTGAATACCTTTGCAACTAAATCGTTGTTACTTAAAGTACCACTTAATGCCAATCACCTGCCTCTAAGTCATTTAGTCCCGATTACATCATTCTTGAAAGGTGTACAATCAGGTCAACACTTCTTCCCTTACTTCCCCTAACTGACTTTTTTTCTCTCTTCTTCCCTACAACAGGTTGCAGATTGAGCTTAACCGAGAAGTTCAGAGGCTGACTAACGCTGACTGGAACTACAACCGGAGAAGGGTCTTCCGCCTGCCCAGCTGGGCCCCTATTGAGCGCTCCTAACTTGGCTTCCTCAGTTGCCTGTGCAGAAAATTATTGCTTGGAGCGTCTGTATAGAAAATTTTCTCTATTGAATTATTTTTCCTTTTTTTTTTTTTTTTCTCACATGGAGGACAATATCAAGGAGGGCACCACAGGCTGATAAGACCAGAGGCCGCAGGAAGATTCTTCCACCGTGGGCCTTTGGGACTTTTCCTCTGGTTGGATTTCTGGACTGTGACAGACCCCATCCAATCATTTGGGTTTTGCTTTTTTATTTTTCTTTTTTTCTCCTTCATCTTTTTCTTTTGCCCAGCACATTGTATTTTGATTTTGTACTTCAGCAATGGGCCTGCAGACCACACAGTGGCCCAGCCATGGGGCCTTTCTCCTGAAATCGTGGCTTCTCATTTCCCTGGGGCTCTGCTCACAAGTGTCCAAACTCCTGGCGTGCCCCAGCGTGTGCCGCTGCGACCGGAACTTCGTCTACTGCAACGAGCGCAGCTTGACCTCAGTGCCTCTTGGGATCCCGGAGGGCGTAACCGTGCTCTACCTCCACAACAACCAAATCAATAACGCGGGGTTCCCTGCAGAACTGCACAACGTCCAGTCGGTGCACACGGTCTACCTGTACGGCAACCAGCTGGATGAGTTCCCCATGAACCTCCCCAAGAATGTCCGCGTCCTCCACTTGCAGGAAAACAACATCCAGACCATCTCGCGCGTGGCTCTTGCCCAGCTCCTGAAGCTGGAAGAGCTGCACCTGGATGACAACTCCATCTCCACGGTGGGCGTGGAAGACGGGGCCTTCCGGGAGGCCATCAGCCTCAAGTTGCTGTTTCTCTCCAAGAACCACCTGAGCAGCGTCCCCGTGGGGCTCCCTGTGGACTTGCAGGAGCTGAGGGTGGATGAGAACCGGATCGCTGTCATTTCGGACATGGCCTTTCAGAACCTCACGAGCTTGGAGCGGCTCATTGTGGACGGGAACCTCCTGACCAACAAGGGCATCGCCGAGGGCACCTTCAGCCATCTCACCAAGCTCAAGGAGTTTTCCATGGTGCGGAACTCGCTCTCCCACCCCCCGCCTGATCTCCCAGGGACGCATCTGCTCCGGCTGTATCTGCAGGACAACCAGATCAACCACATCCCTCTGACAGCCTTCGCCAACCTCCGGAAGCTGGAACGGCTGGATATCTCCAACAATCAGCTGCGCGTGTTGACCCAGGGGGTCTTCGATAACCTCTCCAACCTGAAGCAGCTCACGGCGCGGAATAACCCTTGGTTCTGTGACTGCAGCATCAAGTGGGTCACCGAGTGGCTCAAGTACATCCCTTCCTCTCTCAACGTGCGGGGCTTCATGTGCCAGGGGCCCGAGCAAGTCCGGGGGATGGCCGTCAGGGAGCTGAATATGAATCTGTTGTCGTGCCCCACCACGACCCCGGGCCTGCCTGTCCTCACCCCGGCGCCCAGCACCGCCGCTCCAACCACCGAGCCGCCCACGCCCGCTGGCCCCACCCCGAGCAAAAGCTACCCGCCTCCGACTCCTACCACCTCCAAAGTCCCCACGGTTCCCGACGGGGATGGCCGAGAAAGAGGGACCCCGCCTCTTTCGGAGCGGATCCAGCTGTCCGTGCATTTCGTGAATGACACTTCCATTCAGGTCAGCTGGCTGTCGCTCTTCACCGTGATGGCCTACAAACTCACGTGGGTGAAAATGGGCCACAGTCTAGTCGGGGGCATCGTGCAGGAGCGCATCGTCAGTGGGGAGAAGCAGCATTTGAGCCTGGTCAACTTGGAGCCCAGGTCCACCTACCGGATCTGCCTGGTGCCCCTGGATGCGTTTAACTACCGGGCGGTGGAGGACCCCGTGTGTTCCGAGGTCACCACGCACGCCTCGTACTTGAACAACGGCAGCAACACTGCCTCCAGCCACGAGCAGACGACGCCCCACAGCCTGGGCTCCCCTTTCCTGCTGGCGGGCCTGATCGGGGGCGCCGTGATCTTCGTGCTCGTGGTCTTGCTCAGCGTCTTCTGCTGGCACATGCACAAAAAGGGGCGCTACACGTCCCAGAAGTGGAAATACAACCGCGGCCGGCGGAAAGACGACTACTGCGAGGCGGGCACCAAGAAGGACAACTCCATCCTGGAGATGACGGAGACCAGCTTCCAGATCGTCTCCTTAAATAACGATCAGCTCCTTAAAGGAGATTTCAGACTGCAGCCCATTTACACCCCAAACGGGGGCATCAATTACACAGACTGCCACATCCCCAACAACATGCGATACTGCAACAGCAGTGTGCCAGACCTGGAGCACTGCCACACGTGACGGCCTGGCGCGCAGGGACCCTCCCGGGAACACACACGTGCGCGCGCGCGCGCAAGAGACACGCAGGTTACATTTGATAAATGTTACTCGGATGCATTTGTGCATTTGAATACTCTGTAATTTATACGGTGTACTATATAATGGGATTTAAAAAAAAAAGTGCTATCTTTTCTATTTCAAGTTAATTACAGACGGTTTTGTAAACTCTTTGCTTTTTAAATCTTACAAAATATATATATAGTTGCTGAAGTACTGTACAGGGTTGTACAAAGAGAACCCAACGCCAAGGCGAAAGAACCGGTGATTCTTCCTTCCGATGCACATTAACCACTTTGCTGTTGACGCGGTCAGGATACGTTCCTTTTCCTAGAGCTGGTGGTCAGATGAAAGGGGCCATGAACATGGACTCATCGGGGTAGGAGAAATAATAGGGGTCAAACAAAAGATGGCCCAGATATCTTCATGCTATTTCTATACTTCCTGGTCTGGAAGGAAAGTTTAAAAAAAAAAAAAAGCCAAAATATAAGAAAGGAGGTAGTTACCCTGATTTGACCCAAAGCAGGAAATGGAGAGAGCATTACCAGGAAGGCAGTTCCTGTGAGATAAGTTAACCCAAACGGGCGGCATCAAGAAAATGAGGCGAGTTTTGAAC
This sequence comes from Eptesicus fuscus, assembly GCF_027574615.1. Classification (NCBI taxonomy): domain Eukaryota; kingdom Metazoa; phylum Chordata; class Mammalia; order Chiroptera; family Vespertilionidae; genus Eptesicus; species Eptesicus fuscus. The sequence goes on along the minus strand of NC_072477.1, from coordinate 13,581,947 downwards.
AAACCCTCAAACCCGGGGGGTTGGTGTTCTGACCAGGAACTTAAAAAAATCACTCCTCAGTGCTTCCCTGGTCCTATGTGATGACAGAGTTAGAGACCCGAGTCTGATTCTACTCACCTTCAGGGACAGGTACGATGTCCCAGCAAGAAAATTCCCTTTAGAAGTGTTACTATTCAAAGTATATGTCAGGTTGAATCACATTCAACAGAGATATATTCTAGAATACTTTTTTTAGAAGAGGCTAATAAAAATAATGGGAAGATTATATTGAATGGAATTATTTTTGATAATGAGAATTATTTGGTAGAGTCACTGCAGCTATGTCAACATGATATTGACACAAACAAGGGGTCATCAGTGTTTGGAATAGACTAAAACAGCTCGGTATTTAAAAATTATTGATACTCTTCAGACAAAAGCAAGAGATCAGTGGTTCTGCTATACTGTCAACTGCCTTTGTTAGTATCATGTTGAAATAGCTTGAACTAATACCTTTAACCCCTGGCAAATTCTTGTCTTCCAATCACCTCACATATATTTTCATAATTAGCTGTTTATGCTGTTTGATTTTCTCCCCGCTCTGCTCAAAATTTGAAAGAAAATTATGAATGCCAGTCTTGGTTGCACAAAATATCCATATATACTTTAAAATGTATACTCATTTTCACCGCTAATAATTCTATAAGGATACATCAAAACTGAACAAAAATGCATTTTAAAAAAAACAACAATATTGAGTTTTCTCCTTGGACTGACTTTGATTCTGTCCCATTTTGAAATTTTATTTATTCCTTTTCAATCTTGGATGTTCCTCTTCTTTGGGAATTGCAGAGGGATAATCAATCCTATATTAACATGATAACAGATGAAAAATGAACAAGTCAGAGAGCCAAGGTTTTTTTCCCCAATCTTGGCAGGGCTGGGCACAGAGCAGAGGGCATAGAGAAGAGAGGGATGTTCGTGCTTCAATCTGGACCATTTTGAGGCAATGCCCATCTTCAGAAAGCATATATAATTTCCTCCTTTCCATCCCTTAGATTTAGAAGGGCTATAGACCTCATATATCCTCTGAAAAAATATACCCTTGGCAAATTCTTTTCAAAGTCAAATTTAGGCATTTCACTCTGTGTTGCATATTTCCTCTACCACTGGCCATTATTTTAGGGACCCATAAAGTTAATGTCACAATCATTTTGTGCTTGCGCTCACTCACACACACACTCTCTCTCTCTCTCTCTCTCTCTGTCACTCACTTTTAACAAAATAGAACTGTGATGTGTCTTCTTTGTAAGTTTAGGTATAAAATGCTATGCAAGTTTTTCTTTCTAGTAAGAGCTTTATTTTCTTTAATAATATAGCCCCAACTTATATGTTTTACCCTTCCTTGTCCCTCAGAATAAGCAGAAAACATAACTGATGATATCATGTTCTAGACACAAGAATTGAAACTGTGCAGTCAGTTGAGCTGAAATTAACTATGAATTAATTGAATTAATTCTACAGTGATTTTTGATTTCCATTTTAGTTGATTAGCTAGTGAGTTTTGGCTGTTGCTTTTCTAGAGCTAGGACCACACAGTGAAGTGATAAGACAATCTTTGCAGGTGATCAGTAATAAAGCAGTGAACCATCTAAACTTCAGGACAATGCCATGGGGTTTTGTGTATTCAACTGGATAATTCACTTCCACCTCCCTCTTCACCTTGGCTGTGTAGATAAAACTATGTGTTCAAATGATGGTACTTTGACTTTTGAGGTTGTTTTTCCTTTTATTCACAGAATAATCACTCTTATTTATTTGTGTTGTGTGTCTAACCCCTAGTGGGATATTTGGCTGCTGAAATGATTTACTCTGGGCCAAGGTTGGAGAGGTTCTTTAACATCTTATGGGATTCACAGAATTATTTGGGGCTTAAGTGGTATATTTTACTAGTCCTGTAAAATGGTTAAGATAATCGCTAAAGGTTCCTTTGCTAGAAGATGCTCCTGAAGAGAGAGAATCTGGTTACATCTTGTAGTGCAACATGACAAAGATGGCTAACATGAAAAGCAGTTCCCTGTTTGTAATCACATACCCGAGGCGCTCACCTACACCAAGATGAGAAACATATCATGGGATTTGTAATATGGTATGTGTTTTAGAAACACTGCTAAACAACCATCAGTGGTGAATTATGCTTCGAGGTATTTGGGCCTGTTTTGCTGGCATCGTTATGTGTTCTGAGGTGTTCAGTCGAGAGTCTAAGTTGAAGGTGCAGGCCAAGAGTGTGAGCAAAGCCATACCCACTGGCTTATAAAGAGCTTGATGCTGTCTGACCAAGTGAGCTGATTTCAGAGTAGGCCACCAACATGCAGAGGAAATTCTTAAAGGAAAAGGCATAGTCATGATCATAGAGATATTACTGACCATCATTCATGCCCAGGGTCATCATTAATACCTGCTTGTTTAAGGGAATGTGTTTGATCATGGTGGGACCCTGGGCTTTCCTCAAAACTACCAGATGCATTAGTGGCCCATCAGAGGGGACAGTCACAGGCAGAGACTGGACTGCGTTCCCCTCGTTCTACCCTGTGAGAAATATTGCAATTTCTAATTATCTGGATGTTGGTTGAAAATACATTAGAATTTCCCCCGCCCTGAGGTTAAAAAAAAAAAAAAAGGTGTAATGTGACCAGTCTGGTAAGAAGTATTAATGAAGTAGCTAATAGTACAGATCTGTTTCCTACCAGTGCAGATGATAATGGTTTCAGACATTTCACAGGAGTCAGAACTTCCCCACTGAGGACATGCTCTTCGTGTGAGCAGAGCATCCATTCCAAACACAGGGAGCAGATGGGGTCCTTGGCCAGCGAACCTCAGCTGCAGAGCCCATAGCAAACTTTGACAGTGAAGTGGTTACTTTCCATTGACTTCTTTGTTCATAACACCTTTCTCTAACCCATCACAAGGAGACATGACGTTTCACTTTAGAAGGTGAGAATAACTTTCCAGCTGCCTGGGAAAGCAAAGTAGGAAAGAGTGGCCAATTGGGAAAGAGATATATACACAGAACAAACGAAAGACCCTTCTGGTCCTCAATCCTGTCAAGCCTTGCCTGAGGCTCTTATTTTTAACGCTAAGCTCTAATATAGAAAGCTGTCATTTACATCCTTCCCTGATGTCTTCAGCAGGATAGAAAGACAGTACTGGCGATGGGGGATGCTTGTCACTGAGTGTGGGGAGAACGTTTTGTACACATATGACACACAAATCATGTCATTTTGCTAAGCGCCTCGTTTTTCTAGCAGCACACCCACCAGAAGAGCACAAAGCAAGGCCATCGCAACAGGCATTTTTAAACAAGTGTAAAACACGTGTGTGCACACACAAACGCACATGCTGGGGCATTTGTAGAGAGATGGGATGTCAGATTTATAACCTTTCAGAGGCAAGATGAAGGCGTTGCCACTGTGTGTCCCTCAGAGGACCAGTATATCTTCACTGAAAGTTAACCCTGATGATGTGTTATTGTTTGAATCATATGTTGATTTGCTTCTGTTCTCGTGTGTTCTCGCTGACAAGGGACTGCAAGGGGCTGGAAGATTCTGCATCGCTCACCCTCTGAGACCTATCATGTCACACACTTTGTTAACTACAAATTCACTCTACACTATACAGTACCTTGTTGATATATTCAGTAAAGGCTTATTTTAAAAGAAAACCACATTGTGTTTATCTGAGTAAATTTATTGGGTTACAGCCAACGCTTGTTAATGGTAGAGAAATGAGGGATGGTTCTATATCATACCGGAAGAAGGCAGGAATGAAGGAGGGAATAAGGTTTTTATTCTCTCCTACCTTGAAGACAATGTTGGTGTTTTAAGATCATTTGACTCTTTTCATGTAAAGGTTTTACATGAAATCTTCATGTTCTCTTCTATTTCTTAAATCGTGTGTTCCCAAAAATATCTTTAAAATGTAAACACATACTTTGAGCATATTATTTTGTATTTGTGAAGCCTATGTTGTTTAGCATATAAGTAAACACCAATGTAGTTATCTAATCAGAGTAGTCTTTTCCCTTATAAATTATTGGCTTTAAATGTCAATTTTCCTTAAGAATTCTTCTGGTTTTCTACTTCCGAATTTTTTATCGCTCATCTACCTATACTTTTAATTAGCACTCATGAAAAACTATCTATCCATATGCCCAAATTTGACTCTGGATTAATTTCATGATCTTCCAGGCCCCCCTCCCCTTTTTCTAAATCCCCTCTTGGCCATTTCACTAATAATATATTAGAGATTAAATCAGGAAATAAAATCATGACACTACAGTTAACTAGTATTAATTATTTGTAGAATCTCTATTGGAAAAATAACTAGCAAAGGCAGTGGTAATGAGTGATTCATATTAAGTCTGGGAGATTTCATTCAAAATAATGTTCATGTGTTTTGGGTTACTTTTATCAAGGGTTACAGAACTTATTCTAAGAAGACCAGATCCTTAGTTGAGGAATATCATTCATTCAAAAAAGTTTATTAAACTTCTGCTCTGTTCCAGGCACTGGGCTGTGTTTAGAGGTCTTATAGGCGACTAAAATACAGTCTTAGCCATATAAAATATACCTTCTACTCCACAATGTTCCTAAAGAAATATGTTTGCTTGTTCAATGTATTTACTCCTCATCCACTTTATATGGAGGATCATGTTAGGTTATAGAGGGGATCAGAGAAAAGTATGACCCTACTGCTAAGGAGCTCACAGATTATGTAATAAACTCATGTTCTCACTCATTCTAGTGTCTGAGAGCCTATGTAATGACTTCACACTCATTAAACTCAACAAAGTATCTAAGGTAACAAAAGAGACATATGTACATGTTGGTAAATATAATGACACGTCTGTCATATATTAGATGATCTTGGTGTTTAATAGATGAAACAAAGTGATCGTACATGGATAAAATCAGAACTCAATTTTAATTAATTTTTCAAATTTATACCAAGCACTTTAAACATGTAAGACTTGTATTTGATAATTACACATGCAACCTCTTAAACTTCCACTGAGTGCCAGAATGGAAATCAAACTAAAATAGTAATAATGGCACCCCCAAATTATTGAGCATCACTGTATATGTAAGACTGCATTCCAAGTGCTTTGATAGAGGTGATTGCATTTTGTCTTTTACTCTGTAAGGTGTATTCTGTTATTAATTTTATTCAGATTTTAAAACTCAGCTTCCTGAAAATGGCAGAGTCAGGAATTAACCCCACGCATGACTCTATGGACTTTTAACTGTTTTCTTGCCTCTTAATAAATTGACTAGCCTTAACACTGACTAGCCTTTAGGACAAATTTGTAGTTGATGTTTTAGACTTTTGATAATGGAGGTATTATCTCTTCACTCTGGATGCATATATTAAATAGTGTTTGTGACAAATCAAGGGAAAATTTTATAAACCTCAAAATATCTATGTCTTTGAAGTTCCTTAATAGACCATCCCCATATTTTAATAGAAATTCTGTTTTTGTGATTATGTGATGACTGCACATTTATCTGATTTGAAAGCTTCAAATGGAATCAGATATGTCTACACCCACAGGGCGAGCTGAGCAAACTATTAAAAGGACTCGAGTCAGGTTATTTTTAGTAATAAATTCATTTTATACTGGAGAGGTTGCTCTAAGTATTTTGTAGATCCTGCTGAAGATGCTCACACGTCAGAATCTATTAGGGCATTAGCAAACCAGTTTCTGGATTTATACTGTTTTCATAGCACAAATGGAGAATGTATGCTTTAGAGGATATTACACAAGCTTTATATTCACTAGTCATATAAAAGTTAGAAATAAAGAATTTTTTTGATAAAGCTTTCTTAATGTCATACTCCAAACCAGATGTCATTTTAGCACATGCACCAGCTGGTAATTCCATGTGTCCATTCCCTTGGTATGAAGTATAAACTAGATAAAAATGTCAATCTACCCTTCAGAGGATTCTTATCATTTCAATGACATCTTAAAACTCCATATTGAGTCAATCTTTTCCTAATCAAATAATGTGTTAGCTCAGAGCCTGCTCAACTCTTTGGCTTGGGTAGTATGGGCCTTTGTTAGTTTAGTTTTGTTTCCATTCAGTAAATATTTGCTGAGGCCAGGTACATTTTGTTGCTGAACAGCCTGTTTTCCAAGAGAGCTAATAGGACCATCAATCTCTCCTGGCCCTAGCCAGTTTGACTCAGTGGATAGAGCATTGGCCTGCAGACCGAAGGGTCCGGGGTTCGATTCCAGTCAAGAGCATGTACCTCGGTTGCAGGCTCCTTCCCGACCTGGGCCCTGGGAGGCAACCAATCAATGTGTTGCTCTCATATCCATATCCTAGGCTGTTGCTGCCATGTTGCTCTCTGAGCGCTCACCCTCCTGCATTTAGTCAGCCCACTGTCATAGCCCAGCACTTACATGCTCTCTCACATGTGTTTGCTTCTCTGTTTCCTAACTCGATCATGGCTAATACCCTTGCTCCAGTCTGTTACCAGGTGAACTGAATGCCTGATTGTGACATTGTCTTATTTTAAAAAAAATATTTGTGTTACATATATGTCAAAGCACACATTTCTCTCTGATATTCCTACAAGTATTTCTTCCTCAGTCATTGTGTGCTTTATTTTTTTAAATATATTTTTATTGATTTCATAGAGGAAGGGAGAGGGAGAGAGAGATAAAAACACCAATAATGAGAGAGAATCATTGATCAACTGCCTCCTGCATGCCCCCTACTGGGGATTGAGCCTGCAATCCAGGCATGTGCCCTTGACTGGAATCAACCCATGACTTCCTGGTTCGTAGGTCCATGCTCAATCACTGAACCACATCAGATCAGCTGGGCTGTGCTTTATTTTCGATATATACTTAAAATGAATAAACAAACAAGGTTTCAGGCTATCTTCAAGCGATCCCAAGATCCTCATAATGCTCTAATTTTGCTCAAAGTCTTTCATACTATGACATTGATTTTTCTCCTTTGCCTGGTGACAAGGTTCTCTTTCAAGATACAATTCAAATGCTCCCTTACCCCCCAAACTTTCTTGAATCACACCTGTCAGTAACTGATTCCCCTGGTGCAGTTAATATAACTTTTAAATACTTTTGTTTATAGCACCTCTGTAAGATAACTTTCCATGGGTCTGTTCCAGGCCTGCTTTCTGGGGCCCATGGAGACAGAGGGCATATTCTGTCAATTGTATCTCATTCAGGGCTGAGTAAGGTGTTTAGCCTCTGGCTGATGCCCAGCACATGTTTTTTGGACAAAGTGTGAATGGAGCACATAGGGCCCTGCAGACTCCACCCACAGCAACAGCTCAAATACCAGCTGCTTTGTCCATCCCTATGGCAGGATGACTTCAAAATAAGCCTCAGAAAGAGCTGTGGAATTCTGAAATATGCCCAGTAAGCCCTGTTCAAACACCACAATATGCATTTTACAAGAAGCAGCAGAACATACACATTTTCTTTAAAAGCTCTTGGTTACTCATGTTTTACAGACATTTTATGTTTGGGATTATTGGCTGGCCGCACATTAATCTGACTTGAAAGCTTTAGATGGAATCAGGATATGTCTACACCCACAGGGAAGGCTGTGAGAACGATTAAAATGACTTGAAGAACATCCTTTTTACATTTCACAGACAACCTCAAAGCTCCGAGCCAGCTTGCAGAAAGGCATATAAGAAATATCTTAAAGAACTGTTGTAACAAAATGTCACCATCATGAAAAGTATGGCAGACACGAAGTCAAAGTCAAACATTTTGACAGTTTGCTAGTCAAAATGAATTCTTCACATGTAAAAGCAGAGGTAGATTATTTTATTTTTGGTTTCCATCAGTAATATCAAAAGACAGTCATTATTCACAGTGTTGCATCCTATATCTAAAATATGGCATAAATTATTTAAAGGTTTACGTTGCACTATTTGGGGCTATTATCATGAAAATAGATAGTTCTCTTCTAGAAAGGATATTCCCATAAAGGAGGCCGGGACAGTGGTGATTATTAAGGACTCAGACTTGAATCAGGCTGGCTTCTTTTGGAAGTCTGCCTCTGCCACTGACCTGCCAATTGGCCCTGTTAATAAATTACACTTTATGGTCATTGATTTCTTTGGCTGTAAATGGAGACAGCGAAGTCTAACACATATGGTGGTTGTCAGAATTAAAGGCATATAGAGCAGTTAACACAGTCGCTGGGACTGAATAAATGATATCAAGCACCATTTATTTTCCAGCCAAAGCCAATTCACAAGCACAGGGTGACATACTGCCAACTTTACGTGATGAAACCGAACTTCCTGAGTATTCAGATCAGAATTATTTGTAAGGATCATGTCTTTAAAGGTAATTAGTATCCCAAATCTCCTACAAATCTGTGCAAACATTATCAATACAAGTCTGACAGGGAGTTTTCCATTTTCCCTAGTTTCTCTCCTTCCCCTCCCCCCCCCCCCCAGGTTCTCTGGGAAAGTGAAGTCCCACAGGGTGACACAGAGCACCAGGTCCTCTGGCTCATGGTGAGTGGGACGACTGAACAGCACTGTTGAAGAGAAAAAGAATAGTCTTTCCTTCAGTGTATTATATTTCCTCTTTGATCGGAAGGGCACATACAGGTGTGGTTATAGTTGAAAATTAATTCAGGAAATGTGAGTATCAAATAGTCCCCAAAATGAGTGTCCAGAAGACATTGGGACATTGAAACATTTAAAAAAAATTAAGGGAATAACTTGGTTTCAAACATCTCTAATGTAAAATGATATTGTTTTATTTCATTCTACTACGTGATCAAACGTGGCATCTACATCCACATTTGGTTGGCAAATAGTGGGGATGGTAGCGATCAAAAGGAGGAACATTTCCATGCCTCTGTGCTGCAGATATGATAGTATACCAGCTGTCCCACAGTTACTTTTTGCTATCAATACCATTCTTAATCTTGATATCTAGCTGTAATTAAGAACGCATCCCCTTTGGCTGGATCGTGGTATTTTTTTCTTCTGTATACTTTCTCTTGATGGTAGTTAAAATAGGCTCAAAGCAGCACACTCCTTTGGGGCTATGTTAACATTATTTCCCTTTTTTTATCCTGTTTTCCTTGCTCAATAAATGCAGAAGATGGGATATTTGGATGCTAGAGGGAAAACTATTTTCTCTCTGAGTCCTTGACTGCAGAGTTTAATTGGTTTCAGGGCAGTTATAAATCAATACTGGCATTCCTGTGGTCCACAGCCAATTTCTATTCTGTTTGGGCCAGTGTCTGTTTTGATAGATTGGCCCCCATCTCTTTCTGTTCTTAAATATTTCACATATCAGCTCTCATGGCTGGAATAGAGCATGCTCCACTAGTGTATCTGAAGGGGGAATCTCGTGCTTTGTAATGGAGGTCAATCACAACTGAGAGAACAGCCATTTCTATGCAGCCTATTGGATGGGGAGCTAAATTACTGAAACATGATGAAACCTTTTAATTCTGATTTCAAAGCTGTCTATGGCTAGATTCATCCTTGCTGCAGCCAAGGCCCGTGACCTTGGGCCATGGGCACGTTTATACTTTGTGTTTTGTTTGGTTTTCTATGCAAGGGGTAATTACAAAACTTATCTCTGCAAGAACATTGCAGCATAATGCTTGCACACACTAAGTGCTCAGTTTATGTCAGCTACTTTCTGAAATATATGGAATCAGTGTCCAAAAAGGCAGGATACCCAACTCCTAATTCAGATCTCCCTTGGATTCATCGCTCTGCCTTATTTCTTCTAGTGAAAGGCATGAGAGGTTGATTTCTTAAGTCCCTCTGGATTTTAAATTCTGTTTCATCCTTGTTAATTTTCCACGGTTAGTGCTAGTTAATCGGGCTGACTTATGTTCTATGTTTTTATACATTTCAGGAAGATGTGTATGGGATAGAAAACAGGAAGCATTCAAACACTCAGTGTTGTTAACTGTATTTGAAAGACTGGCATGGCCCCCGTTAGTTATCGCAACAGTAAACTCAATTTGTTTGGGAAGCAACATGCTCAGTCATTAAAAGCCGAACTTGTGGAATCCCGAAGAACTCCGACTGCATACCCATGTGCTATTCTTTGATGTTCCTAAGCCTCACTGTGCTCATAGGTAAAATGGAGTATTGATACTTGTAAGGAGTCAATGGGGTAATTTATATCAAGAGTTCAGTGCAGTGACTGGAATTCGTTTAAATCTCTTATGGCTGAAAAATCACAAATGAATAGAAAGAAAAGCAAGTGAAACAAAATTCATTCTTTTTCACTCAATTAACGTTCCCTCAAAATATGAAAAGTCAAGCCATATTACTAAATAGGCATATTTATAAATTTATAATTTCCATAAAATGTATCAAAGATAGATTTCTCTACAATAAAAATTGTATAAAGCAGAATTGTTTCTTAAAATATTGAATGCATTTTCTGTCTTTGTAGGGCTTCTATGCAATAGTGATTAAGCTTTAAATATTCAACAGAAAGGGAATTATGAGAAGAATATCCATGAAAATGCTAAATGTGGTTTATTTTTGATGAAATAGAACAGATTTCAACACTCTACTCTTCCACTTATCATTGAAACTTGAAAAAAGTATATGATATGGTCTTAAAAATAAAGGATGAGTTTCTGAATAATTAGAAAATACTTCTTTCCAGAACCTTCAAAAACATTTATAAAACTGCTTAAAGATAAGAATGGATGTTAATTTCCAAATGGTTAGCCTTCAAGTTGTTGCCTAAGAATCCCTCCCAGCAAACAATAGCCTCATTTGATTACATGACACACCTGAATTTTATAATGAAATATTGTTTTATTAAAGATGTTTCTATAATGCAGACTTTCCAATAATTTGTAACAGTCTAAAGATTGATATTTTAAATGAATGGCTTTTAATTGTATAGTTGGAAAGTGCTCCTTGGGAATCAGATTGGGGTATTATTATCTATTTACCTCTCTTACAAGCTATTATTTATGGCAGCCATTCATTAGCTCTTTGTTATGAAATTTTAAAAGTTTATTCTATAAAGAGAATTTAATAAAATGTAACCAAATTAGTAATATAATTATTTTAAAAATCAGTTTAGTGCTATGCTACTTAAAGGACCAAATAGCATTTTAAAAGGAATTTATTAAAGTATATATTATAAAATTATTTAATAGTATTTTTTTCCAAACATAAAAATTTTACCTGGCAGTTCAGAAACATCCCTAATACTGCTTAAATACAAGTAAGTCAAAGGTCAAGTCTGGGATAAAAACACATTCTTATTAATCTTAATTATTTTTCTATAATGAGAAAAATTTAAAACTTCAGAGACATGCTTTTGAAATGATTTATTTTAATAAAGTAAGTTTTTAGTAATGAAAGAATTACTATAAAGTGGGTCTGTTTTTAAAAAAAATGGTAACCTGAAAAATAAAAAACTAGCATAAGGAGGAAGGAAAGACATAAATAAAATGTTTATGCAAAATAGTTAGCATTTTAACAGCCCCCCCCCCCGCAAATCCATCAAAAACAAAATTTAAAAAACAACAACAAAAAATCTCCCACCATGTTTTACAGAAAATTTATTGAAGTGTAGGCAACTAAATTGCAGTGTGACATACATTTTTAGGAAAAAAGCAACATGTTTTGTGGACATATGGATAAATACATTTAAACATACAAATCAGTTGTGACATGAGAATAAGTTAAATGATCAGGTTTATAAAATGTGAAAAAATCTACATCTACACCAAGAAGTTATCAAAAGCATTCCAAAGTAGTTTAAAACATTAACTCTCCAAGTACTAGACAGTTGCACTACTGTTATTAAAAGCTATCCAATTCCCTCGCACCAATTCTATGAGCTTGTGGGAGACCATCCTGCAGAAAAAGCTAAGAAAATCTGGAATTGACACACCTGAGTACTTTATTCCCCAAAATGTATATTTTATCAGGGTAGCAAGGCACTCAGTGGATTAATGACCCCGCCAACCTGCTGATTACATTTAGAATCATGCAATTACTAGCTTTTAATACAGGGCATGACCCAGCTTCCCTTGGGAAGTAAAATTGAGTCACCAAAGTATATATAGCAAGAATTAGATATCTTGAGAGGTTTTCAATCCTTGGGAAAGCCACTGAGAACTTTCTCTCCAAAAGCAAATTAGAAGAGTCAGAATCCATTAATAATAATAAAAATAAAGACTACGTTCTCTCATTAAGACCTCTGCCATTAAGGAACCATTTGCTGCCATAAATTTCCCACTTTTTAATAAATGTGCCTTGTGAATATTACTCTGACTGCACACATGTGCTGAGTTCTCACTAGCCAGGATCAGCCTTCTCACTTAGAGCCCAGCATCTCTGCAAAGAGATTTAAGCCGCTTGATTAAAACATAGCAAACTACTCAGACAACCTGGCAAACACATCACTAAAAGCCACCTTGTATTCCGTCTCACTAATAGCTTGAGAGAATTAGTGTCAAGCTTTCTAAAGTACAGATCCTACCAGAGGCTTTTCTGCAGCACAGCGGTGGTGCCAGGCTTTATAATAGTCATGTGAGCTTGAGCAAGTTGCTTCACCTGTAGATTCAGCGAAAGTACTAAATGAGTTTAAATGCCAGGGAAGCATGGGCATCCAGTGTAGTTCTCCATTACGTGGGTGGCAATATTCTTATTCTTCCCACAGTACATTCAGTCTGTCATATTTCTGTAAAACTCACTAAAGTGAAAACTAACAATAGAGAGGGCTTTTACAACCATGACAACCTCCGAGGATAAAAGAAGAGAACCCAGTATTTAATGCTGTGGTAACAAGCTGCAGAGAGTCAACATTTTAGACAAAGCCCTAGATATGTCTGGTGTTCGTCATTCCTAATTTTTTCTGGATACATTTCTTTCCAGGAGGAATCAACCACATTTGCTAGACCCCTTGCCCTGTAAGGTTCCATATGTGAATTAGGCTCTGCCCACTATAAGCGCATGCGCAACATTTTCACGGCAGAAGTGAAGTAGAGGTTATCTTCCTTTTAATACTTGGGCTTAAGTATAAGAGGGAGTCAGGCTAGGTGGCCATCCATCATATCCATCATCAGTGTTGCAGTGTCCAGTCACTAACTTCACAGGGGTCAAGTGCAGTAGCAGGAGAGCCCTGATTTCTGGATAAAGGTTATAGCAGAATGACCTTGGACACAACAGTGTAGGAGGTGGCCTCAGATTTCTCCTCCCTTAGCTATTTCACTCATTTTGTGCAACCTAATATTTGCATTAAATCTTCTCCTGCTTAAAATAACTGGAATCACTTTTATTTTTTTTTGCATTTTATCGTGTCAGATAAAGTATTTGGTACCAAAACTGGTTGCAGGTCTATGTGGTCTATTTACTCAAAGATATAACTTTGGTATTTGTTGCTTAACCTGGTTGAGTATGGAAGAGAAGACACACATATTAGTGCAAAGTGGAACATTGGTAATTCTTGGCTTGCAGTGAAAAGTAAAAAAAAAAAAAAATCAGGTACTGAAATTATTGCCTGAAGTCACATGGAATGAAATACCTATAAAGCCAAGGTTTTGGTGGACTGTGATTTCTTCAATAGAATTTTATGATGGGAATATAAATATACTAATTGTGGGGTAGGCTTTTTTTCTGACTGAACTGAAGAGTGTAGAAAAAGATAACAACAAGCTCTGGATTTTAAATACATTGCTCAAGGCAACTCAGAGGCCTCGGAGCATCCATGACTATTTCCCACATTTTTTTTTTAGATCTTGTAGCTGCAGGGCTGCTATTGGGGAAAAAATGTACAGTGTCTGATCCTGTTTATTGATGAATTATAATTTGAGCTAAATCACAGCCTCACCAGGTCTTTCCTTGGTGAAAGTTATGGCATTGATTGGGAATGATTAGGAGAATTTGAATGTGAATTTTAGGTGGATTTAGATTATTGTGACTATGCTGAACATCCAAAATCCATTTAACTTACCTTGCTAATAGAAGCCTCTCATTCTTCCTTCCTTGGAGAACTAATTCCATTGAGGTAAATACTGTGTAAGGGATGCCGTTTTTCCTCATGGTCTAATCCAGTGATGGGCAACCTTTTGAGCTTGGTGTGTCAAACTTCGCCAAAAAACTGAGCATAACTCGGGTAGTGTGTCACTTTGAGGAAAAAACATTATTTCGCAAATGTTTCATCCTCGGCATGCAGCCGCCTCAGCGGCCGCGTGTCATCAGAAATGGCTACGCGTGTCAGTTCTGACACGCGTGCCATAGGTTCGCCATCACTGGTCTAATCACATCAACTCACTGCCTTCAGACCTAGAGTTAGAATTGGTTTCCAGTGTGTCAGTAGAGGTCAAAGTGTGCACCAGGAGGAAAAGGCTAAAAACATGAAAAAACTGGCAAGAGTTTGTTGTTGTTTTTATCAGCAAAAACCTATGGAGTATGTGTGGCATTTGATTTTAAGGGAACTGCAGCAGATAGGAAAAAATCTTAAATATATTGGTCCAAATTAACCAATATAGGTGCACCTACCAGAGTTTGCATCTAATATGTTTTTGCCCAAAAAGTTCCGAATGATAGCTGCTTTCTGGGTTGGTTGACTGAAAAACTGGACTCAATCATGACTCACACAAAAGTAAATTGAGAGGGAAGGAATTCCTTGGCATATTGTAGAATCTGAGACTTAGGGGAATAGGAACATTGGAGTAATTTATCTATCATGTGACTCCCTTTAACCTCTAATTATGTCTCGTAAGAGAGTCTGTAGGGTATTTCTTTCACCAAGGCATTTAGCAATACATTGATGAAGGCTGTCCTCTTATGGATAGAGATGAAGCTGTAGACCCTTGAAATGAACTTCATGTTTCAGTGAGAATGATGGAATTTTGGAGTGACAGAGGTCAAAGGACAACAGCTATGGCCTAGTTCAGAGAGGACATGGTCATCAAAAATAAAGTAGTAGGAAAATGGTTTGACCAATTTTCTAGGACTAGACAATTACTCATCATAACTTTATGAGTAAAATAGATGTTCAATCAATTTAACTTGTATTAAATTGTACTACTGAAGTAACAGCACAGGTCAGAGCAATAGAAGCCTGACTTTAATGATCACAATCGAGTGTCAAATACAGCCACATATATATTCCCTGACTTAAAGTACAGGGGTGGTGATTTCTGTGATAGCCCCATTTCACTTGCTTCTTTCACCCATGAAAAAGGTGGCATGTTTTGGAAAATATCAGAGCAATGTACACTTAATCAAGTGACGACTCCAGTTGCTACTGAAACCAAATCGGCTGAGCTATGACATCTCATATTCAGCCATTAACCTAGAAATTTAGTTATTTTTATCTCAAGAAGCAAAGAACACCAAAGTGGTTTGCTTTCATCTTAATTAACATGTTTCATGGTGATAGCACGAATTACTCCCAGGGCCCTTGATTATCTCACTGCACCAGAGGATGTCACACAGCTCTACTATTTAATGACATCAAGTGACTGAAATGGCAGAGCTGGGAATAAATGATATAGACAGCTTCAGTATTCACATGCCAGAAGGAAGGAGAAAAGCCTCCATGAAACAGGACCTGATATCTTGTTCAAATTCCTGGGAGTTCAGTGGGGCATGTGCGATTATCCCTTCCAAATAAATAGTCCCAGTTCTTTGGGGGCTTCTTGAATATTTGAAAGCAACATATACTATTTTGGGATGTGCTACTTCAATACTTTTCCCAAGTAATCACTACAGCTGTGAGTTTTCAGTTTGTTCCAGAACAAGAGTAGACTCTCCAGCTTATCCAGGCTGTGGTGCAAGCTGTTCTCTCTGCCACTTGGTAATCATAGCGATTCAGCAAGCTCAATGGTGCCCAAAGTGTTTGAGGCAGATGGCCGTGCAGTTTGGAAAATCTTGCAAATCTGATAGGAGATTAATAATGTAGACCTTTGGGGTATTAAAACAAATCATGTTTTCTTCCTGAAATTATTAATCTCCTTTTGAGAAAAATATCCTGCCTTGTTAACAGATGCTGAGAGAAGCCAAACACTTGACCATTGGACACTCAAGTGATCATGCAACAATTACTATGTTTATTTATTATTTACATATTTTTATTTTTCAATTACAGTTGATGTACAATATTATATTAGTGTCAGGTGTACAAAAGAGTGATTAGACATTTATTTAACTTACGAAGTGATCACACTAATAAGTTTGGTTATGTTTTTTATCACCTTACCATAAAGTTGAGTTTGTGCAACAAAACACCTATATCAACTGGAAACAGAATACATAAGATTAGCTGAATGTTCCAATCTGTTGCTTGAGCAATGGTTTACTCTCCCAATGGGCTCTATCTTGTTGCATTGCCACTTCTTCTTCAATCAATACCTATTCACCAGTAAAACTAGAGAAGAGAGATCTTCAAGTGAGCAGATCTTTCAGCGGTACATCTGTTGCTTACCTTGCTTAAAAACAAAGGTTTCTGGAAAGATGGATAAAATTTGGAAGATTGATAATAAGAGGTATGGGGAACAGATATATGGAGGGACCTTTCAGAACTGGCAGATCCTATATGGATATTAATTCCTTATGTGATTTATCTTATGAAGACATTCCTAGCTGAGGACTCTCTCAATAATTACATGAATACAATGACCTATTATATGATTGGTAAGCAGTTTCTTTCACCAGCTTGTTCAATGGATTCATGAATAAAGAGTTCATGGCAACAAGGATGTAGATTAAACACAGAATCAACAACATGGCTTATTGGGTGCAGCTAATACTTATAACCCAAGCTAACAATCTCAGAGACAAATGCTGATACTCACATTGTACTACTCACTACAGTGTTAGTAATCTATCTGATGACAGCCAATGGCACTGGATTCCTTTCACATGGGGAGAGTAACTATATATTCATATTGGAACATATGAGGCAATTATTCTGCATATGGATTTGCCTTTCTTATCACCATGCCTCTGCATCTGATGACTGACTTAATGAGGCAGCATCATAGTGACCCATACAACATTGTGTTTGAACAGTGGATTAATTTATAGTAAAAATATTAAAAATTTGACTCAGATCAATAAAATTTACTTATGTTATCATGTGCCAGGAGGTTCCTGAAGCAACTGGCCTTTAAAACTATTGAAGACTCAGTTGTAACATCACTTTGGCAAAGATGCCCTGGCTAGTTATGGTGCTGGCTGAAGTCAATAGCTAAATGAATGGGAAGATGACAAAAGGTGTCATAAACAACAATTGTGGTTTTGTGCTCAGTTGCAGAATAAGGAATTTTCTTTATTTTTAAAAAAATCTATTTTTTTATTGATTTCAGAGAGGAAAGGAGGAGAGAGAGATAGAAACATCTATGATGAGAGAGAATCCTTGATCAGTTGCCTCCTATATGTCCCCTACTGGGTATCTAGCCTGCAACCCAGGCATGTGCCCTTGACGGGAATGGAACCCAGGACCCTTTAGTCTGCAGACCAATGCTCTGTCCACTGAGCCAAACCAGCTATGGCAAGAATAAGGAATTTTCTTTCATTCTTTGCTCTGTTATATATGTACCCAGTTTCCTTTTTACCTCTTTTATTGTCTCCTACAATTTCATATAAAAAGTGATGTTTCTAATTTGGTTCTTAAGTTACAGATGATCAGGTTAGGATTCTGGCTGGAGCTGAAGGATAATGATAACCCAGCTATGGATACAGTCACTAATAAAACTTGGGGAGAGGATAAGCCTTTTTCTATTTATATAAGGAATAGTTGCTCTATGATAGGCAAGCTCAAGTTAAAATTAAAATTGCTTTTTTTTTAAAGTTTAAGTTCCAGGTCTTGAGCAGCCAAAGAGAAATAGTCAATTGGCTCTCAGCATTCATTCCTATACCCTTCTGGGTGCACTGCTGCACTAAAGAAATTTTAAATCTAAACATGCATTTCCTAGTATGTTGCTTGAGGTCTAGATGGGAGTTAGGTCTCACCATTAGATATTCTCATACATTTTGAAAGGCAGAAATGAGGCAGAGTCCCTCCTTGTGTCCTTTCAGCCAGCAAGGTCATTGAGACATGCATGACTGGAGCAGTCGTGATGGGATGGAGGCTGCAGTGCAGCAGTGTGTACCTAATTCCCAGAGACAATCACTGGGATGTGCTCTTGATCTTGATACTTCCATTGTCACTCCCCTTTCACTGCTCCTTTAATTCTTCCTATAATTTCCTAAGTACCTCATTTCCCTTTTTTGCCTAAATACTTCAGGTTGGTTTACTTTCTTAGACTGAGCCTTTGTTGACTAGATAGAGATAAGAACTTGCATCTGCCTCCCTAATAGGCTCCAGAACTACATCAAGGACACTGACTGTAAGTGGTCATTCATGTCTGTGATTGTGTTTAATGCTGGTCTCCTATTAAATTCAATGATCCATGAAAGTAGGGACAAGAGTTGTTTTGTTCAGAACTTAGCACAATACTTCACCCTGCCAATGAGAACCAGAGCCTGATAGAGATTGAAAGGTAAAGACATATTTTATTTAGAAATTATTGCAATAAAGGAAGAGACCTGAGCATGGAACTGGCCTTCATTCTGAATACAGCAAGGCAAGAATCAGGGTGAGGGGTTAGTGATAGAAAAGTACTAAGAAGAAATGTCAAGGGTAGGAGAGTATTCTTGCTAAACCAACTTAACAGGCTTCTTCCCATAGACCTGGCCAGGGAGATCAGATATCAACATTGGGAGAATTTGTCTAAACTCACTGAGCAGGATTCTTGCTCTAACTGGGCCAGGTAGGCTTGAGGACAGGACATAGGGTTCTCCTCCTATACTTTAGAGGAGAGTCTAAAGTTCAGTATCAGAGAGAGACTGTAACACATAGTAGAACCTAAAAAAATATTTTTGAGTGAGTAGATTTTACACCAGGTGCAAGCAGGTACTGAATTTATATTTCTCTTTTATAACTTGCCAGTTCCTTTGAACTC
Source organism: Eptesicus fuscus (assembly GCF_027574615.1). Taxonomy (NCBI): domain Eukaryota; kingdom Metazoa; phylum Chordata; class Mammalia; order Chiroptera; family Vespertilionidae; genus Eptesicus; species Eptesicus fuscus. The sequence continues at coordinate 13,562,949 of NC_072477.1, read as the reverse complement.
ATGGCACCTATGTAGAGTATTCTGCCCACAGACAGTGCTCCGTGAGTGATGTGAACAGAAATTCCATGTCCTGGGGGAATTTTGGCGCTGTCCCTGTCACCAGGCCCATTACTTCAATGTGACATACGACGGCCCTGAAGTCTGTCTTCAGAATCCTACGTGTAAACGTAGACATTTTAGACATGATGTAAGAATCTGGAAATGTACTAATTACTAATTTTCTATTTCACAGTTTCCTGCAGAAAGCCCCAGTGTATTTATTTTGGGTAACAATTTACTTGAGCAGAAATCACTTGACCTACATTTTGATGATTTAATGGCTCTTTGAAAAAACTAGCCTGAAGTGAATAACAGAATCGGCCGCTGATGCTTCCACTCCTCTTTTCATCCGTCGGTCTCTGCGTTTATAAGCTTCATAAATTTGAAAACCACGAGGATAATCAGAAACCAAATGAAGTAGATATGTGTGTCTCAAGGCAGAATTTGATTCAAAATTGTACAAAGCATTTTGTCCCATGAACTCCTTTAACCACATTTGTTCTCAGTAGCACAAAATACATTGGATTACGTTTTTGACTATTGTGTGAGGACTGTGTCAGGTGGATTCTACCAAACAGGAAGTTCAGAGCCATAGCAAGAACTTTGTTTCTACCATGTTAGTTTTAGCCAAGTCATTTTAAGATGAATTCTTTCATAATAAAATTGCTAATATTGTCTACACGTTTCCTCATTATAAAATTTAATGAGGCTTCTCATATCATTAATAATTTTGTGTCCAGTTTCAGATCCTCATTTATCTTTATTTGAATTGTGTCAACAATTATAAAGAAGGCACCATGATTTGGGCCAAGGTAATAAGTCACTTTTCTTTTTATAATGTACACCTTATACACATATAAAATATTCTCTTGTATTCTGAGGAAAAATGTATTTTTGTCCTAGTTGATGGTACAATGTTTTATTTTGTTATTTTATTCTTTTATGTATTAAGAAATAGTTTAAATTTATAAATCATTTAACCACCCAGGAAAGTACGAAGTAGTAACAGGAGTACTCATGTACTTGTGTACCCATCAACTAGCTTTGTCTTATCTTAATATGATCCTAAATTGGCTTCAGATCTTTTATTCATTAAAAAACTAAAATATAATTGAAGCCCTTGTGCACTTCATCTTTACACTAACCTCAGTCCTTTCTCAAATATTTGCTGTATTCACATGTGTCAATAACAGTATATAGTGTTGTTTTACATATTTTAAACTTAAAAGTTTTCAAACTCTATGAATCATTTTGCATTTTGCTTTTTTGTGTGCCTAAGATTATATTTGAGCAGGGTTGTATTAATTCATTTAAAATATAGTTAATATATTTAAAAATATTTTTATTGATTTCAGAGAGGAAGGAAGAGGGAGAGAGAGGTAGAAACATCAGTGATGAAAGAGAATCACCGATCTGCTGTCTCCTGCACATCTCCTACTGTGAATATCCTCCTGGTTCATGGGTCAACTCTCAACCACTGAGCCACACCAGCTGGGCACAGTTAATATTTTATTGTATAAATGTAGTATTTTACAAATATATAGGAACTTAAATTTTACTTTAGCACATCGATGAACATTTCAGCTGTCTTACATTTTCTAGTATCATGAAGTTTCTTTTACTGAACATTATTTTAATATCTCATGTCATGAATGAGAATTCCTTTAGATTTATATGTAGGATTTCAGTTGCTAGATTTAACATTCAATTTTTATTTTTAGCTTTACTAGATATTACCAAACTGGTCTCCAAAATGTTTATACAAATTTTAATTACCACCAGGAATATATGAGAGTTCTCATTTCCACATTCTTGCCATTTCCTGCTATAAAACATTTAAATGTTTGTCTATCTCAGGAATGGAAATGGTCTCTCATTTTGGTTTTGATTTATATTTCCTTGATTCCTGTTATGTTTGAGCTTCTTTTTATTTCTTTGTTCATGCATTTTATTTATTTATTTTTTATTGCTTCAAGTCCTGTCCTCTACATATGTTCAATAGTAAATGTTAGTTTGCTGTAGTCCCTGTAGTAATTTTTAATTTTGTATTTTTAAAAATTTTATATAAAATGTATTTTCCTCTATGTACTAGTTTAGCTGCCTTCCTTAAATTTTAGTATATAATTTTAAATTAACATTCAGCTCTAAAACATTTCTAATTTAATTCACATATCTTATTTGATCCATAAATTATTTTGAATGTCTATATCTATTTTATAGATAGATATTACTAATTACTTATTCCTAATTTGTTTTCAATGAAGCAGAGATTACAGCATGAAAAGTATTAATTTTTTTGGTATTTGTTTTATGGTTTAGTAAAATTGGGTTAATTGTTTTAAACAAGTATTGTTGTTTTTGTTTTTCCTAATTGTTCTCTACAGAATTCTATATAACTCCATCAGACTGAGCTAAAGTTGTCTCCATTTTATCTTTTGCCACTTTTTCTTGCCTGTTTTTTTCTATCAATAATTGGGATAATGTGTTAAATAATTGGGCATGTCTCAATTTCTGTCACTTGTGTCATATTTTGACTATTATTAAATAGGCATATTTTAGAATAGTTACATGTTTTTGATGAGATATGACTTTTATAATTCTGTATGACCCACTTTCTTTCTCAGAGAAATATTTTGTTTTATTGTCTTAAACTCTATTGTGATTATAATTAATATAGTTATACCAGCTTTGTTTTGTCTATTTTCTTGCTTTCCTTTTTCCTTTTCCTTTTATCTCATCTATTCCTAATGCTTAAATTGTGTCTTTTATGAGCTGTTTTTTATTTATTTTTATTTATTTTTTATTTTCTACAGCAATTGGTTTGGAAGATACATGTTCTATTTTTATTTCTTTTAGTGGTTCTCTGAAAATATCAGCATGCATATTTGACTTTAACTCTAAAATTAATCAATACTTCTCACTTCTCCTTAGTAATAAGAGGAATTTCAAACAAATCATTATCCTCTTTTGCATGTCTATTTACACACACTTTCCAAGTAGAGTTAGGAGCTCACATATACTACAGCTAAAAAGAAACAACCAAAAAAACCCTTTTATTTAAATATGAGATTCTAAACACCCAAGAACATTATCCAGATTAGATAATTTTCATTAAATTAACTGTTTATAAGACAAGTAATGAACAAAGGATATCAAATATTCCTTAGACATGAGGCAAAACAAAGTATTATTGAAATATGTTTAATGTTACTGGAGATTCATAAATATTTTTAAAAGTCAATTAGAATTCTGTTTTTAATGATCTTAGCTCAGAAGATGTTTTAATGATTTGTGCTGACATATTTGGAGAATCTTTAAATAGCACTATTAAATGCTCTGATATGAAGTAACATCTATACTGGTGAGTAACTTTTTTTCTAATTGTCTGGGGAAGGCTTGTATTTCCTGACATGCTTCCTTTTCATTGAAGATTATCCAAGATAGCAAGTTTTATTTTAGAAGCCATGAGCATTTCCACCTTGAAGTAGGTTTTCTTTGTTGCTGCAGAAAATATTTTCTGAGAAATATCTTCTTGCAATGTTTGTCATCTGATTAATCAAACAAAAGCTGTCTTTATTTTTAGGTGGTAAGTCTCCTAAGAAAGTAGTATAAAACCTTTTTGAAATTAAAGAAGTGATCATGTCTTTTATTAAGCTTCAACTGAAATATTATCTTCATCTAATTGCAGGAGTTGAACATTGGATTTTTTGTTTGTGTTAAGTTCTATCAAATTAATTTTCTCAAAATGGATACATAACTAAACTAATATCATAAAAATAATTGAAATGATGTATAAACCCCACAGAAAATATCAAGGCATTTTGTTTCTTATTATTTTGAACAATTTCTGCTTTCCAAATCTTCCAAACTTAATTTTTTTTTTCAATAACAGTTTACATTTTTTTTCCCAATTTTTTTTATTAAGGTATTATATGTGTACATATCTTACCATTGCCACCCCACCCCCACTCCCATATATGCCCTCACCCCCCAGAGTAACAGTTTACATTTAATATTATTTTGTATTAGTTTCAGGTATACAGCACAATGGTTAGACAATCATATACTTTGATAGTAACAAAATAGTCACAAGAGAGTAAAGTAGACCATATTAAATATAGTCAATAATCCTATATAATAAAAGTGAGGTGGTGCAGTGCAACGTTGTCTCAAGATGACCGCTATGACATTGTCACAAGATGACCGCCGTGGCATCATCACAAGATGTTCACTGCAATGTCATCACAAGATGGCCACCCCCATGTCATCAGAAGATAGCCACCACAAGATGGCTGCCACAAGATGGCCGCCCCCACATTATCACAAGATGGCCACCACAAGATGGTCACTACAAGATGACCAGCAGGGGAGGGCAGTTGGCGGTGAACAGGCCAGCAGGGGATGGGAGTTGTGGGTGATCAGGTTGGCAGGGGAGGGCAGTTGGGGGCGAGATCATGCCTGCAGAAGAGGGCAGTTGGGGGCGATCTGGGCAGCAGGGGAGCAGTTAGTTGTCAATGAGGCCAGCAGGGAATCAATTAGGGGGTAATTAGGAAGGCAGGCAGGCGAGCTGTTAGGAGCCAGCAGTCCCAGATTGTGAGAGGGATGTCTGGCAGTTGGACATTGCCCAAGGGGGTCCCAGATTGGAGAGGATGCAGGCCATGCTGAGGGACACCCCCCTCCATGCACGAATTTTGTGCACTGGGCCTCTAGTATTGTAATAACTGTGTATGGTGCCAGTTGGGTACTGGAAATATCAGGGAGAACACTTTGTAAAGTATATAATTGTCCAAACTTTTAAATAGAAGAAAGAAAAGAGATTCAAGTATTTTTGGCCATTGATTTACATAATAACACCCTAAAATCATTTGAATCTGAAGTTGTGGAACTTTTTTCCCTTTGATTTGGTCTTCTTGATGAATGTCATATTCTAATCTGTGACTATAAGTTACCTTTACCTTTAACCTATATTACAATAATTAAGGGAAAGTCAAGGTTTTAGTCCAAGTCAGCTGATATGCAATGGTTGCAATAAAGATCATTAACTACATAAAGGGAAAAAGCAAATGAATTCCATACATTTACATTGATACATCTGCACTCAAACCACATTAAAAAAATAACATTTTCCATTGATAATTCACTTGAGGATTTTCATAGATAGGCTGAAGACTTACAAAGCCATATATGATATATCCCCAAATGTATACAAATACATTTTTAATAGCTCAATTGATGTTTCTTTCTTTTGAGATTTAACCCATTGGAATTAATAATTATTTAAAGTATGTATACATTCTTGGGACACCCTGCATATATAAATGAAATGTTTTAAGCAAGGCTGTAATAAAATTACAAAGCCACACACAGCATAGTTTTGCCAGGGAACAGATGCAACTTGGAATGGTGCCAACATGGTCATCCTAGATGACAAATCTTTTGGTGGCATCAATAGAGTGCCATTTGGCTAGTCACGCTTGGGTGAAGAATATCCGGAGGTTCTATGTCAAGCCACTGAGGATGCTCCATTAAGTCATTTAAACCAAACTGCTTAGCAAGTGATCTCTAGAATCTCAATTTAACCGTGTCCTTTGGAGATTTAAGGAAAACCTCCAGCACAGCTAAAAATGCCTCTGCCAGGGGACCTATTAGTATTCTCTGCAGTGCTGCTCAAACTCCTTGCCTTTTCCTAGAAGAACGTGAAAAATATTCAGCTCCAAGTGCACTGAGAGAACCTTCCCTGAGATACAGAGACCTGCACTTTATTAAGAGCTCAGCCACAGAGTTACTTTGATTGCCACTTAACCTCTGTTGCAGAGACGCTTTGAGAATAAGTCCATGTATATGAATTCCTCTCTGTGTATTGGAGACCTGGGGACTGAGCTGTGTAGCAGGTTTTTAAAGAAATTTATGTGGGGGAAATGCCTTTAAAAAATACAAAGAAACTATACCATTAGATATTGGGTAAGATATTAAGAGTATATGATCCCCAATTGTATTTTTCATTTCATACTAATGTTACTTGTTATTAACTGACTTAGTGTCATATATTGTCATGTTTTTTAAAAGTCAGCAGATGAAAATCAGAATGTTTTCACTAAATGCAAGGGACATTAAAATAAAAACTGGTAAAAAAAAATACCTTGACATTTATATTTGTGCCAAATATTATCTTGATTGATTTCTGATGGAATAACTGCAATGAAGAGACCTTTTTTGTTTGTGATCATTTTATAAATAATGGCATAGATTTGAGTATTAATTTGTAAATGACTTTCTCTCTGTATATAATTATCATATATACTTATTGTTGGAAACCTAAAGAACACATAAAATACAAAATAAAAATTATCTACTAGTATATCTCACCAGTCAGAGCTACCTAATGTCATGCTTTTCATATCTGTATGTATATTCTTTATTTTTAAAAATAAATTTTATAATAATCTTTTTAAACAGGTTTAAATCCTAGATTAATTCAATTTATATTTTTGAAATTTACTTTTAGAACATAATATTCTATGTTATTGATGTACCAACATTTATTTAAACAGCAGTCCAATAAAGAATATTAAAATTAATTTTTTGGCCCTAACTGGTTTGGCTCAGTGGATAGAGCATTGGCCTACAGACTGAAGGGTCCCAGGTTCGATTCCGGTCATTCCTTGGTTGGGGATGTGCAGGAGGCAGCTGATTGATGTTTCTCTCTCATTGATGTTTCTAACTCTCTATCCCTCTCCCTTCCTCTCTGTAAAAAAAAACAATAAAATATATCTAAAAAAATAAAAAAATAAAATTAATTTTTTGGTACTATATATAAGGCAACATATATATCTTCTTGCTTGTACACTTCCAATAATTGGGAAAATTGGGTAAAGGTATGGATATATTTAAGTTTTTATTTCATAGTATCACATTCTTTCCACAGTCTGTACTAATTAAAGATTTCCCTGCAGTGGAGGTAACCCCAATTTTACTCCAGCCTCCCCAACACACTTTTAATTTAACAAGGCTGGAGATGTTGCTGATGTCTCCTTAGTAAAATCTTAAAGCAGACTTCCACCAGATGTTGAAATAACACCTGGCTACTAGCAACAGTTAGACAAATTGAGGAAGCATCTCTAAACTCAATCCTGAAAGCTCTTCCTCAACATTTGAAAAGCTTTAGGCGACAGAAGAAGAAAGGATGCATTTATCTGAACCCAGGGGTCCAGATGCTGTCTACAAATCAGACCCATTAGCTTTGCTTACCTTATGGTTTGGCTATCACATGGAAACCATCTTTACTGCCAAGGAGAGATAAAAGTGTACACTCAAAATACATTGCCCCTTATCTCCCGGAAGTAGGTGAAGAGGCTTTCATTCTTTAAGCAGATAGACTGACTCTATCTTTTCGCCCCATGTGTTGAACGAGGACTCAACATACCTGCTGGGCAACATGGAATCTGAGCACACTGTTCCAGGAGAGTGTCTGCCATCTGCTTGGGCGAAATGTAACTGCCCAGCCCTTGCCTCCCTGCCCTTGAAACTTGACTATTGGAATTTAGTTACACGGCTATATGATAAAATCAAAGGGATTGAGAGGTTAAAACGAACAGCCCTAGAGGTGAAGCAGGCCCCGGGCTTCTGAAACAGCTGGTGTTGGGGAAACAAGCCCTGTGACCCTCCTGGCATCTGAGAGAAGGAGAGGCAATGCGCTCTTCCGAGGGTGACACTAATTTTGGAATTTTAAGTTCTAGGGTCTAGAGAATGAATTCAAAAGAGTTCTCTCTCTCTCTCTCTCTCTCTCTCTCTCTCTCTCTCTCTCTCGTCCAAATGCCCAAACAAAATCCCCCCCTTGATTTAGCTCTTTGATTTCTTTTGCTCTTTTTGAGTGATTTTGAGAGTCTGGAACATATTGTCTGAAAGTTGAGGAATTAGGGAGGCAAAAGGGAATCTGGAACTCATTTTCAATAGAAAATGTTGTCCTATCTTACCTCCAACAACTGGAAGTGCTGGTATCAGCATAAGATAAGTATTTTTTATGGACTTTGACCTTGATAGTGAAATTCAGCATTCTTTTCAAAAGACCTGTCAGAACTCAACCAATGAGGAGAGATGTGAGTTGCAAGTGATCTGGATTTTAGTCTGCGGCCTAGAGCACAGCAAGAGGTGAGAGAACTCAGATTTGGAAAACTAAGGAGCAAGACTTGGCTCTACCACTTATTGACTTGGGCATGTTACTTAACCTCTCCTTGATTCAATATTGTCATCTGGAAAATGGACTAATAATAACACCTACCTTATAAAACCATAAATCAGGGTTACACTGGCTAGTTACTGCTAGGTGCTTAAAATTGGGCTATTTCCCTTGGTTTAATTTGAAAAATTGACAATTAGAGCAATCCCACAAAATCTACTTAGAGTGATTATCAAATTGTAACATATTTAACTTTAAAAAAAGCCTTGAATGCTGTTGAAGAAACACCTTTGATGTGAATAGGTTTAAAGTCTATTTTCTGTTGCAATAATATCTAAAACTTCTGTGCTTCCCTCTTTTCCTTAAGGAGCCTTTACTTAGATAAGTAGAGGGTTTTTTTTTTTGTTTGTTTGTTTGTTTTTTTAGTTTGTTTCTTTATTTTTTCTTATGAGGCTTTTAAAAATCTTTATTTCTTTTTTATTGAATTTATTCTATAGTTCATCATATGTATATTGTATTGTGTTCACCACCCCAAGTCAAGTGTACTTCCCTCACCATTTATCCCCCTTTACCCTCTTCTACCTTCCCCACCCCTCTTTCCCTCTGGTAATCACCATATTCTTGTCTGTGTATTTCCCTGCCCCCCTTAATCCCTTCATCTTTTTCACCTAGTTCCTTAAACCCCTCCCGTCTGACAGCTGTTCTGACATCTATGAGTTTGTTTCTGTTTTGTTTGTTAGTTTATTTTGTTCATTGGATTCCACATATAAGTGAAATCATATGGTACTTATCCTTCTCTGACTGTCTTATTTCACTTAGCATAACACTCTCCAGGTCCATCCATGTTGTTGTAAAGGGTAAGATTTTCTTCTGCTGATGGGTAGCCAAGTCCCTCATCAGTAGATGAGTGGATAAAAAAGCTGCAATACATTTACACAATGGAATACTACTGGGCCGTATAAAAGGAGAAAATCTTAAGGTGTGTGTGTGTGTGTGTGTGTGTGTGTGTGTGTGTGTGTGTTTCTTGGCAGTAGAGTTGTGATATCTAGGACCCCAAAGCATCAGCTCTGCTTTATCATCTGCTGACACTATCCCATCTCATTTTAAAAGGAGAAAATTGCACTGGTGCCCACAGGCCATGGAAATGGCAAAACTGCTAAAGAGTTCCATCCTCCCAATAGTTTGGAAATGCTCTCTGAAAATCCCATGGATGGAACAAAAGAGCAAGAGAAGAAGAATAGATAGAAAGGAAAAAAGTATTAGCAGTTTTCATTTGTCCTAAACGGATGTAGCAATCAAGTTTGCAATTACCCAGATCCATTTCACTGGACTTTATCACTGGGAATGAAATGAGTGAGAAATGAGACTCTCTAATGAAGGCTCAGCTCCCCACCCATTGAGTTAGCATCACTTCCCACCAATTTCAACATGCACTCGCCAGCTTTGCAATTTGCAGCTTATTTCCTCGCAGCTCACCAAGCGATTCACATTCATTTACATTATGGCCCTTTAACATGCAGACAAGGAGAAATATGATTTCAGATCCGATGGACTCGGCATTATTTTTGTCTAGTTGAGTTTGTTTTGCTGCCTAAAACAAACGTCTCTGGAGCCCCGTTTAATTTAGCATGTCAAACTGCTTCCTTCAAAGGTTATTTGGAAAGGCTTCATATAGTATACAATAGACACAAAAAGCTGGGGGAAAATAGATTGGGAGTGATGCTTAAATGAGGAACAATGAAAACGCAAGCAGAACTGTCTATCAACTCGATTATATTTCTATTGTTGCTAGATGAACGACTCTATTCTGGAATTGCCATAAACTCAGGGCAGGGGTACAAGGCATTTCAAAATTATGAACTATAAAAAACATTTCTAATTTAGCAGTTCCCTTTTCTCAACTTCTAGTTGTTATCACTTTTCACAATAACCCAATTGTGGTAACTCAGTATTTGTTGAGGGCCCCAAACATTGCAGATTTTCCACGGGTCTCTGGCTTTTGGAGCTTCCTTTGACTATGTTTAATATTCTGGATGCTAGATCTGTGTCAGATACATGACTTGCAATTATTTTCTTCCATCCTGCTGGTGGCCTTTTCTCCGTCTTGATAATGTCCTTTGATGCACAAAATGTTTTTTATTTTGTTGATGTCAAATTTATCTCTTTTTGCTCTTCTATTTTTCACACAACTGGATGGGCAGGCCTCAGTGCCACACACATTAAGACATTTAATAAATGTTCTTCAAAAGTGAATCTGCTTAGACTTCCCAAAGGGGGAACGGCATTAAATATTGAAGTTGTGAGAATACAAGTTGGCCATTTCTCATCACCTATTCCAAAATCCGAGAAGCTACTGAAATGAAAAGTTTTTGTAATTCAATTGTGAGTAAAACCTGTCCTAAACTGTCATAAAAGTAGAGATAGTCTTTATTCATTCCACTGAGTGGGAACAGTAGTCCATTTTGCTTCACAAATAAATATATGTTTAATAATGAGATGCTATCCCAGACTCCACTGAATCTAATAATTGGCATATATACTCAGGATGCTAATTAGCTTTATTTTTTAAGTTATACCTACGTCATGATTTAATATACATATATATTGTGAAATGATTATCACAATCAATTAACATATCCATCACTTAACATAGCTGCCACTTTGTTTGTGGTGAGAAAACTTAAGATGCATTTCCTTAGCAAATTTCAGCTGAAAAATTTGAATTTTTTAAAAATCAAAGTCTTGTAAATTTTGAAGCTCTTCTGAAAGGGCTTATGAACCTGCAATGATAATAGCAGCTAACGATGCCTGTTAGTTTCTAAAAGGGCTTTCCTGTCTGTTATCTCACCTGAGCCTAACCAAAGATTTTTATAGAGGGTGTTATTTCTACTCACAAGTAAAAATGCTGATGCTCAAAGAGGGTACGTGTGTTAAAGAAAATCAGAGCAACACAGAAGTTAAAGCAGTGAAGATACATTTTATAGAAAAAAATGTGTAATAGGGGGAAAGAGGGCTCAGTATTTAACTGGGTTCAAATCAGAAACAGCATGAACAAGTGGGAATTACAGACAAGGAACAGGGAATGTGGGAGGGGATTTCGGTGGATAGAAAATTACTAAGAAGAAACTTTCGGGTTAAGGGGAGATTCTGGCTAAATTTACTTCACTTGACAAATTCTTACTGAAGGTAGGCCAGGGTGATCAGATAGCCAGGGTGAGGGATGAGGAAATAGATCAGATACTGAGGGTGATCAGATACCGAGGAAGGGAATTCTCAATAAACTGACTTAGCAGGATTCTTGCTGAGACTGGATTCTACAAGGAATGGCATTGAAGCCCAACACAGAAAGAGAGCTCAGAGGAAACTGACCAAAGTGTATTATTTGTCAGTGAATAATCTTTGTCAAATGACTTTCCCAAAGGCGATGAAGTGTCAGAAGTGAGAGGTTGGATTCCAAGTCTTTTGGCTTCAAATCCAGGGGATAGTGCAGCTTTGATTTGCCAAGCATATAGTAGATTTACAAAACAAGTTGACCCCATGCAAAATTTAGCCCAAACCGTGTCTATGTGATGCTAGGGAAAAACAAACAAACAAACAAAAAACACCTAGGTAATTCATTGAAAGAGAAAGGGAAGGAGGGAGGGAAGAGGAGAGAGAGAGAGAGAGAGAGAGAGAGAGAGAGAGAGAGAGAGAGAGTCAATCCATAACATACATCCTATGGACTTGACTGAATTGTAATTTTCTATTACTGAATACCTGGAAAAGTGAAGTTGGGAAATGGAATTAATAGAACAAAGAAGATGAACAAACTTTTGACTTAGCCTCCTCTAGACTTCTCTTCCATGGGATGCTTCCTAATATATATATTTATATAAATATATATTGCATATAAACTTAGTGAGATTTTAGGGGCCCAGAGAATCTTGTGACCTTTTAGTCTGTGCCTTCTTCACCTGTCAGCTCACTGCATTTTTATAGATTTAACTGGTTTTAGTCCTGGTCCATTTTGGGGATGATAATCCATACCAAGAGGGATGTTTTCACCTCTTATACCTCAGTGTGAATAATAGTTTCATATCCTTGTCTAAAAGCACAAGAACTCTGCATGTGATATGGGGAAGGGGCATCAAAGAAACTTGAAATTGCTCTTAAGACGTTGATAGTTCCAGCCCATGCACGTTCTTTGGGATGTTCTTTTGTAACTGTGTGTCCTCAAAGTCATTAACGATTTTGACTATTGATTTCCTTTGTTTCTGGAGGGAAATATACATTTGACCAAATTCCCGATGTTGGTGATGCTCAGTCCCTCTGGCAAGTATTTTGAAGGCTAAGAACTCACTTTGTGCATGTGATACTTGGGAGGGCTGCTTTTGGAGGGTAGCTATAGTGAGTGGTTGGTTGGCTGAAGAGCCCTCAGCATTTTTCCAGTAGAAATTCCATTTGGAAGTTTTGAAATTATTCTCTAAGCCAGAACACTCATGCTTGTGCTTGACTTTGGTCAAACTGAGGTGGGGACTGACAGTGGTGGTCAGGACTCTGAACCATCCTATGCCTCCCCTTCCCACGTCTTCTACATCCGCTTAAAGAAAAGAATCAGGCAAGTCCACTACAATCCAAAATTTACCAAAGAAATTGTTAAAAGAAAATAAATGTATAATTCTTCCAAGCTACTAACAAGCTTAAATCTTAACTATATAAATAGGTTGGAAGGGTGGGTGAATAAAATGTGAGTGGATTTTTTTTGTTGTTCTCCTTGATTCAAGCAAAATAATCAGTTCCCATAGGTACATAGCCAGTCTTTAATATAAATCTCTTTCTTCCAGTATTTGGTGAGGAAACAGGAGCTAGAACAGTGGTCGGCAAACTGTGGCTTGCGAGCCACATGTGGCTCTTTGGCCCCCTGAGTTTTTAGCAAAGGCCAGCTTAGGGGTACCCTAATTAAGTTAATAACAATGTACCTACCTATATAGTTTAAGTTTTAAAAATTTGGCTCTCAAAAGAAATTTCAATTTTTGTACTGTTGATATTTGGCTCTGTTGACTAATGAGTTTGCCGACCACTGAGCTAGAAGTTTCCTGTGCATAAAGAATATACTATATGTTCATTGCAGTGGTTCAGTTAAGCTAATTTCCACCCACACCTTGCCTCTTTTTCCCTTTTTTTTTTAAACAAAAACTTCTTTAATATCAAGGTTCGGAGAATCAATTATCCACTAAAACCCTTTATTTTCCAAGAAATAATTCTGCTGAAACTAATCTTGTCATATTAAGGTAGGTAGGTTAAGTAATGTTTAAGAAATTTCTCCACTTATATTAGTTATAGGGTGTCAAGATAGTAATTCTTACAAAGAAAACTTTTTTTTTTCCATATGTGGGCTTTATGATTCTATTATTTGTAGTGGCCCCAATACCCTGATGCAGTCTCATTCCTTCTCTCCCTTGGGCTATTAAGCCAGGACAGGAAGCATTTCATGACGGGCAGGATAGATTTCCAGAACTCCCAGGTGCTTCTAAATCTCCTGTTTTGGCTGCGGGAAATTACCCAGCCCAATTTGTAATATCAGACAGGAGTGTAAGGAGAGGCTAAATGGCAGGGCTGAGGAAGCAGAATGATGAGGGATAAATGTGATTGCCTAAAGCAGGGCTGAAGATGATCTCATTAATCTTTCATTTTAAGGGCACTGGTTTCCAAGACGGACAACGGGGACACAAATAGAAGATGTGTGCTCTGGGCTACTGATGCCAACAAAATCTTCCCACATCAGCCCAGTTGGAATGTCACAAGACCCTGATAACGCTAGTACTTAAAGGATACTGATGTTCCTGGTGTTGCCTCAAAGACCTCGTTAGAAGAATAAGGATAAGCACCCCTTGAATCTTTGGAAAACGCTCATAGTTTGTGGATCATTAGACAGTTTGGGGAATATTTGTTTTTTAAAGCAAACCCATCTTGTTTTCGATCATGGCAATTAGAACAACATGTGGGTGTGTGGCATTTTTTTAATTACAATTGATGCTGAATATTAAATCTGGACCCCAAAGGTTCAATGCCATACTTATTCGTCTGTGTTTGAATAAAAACATTTTCATGAGATATGGTTAGGTCACAATCAATTTTTATCATTTCAATTGGGCAAAACCCATCAACATAACAGGATTCTACCCTCCAGTGTCTATTCTTTATTAGAGATAGAGCAATATGGATCCCATTTTTCCAAGAAAATTTTCATGTGTCTTTGTGATTATACCATTGTCAATCCCTGAGTATAATCATCAAAAAATACCCTTCTTTTCCTATGGAAATGACCTCTTGATGACCCCAATTTCTCTTTTATTGTTAGAGGACATTATAAAGCTGGTATATGGAAAGAGAAAAGGGGAACAATAGACTAGGTGTTACTGCCAGCAAAGCAGTAAAGATGCAAACAAAAAAGTCCAAGAGCTGCAGGAAAAAATACCAAGAAAGTTTAACTGCATATACGTCTTTGTGTGGCAAAGATTGGTGAAACAATACTTACTTCTCTTCAAACCAGGAATTTAGCTGGAAATAGAAAGACAGACCAACATCATGGAAACCTAACATATGTGAAATGAAACTGCTCAGGTCCATCCTTGTTACTAAGGGGCCAGCAGGTTGACATCTGCATAGGTGATCCTAAATATTACCAAGTCAGAAAGTATAAAAAAGTGTGATCTTCATTTGTGGTCCAACGTGTTCATAGAATCAATCAGATTTATTTCTGATGAAACATACGAAGTATGTGATTTGGAACATTAAAGCATGAATATATGTAGGTTCTTCATGTTTTTTAGTTTTTCCATTTTGAAAGGTATCCTGTGAAATCAAAAAGGGAGAAAGCTCTTTTGTAGTGTCCCCAGGATTCAAACGATTTAGAAGGGAAACTACATGTCACCACTATCGCGTGGAACTGAGCTGGTCCCTTACTCCCAAGCTCTGGTCCGGGATGGAGAAATGGCTGAAAGCACTACATCCCTCCACATGCAGACATTTAACTTAACCATTTAAACTCAACCAGTTTCAGCACTTTGTATCAATTATCAACAGTGAATGCTCATTTGACAAAATACATTCATAACTACTCTATATTCCATCTTTCTTGACAACACCATTCAATGACTAACCTGTCTTTTTGAAAATGATGCCACAGAATTAAATTCATGAGCTGTTTTGCCTGCTGCATTTTCTAAGTTTTTAAATAAAAAAACATCCTCTGTAGTTATTTAATACTTCCAAAAAGGAGTACATTTTTTAGCTACTTTATGATTAACCATTGAAATGTGTGAGGCTAGGAATTTAGCAGGTCTGCCAAAACTGAGCACCTTCTAAATCTGACTTCCACTTGAAAACTAGAGGACCATTTAACTCATTATAACTGCCTGTTGCTTAAAAGATCACATTGAATACCAAAGAGAAGCAAATAGATCTGATGAAAGGAATTTCTGTGGCTGGCTGCTTGGATTTGTTCTGTGTTAAGCTCACCTTTTTATTTAAAATAGACAAATGGCAGGGTTTCCTGCCTAATGAGACTGCTTGGACGAGTGGTCTGAAAGTGTCACCTCCACTCTTTATCAGGTAATCATAATTAGGGTGAATGAACTGAACAGGGGAGTGGAGAGAAAGTAAAAAACTGTACTGAATGGAAAGAAAAAAGACCTCCAACAAAGAGACCACCAGGCTTAAAGAGGAGGAAACATCTACAGTGAGAACACACAGCCCGGGAGGAAGTGCTGGGTACCAAGATGAGACTTCTTCATAGCAAGTGCAAATTCAAACTGTCCGGATTGTCTATCCAGTTCCAGTTTAATTATGCACACTCCCTAAAGGCAGCCCTCAAAGCTCACATTTCTTTCTTTCTCTTTGCTGTCCATAAAACAGCCCATGATTGACTTGAATTACATTTGCCCTTTCATTTGCTTGTTGCATCTTTCTGCTCTGACTTGAGCAGTCTTTCAAAAATGTTGGAACTTCCCTACCTTAAAACACAAAAAGTCTCCAGAGTCCTTAAATATACCCTTTAGGATGCATTGTAGAGTCCATATCTGATAGAAATACTAATTGCTATAAAACCCAATATTTTATTTCTGCAAAGTTTCAATATTATAAATATCTATTCCTTTAAGGAAGATTCCTGGGGGAAATCCCAAGGTCAAGTCAGATCAAGACCTGAACTCTGATAAAATACCAAGGGGTTAGAAGTTACTACAGGGATAGACAAGGTACAGTCAGGTTATTGTTTAAAATGGTGGAAAGACAGAGGTGAGAGGATTGTGTGATTAATTTAAAAGAGGCATGGAAATAAATTTTAGAGTCCTAGTGGTTCAAGAAAATAGAAAGGAGCAAAGGGATTCCAGAACAGTGACTATTAGACATTGGAATGATAACACATGTGTATTCCCAGGCCTCATTTTCCCCAAATTCTGTTTCCGTAAGTCAAGGCTGGGGCACAAAGATCTGAATATTTTAAAGAATTCAGAATGATTCTGATTTATGCTGTCATCACAGAGAAGGCCTTTGAGGAACACTGTGCTAATATATGATTGAACTCTTTTTGTGGCAAGAGACATAAACTCATCCCACATCTATTTAAGCAAAAGCAGCAGGACTCTATTGATTCAAGTGGTCGAAATGTTCAGATCTTTAAGGTTAAAGCGAAGCTGGACCCAGGTGCTGAAAGGAAGTCATCTGGAAACTTTTTCTGTCTCCTGGCTCTGCTTTTGTACTTGTTGGCTTTGACTATTAATATGTTACTAACAAATCTGGCTTAAGGTACACTGGGTTAGCAAGCCCAATAGAAAGTAGCTTCTACTTTCAATTAGTTCAATGATTTTTCCCTATAAAATTTTTAGTTCCCCAATTTTTCTATTAAAACAATACAATTGTTTTATTTGCATTGAATACATCTGTTGAATTAATTAGATTAACTTGGTTCACTGAAATGAATTCAGTGGGCAGGAGGATGGGGTGTACTAATTAGCTACCTTGAGTGATATGTTTCCCCTTGGATCTTAGGATGGGTCTTTACACACAAAACAGCACATGAAACACTATACAACCTTGGCATAAGGCATTGTTGAAAAATGCAAAACAGAAAGTCTACAATGTAAAGTAAAAGAATAAATAGAAGTGGTGAGTGGAGAGGGCAAAAATTGTGAAAAGGATTTATAAAACACTGAAATTTAGGTAAGTTAGTATTATCCATAAAGAAATAAGTGGAAAATAAACCCATTGCCAGGAAGAAAGGTATAAATTAGTCAATTAAGGTCACATTTATACCCATACAAGTGACAGAATAACAGATCATAACACATTGGAAAGGAAGAACTAAGGCAGCACTTATTAAATACATGTGCCTAAAAGAGATGTATAAAAAGAAAGAATTTGACTGGAGTTTGAGCCAAGACGCGAAAGAGGTGATGGAAAGAAATTTTTGCCTCATTGCTCACAGTGCTTATGTCAGATTCCCTTTCTGCCAGAATTAGCTCGAGGAGAATGAAGCGATTTTCACATTGAGTCCTTTCAGCAGCTCCACCTGGTTTTCTTGCTCATTGTCAATCTCAAACCCCAAATGTTACACTCAACATGTTAACACCACATTTGTCAGACCCATGGAAAAGGTAAGGGAGGTCTTAGCAGTGTATTACCCTTGTTTTCTTTTTCAAAACCGTTTTTACGTGACACCCAGATTCTAGGGGTGAATGGTAAAACTCAACTCTGATTTTTTTTCACTACAGAAGGCAAAATAGATATGTAATAAATAGGTACTCATAGGTATCTCCAAAGAAATTAATGAATCCAATAGTTTATTTTTGGATGTGCGATACTTGGCTATTTCCTACGGTTTATACTTGATGAATCTCTTATTTCATATATTTTTCTCTGTTACAAAGCAAGAATCAACATGGTAAGGAAGGAGCCATAGGGCATTGTAATAGAAAATGGAATCAGTCATTTTTAGGAAAAAAAATTAAAAAATAGTTCTTACTTTCAAAATTGTTGATGAGGAAAAACTAGCTGTCTTTTGAAAGTTAAGACTTATGCTTTGTAAACATAAAATTAGAGGCAGAAAACTTAAACATTTCCAGAGTTTATGTCAAAGACATAAAAATATTTGAAGTTTATGTGAGAGATGTATTAAAACTGAGAATATAGCACTTTTTTTTTTTTTTTATCAAGTACTTGGTCTATTTCTCTCTTTTTCTTGCCATAACTAAATCCATCAAAACATATCCTAGATCATTAAATTTTATTCCACTTCCTAGATTACAGAAACTTCTGAATTTTGAACATATTAACTTCATATGTAGGTATCACAAAGTCAAAGCTGATATTTCTACACAGACAACAGTGTGGTGAAGGCCTGGTGTGGGAGTGGGGGGCAGGGAGGGATTAATGGGGCGGGGGAGGTTATCTGTTATACTTTCAACAATAAAGATACATTTTTAAAAAATAAAAAAGAAAGAAAAACAGGCTAATTTTATCTATTCATTTAATCCCCATCATCATAAATTATTCATTGAATATTTTAAAAAGATAAATACTACTTGGAATTGTGGGGTATGCCCTCTGCTGAATTTTTATTCAAAGAGTTTTAGTAAATCTGTTTAAAGTTTCAATACTTAGAAGACTAATATGATAAGTATATATATATGCAATTAACATTCTCATGTTCTGCTTCTATGTATTAATATTTTAAATAACTATAATAAAGCATTCAAAAATACAATTTAAAATTTTGTTAAAATTTTAAGAGTAAAGTATGAAATTATTAATTTCTATTAATGTTATTTGTTTAAAATGTGTTATTTCAAGGCAGAATCATGCAGCAGTTTCAAAAGACATTTCATGCAACACTATTTTCCCCAAAAAATGTTTTATAATAAGAGAATTTAGTGGCCCAAGAAATTTTGAATATGATATTTGGTGTCATAATACACATTAGAATATTAAGGTCAAAGGCAATAGGATCACTCTAACTTGAACTTATATTTCATGACATTTTTTTTTTTTTATCACACTTGTGGAACAGTTTTCAGAACTGATGTTTGATGGAACAGGAAGACCACAGAATATGGTGTTTAAGAGGATACTCTGGGACCAAAATGTTTGGATTTTCATCTTGCCACTTAAGTCTTCATCTTGGAGTTGTAACTTTATTATAAAGATATTATGATGTTTATATTAATTTATATATATGTGAGTGCTTAGAATAGTGTATTGCACAATGCTCACAAAAAATGATTGTCATAATTTGGTAAATTGGTTTGAAACTGTGAAATAACCCACAATTAATTCATGTGTTCTTATTCTTTTATTATATATGCATGTATGTGATGTATATATGTGTGTATTTGTACCTATATACATATGGATGCATGTACATACATCTAAACTAATTTAAAATATATTTTAATAAGCCTCGCGTCCAAACATATTACAACATATTTCCAATGGAAAACCATAACAAATAAAATTAGTCTCATTCATTCAGATAAAATATTTAGTTGGCTAGAAAGTTGTTTACTATATTTTTTAAAAAAATAAAACCATGACCTTCCAGGAACACTGTGTCTTGATAGCCATGATAATTACAGGTCATAATTTCCAAGGACTTATCCTGCTTTGACTCAGCACTTTCATTTCCATTCTACTCTACTGAACTCCTTAAATCTTTGTATTTTGAAAATGAATTTCTATATTCCATTTTATAACCAAAGCATAAATTTCTGAGAGTGGTTTCCCAATACACAGTCTGGTTGCTCAATACACATGGTCTGTTCTGATTGCATTCCTAGGTTAGACACTATATAACACTTTTATTAAAGCCTATGTGTTTATAACCAATACAGCCACTATGGAAAACAGTATGGCAGTTCCTCAAGAAATTAAGAGTAGAGTTATCATATGACCTCTTCTGGATATCTACCCCAAACTTTGGAAACATTTATTCACAAATATATATATGCACCTTATATTCATTATAGTATTATACATGGTGACAAAAACATGGAAACATCCAACGTGTCCTTCAATAGATGTTTGAATAAAGAATAGGTGGTACATATATTCAATGGCTGAATATTACTAGTAATCAGTGATAAGAAAAGATGGAATACTGCCATTTGAGATAAAATGGATGGATCTTGAGAATATCATGCCCAACAAAATTAGTTGGACAGCCCTAGCTGGTTTGGCTCAGTGGATAGAGCATTGGCCTGTGGATTGAAGAGTCCCTGGTTTTAATTCCAGTCAAGGGCACATACCTGGGTTGCAGGCTCCATCCCCAGCCCTGGTCGGGGTGAGTGCGGGAGGCAACCAATTAATGTGTATTTCTCATATTGATGTTTCTCTCTCTGTGTCTCTGCCCTTCCCTCCCACTCTCTCTAAAAATCAATAGATATACTTGGGTGAGGATTAACAACAACAAAACTAAGTTGGACAGAAAAAGTCAATAACCATATGACTTCATTCATATGTGGGATATGAAATTGAAAGCAAGAAATGAACAGACAAGAAAAACAAAAACTCATAGACATTGACAACAGTATGGTGGTTAACAGAACAAAGGGGATTGGAGGTTAGTAAAGGGTAAAGTGGGGTCAAATAAATGGTGATAGAAGAAGATTTGACTTTGAGTAGTGGGCACATAATGCAATCAATATACAGATGATATATTATAGAATTGCACACTTGAAACCTATATAATTTTATTAACCAATGTCATTCCAATTAATTTATTTTTAAAAATTTTAAACAAAAAAGCCTATACATTTATAGGGAGATTGAATGAAAATTTCTACATTGCCCATATGTAGCTCCTATTGTTCCCATATTGTTATAGAATGAAAATTGTAGAAAATGACCCAGAAGCAAAAATACAAACTCATTTATGTTTTCTTTTAATGAAAACAATTTTTATTTAAAAAAATACACTATGGGTCTAATGTATGTTGCCAAAAAAAAAAAAAAAAAAGAAAGAAGAAAAGAAATGTATTGGCTTACATACTTACACCATTCAAGCTGTGAAATTTGCCTTAGGTACCTCTGAATGCAAAGCCTTAAATCAATGGATCTCAGAGGGGGAAGCACCACCCTTTAGAATACATTTTGAGAATTTATGTGGGTTATGTTTAGTTATCACATTTGAGGGGTGACCACTACTAGAGTTTTATGAGTGGGGCCAGGAAGGTTAGACATTCTGCAATGATCAGGATTGTTCCACAAAAATGTATTGTCCACATCCCGCAGAGCTCTTAAATATCTTTCACGCAGCCAAATGAATGTTTATAACTACACCTATAAATTAAAACTCTGTATATATAAATTCAAAACAGTCTTTTTTAAACTTTAAAGGAAGTCAAATAACCAAGACATGTAACTATTATTTAAGTCAAGGGAAGGTTAGTCTGTTATAAACTTTACCAAGAATTGTATATCATTTTGAGTCTTACATGGGGCCAAATTTCTCATGGAATTTGAATCTGGATCTCAATTTGTAGTTTTTGTATGCAAATTTGTTACAGAGGATATCTGAGACTCCTTTTCACAGCCAGATAGAAATTTTATTAAAATTAGTGGAGATATTTGAAATCTAGGCATCTCATTAAATTTTATTAATAAAAGTTTTCTAAACATAATTGATGTATTTGACTTTCTATTTTTGAGTATTACTGCAACACAATGAAATATCTAATTGTGAAAAACCATATTAAAGTTTATTTTTATTTTTCCTATAAAACTGTTTTTGTGATGTTCCTAGATATGTGAATCATCATTTCTCTGTAGATTTTTATTGCTGTTCTTTTTCCCCAACATCCTATTTCTCCTGGCTTGTCTTGATCAATATGGTCTCCAAGACCTATTTTTTTTACATAATAGAAGCAAATTATATGCCTAAAAATATGGCAGGATTTTAAACCAGAGATATATTTTGTGATTTTTTTTTATCCTGTTCTATCCCAGGACACTATATTATAACATGGCAATCAACTGTATAGAGTTTATGTACTATAGACATTGGAATCAGAATGCCTTGTTTTAAATAATACCCAGTCTAGTGATTGCAAGCTGTGGATCCTTGGGTACCGTCATACTTAAACCCTCTGTGCCACAGTTTCTTATGCAAAATAATGATTCCTCTGCCAGAGGGTAATTCATATGGGGAGTGAATGAGTTAATACATTTAAAAATCACAGAACTGAGCCAGACAGAACTATATAAATAAATGTGCAAATAATGTGTAAATCATCTACAATCATACCGACTCCTCATTTTATCCATTTCATCAGCCTATGTTATTTTTTTGGCATTTTATACCTATACTAGAGGCCCGGTGCCTGAAATTCATGCATGGGTGGGGTCCCTAGGCCTGGAGGGCAATCAGGGCCGATCAGGGCCAGGTGGATCAGGGCCCCAAAGGCCCCAGTGGGGTTCAGGAGAGAAAGTGATGGCCGGGCGCAGAAGGAACACCGCCCTTGGCGCCCACCACCCCACGGTTCCCAGCCTCCCCCCTCCTTCTCTCTCTGCCATGCTGTCACCGGGGCCTGCCTGCTGGCCAGGGGGAGGGATGGGGCCTGCCGGCTGGGGGAGTGATAGAGGAGGGGCCGCGGAAGATTTCAATCCCCAGTTTGGAACGTGCAAGAGGCAGCTGATCAATGATTCTCTATCATCATTGATGTTTCTATCTCTATTTCCCTTTTTAAAATCAATCACATCTATATTTTTAAAATGCAAGGTTTTTAGAGGAAGAAAGGTAGGGCAAGGAAGCTATTAAAAATAAAAGGACAAGGGGGCATTTGAGATCTTGCTCACATTTCAAATAGGATAACATAAGGTGGTCCTCAGGGAGTGACAGGTGAGGAGTGGCAGTGGGTGGAACAGGGCACTTCGGGCTGAGGAATGGGCTGTTATGACTGGAAATGTCTGTGACAGTGACACCAAGTGTGTGTTGGGGCCATTGCTAGGATCATTCATCTCCAAGAGGTTTTGATTCCAGACAGGAGGAGGAACATAGAGATCAGCAGGCCTTTCTTAGCCTAGAAGGTGATGTGGTGGCAGGAGAGGGCTGCCCTGCTTCCCTACAAATGTAAACATGCAGTGTAACTGCACAGGGACTTCAGCCACGGGGCCAAATCAATGCCCCCAAGCGCAAGTAGTATATGAAGGGGCAGGCAGGAAGCCAGAGCTGACAGGGCGTGGCCTGGAAGCGTTCAGCCATGGAGCAGGATGCAAAGCAGTTGTTGGTGCAACTGGCTTTGGAGTTGAAGGGGCTGTGCTTCCTGCACATCACTGGTGAGTCACTGCAAGCCCGCAGCACACCAGCCAGGCCAGGCAGTGCCTGGGAGTTTTTATGTCTTTCCCTCCTGGAGCAGCTCTTCCCAGGGTGGTGGCATCCAGCCTTTTTTTGTTTCAATTTATTTATTTTTTATTGGAAAACAATCTCTGGGCTTTTAGTTCCTGGGATCCCTGGGCCATAGCATGCACCTCCAGGCCTCGCTGCACCCCCTTCCCCCTCCTCCTGCATTGAGCATCTGCCCCCTGGTGGTCAGTGCACATCAAAGTGACTGGTCGACTGGTCATTCTGGTTGTTCTGCCATAACTGTTGCTGGGCTTTTATATATATAGGTTGATTAAAATAATTTCCTTTTTTTCTCTTATCACTTACAGATAAGTCTATTCTGTTATTTATTTATCCTCATATGGAGTTTTAGACCAATGTCTGCAGGTATCTCTGCTTTTACTTTCTGTAAAACTTATATAGAATTGCTTTTGATGGTCTTCCCCCTTTCTACTCTAAACGTACTCATTATAATTAGTAAAATAATCTGATGACTTTGTCTTCTATGACAGTCAGCCTGAGCTTTTACAAACTAAAATAGAACATTTCATTACAAATTTATTTATTGTTATTCTTTGATATAAAACTTAAAACTTTAGGCTGACGATTAAGAAAAAGTATTTGTTATATGTGTTATATATGCATTTTACTTCAGGACAGTAAATGAAACATTTAAAAAGTCTGTATATATATGGAAGCCTAATATGCTAAGTGTCAGATCATTCAGTTGACCATTTGGTTTATCTCTTGACTAGTCGCTATGACGCATACCGACCACCAGGGGGCAAATGTTTCCACTGGTAGGTTAGCTTGCTGCTGGGGTCTGGCCAATCGGGACTGGGTGAGATGGGTCAGACACTCCCCAGAACCAACCTCCCACGGCTCCTCTGCAACCTCTAAAACATTTCTTCTAATTAATTTCCTTTCAATGTGCATGAATTTGTGCACCAGGCCTCTAGTATTATTATAAAAATGTTTTTGATTAGGTTGAGACATTTTGTGTAAGGATATAAAGAAATTTCAAAGCATCTTAGTCCTTAGCTTCTGGTCTAGCCTTTTATTATCATGCTTGTAGATAATATTGAGAGATGATGTAACTCTTCAGAGTTAAGTAACTACCTACAACTATGCATCTAGGAAGAAATGAGAAATTAGGTTTCTTTACTTCTACTAAACTCTATAAAACTATAGTTGAAGATAATTATCATACTGAATTTTTATAATTGACATGTACTAAATGAAAATGCAGGGTTAGGAGAAAGTAATCAATATATGAATCTTTGTCTTAAATTCTTATCCTCTTATGCTTTAAGGTAAAATATGGTGCTTTTGCAACTTTTCTGATGACTCCATTTAACTCTGAAAAATAACAGAGCAGTTTGTTTTAGTTAATTCTACCACTCACCGTAGGTCCTGCCTCAGAGACCTTAAGACTTGACACACCTTAAATAATAATTGGAATCATGAATCATGTTTATCTCCAAGTCAATGGAAGACTCAGCTATGCAATGTGTTGAGACAAAAACACAATCCCAAACCCAAACTCCAAATCCCTCTGTCTTCAGACTTAAACAGTCTTGAGTAATGGTACTTCACTCCTTCAACTGAAAGAATGAGGGCCCAACAGCAGTTTTAGCAAGTCCCCAGTGAAATTATAAAGCATTTTTAAATGGATCCAATTCTTCTAAGTTTTAATAATAAAATGAGCCTTGTTCCTGGAATTGTGGTCTAGAAATGATGTGCAGTGACTGGCCTATGTAATATTTAAGTCTGTGGAATATTAATCTACGGAATGATTGGTTGCTTATTGCAAATTTGGTCGGAAATTTGGCAGTGCTGACTCTGGTACAGTCATTCTCTGTTCATTATCTTGTAGGCGCACTGCCTACTAAAAGGGTCATAAGAGCAATGCGCTCTAACTTGGGCTTTCTTGCAGCTGCAGTTCTACCTAATTTGTACTTTGGCACTCGAAAGATTATAATAAATGAAGTGCTGCTTTCAAAGTTTCAGACACACCAATTTTTCCCCTGTTTGGCAAAGGTGGATTTAATTTGACTTTCACGAGTGCAAAATCCGTCTCCTTAGAAGTTGGTCAAACTATTAATTTTATGGCAGGGACAACTGAGTACAGTAAACCTTTTCACAAAGCCAGACAGCTTAACCTAATTAAAGGGTTGTTTTGACAGGTGGTTTAAGGTAGAATGAATACTATCAAGAACATTTCAAGAAATGAGTTTGATGAATGCCCGGTGTGTGCATGCAGGTGAAAATGTGTTTTGGAAGGGTGTGATGACAGGTCTGTGTCCAAAAAGGTACACCTCAAGATTCATCTGTGCTCTTGTTTGGCAATTTCTTTCTCTTTTATAGATATTTTAAGAAGATGAATCACATCAAGTCCACACGGGCATCAAATGATATTAACAACCAACATTGACCATTAAAATAACTACATAATAACATGCTTGCTTCTAAGAAAACTTAAGGTCTCCCTTTAAGAAATTGGAGATATTTTAGGACAGAAATTTAAACTTGGAATTGAGATTTTTCTGAACATTAGTAAAATTTCTGATGCTTGTTTTTCATATGGAGTATTGGAAACAGGACTTGAGTCAATATAGACACCACCAGTAGCTTGTTCTGTGATGATTTGATTAGTTAACACACAACTGTTTGGCAGCTTTTCATGTCCTTTCAGGCAGGTTTTAGTAATAAAAAAACAAACCAACAAAAACTTGACCAGTCTTCCAGATTATGTTTCAACAATATGCTCTCAAGAGAAGAGTCTGTAGAATTTGTTCTGATAGGTTATCATATGGTCTTCTACCCCATGTGCAACAGGACTGATGCTCAGAAGGCAGATTCTTGACACATTTCCATTCCTCACTCTGTGTTTTCTCCCTGTCTCCTCAGTAGAAAATGTAAATGTAATTAAGGCAATACAAGGTTCTGGGCCCCAGAAAGCAAAATGACACCAAATCAATAGAGGTGCCCAGTGGTCACTTGATCACTATATGGTATGTTTACCTAAAAAGTGATGAAATTCTTCAAACAACATCTTGATGGTGTCAAGACTTTCAGAGGGGCCTGGCTTAGATAGCATATTCCTCTTTCAAATTGCTTCTTTATCTCTCTGATGGTGGATAATAATCTCTTAAAAATAATTCATGAGATTTTCCATTTTCATTTTTTCTGTACCTATAAAACTTAAAAAACTCAAATTGCCAATAGTTGAAGTGGCAGTATTGTTGATGACAAGATTGGGGACACCTTAACTTGCTTAAAGGCATATACCATAAATTAGTCTGTAAGTTAATGCATACAATTGAAATTCAATCCATGTCCTTAAAATGTGAGACATACTCTCTTAACCATTATGATTCTCCAAATATTTACTTAGCAAAATTTTTCATTATTCAAATTTAATTAAACAATTTAATATAAAATAAATTCAAAACAATATTTTCCCATTCAAAATGTGTTTAGGCTAAAATAGAGCTAGCCTCATTTCTAAAATACAGCTTCTACATAATTTATCATTATGAGGACAAAGAAATAAGGTGAAAATCCTAACTATATTGAGGTTATACACAGAAAGACTACTGCCAGAACCATAAAAACATCTTTACGGATTTTAAGAAAACTGACCTAGGTTTTTACCTGGCCTTTTTGAGACAGGTGCCATCTGAGAAAAAGTAGAAAATTCACACTTCTGCCATCATAAGAACAGGTCCACTGACTCATGATTTGGGAACCAGTTGCAAAAGGACTCTGAGCCATTTTGTCTCCTTATACCTTGGTTATACCTTACCTACACTAAATATACCCTGAAAACTCAGCAAGATGTTACTAAAATGAAGGGAGTTTTATAAACCACATAAAGTAGTCAGCGGGAAGTAAAATGAAAGTGTGAGTTTTGCATGCATTAAAACATTTATAGATCCAGTGAATAAAGAGACATTGTTGACAGCTAAGATGACCAAAAGAAACAATTCTTGATAGCAGATAACTTTAACATTAAGTTTAACAGCTAGGAACATCAGAAAACTAGGTAGTAGTAGTGTCAGAAATAGACAATGTTAGAATAGTAGAGATTGCTTGGATCCAAACTTATGAAGGGTGTTATGTTTGTTATCTTCTATCTTCATATTTAGAGTCACACACCTTATTAGACAGAGTACAGGAACAAAGTCAATATCTTTTTCAGTATATTGACATGGGTGAAAATTGTTCTTTTATTAGAATAAACTATGTAATCAATAGCAGGAGTAAAGGCATGTACACACACACACACACACACACACACACACACACACACACACACACACTTACTAGACCCTTATCAAATAAAATGTTTGCAAATATTTTCCCCACTTTATCTTTTCATTCTCTTGATTGTGTCCTTTGATGCACAAACGTTTTAAATTCTGATGAAGTCCAATTTGTTTCCCTTTTTCTTTTGTTTCATGTTCTCTCAACACACGTGAAGGTATGAATGAATGTTCTTTAAAAATGGCATCTGCATGAACTTCCCAAAAACACAAATGGTATTTATTAATTGAATCCATGTAAATACAGATGAATAATTTCTCATCACCAATTCCAAAATCCAAAAAGGTATTGAAATGAAAGTTTGTGTAACTCAGTTGAGAGTTGAATCTGTCTTAAATGATCCTGAAGCTAGATTTAGTATTGATTTATCCCACTTGGTGGTAATATTTACCTATTCTGCTCTAGAAATATTAATGTGTTTGATTATGAATTGCTACCTCAGGCCTCACTGAATCCAATAATTGGCATGTGGACTGAATTACTTTTCTAAAATCCAAAATATTCTGAATATATCTTCCCCCAAGGAATTCTGAAAGGACTTGTGATTCTGCAATGACAATAGCAACTAACAATGGGATAATACTATTTCAGTTTTTAAAGTGCTTTCCTATAGATTATCTCATGTAAGCCTCACCAAATAGTTTTATATGGGGTGCTATTCCTATTTTACAAGTGAGAACAATCAGTCTTAAAAAGGTTAAATGACATTCTCAATGGTGGTAATGTGTCAGAACCAAGAGGTTGAATTCCATGTCTTCTGGCTCCAAAGCCTAATAGGTAGCACGGCTTCTATTTACCAAGCACCCAGGAGGAGATCTACTAAGCTGACCCTTGTGCAATGTCATTCCCTACAAAGGACATGTCAGACTCAAATTTTAAAGATTTTGAGTATAAGAAACAGTCTGAAAGTGAAGTGGGAAAAAGTATAAAGGTAAGAAGACACATATTTCCAGGAAAATGTAAACAGAAAAGCATAGTATAGCTAATACTTAGAATTCTAAACCCTCAGAGACACATAGAGAAGATACCATCAGTATCCCTACTTTACAATTGCAGAAACTGAGGCAGATTATGCACTAACTTGTCCATGGTTAGCCATCTTAAGGAAGAGGCAGAGTTGGACTTCAGAGCTGTGCTCTTATCACTACTCCATATCATGTCACACTATTAGTATCATGAAATAAAACATAGAATAAACAGGCATGTTTTGTGAATGAAAGATATAATGCACCGTGATAATATAAAACTAAGTAACTGACGAACTCTGAATATTGAATATTGCCACAGATAAAGCAGTTAGAAACTGAAAATATGTATTAAAGTCAATTATATAAGTGGACAATAATGTATTAACATAATTGTATTTGATAATGTAGGTAATAATTATGTTAGTTAATTTAATATATTTGCATATTTATTAATGTAATATATTTGTATATAAACTCTGTTATTTTCATTCAAAGGCTATAGTTTCTTTAGAAATATACTGGTATATGGACAATTTCAAAATTTGACCTTTCTGACTTAAGGAAAATATTAGAGTTCCCAAAGCATATTTTCTGGAGTCTATATATTTTGACTGCAATAGAATAGAACTTTAAACTAATAACAGTTAACCACCCTCCAATAAGAAAAAAACAAAATTACCCTTATCCAAATAAATCAATAAAAATTTCCAAATACCTAATATTTAAAACAAATTTCCTAAAACTTGTGCCAAATAGGAAATAAAATATGTAGTTTTAATGACAATAATGAATATATAAAGTTTCATTTATCCCAGGATGTATAAAGAAGAAAAATGATATAATTTAGTGTTTTTATTGTTAAAGAAAAAAATAGAATAAATGAACTATTCAAGCAAGAGAACATGCGTGCATGCGCACACACATGCACACACATATTCACCCACCCATAAGGAGAATTGGTACTAAGAGAAAATTAACATTTAAAAAATTAAAAGATGACTAAATGTTTTGAAAGATAAACCACTGGCAAGGCTATTCATAGAAAAAGGAGAAATACAAATACTTACTATTATACAATGGAAGATAAAACCCATGTTAAAAACACTTTTTATCACCATCATTCCTAGAAAACTTTGCAGAAAATTGTGGTAAACCATAAAAAAATAGATACTTCTATGTAATTTAATCAGTATCAAAGCTGAGAAAAATGTACATGTATGAAAAGATGTTCAATTATAATAGTGAATAGAAAAAAAAACATAAACAATTAAAACAATAGAGCATTACTTTTAGCTATCAGATTTACCAAGATTTGAAAATAGTGGTGCTACCCACTATTACTGAGACAATTAAGGAAAAAATCATGTGTGGGTCATGAATGTTAAAATCAAGTACATATTTTTCTGTAAGAATTTGTTACAGAAATGCTGTAGGACACCTGAGCCAAAAATTCTTATCTAAGAATTTGATATAAGGAAGTAGTAAAAACAAAATGTGCACTCAGACATATGTATAAGAATCTTTATTGCAGATTTGCATTTTTTAGTATCTAATAATATTGGCATGGTTAAATCAATGTTGGTATAACTATATGTCTATATGAAGGTGTGAAGAAAAAGGAACCCTTGTGCACTGCTGGTGGGAATGCAGACTGGTGCAGCCACTGTGGAAGACAGTATGGAGTTTCCTCAAAAAGTTAAAATGGAACTCCCATTTGACCCAGTCATCCCACTTCTAGGAATATATCCCAAGAAATCAGAAACACCAATCAGGAAGGATATATGCACCCCTATGTTCATAGCAGCACAATTTACAATAGCTAAGATTTGGAAACAGCGTAGGTGCCCATCAGCAGATGAGTGGATTAAAAAACTGTGGTACATCTACACAATGGAATACTATGCTGCTATAAAAAAGAAAGAAATTTTACCATTTGCAACAGCATGGATGGACATGGAGAGCATTGTGCTAAGCAAAATAAGCCAGTTGTAGAAAGATAAATATCACATGATCTCATTCATTTGTGGAATATATTGAACAACATAAACTGATGAACAAAAATAGATCCAGAGACAGAGAAGCATCGAACAGACTGTCAAACTTCTGAGGGAAGGCAGAGAAGGGTATATATGTGTTTGTGTGGAGAGGGGGTAAGATATCAACCAAAGGACTTGTATGCATCCATATAAGCATAACCAATGGACACAGAGACTAGGGGGGTGAGGGGATGTGCTGGGTGGTGAGGGTGGCCGGGGAGCGGTCAATGGGGGAAAAAGGAGACATATGTAATACTATATGTAATAGTTTAAACAATAAATAATTTAAAAGAAAAAAAATCTTAGAGGGCAAGATTGAAATGTGCTTGGTGGGTGACTTCCACTGGATGAGAAACAGAAGAAACCTGCTTTATGGACAATTTATTTTCTTCCTGCATTCACCATAAGCAACCTGCATTTATCTGGAAACTTGGTCTCTGGAGTGAAAAATCTTTCTCTTGCAGGAATGAAGACTGGGCCCTAATTGACTCTTCTAGAACTGTGGCTTTTGGGTGATTTATCCAGTAAGATTCTGTGATAGTTCCTGCCAGAGCCCCTGGCCCCATTTGACATTGGATGATGCCTCTCCAATCTGAGCAGAACACAGCGAGCACTTGGTGGATGGGCTGCATCGTGTAAATAGCTCTCTTCAGACTGTTTTGGGCAGGCACACACCACATCAGCCTATCTCCCAGCCTGTCATATTCCACTGAAAGTGCTGATGCAGGTTAATCAATGAAGAGAAACTGGGCCTGTATCAATATTCTGCATAATTCCAACTTCTGGCCATTACAAACATGTTATTTTTTGGGAACAACTTATGCATATACTTTTTTTAAAAAATTCTTTATTGATTAAGGTATTACATATGTGTCCTTATCCCTCCATTACTCCCCCAGCCCCCCCCCCACTCATGCCCTCACCCCCTGTTGTCTGTGTCCATTGGTTAGGCTTATATGCATGCACACAAGTTCTTTGGTTGATCTCTCCCCCTTACCCCTAACCTCCCCTACCTTCCCTCTGAGGTTTGACAGTCTGATCGATGTGGCTCTGTCTCTATGCCTGTCTTATGCATATACTTTGTTTTCCTGTATGTAAGTAGCTGCAAGATAGATCTCCAAAACTGGTTCAAAGTTTTTGAATGCTGAGTACCTTTTGTTGCCCATTTTCTGTTCACCTGTTGGCCATTTGTATGTGTTCTTTTATTTAATCCTCAACTGAGGACATGATGAGAGAGAGGAAGGGAAAGAGAGAGAGAGAGAGAGAGAGAGAGAGAGAGAGAGAGATTGATTCATTGCCTGATTGCCTTCCCCACGTGCCCCATCCGGGGATGAAACTACAATGCAGGTATGTGCCTGATCTGGAATCAAACCAACAACCTCTTGATGCACAGGATTGTGCTCAACCAATTGAGTCATTCTGCCAGGGCTATATGTCTTTAGATAAATGTTTATTCAGGTATTTTGTCCATTTTTTAAATTGGGTTGCTTTGTTGTTATTAAATTATATGTTTCTTGTACATTTAGGATGTTACTCTTTTACCAGATATACAATTTGCAAACATTTTCTCCCATTCCATAAGTTGCCTTTCACTCTGTTGACTGCTACCTTTACTGTGCAGAAACTACTTATTTTTGCTTTTGTTGTCTGTGCTTTTAATGTTATGACCAAAAACATCATTGCCAAGACTAAAATCAAGGAGTTTTTCCCTATGTTTTATTCTAGTAGTTTTACAGTGTCGGGTCTTACATTTAAGTCTTTAGTCCAATTTGAGTTGAGTTTTGTACATGGTGCGGGATAAAGGTACGTTTTCCTCCTGCTGTTTGTGGATATCCAGTTTTCTCAGCACCATTTACTGAAGAGACTACCCTTCCTGCATTGTGTGTTCTTGGCAACCTGCCAAAGATCAGTTGACCATAAATATGTAGGTTTATTTCTGGGCTCTCCTGTTCCATATGCCTGTTTTTATGCCTGCACCATACTGTTTGAATAACAAAGATTTGTAACATATTTTGATATTAAGGAGTAAGTAATACAAATCAAAACCAAAATGAGATATCCCCTCACACCCGTTAGGATGGCCATTATAAAAAATAAAAGATAACAAGTGCTGGTGAAAATGCAGAGAAAAGTATTTCCTTATACACGGTTGGTGGGAATGTAAATTGGAATAGCCTTTACAGAAAACAGTCCAGAGTTCCTAAAAAAAAAAAAAAATAGAACTACCATATGATCCAACAATTCCACATCTGAGTATAGATTCAAAAGTAATGAAATTTGGATCTTGAAGGGATATATGCACTCACATGTTCATTGCAATATTGTTCACAATAACTAAGGTATGGGAACAACCTAAATGTCCACCAGTAGATGAATGGATGAAAAAATAAGTGGTATACATATACAGTGGAATGCTATTCAGCCTTTAAAAAGAAGGGAATCCTGCCATTAGTAATAATGTGGATGAACCTGGAGGACATTATTCAAAGTGAAATATGCCAAACACAGAAAGAAAAATATTGCATGATCTCTCTTACATATGTGGAATCTAAAATATTCAAATTCATAGAAGCAGAGAATAGAATGGTGGTTGCCAGGGGAAGTGGGGGTGGGGGAAAATAAGATGTTGATCAAACTTTTACCTAGGCAAGATGAATGAGTTCTGGAGACCTAATGTATGGCATGGTGATAATATTTAACAGTACTGTACTGTATAATTGAAATTTGCTGAGGATAGGGCTTAAATCTCATCATGCACACAAACACACATACACATAATAGTAATTACATAGGGATATGATGAGTTATTTAGCTTGATTGTGATATTTTCACAATGTACACGTAAATTAAAATATCAAGTTATACATCATGAATATACAAATTTTGTATATTAAAGTTATCTCAATGGAGCTAAAAGGGAAGAAAAATATGTATATGCTATAAATCTCCTTTCCCATAATTTTTCTTCCTGGGTCTTTCTACTGCACTTATTTGTTATCACCTACATTCTGTGGTAGCTATACTATTGTTCTTATAGATACAGCAGTGGTAATTCTGAAAAAAATGAAGAAAGCTTATCTGCCACAATAATTCTATATATTGGCAGTATTAAAAGGAACTACAATGAATTGTCATAAAACGTGGTTGAGTCTCAATGGACTTTGTTAACTTTTCAAATTAAATTTTATTGATGTTTTATAGCTTCACAGTGAGATTTTACAATGCTGTCTTTGGTAAAATTATTTTATAAGACTAACCCTGTGAACTAAATTAATTATTTTAAAACTTAACCCCATATAAAAATATTCTCTGGTTCTTAGATTTAAAATTGTGCAATAAAAATTTAAGCAATCTAAATATTGTTGAATAAAATGTATGAAGTTGAATTATTTATTAAGAATATTATTATGATTTAATAATACAAATTGCTATTTATACAAAAGTTTCAAAGATCACAGGATAACCAGATGATTGAAAATATAACATGGTTTCTTAGGTTTTGCCTCCATCATTTAGATCAATATTAAGCCGAAATAAATATAGTATTTTTACCCAGTTATATTACTTACTACCATATTTCCTAGGAAAGCCATACTTATAATGAGTGGATCTAGTACTCCATGGATATAAAAGAAAGGTTGCAGTGAATATGCCCCCCCTTATCAAAGACTAAACAGATTTAGGACATTACAAATATTAAGTGAAGAGCTTTAATTGTCCCCTTCATTGAATTCCATAAGAATCATTAAAAGTAAAAGAATTGGGTTCTTTGTAGATGATGGATATGGGGAAGGAGAAGAGGGATTGAGCTAAAAACAAAAAGAGAAAAAACTCATGGACATGGACAACATTGTGGTGATTGCCAGGCAGGAGTTTGGGAGGTGGAGGAGAATATAGGGGCGATAAATGGTAATGAACAGAGACTTTACTTGGGGTGGTGAATATACAATACAGTGCGTAAGTGATGTAAAATCATGCATCTGAAACCTGTATCATTTTGTTAACCAGTGTCACCTCAATGAACTCAATAAAAAGGAAAAGGAAAAGAAAATAATCCATGTGATACATTTGTCTAACAACATGAAGATCAATTCAAGAGGGTATGTATTAAGTAAAATCTGACTTATTACTAAGATGCAGACTTAAGTAAAGCTAACAAATATTCTTTACACACACACACAAAATGTATTAGCACATTATGTAATTCTCTGTAAAGGGGATATTCGTAGGTTCCTTCAACTTTATAGTTTCAATCTGGAGACATTTATGCTAACAATGCTGCTGACTACATTTTCTTTTAAAGCTTTATTGAGATATAATCTATAATGATAAAAGCATAATATGCTAATTAGACCAGACAGCCAAATGACCTTCCAGACGTCATTCTGGACATCTGTCCAGATGAAGCCGCCATGGTGGGAGCTGAGGCAGAGGTGATTAGGGGCGATCAGACAGGCAAGTGAGTGGTTAGGAGCCAGCAGTCCTGGATTGCAAGAAGGACCACAGGGATCAGGCCTAAACTGGCAGTGGGACATCCCCCAAGGAGTCCTGGATTATGAGAGGGTGCAGGCCAGGCTGAAGGAGCCCCCCCCCCAGTGCACAAATTTCATGCACCAGCCCTCTAGTTCAAATCTACACTAATAAAAGAGAAACATGCAAATTGACCATCCCTCCGCTATACCCACCAGCCAATCAGGAGCGAGTATGCAAATTAACCCAACATAGATGGCAGTGGCCATGGAGCTGGAGTGAGCAGGAGTCTTGGGTTGCCCCCGGTGATGGAGGAAGCCAAGCTTCCAGCTGGCCCTGGCCTCTGCTCAAGGAGTGGCTGGAAAAAAATAAAAATAAAAAAGGAGGGGCTGGGAGCCCTGGCCTCTGCTGAAGGAGTGGCTGGGGGCCTGGGTTACCAGGGGGCGTGGCCAGCATGAAAATGGCCCTCAGACCCTTACCCAGGCTGGCCACGCCCCCATGGAGTAAGAGTCCCCGCTGGGGGTGTGGCCAGCCTGCAAACAGTCATCAGCCCCTCACCCAGGCTGGCCAGGCACCCCAGCAGGAACCCACATGCTGAAGGGGGTGTGGCCAACTTGAAAACAGCCCTCAACCTCTCACCCAGGCTGGCCACGCCCCCCCAGTGGGGACCCTCACCCCATGGGAGTGTGGCCGGACTGCAAACCACCACAGGCCCCTCACCCAGGCCACCCCATGCTACAAGGGAGCCCCCATCCTGATCCAGGACACCCTTCATGGTAAACCAGCCAGCCCCAGGCCTCTATCTATACTAATAAAAGAGTAATATGCTAATTCGACTGGGAGACCTTCCAGGATACCTTCTGGACATTCTTCTGGACAAAGCCATGGTGGCAGGGGCCGAGGTAGAGGTGGTTAGAGGCCAAGAGGGGAGGGCAGTTGTGGGTGATCAGGCCAGTGGGGGGGAGCATTTGGAGTGATCAGGCCTGTGGGGGGGCAGTTGAGGGTGAGTAGACCAGCAGGGGGCCAGTTGGGGGTGAGCAGGGTGTCAGTGGGGGTCAGTTGGGGATAAGCAGGCCAGCGGGGGGGGGGGGTCAGTTTTGAGTGAGCAGGCCAGCAGGGGGGAAGTTGGGGACAAACAGGCCACTGGGGAGGGAGGGTGGGGGCAAGCAGGCCAGCAGGGGGGGCAGTTGGGGGTGAGCAGGCCGGCAGGCAGAGTGGTTAGGGGCAATCAGGCAGGCAGTCAGGTGAGCGGTTAGGAGCCAGCAGTCCCGGATTGCGAGAGGGATGTCTGACTGCCGGTTTAGGCCTGATCCCTGTAAACTGGCAGTAGGACATCCTTCGAGGGGTCCCAGATTCGAGAGGGTGCAGGCAGGGCTGAGGGACACCCCTTCCTCCCCCATGCACAGATTTTGTGCACTGGGCCACTAGTATAATATAATTTACTGTTTTAAACTATACAATTCAAGGGTATTTAGTATAGCCACAAAGATGTAACAATAATGAATTTTAAATCACCCCCTAAAAGCACCTCATACCCATTAGCAGTTACCTCCCATTTCTATCCATCTCTACTGTTCCTTCCCTCCAGCAATCACTAGCCTACTTTCTCAATAGATTTTCCTTTTCTGGACACTTCACATAAATGGAATCATAAAAGATGTGGTTACATTGAAATAACATTTCAAGGTTCATCCATGCTGTAGCATGTACCAATATTTCATTCCCTTTTATTTGCACAAAACATTTAATTGTATGGATACACCATTTACCTATTCATTAGTTGATGGCCATTTAAGTTGTTTCTACCTTTTGGCAGTTATGAGTCATGCTGCTATGCTGCTATGATAACTTTCTCCTATCTATCTTTCTTTTCTTTTTTTTTAATTCTCACCAGAGAATATTTTTCTCATTGATTTTCTAAAGAGAGAGTGGAGGGGAGGAAGAGGAGGAGAAGGAGGACAAGGAGGAGGAGAAGAAGGAGTAGGAGAGAGAGAAACATTGATGTAAGAGAGAAGTTGCCTCCTGCACATGCCCCTACCGGGCTACCAGGTCTGGGGAACCTGCAACCAAGGTATGTGCCCTTGACTGGGGATTGATTGAACACATGACCCTTCAGTCTGAGGGCCAATGCTCTAACCACTACACAAAACTGGCCAGGGCCTCCTATTTATCTTTATGAAAGAAACCTTATTAATTTTTTAAATAGATGAATAGAAAAATAATTCAGATGTGTCCTGTCTGACCAAAAAATAAAGACCAATAAAATTACAGACCAATTGATAACTCTATGTACTATGTTTTAAAGGGAAGGCTTAGAATAGAAGTGAGTAGCTTCAGGCCATGATTCCTGATAATAATGTTGCTCAAATAATTGAGCAAGAATTTTCTTTAAAGGGCCACTCTGGGTTAAGCATGAAATTTAATTAACTAATTAAAATCTAATATGTATTATCTCTAAGCTGCTAGTTCCAAACAGAACCTGGGGTAATGAGGCCACTCGAATATGTCTCAGAGCTCTCGCCTTCAGGGCTCTACTAAAAGAACCAGCTTTCTGAATCTGAAGTGGAAGCTGCAGTGAAACGTATTTCACATAAGAAAGTTGCCTTAAATGCAAGTAGACTGTCTGCCTGGTTATGAAACATTTAGTTTCTATTTGATCTTTCCCCACAAGTAGTCAGAAAATAAGCTTGGCTAATGCTACTCAGCAAATTCTCTCAAGGGCAAGGATTCACACCATGAGTTTTCCTCAGGTCTGATGACTAAATCCCTCAGTTCATTTATTACCCAGGCACTATCTGTTCTCTGGGGGCAGCGGGGAATAGAAAGGAAAGTCTTTGTAGTTAGAGGTTGGGTGATGAGTGTGCATCTCTTTCCCTAAAGCTGCATTTGTCACATCAGCCCAGAATAAAGACAGCCGACTAAACACCTTCTCAATGTTGTATTGTAAAAGATAAGGGAAAGGCACCATTGAAAGGTCAGAGAACAGAAGAATGCATTTCAGCGCTCTCTGCTAATACCCATGAAATAGAATGTCAGCCCTGTTCTCTTCTAACTTTACAGGTAATAGTGCTTTTTCATTTTGTAAAGGAAATTGTAGGTTTCGTTGGAAAACCTAGCCACTAGAGGGTCCCTCTGTTCAAAGTCACAGCATATAATGTTGAAGAATTTCCACACAGATAATGATAGATAGATAGATAGATAGATAGATAGATAGATAGATAGAGATAGATAATTGCAGAATTGAAAATATGAATAAAAATGAAAGTCAGGAATTAGAAGGTAGTTGAGGGAGATTGCTTTAACTCAATACTCTTTGCCTGTATTCTGCTACAGGCTGTTGGCTGTGTACCTTAAATAAAATTGCTCCTCTTTAGAGGAGAAGGAAATAATTTTGCTTTAAAATGCACTATAGCATATTGATAATTACTATTTCTTTTTTTAAAATACATTTTATTGATTTTTTACAGAGAGGAAGGGAGAGGGATAGAGAGTTAGAAACATCGATGAGAGAGAAACATCGATCAGCTGCCTTCTGCACACTCCCTACTGGTTATGTGCCTGCAACCAAGGTACATGCCCTTGACTGGAATCGAACCTGGGACCCTTGAGTCCGCAGGTCAATGCTCTAGCAACTGAGCCACACCAGTTAGGGCTGATAATTACTATTTCTGGCTGGCTACTCTAACATCAGAGCAAATATTGTTTAAAGGCAACTGGTTGCATTATCCTCACCCCTTTATACTCCCATGGAAACCCTGATAGCTAAGTTGGAAAAAAGGATGGCATATTGTGATGCAAAAGAAAAATATATATTTTGGTCAAGATGACCAAAATATATTTCTCGCATATATTTGGTCTTCATCCACAGCTCCCGAAATAATGGAAATGTCCTCATTGATGAGAGCCATAAAGGTATCTTTCCTTAGGTTAGTGAGGAGACTTAGAATCCATCTGAGGATGGGGACTTGTTGCCAGGAAAACCAACCATGTAATTAGAGTATTGGAACTTCAGTCCCACCCCCATATCCCTGGTCCTCCAAGGAGGACAGAGGGGCTGGTGGTTGAATCAATTGCCAATGGCCAGTGATTTAATCAGTCATGCTTAAATAATAAAGTATCCATAAAGACCCAAAAGGATTTGGAGAGCTTTCAGGTTGACCAACATGTGGAGGTATGTGGAGAGTGTTGCTCTCAGAGGTGCATGGAAGCCACACCCTTTCCCCATAACTTGTCCTGTGCATGCATCGCTCCCACCTGGCTAACCCTGAACCACATCTTTTTGTAAGAAACTGGTGATGTAGTAAGCAAAATGTTTCTTTGATTTCTGTGAGCTGCTCCAGCATAGAAATTGAATTCAAGGAGCTGGTCATGGAAATCTCTGATTTATAATCTGATGGTCAAAAGTACA
This sequence comes from Eptesicus fuscus, assembly GCF_027574615.1. Taxonomy (NCBI): domain Eukaryota; kingdom Metazoa; phylum Chordata; class Mammalia; order Chiroptera; family Vespertilionidae; genus Eptesicus; species Eptesicus fuscus. The sequence goes on along the minus strand of NC_072477.1, from coordinate 13,523,168 downwards.
GGTAGTAACAGGGGGGAACTGCTTTTGACTTGAGATATTAGGCTTAGATGCAGCTAATTTAGAAAACCTGTGAGCTCTTACCATAGAGTGAATTGTTCCCAAATAACATTCTTCCTACACATTTGGATATTTATGTGGCCCCAAAGAGGTTCTGTCTTCCTTGCTTTGGAACTGGAAGTGAATTGACAAACAATGAAGTTAAATCTTAAACATATCCTTTTCTCATTTAGAAATGTGAGAGGTCCAGATCATTGCTACATCCCAGGTCTTTCTCAACATTGCATGTCTAAAGCATTTTAGGTCCATTTTAGCTTTGCTGACAGGGGGAATATATTTTCAGGCTGGCTGGGATAGTGAGTCAGATTGGGTAATTGTCCCTGTGTGTGCAAACTGGTTAAGCTGGGGAAGATTTCATGGCTGTTGCTTTTGTTCATATTGGGTATTTTCCCCCTATTAATGATGTTCTGAAGTCTTCTTTTTTATGCATTTAAATTTAGTCATTCTTTTAGACTATTAGCATCTTAAAACATCTTAAAATCTTTAGTCCTCCCAAAGACTGCCACTTCTGAACTAGAAGAATCTTTAACTGGCATAAGAGAAGATTTTTATTTGGCCCATGGTCACATGCATATCATCTTAAAATGTATCTTCATTTTTATTATAATATAAACTACTGTGAGCTATTATTTATGGAAATTTTTGCCACGAATATAAGAAAGTGGAGAGCTTAGATTTAAACTATGCCTGCTTGACTTCCATACATTAAATCACTCATCCATTCATGCAGTTATGGTATGCCTAAATGTGGAAGACATTGTACTTTTCAAAAAACACAACATTGTCTATGATTGGACCCTATATCGACTCAATTAAACAATCCTCACATTGAGTTATAGGTGTTTGTTTCTCTGGTCCCCTTCTGTATAGAGTAGGAATCATTGAGGGGGAGACTTTTGTCTTATTCATCTTCATATCTCCTGCACCTAATATTGCACAGTGACATTTGTCCCTTCTTGGCCCATGGTCACATGCATATCATCTTAAAATGTATCTTCATTTTTATTATAATATAAACTACTGTGAACTATTATTTATGGAAATTTTTGCCACAAATATAAGAAAGTGGAGAGCTTAGATTTAAACTATGCCTGCTTGACTTTCATACATTAAATCACTCATCCATTCATGCAGTTATGGTATGCCTAAATGTGGAAGACATTGTACTTTTCAAAAAACACAACATTGTCTATGATTGGACCCTATATCGACTCAATTAAACAGTCCTCACATTGAGTTATAATGTGTTTGTTTCTCTGGTCCCCTTCTGTATAGAAAGTAGGAATCATTGAGGGGGAGACTTTTGTCTTATTCATCTTCATATCTCCTGCACCTAATATTGCACAGTGACATTTGTCCCTTCTTTTCCTCTTTCCTCTATGCATCTATCAGGTCATTCATTCATTACATTTCAAACCCATACTAAAGTTTTACTCTGTCCCAGGGACTCAAAAATGAATCTGGCATTATCCTCCCCCCACAATTGATCATTGGCCAGTGACAGGTCACTTATGTTTAAACAAAGAGTACAACATAACATTTTTACTACAATGATAGGGATGCCCAGAGTGGGATTCTCAGAGGTTCAGGTTCAAGCTCGTTTTTTGTTTTGTTTTTTTTACTTTCTGAGGCTCAAAGTATAAAATAATTTTTTTTCTAAATGCCATTTTAAGAGTTACAACAAATACTAGTTTATTTTAAATGATTTCATATTAATCACACAAGATGCAATAATAATGTTGCTACTTGCAAATGTGTAGAATATTTCTAACATATCATAGGATACTATAGGCTGAGCTTCCCTGGAATAGAACTTTGTTTTAGGAATGGCTATTCCTGTGTGTACATAAGGAGGCCATGTATGAGGCAACCAGAAGGATTAGCTAAGGGAGGGCTACATACAAGCAATCAGGATGATCTCTGTGCAAGAATTGTTCTAGGCAAGGAACCATGTGGGGTTGAATGGTTTGGGAAAATAATAGCATCCCTTTGTCTACCTCTTGGGATTAATGAGAATGCCTGCTCTTTCCCCAAAGGGGCTGAGAACTAAACTTCACAGTATGTTGTGTGTGTGTGGTGGGGTTTAGGCTTGGAGGAAGGAAAAAAGATCTGAGACAGCAGAGAGGACTGTTTTGATTTGACTCCTTTACTCCAATGTCTTCATGTATTGTCACTTGGTCATTTTATACTCCTCTTGATTTAAGACTCATTTGAGTCATGTTGACCTAGATTATGGTGACAGAAGGAATAGAAAATGAGACATAAAAATGCTTTGTAAAGTGTCAGTGAAGTATTTGACTCCTTAACTTACTGACCTTACTTGATTTGACAAAATGTTTTGTTCTTACTAAAAATTGAAATATGTATATTTATCTCATATTTTAAAGACACACAACTATAACATAGAGTGAATGATAAAGAAAGCATTATTAACACTTTGGTGTTTGTGACTTTGGACATGGGGTGTCCTGCCTGATGGTGTTAATGACAAATTGCCAAAGGATATTTGAAGCTCATTTAGAGTCTCAAGTGGTAGACATTATTATCAATTATTATTGCACTGAAGCCTGGCAAGTAATGCTTTTGAAATAATTATGTGATAGAGACAATGTCCCTAACCCCTGGTTAAATGCCATTTTGCTTTCAGAATCTGATGATGTTTTCTCCATAATCTCAAATGTCTTGGAGGTGAGAGTCACTACATTAAAAGTATCTCCCTGTTCCAACTGGGTGGCAAATTATAGCATCAAGAAATGCAATCAAAATGAAAAGAAAGAGTTCTGATTTGTGCTGCATCTGGAACACTGTAGATATTCAAGTGTTATAAATTTGGAACTTCATTTATGAAGAGTTTGCATATACCTTTTCTATGGAACAGAGACCAAGAATGCTTACAAAGAGTTAAATCCATGCTACCTCAAACTTCTCACTAAATTGATTTTATCCGTGTTAACTCAGCTGGCTAGTTTATTTCTTGATCTTTTTTTCTTAAGAAACCATATGTCAAGGAGAGAATTACCTGACTCCATTCAGATCAAATTTCTTCATTTCACAGAAAATAATGCCATTAGGAAGCAGGTGCAGCAATGTTTTATTCTATTTTATATTTTTCTGAGTTTTTTACTTATCAAGAAAACATTCTGAGCTTTGGGTCTAACGGTGCACAGAGAAAATATGCATTGGGAATAACTAGACTGAAATTAGTTATTTTTAAAGAGCATATTTTCCAATTGGACTTGCTATGATTTCTATTCACTGGTATGATAGCTAGTGGATAGTGGAATATCAACAAATATGAAAAAAGGCTAGGTAGCTGGTCTTGTCTTATATCTTCATTAATGACTGAAAAGGAGCAAACAGCACATGAAGCTGGGATGTTATTAACTCAATAGCTTTTGAAAGCCCTAGTGAGTTCTGGGAAATAAATTTTTTAAAGGCCTATAAAACTTAAAAATGATGAAAAAAGATTGAAAAGAGAGAAAGGAGACTTCCCAAAGCTTAAGAACAGGTAACACTCAGAACCAACACCTACTAAAAAGGGTGTATTGTTAATGAAAACTACTGAATAATACCTCAGATTTATAATGGGGAGAAAAATTAATGGAGCTTGCAATATGACCCAAAGGTAAAAGGATAAAGATGTTAGCATATTGTGTAATACATGAATTTTAAAATGTGGGCATTGATACAAAATGAAGATATCATCCACAATGATTCTTTTATAGTTCAATCACCATGCATAAAAGCCAGAGAAGTCTGTATGTGTCACTCATCCATAACACCTATGCCAAAATTATGTTATGAATAATTATTCATAACACCTATGAATTTTATTCAGGTTCTCCTATGATGTATAAGCCAAGGACACAGTTGTTATTCCATCTACCAGAAATGGAATGATGAATAAAACAGGGAAATATATGTCCTTATTAAGCCAATCATCTAGAATAGGGAGACATAGATAAATAAGTGGGAGCATGTCTAGGAAATATGTAAAAAACTAAGAAATATTAAAAATAAAATTGATAAATAATAAACATATACTATAAAAAGTATTGAAAATGCCTTATTATTTGCATTTGTATTAGGCCTTACAGATATGAAAGTTATAATACAAACTTATCATTTGTTTTAGTTGTCTATATGTATAACAATTCACCCCAAACTTAGTGGTTTGAACCATAGCAATAATCTATTGTTATTGTCCTGCATATTCTGGGGGATTGACTGGGGTCTGCTGGGCAGTGTTTACTCAGGGTCTATTTACTATCTTGGCCAAACTGTGGATGGGGTTGGAATCATCTCTAAAATGCTTCTATGATCACCTGTCTATACCTAGGCTGGGGGCTGTGGCGGCTGTATCTCTCTCTGTCCATTCTATGTGGTCTATCCTCAAGGTCACTCAGCATGGTGGCTTCACAGTAGGTCTGGACTCTTAAGACACATGGTCTGAGAGGGAGAGAGAAAAAATTAACAGGTGGGAACTGTATTCCATTTATGAACTAGTCTAGAATCAGTCAATGTCACTTCTCCCACAGTCTGATAGTTGTGAAAGTTATAAAGTTCCACCCAGGTTCAAGGTGAGGAAACATATACACCATGACTGGGAGGAGCATCAGCATCATGTTGTAAAAAGTGCACATGGGATGAGATATATGCTGCTGTAGTCTTTGGAAAATAATAATAGATACTCCATTATGTACAAAGCAAATTGATAAGTTTTCTGGTAGATAAACTTGAGGAGATTGCAGTTCAGTAAAAAGAAATAATATCAAGTTACAATGAAAGTTAACAAATGTTATAGAACAGTATAAGATTATAAAAGAGCTGGCACAAGACACTGTATAATTTTATATGATTCAATTTCATAGAATAGATTCCATAAATTTTGAGGAAAGAGGTCATTGTGGGCCATTCTTAGAAATTTAACACAGGACAAGGACTTTGATTCTCTAGTCTAGAATGTAGTCAGAGAAATGGATGAGGCACTCCCAGGCTAGAGGAGGAATTACTAAAGGCTAAGAGATGAGAACATCCTTAGGAAGCCTGATTTGAAGACAGTGAAAAGACAAGAAAATTTCCTTAAGAAAGTATGAAAACAATAACAACAAAAATCCAAACACACTAGAAACACCACAAGAACATAAGCACCTATAACATACATTTTTCATTGAACTTGTCAGTTTTCTTGCATAAAAAGAAAAGCCTTTTTGGTGACATTTTGCAAAAATAACTGGTTTTAGACTGAAATCATTGTGAAAAAGACTCATCCTAACTTAAACTTATGTCATCTGTGATTCTATCTTCATAAAGCAGTTGAGAGTTCAATTCTGTATAATATAATTTTATATTGTAGGCTGTTCTTTAAGGGAACAACATTTCATATTTATAGCTCATTCTTAGGTGTTTGCTTAAATAGACCTGTGTCCAGTAGTTCCACACAGCATTTCGATCAATTTTTGCAGACTTTGCACAATTGCCCCATTTGTTGACATTTTATCAGAATGGGGCAAGAAGAATGTACACTCAATATTATAGATCATTCTTATAAACCTTATCTTCTCCTCCCACATCTTCTGCTCAGAACTACCACTAATGGCGCGCCCCTTCCTCATTTCATTTTTAAATTTTGAATCAATAACAGTGATTGGATTTCTAGTGCAATGATTTAGCTGTGCTAGCATTGCCTTTCTTCCCTACAAATTCTACCAGGCAATATTGTGTTATATACTAACACACATTCTAGTGTTTTCCCTGAGATGAATGAAAATTGCCTACAAAAATAAACACAATAGGCTGAAAGATTAATAATGTTCCTACTCCACCTTCCTCTTTCACAGTGCTTCTCTTAGAATAATTTATACCACGAATGCCAGCCTTGTGCAAACTAAAGCAATCACTAAGGTCACTAAGGTGCACTTAAACACCACTGCTTCTAGTTTAGTAAGCCTTCCTAAAATAGTCTAACAAGCCCTTCAGTGTTCCTAGTGATTTGTTTGCTCATTTACATTAATTTTTTTTTTTATTAATCCTCACCTAAGGATAATTTTCCATTGATTTTTAGAGAGAGGGGAAGGGAGGGGGAGAGACAGAGAGAAACATCAATGTGAGAGAGACACATTGATTGGTTGCCTCCCTCACTCACCCAGACCAGTGCCATGGATCTAGCCTGCAACCTAGGTACAGGCCCTTGATGGAACTCGAACCCAGGACCCTTCAGTCAGAAGGTCTATGCTCTATCCACTGAGCAAAACTGGCCAGGGCTCATTTGCATTTTTAGTTATTCATTTGCAAATATTTATTAAGTATCTAATAGATGAAGACACTTTGTTAACCAGTGGATGTATAAAGTTAGTGGGTAAAGAAACAGAATGGACCTTGTCTTATGAATTGGACTAGAGGCCAGGTGCATGAAATTTGTGCACAGGGTGGGAAGGGGGTCCCTCAGCCCGGCCTGTACCCTCTCGCAATCTGGGACTGCTGGCTCCTAACTGCTCACCTGCCTGCCTGCCTAATCACCCCTAACTGCCTCCGCCTCAGCCCCCGCTGGAAGGACATCCAGAAGATGTCTGGTCTATCTGGTCTAATTAGCATATTACATTTTTATTACTATAGATGTGTGATTTGAGGGAAACAAAGGGTGGTTTTGTGATGATGAAGTATGTGTTTCTCTGTGTCCCTCTGTATGTGGTGATTGGGGAAAGGGGTTATAAAACTACTTCAAAAAGCTTCTTAAAGAAGGTGGTATAATTATGTTTAAAATTTTTTAATTGTTTTCAGAGAAGAAGGGAGAGGGAGAGGAAGAGATATGAACATCAATGATGATAGAGAATCATTAATTGGCTGCCTTCTGCTCACCCCCTACTGGGGATCTAGCCTGCATGTGCCCTGACCAGGGGAATACAACAGTGGCCTCCTCCTAGTTCATAGGTCTATGCTCAACCACTGAGCCATGCCACCTGGGCAAAGGTGGTATATTTCAGCTGATACCTGAAGATGTTAATCCTGTGAGGGCCATGATCAAGGGTGGGGGTGTGAGAGTAGAGTTGGACAAAGTTGAAGTCAGAACATCTGCTAAAGCTCCAGTGAATAAAGAGCTTGGCATATTCAAGAGACTGAAGGCCAGAATGTTGGGAGAAGCATCAAGTGAGGCTGAATGAGGGGCCAGACATGACACAGAGTTTAATTTTAACTTAAAAATGCTGCAGAAATCCATTGCAAAATTTTAAGTAGATAGTTCATGCAATTTTAATATCAATATTTATTTTTTCCCTTTGGAAGTTTGCATAGTTGTTCCTAGAGTATTTGCTTTAGTTTATTTTTCTAAGATAAGGGATTTTTGTCCTAAGGCTTGGTCATTACCCACCAGTGTCTTTTCTATGGTACTTGATGGAAACTAGATGTTCACTCAATAGATGTTGAATTAAATGGAAACAATTAATTTACTGATTTACTTTCCTCAAACCTATCAATTGTTTGACTGTGTATGTTATCTAGTGTTATACCACAAATGCCCCCCAAAGCTTAGTGGCTAAATAAACAATAATTATTTATTATCTTTCACAATTTCTCTTAGTCTGAATTTTAAGAACAGCTTGGTTGGAAAGTTTAAGCATGAAGTCTCTCCTGAGGATTCAGTTGACTGAGGCTGTAGTCATCTGAAAGCTTGATTGGGGAAGGATGATCTACTTTCCAGGTGGCTCACTCACATGGCTGGAAAGTTGGTGCTGGTTGTTGGTTCCAAAGTCTCAGTTCCTCTCCACATGGGCCTCTCCACAGGGATACTTGAGTGTTATTATGTCATGGTGGTTGACTTCCCCAAATGAGTGATCTTAGAGACCAAGGTAGAGGCTTCAATGCTTTTAATGACTCTGCCTTGATTCAGTGTGGAATAGACAGTTGCAAGAGCATGGATGCCAGGCAGCAAGGCTCATTGGGAACCATCTTGGAACTTGGTTATAAGCACTTAGTACTAAATTTGTTTACCAAAGATTGCTCTAGAATCTTCATACCATGTTCTCTCTGCTAAACCTGGTAGTCTCCAGCAGGGCTACAGGTGAAGTTGACTTCTATTGCAAAGAGTATTTGGAGATTCCATGCCAGATGGCTCTAGTCTGTGCAGAAGTCTACATCTGGCTGCTGAATAGAATTCTGTCTTTCTTTCCATCTAAGCTCCATTTCCTTTTTGCCACCGTGAGAACCAGATGGGAAACCTCTCAGGAGTACTGGTGGCTTTTAAAGCATATTTACAAGATTACATGAGACAGCATGTCTTTAATTTGCAATTTAGCTGAAGAGTAATGTTTCTCTATTTGGAAAATGGTTTTGTCAAGGTACCGGAACAAGGAACAGGAAATTAGGATTTGTAAGATCAATTTTCTAACTGACTTACAAGTTGCTGTGTACCCTTCAGCAAAGCATCTAATGTGCTTGTCTGTAAAACAAGGATATAAAGAATAAATCTCTACTTCAAGGGAATGCATCATAGTTGAATTCACATTAATGTAATAGGCTTTAAAAAATATCACAAGAAAAGTACTATCAGATGCAAATATAATGGTCTAAAGCTCTTTGGGATACAAGGTGCTATGTTCCTATGTTCTATATGCTTAGGATTGTTACCTTTTAATTTCACAAAGTACATCATTTTCTCGAGTTATGACATGACAAAGGGAAATCTCTTGTGTTTTATAAATGATATATTGTTTTGGTAGCTTTCATATAACCTTAAAAAGAACTCTCTATCAATCTCCTGTCGAACTCACCCCTTATGTAATCAAATAACACCATTCAAAAATAATAATCTTTACTCTTATGCTAAGAATAAAAGATATATCACATTAATATCAAAAGTTTTTTTCTTAATGAAAGTATATTTTTAATAATTATGGAAGTCTAAGGGAGGGTTAATGAGGAAAGCTAAACTATAAGTATATGACATAATTATTGTATATATGTAACATATATAATATATAGTGTAAGGAATATATGTATATTATATATAAAATGAATATAAATAATCTAGTATACCATATATATATATATATATGTATATATATATATATATAAAACATTCAGCTTGTTTTGCATTTGGTATCTGATATATAACATTTGAGTCAAGGATTATTATATTCAGGTTCTTTAAAATGATTTTGGTGTTGTCTTAAGAAAGAAGAGAGGAAAATATATTATTTAATATCATAGAAGTCTTACAAATGACTCCGTTATAGGGATTGTTGACAGTACTCACGTGCACATATGATCATGCCCACTGATGGTAAAATTTAGAGTATGGATCTTGAGAGTTCTCTCCCCTTCCCCAAGACAATTTCCCAGTACTAATCAGTTGTTCTTCCACTCTACCTTCAGCATCCATACATTTGTGTTGTTTCTCTATCAGAATTTTCTTTTGAGAATGGAATTGAAATCTTTTTCTCCTGAAAACCACAAGTGACAGAAAACAGTTTAAAATATGAGCTCAGCCTTGGGCATTTGTAATTGAAATAGGGATAAATGTCTTGTGTGAAAGGTGGCGAATGACCCTTGACTGTCTCTTAGTGACCAGGAGACTTCTTCACCCATAACCAATTTGATTGGCTCTGCCCACCACAATCCAACACCAATTTGAAGTCCTGTGGGAAGAGTGAGAAATGGTTAGGAGGAGGCAAGTCAGAATAAGAGAAGTGCAGGAGACAGACCTATGGCTTCTCTTGAAAATCTCCTCGTCCTCTGTGTATTCTTGTCATTCCTAACATTTAGGCATTATTTTTATCAAGGGAAATTCAATGATTATTTCCTTTCATCAAGGAGAAAAATACTCTGTTAATAGGAAAACAACTGTGACTCTATTTATCAGTTATTTTATGATATACAACAATTTAAAGAGCTAGTATTTAAAATAACAACTATTTATTGTTTTTCATGGTTTTGTGGATGAACCAGATGTTGTTTTTTTTCTGGCCTAGGTCAAGTCACCTGGGATAAGATGATTTAGAAGTAGCTCATGAACTATCTGGTGGCTGGCAGTAGTTAATCTAGGGGTGCCTCACGTACCTATCTAATGGCTGGCTTAATGTTACATGGGGCAAGGCCACTGTTATCTCCTCATCCAGCAGTGTAGCTCAAGTTCATTATTATGGAGGTGGAAGGGTTCCCAGCAGTAAGAACAGGCAAGCCTTTTCTTATGTCACATTTGCTCATACTCCAGTGTACAAAGTAAGCCTATGGCTAGGGGTCCAGGCATTGACTCTATTTATGGATGGGAGAAGTTTCAAAAAAATTAATGGCCAGTGTTTTTCTTCAATCTGTCATAAATTATAAATTCTGTCATTCTGTCCTGAGTCTTTCCTTTCTTATTGATCCCTAACATTAAAAATATACACTGAGTGGCCAGATTATTATGATCTCTGAACGCATAATAATCTGGCCTCTCAGTGTGTGTGTGTGTGTGTGTGTGTGTGTGTGTGTAAGTGTAATATATATAGATATATTAGAGGCTTGGTGAATGAATTCATGCGTGGGTGTGGGATACAGCCACCCTGGCCAGGGGGAGGGGACATGGGTGGTTGGCCAGCCTTCCTGCTGGTCAAACTCCTGGTTGAGGGGACAATTTGCATATTAGCATTTTATTATATAGGATATACACTGAGTGGCCAGAATATTATGCGTTCAGAGATCATAATAATCTGGCCACTCAGTCGATATATTCTTGTTTGTTTCCCAATATATATTCAGTACCTAAGTACTCTACTGTTGTCCTCCCAATAAAAATATTGAGAAGGACTATAAAAATTTTGTTTACTTTGATGGTGGATAATCTTCTGCTTTCCAGTAATCTCTAGCTTTATGCTTATCAAGCTGCAGACAATTCCCAATGCTCTCATTGTAAAAGCCACAAATTCACAGAATTTGCCTACTTGTTGCTCCAGTTTTTGGATTCAGATTTATATTCTATAATTATTTTATCCAAAACCCTGAGGGCCCTTGTGCATGGGCATTTTATGTCAGCTATTGATTTAAACAGAGTTTTCCAGATTTCGTAATTGTTATAGAGGGGAGAGTTTGCAGAACCCTGTTACCCTACCACCTTTACCAGAGGTTCTTCCTTTTCTTGTAAATTTGCTTCAATTTCCTCATTGTCATTTTACTAAAGAGGTAATATCTAGCCCAGTGGGGTTTCTAGGACACTTACAGTATTGCAGTGTTTATTCTAATTGTTTATTTCTTTGTCATACCAATTGCTAAATCTTAATATCACTCCTGGTTGTATAGATGCTGAACTATTTTATGTTATTGGTTATGGAATGAGAATTAATAGAGATGATAGAAGTATGAGTTATGTTATTAGAAGATAACAAGCACTGAAGCCTGAGGTATTCCCATATTTAGAAGTCCAGCAAGTAAAGAGGCAAAAATTTTTAAATATTAGCCTGATCATCATTAACATTAATATTAAAGTGATAATTTAAAAAAATTGGATTAATTTACTTCTCTACTTAAAATTTGCATTTAGCTTTTTACTTTTTATAAGGTAAAAGTCCCTGCTCTCTTATCATGTCATACATTGCATATATTTAATGTCTATATCTGTGAACCAGATTCAATGTATAGTGTCTGACAAATGGTGGGTAAATTATTGGCCAGAGTTATCTATAAAAATTGGGTGATGTTACTCACTTAGTGAATTAAAGTTGTGTTGATTATATAAACATTTAAAGGAATATTTCTTGTGTCTGTGACTAGATTGGAATATTTGGAGTGTGATGGTTAATTTTATGTGTCAACTTGACTGGGCCACAGGGTAGCCAGATATTGGTTTTAACATTATTATAGGTGTGGCTGCAAGGATGTTTGTGGATGAGATTGACATTTAAACCAGTAGACTGAGAAAGGTAGGTTGCCATCTCCAATGTGGGTGGGCCTAATCTCATTAGTTGAAGGCCTATGAATAGAACAAAAAGGCTGATGGTGTTCCAAGTAAGAGATATTCTTTCTTCCTGAGTACCTTAAACCTGGGATGATGCCTTATTTCCTTCCTTTGGACTAAAACTGAAACATTGGCCCTACCTGGGTCTCAAACCTGCTGGCCTTTGGACAGGAAGTATATAGTCGTTTCTCCTAGATCTTCAACTTGTTGACTCACCCTGCAGATCTTGGGATTGGTCCACCTCCATAACTGCCAGTCCCTTATACAAATCTCTTTTAGGTATATCTCCTATTGGTTCTGTTTCTCTAGAGAACCCTGACTAATCCATAGAGTAATGAATACAGATTAAACAAGTATTAGTTACTGAAGAAATAAGCTATAGCAACAAGAAAAAGGTGTCACCAATTTACGTTTTTTCTTTTTTATGTGACTAAAAATACATAGTTTGAGTGATTCATTCTTTCATCTGTTATTGTTCTATTGCCCTAAACCTATTTTTAATCCCCCATTACTGAATTAATATTATTGAGATCCTGAAACATTAATAGTAAATAAAATTAGCTAATATTTTTAAAGCACCACTATGTACTAGAGTTTATTACAAAAGTGAAAGAAGAAATTACAATTGGTTAGGCACCTCCTTTGTGCCAGCCCCTATGCTAGGTATTTTATATAAATTAACACATTAAAATTTTACCATAAACCTATGAGTTATAAATGTAGCACTGACCATGACAACTTTTCTAGGCCTGTTCCAGTGTCTGTTCAGAAAGAACCATGTAAGCTTGTATGAGGTTCTATATACTAAATCTCAAGTGAGTGCTTAACAGAAGGAATTAGTAAATCATAAAGAATGGGAGCATGTAGACCTTGTCGACTAAGAAACATCCAAACCTGTGAGAACTTGTATTTTTATTTTTTTTTTATTGTTGACACCATTACAGATGTTCCCCATTATAAGAATTTTCATAAGTTTATTTGAGCCAAACTGATGCCAATTGCTGGGAAGCAAAACCTCAACTGTTGGAGAAAATGTTCTGGAAAAATGGCAGTTTTACCACTTATTTTATGCATTAGAATCAAAGAAGACATAAGAGGTTTACATGAAATCCATTGGTGATAGATTAGGGAAGTGAAAAAAAAAAGTGGGGAAATCTCTGAGATTGGATTAAAAACTAAAAAGGATAGACACATACCTCTTTAACATTGGTGGATATAGAATAGGTAACAATTAATATTAAAGCACATAGAGATGGTATACCAGGAACAAGATGATGATGAGAAGTTCTGCGACCTTGTGTTCTGGTGGGTGATTGTGCCCTGAGTGGTCTGGAGAAAGGGAATTACTCTGACATTCCCAAAGTATGTTACCCTAGATGCAAAAAGACAATACACAGACTCAGTTAAATTAAACATTGGCCTTTGTCAAAGAAGATAATTGCATAGGACATGCCTACACATCATGACTTGCTTTTAAATAGAAATTTTTCATTTCAGACCATCCTATGTGGTTACTTTAGGTCTCTGAGTTTGTGAGGCCACCATGCAGGCCTTGAATGAACTTGTCAGATTGAGTATGTGGCTCCTATTGTGTTCAATTTCTTAATAAGAAATCATCTTTGCAATTTCAAAAGAATGGAGTTGGAGCTGTAATCGAAGTGACTCTAAAGCATGTAGGTAAAACAAATACATTCAAGCCCGAGCAGCAGCTGCCATTTCCTGACTGTCTTCCATGGCTTTTCTCTCTTTCAGTATGTCTGTGTTTATTTATTGCTTCTGAGCATGACAGAGAGACTTTCTTGGCCCTTTGTTGAGTCATCATCTTTAATAACATAGTGACATATCTATTTGATTATATTTCATCAGTGTACAATTTCATTCATTGTGTACTTTGTCCAATCCCCTGATAAATCTTATGATGTCTTTTTTTTTTTTTTTTATCTAATCGTGTTTCCAAATATTAGTGGAGATAAAATTGTCTACATCCCCAGAAAAAGACAAGCCTTCATACTCTTAAGACTCTTTTTTTAAAGGAACAACAGCCCTGTTGGAGTTTGCCCTGAGGCATTTTCACTGCTCAATGCCTGCTCAAAGGCCAGGTGACCTTGGCGTATGGAAAATATGCACTGTCCCTTAAGGGTCACAGAGATATCAGTTGCCATTGCTTCTTAGTTAAAAGAAAATAAAATTCTGTTCCTGCTAGTCTGTCTCAAAACATTTAGCTGATGTTCCAGCTATATGAGCCATAGCTGATTTCTTCCCCTGTATGTAGGTTTTTAAACTTGATTTCATGATCCAATCAGTTACAATATTTTATTAGAAATAATTTCTAAATAGAGCTCCAATTTACTGTTATTTGAAGCTCCTTGAAAGAATAGAGATTTGCCTTGAACTATTTAACAGAGATTTAAATTGTGAAGCAAGTAAAATTAAGATGACAAAGGATATAAGATACTAAAGATACTGTTTCTTATAAGTATTAAAGTTTTGTATATGAGGGTAATTGTTATGTTTGGTATAACCCATGTGAAGTTCTCAAAACATTTTTACATTTCTTTCACTAATATTATCTCAATTTTGGTGAATTGTTGTCTTGTGCTAGTTTTTTTACTTTACTTAAAGCAGATTTGTGACTGCATATCAATATTAAAACATAGAATAATCATTGGCATAGTTCCTGGAAATCTTAAGAAGGTATTCAAATTCCTATAAATAGAGGTAAGTCTGAAAATGCCCCATCTTCTTTCTATGAAAAAAGTAAACAAGTTTGGAGAAATATTTTGAAAATAATGAATATTTCCCTTTGATGATCAGATTATTTGTTAAAGGTAAAAATTAAATTTTCACTTATTTTCTTGGCAACTACACAAAGCTTTCCATATTTATGTAATGCATGATCATGCCTAGAAATGTTTTCAAAATTATTCATGGAGAAAAAAATATCAACATAACTTTAATATCATGATTTATGATGTAAGTTTAAGACTATGAATAAATTATCCCCCAATAATACAAAACCCTATGCCAACTTGTATTTTGGTCATTTTTAAACAAAATACATCACTCACAAAGTCAGGGGAGGATTCTTGGTCTTTCCCTCCAAAAACTCTTACTATGAGTATTTAGGATCAGAATTTCAAAACAAAGTTTGAAATGAAGAGAGAGCCATCCAAGAAACTTTAAACTAGGTTCAAATTACCTCTTTTGTAGCTATAGCTTTTTGTAATAACCCTAACTAAAGTAGAGAATGATGTAAATAAGCAGGGATCGTTATATGAAAATTAAAAGTCAGGGTTGTGTGTATTAGTCAAAACATAAACATATGTAGCATTTGTTCATCTTGATAAACTGACATGACAATAATGGTAGTAGCTAAAATATTAGGAGTATGTTGGGGCCCAAATATTTCTCCAAGAGGAGGAGAATAATTAGAATATTATCACAATTATCTGGCAATACTGGAGGCCTGGAGAACAGGAAAAAGTAAGTTCAACAGCACCACAAGCAGGCAGGGGATTCCAAAACCCAATCTACACAGGGTCTTAGAGCTAAATTTGCTCCATTCATCAAATTAGCAGTTGCTCATGAGAAAATCGCTACCAAGCCACCAACATGGTGACCTTTCTCTCTCTTTCTTCCTTTCTTTTTTCCTTCCTTCCTTCCTTCCTTCCTTCCTTCCTTCCTTCCTTCCTTCCTTCCTTCCTTCCTTCCTTCCTTCCTTCCTTCCTTTTCTCCTCTCTTCCTTTCTTTCTTTCTTTCTTTCTTTCTTTCTTTCTTTCTTTCTTTCTTTCTTTCTTTCTTTTATTCTTTCATTCTTCCTTTCTCTCTCTCTCTCTCTCTCTCCTCCTCCTCCTCCTCCTCCTCCTCCTCCTCCTCCTCCTCCTTCTTCTTCTTCTTCTTCTTCTTCTTCTTCTTCTTCTTCTTCTTCTTCTTTCTCTCTCTCTCTCTCTCTCTCTCTCTCTCTCTCTCTCTCTTCTCTCTCTCTCTCTCTCCTCTGTCTCTTTCTTTTTTAAATCTAGCTTGAAGTTCTTTGGGCAGTACCACAATTTGCTCACTCTATTATGGACAAGTGTTGGAGATCTGTTGCGACTTACTATAATACCATAAATTGTTTATGTTTGGAGTAAGTATGGTTAAACAGCATTTCATTTTTTAAGACAAGGCCCAGGAATACAAAGTTTCCATACCCTCTTTCTTCGTTTCTGTTTTCATCTCTCTTTAAACAATAATTTTTCCTGGTAAACATATATAAGACATATTAATCAGGTCCTTCCTGGCAGGAATTAGATGGCACATTGTAACCAGTAATTTGAAGAAATTTAATAAAAAGACTATTAAAAGGGCTTTGGCATAACTCAGGAAAACCAATAAGGAAAAGTGGAGTACCCAGGGGTTAGTAACAGTCCTATAGGGGCAAAAAGCTATGAAAGTTCAAGAAATTTGGGAAAAGGCAGCTGTTAAGACAAGCGCTATGGATAGGGAATGCAGGCAGGAAGGAAGTTGGCCCCATGTTCCTTAGTCTATTGCCACAGTCTTTCCACAGCTAGGGTTCAGGAATCTGGAGAAGGGCTGCACATAAATGAATAGAGACTAGACAAGAAATATAACTTTGGAAGGCATTTGTGGAGAGCCAGATGGAAACTTAGCTCTAGTGACTAAACTCCTCGAATCTCCGGACCCACAGCTTTTTATTTTCTGGAAAACACATTGGCCCTTTAGTAATGCAAACAGGCATATCAAAGGTAAAGTTTGGTAAACAGGAAAAGATTATCAGGTTAGGGGACAAGCCTATAGCTGTTCAGCACCAGGTAATAATATGCAGATTATCAGCCCTGCTGAAGCCCCAAGGTCCATCAGCCTTCTGATGAACTTCTTGTATAATTATGACCTGCTGGAATTTGCATCCAGCAGTCTATCATCTTCTGTCTGTACCTCCTGTTGGCTAAAACCAATGCAAAGAGGGCAAGGCATCCATTGATGTAATTCAAAATGCTAAGCCTTCCAGATTTCAGAGCAGAGTAGAGAAGGAAGAGGTGAGTATCTGAAGGGGGAAAATTGATATTTAACACACAAAGGTAAATTAAACAACCTTTTAAAGAATCTTTATATCTGCTTGGGGCAAAACTATCAGATGCAAAGAATATAATTCATATTTTCTTTTTATATTTTTAAAATTGTATTGTCGTCATTCAAGGCATACAAAATTAAGTCAACGTGGAAAGGATTTATGAGATCAGAAATGAAGAAATCCACAATGTGAAAAGAGTTCAGAGTAGTTGTTGTGAAATAGGGAAATCTGCAGGTTTAGAAGCAGACTGCACAGGTCTAAGCAGTTGAATAGGTCCATGGCTGCCCAAAGTAGAGTATAGCCTAGGTAAGGGGTTAACCTGGCTGACTTTGCCAGTCTTTACCCGCTATCATCCTGTGTAAAGATGTACTAAATATTTTCTGAAATTATAGTACATAGCCAGTACTTTATATGAAAGTACTGAATTTTTCCTCTCTAATTAGTTTTTTTTCTAAATATATTTTTGAATTTTTCCTCTCTAATTAATTTTTTCTAAATATATTTTTATTGATTTCAGAGAAGAAGGGAGAGGGAGAGAGAGATAGAAACATCAATGATGAGAGAGAATCCTTGATCAGCTGCCTCCTGCACACCCCATGCTGGAGATCCAGCCCATAACTCTGGTATGTGTCCTGACTGGTAATCAAACCTTGACCTCCTGGTTTGCAGTTCGATGCTAAACCACTGAATCACACACTGGTCTGGTATCTCTTTTCAAACTTTTCATCTCATCTTTCCTCACCCCTCTAGCTGTTGCTCAGCAAAGACTTCTGCAGAGGAATGGCTTTATTAGCAGAGGCAGTGACCCTGCAGTATTTGTTTTCTGAACTCTTACCTGAATCACCTTTTTGAACAACATATATGCTATAAGTTGTTTTGATAGTGACAGGGTGGGGTTCAGGAAGTGGGGACGATGTGAGAACATTGCACCAGGAATCTAATAAGGGCTGAAAGAGAGATAAGAAAAGTGAGAAACCAGAATACATAGAAAAGGAAATTTGTAGAAAAGCAATTTTCAGGACTCCATTTGGGCTAGCTATATGACTATCTTCAAAACAATAAATTCAACTGGACAATATGTTCAGATATGGAAGTATGAGTTTGCACTCAATAAATTGTTAGGTGTTACAGAATAAAAAAAAAAATGTTGGTATTATGTGGTCTGTGCCTCAAGGACATTTTAGACTAGGTAAGAAGGCATGAAAATCCATTCAAAGATGAATTACACACTGCATTGCATTGTTACTGAAGTGCCCAGTGAGTGGTATTGGTATGTATTGAATGACAACCCTACATAGCAAGAAAGCCTATTCAAGATGGAAAAATCATAAACTTAAAAGGAGGGACTGTAAAGATTGTAAGAAAAGATGTTTTTCCAAAGGAAGTATAAGCATCTTTTATCTACTTCAAACTAGAGTGACAAGGAATTAGAGCAGCAGCAGAGTTGGAGAGAGTAATAAGATTCCTGACCTCCAAAATCTTTCCTATCTGCAATTCTCAGGGATTTCTATCTGTCTCAGCAAAGATAAAAATATGAATTCTTTTGTAGTGTGGTGCTATTTATCTGATATGTGTCATAATTTATAGTATCTAAGAAATCTGAAACTTGGCCATTTGGGTATCACGGTAAATCTACAATGTTTATACTATATTGCTTTGTGTATTTGTGTGTATATATATATATATGTGTATAAAATGCCATATTTCTAAATGTGAATATGCACATACACAAATATGAATATATTCACAGTATTTTAAAGTGTTCAGAGTCAGAGGTATTGTGAATAATGTACTGTTAAACATAAATAGCAATCAGGTTTTAAAAGCATAGTAAATTTTATATAATCATTCTAAAAACATTTTAGAAGAAACTTTCAATTTTCCTTTGGTTTGTTAACTTTCCATAAATAGTCAATTCTCATGAAAGAGAGTATGTTTTTCTACTTGGATTTATCATAATTTCTCTTCCAATGCGTAATTATTTAATTCAATATCAGAATTGTTTGTTTTGGCAAGATCTATTAGCATCTAGGAAGTTAAAATCATGCGTTAAAACTTATATTCTGATTCATTATTGGAGCAGGCCTTATTTTTATATGTTGTCTGTTTTATAACACATAGTAGATTTATGTCTTCCTTTTTGAAAATGCATGCAGAGGATACAAAATTAACGCCAAGAAATCTATGGCATTTCTATGCACCAAAAGTGAACTTACAGAAAGAGAGACTAAAAAAAAAAATCCCATTTATCATCACACCAAAAAAAAAATTAAGATACCTAGGAATAAACTTAACTAAGGAGGTAAAAGACCTGTACTCAGAAAACTATAGGACACTGAAAAAAGAGATAGCGGAAGGAATAAACAGATTTGTAGAATCAATATCATTAAAATGCCATACTACCCAAAACAATCTATAGATTCAATGCACTCCCCATTAAAATAGCAACGGCATATTTCACAGACCTAGAATGAACTTTCCAAAAAGTCATCTGGAATAAAAAAAGACCCTGAATAGCTGCAGCAATCCTGAGAAAGAAGAACAAAGTAAGTGGGATCTCAATACCAGATATCAAGCTGTATTATAAAGCCACTGTTCTCAAAACTGCCTGGTACTGGCACAAGAACAGACATATAGATCAATGGAATAGAATAGAGAACCCAGAAATTGACCCAAACCACTATGCTCAGTTAATATTTGATAAAGGGCACAAGGACATACAATGGAGTCAAGACTGTCTCTTCAATAAATGGTGTTGGGAAAATTGGACAGATACATGCAAAAAAATGAAACTAGACCACCAACTTACACCATACACTAAAATAAACTCAAAATGGATAAAGGAGTTAAATATAAGATGGGAACCTCAAAAATACTAGAGGAATCCACAGGCAGCAAAATCTCAGACATATGCCAAAGCAATTTCTTCACCGATACAGCTCTTAGGAAAATGGAGACTAAAGAGAAAATAAACAAATGGGACTCCATCAAAATTAAAAGCTTTTGTACAGCAAAAGAAACCACCAACAAAACAACATGAAAGCCCACTGTATGGGAGAAAATATTTTCCAATGTTATCATCGATAAGGGTTTAATCTCCAACAATTACAGGGAACTCATATAACTTAACAAAAGGAAGATAAAACAACCCAATCAAAAAATGGGCAACGGACGTAAGTAGATACTTTTCAAAAGAAGACATAAGGAAGGCCAAGAGACATATGAAAACATGCTCAAAGTCACTAATCATCCTAGAGATGCAAATCAAAATGACAATAAGGTACCATCTCACACCTGTCAGAATGGCTATCATCAACAAATCAACAAACAAGTGCTGGCGAGGATGCAGAGAAAAAGGAACCCTCTTGCACTGCTGGTGGGAATGCAGACTGGTGCAGCCACTGTGGAGAACAGTATGGAGATTCCCCAAAAAACTAAAAATGGAACTCCCTTTGACCCAGTGATCCCACTTCTAGGAATATATCCCAAGAAACCAGAAACACCGATCAGAAAGAATATATGCACCCCTATGTTCATAGCAACACAATTTCCAATAGCTAAAATTTGGAAACAACCTAGGTGCCCATCAGCAGATGAGTGGATTAAAAACTGTAGTACATCTACACAATGGAATACTATGCTGCTGTGAAAAAAAAGAAGGAACTCTTACCATTTGCAACAGCATGGATGGAACTGGAGAGCATTATGCTAAGCGAAATAAGCCAGTCAGAGAAAGATAAATATCACATGATCTCACTCATTTATGGAAAATAATGAACAACATAAGCTGCTGAACAAAAATAGATCCAGAGACAGAGAAGCATCTTTCAGACCATCAAACCTCAGAGGAAAGTTAGGGGAGGGTGGGGGTAATGGGGAGAGATCAAACAAAGGACTTGTATGCATGTGTATGAGCCTAACCAATGGACACAGACAACAGGAGGGTGAGGGCATGAGTTGGGGAAATAGAGAGTTAAGGACATATATGTAATACCTTAATGGGGAGATAAGGGCACATATGTAATACCTTAATCAATAAAAAATAATTTAATTAAAAAAAGAAAGTGCATGCAAATAAAGATATTTATATCCTTTGTGGCCTCTTATGAAAATTTGGAAACATCAGCATTTTAAATCGGATTCCAGATCCTCTGTGTTTATTAGGACTCATGGCCCAAGTTCAGGGCCATGTTACCTTTGTCCTCAATTACTGAAGGCACTTTCCATCATCACTACCTCTAAAGTGTTTGTAAAGTATAAAACCTCATTGTTTTATACTTATAGCAAAGCACATTTTTGAAAACCTACCCATCTCTATAAAAAATGCTTGGCCTGGCCAGCATGACTCTGTAGTTGAGCATTGACCTATGAACCAGGAGGTCCCAGTTTAATTTCCAGTCAGGGCATATGCCTGGATTGCAGTCTTGATCCCCAGTAGGGAGTGTGCAGGAGGCAGCTGATCAATGGTTCTCTCTCATCTCTCTCCCTCTCCTTTCCTCTCTGAAATCAATCCTATATAATAAAAGCCTAATATGCTAAGTGTCTGTTCAATCAATCAAAGTGTAATATGCTAATGACATGCTAAGGCCACTCAATTGCTCACTATGATGTGCACTGACCACCAGGGGGCAGACAGTCAACTGGTTGACCAGTCGCTATGACATGCACTTACCACCAGGGGGCAGACGCTCCAAACAGTAGATTAGCTTGCTGCTGTGGTCTGGCCGATCGGGGACTGAGAGAGATGGGCCGGACAAGCCCTGGAACCCTCCCGTGGTCCCTCCCTGGCTGGCCAACCTGCCGCATCCCTCTCCAGCCCCATTCATGGACCAGTGGGGTCCCTAGGCCTGGCCTGCATCCTCTCCCTCTACCCTCCCCCCCGCCCCCAGAGTGGACAAATTTCATGCACCAGGCCTCTAGTAAAAATATATTTTTAAAAAAATGCTTGAAAGGCTCTGAAATGACTGCTGTTTTAATTACTTAAAGTAGCTCTAGAAACTTTTCACAGTAAGATCTAACATCTCTTACATTCTTATTTATCAGTGCTCTCATTTCTCCATGTACCACATAGATTTGCCAAGAAGACTATGCAGCTGTGACTGAAGATCTCTTATGATTTTATATCCATATACTTAGTGATATTGTACCTGTTCACTGAAATGACCTCTCTCTCTCTCTCTCTCTCTCTCTCTCTCTCTCTCTCTCTCTCTCTCTCGATGTTGTAATATCTGCTCTTTTATGCTAAAAATCAAATCTCTCTGGTCATAACATTTTACTCTTCTATATATTTGTGTTCCATTTACCCTCCAATGACACATGTCATTTTTGGTCCTGTGTATAATAATGCATGAGCATATCTCTCTTCCACTGTCCAACACTTTACTCAAAAAACATTTTATATAAGGGCCATGCTATTTTATAAGAAATTTTGAAAATAAAGTAGAATATTACTGAATATTACTGAAGCTAATATGGTTTACGTTGAATTTAGTGGATCAATGACTATATCAAGAGTTACATAACAATCTGATATAAGTGATCATAAAAGAATATATAAAATATTATATAACAACTGAAATAAGTACCTAAATGTACATGTGAGAAAAAGAAAAGGCTTCATTAATGACAGTTTAATAAAACTAGATATTAAAGGATGAAGGGAAATGTATTAGTTAAGCAAAAATGTGGAAAGACTCCAAGATGATAAACAGATGAATTGAGAGAATTAGATTGTTGGATGGGTGCAAGGGATTCAGTAAACTTAGGTTCAGAGTGCTTATAGAGGAAATGCAGAAAGTCAAGTCAGAAAAAGCCTTTTGTTCCTACTAAATCTGTAAGCAACAGGAAAGAACTCAAAAAATTTCAGGCTGAATAGCAATTTGCGTATCTGAAACACTGCCCAGGTTGTGGTGTAGAGAAATGATGGAGTATGTTAGATTTGAGAAAGGGAGTGAAATTAGATGATTGCTTCTGTGGTTCAAGTGAGACATGATCAAATAATGAACCATGGCAGTGGCCTTGGACATGGAGAAGACTAGGCATATTTGAGGATGGGGAGAGGTAGCCAGGAGAAATGGCAGGATTTAATGGCTGATGACTGCAGGAAGGATAGGGAAGGAGGGTTGAAACCACTCTCCATTTTTGGCTATAGAAGTAGGCATTCCATCCATCAAAATAGTGAATATGAGAGAAAAAACTGGTAGAGGAAGCAAAATAATGAGATTATTTTAGGGAAAGCTGAGTTTGAAGTACATTTAGAACTTTCATACTGAATTATCAATTTGGAAGTTGGAAAAAAAGTTGAGGTGAAGAACTCAAGAGAGGTGAAGAGAGTACTCAAGAAGTATGAAGGTGTTAATTCATGACTTTGAAGCAACACAGCCAAATAAAACAGTCACAGGGAATAAAGTGTTCAGGGTAAGATTTTGGAAATAAAGTAAACAATACCATTTATTGTCCCCATAAAGATATGACATAAACTACATACTAAACAAAATATGTGTGGATCTGTATGCTCAAAATTACAAAATACTGATGAAAGAAATCAAAGAAGAGCTGAATAAATGGGAAGAAATAATGCATTTACGGATAGAAATATTCAACATCATAAATCTGTTTATTTTTCCAAAATTGATCTATAGGTTTAATGCAAAATTTGAGCAAGATTCTTTTTTTAAAAAAATATATTTTATTGATTTTTTACAGAGAGGAAGGGAGAGGGAGAGAGAGTTAGAAACATCGATGAGAGAGAAACATCAATCAGCTGCCTCTTGCACACACCCCTACTGGGGAAGTGCCCGCAACCAAGGTACATGCCCTTCACTGGAATCGAACCTGGAACCCTTGAGTCCACAGGCCGACGCTCTATCCACTGAGCCAAACCAGTCAGGGCTTGAGCAAGATTCTTATTCTAAAATTTATGTGGAAAGAAGCAAGCCCGAGAATAGCTAACCCAACATTAAGACCTGCAATATAGCTATAGGAATCAAGATGATGCGGTCTTGATGAAGAGACAGACACATAGAGCAATAGAACTGAATAGAGAACTCAAAAATAGATCTATACATGAATGACCAATTGATTTTTGACAAAGGGGCAAAATTCAATGAAGGAAAGACAGTCTTTTCAACAAATGGTGATGAAGCAAGTTGACATCCATAAGGAGCGGGGAAAAGAATCTTGATTACGCCTTACACAAATGATATGTTAGATGAAAGTTCATAAGAAAATAGGAACAGATTGTCCTTTTATGAAATAGAACTGGAAGACCTGGTGCCTTTCCCTCCTTGTCCAGACCCTCCTTATAGGACTCCTTTGCCAGCTATTGCAACTCCTGCGTTACTTTCATGGAATCTTTAGGAAAGTAGATCTCAAAAGTGAATGTGCATCAGTATCACTTGGACAATTTGTTAGAAGAAAGATTGCTGGGCCCCACCCACCAAAATTCAGATTATCTGTAGGTCTATGGTGAAAACCAGGAATTTACATTTCTAAGGTGTTCCTAGTGAATACTGACAATGCAAGTTTGGGGACCACACTTTGAGAATCACTGTTCTAGGTATCCACAGCGCGCAGGTAAAATTGACTGCTCATGCAACAGGAACTCGATGAAAATTGTGATGTTTGTATTTGTGATTATCTCCTTTTGCTGCACCAGTCTGTGCGTCCAACTCTCCTCTCACCATCTCTTGGTTCTATCAAGATAGGTGGTAACTTCAGTTGCCCTGTATGTCATGCATTGGCCATGGACAACCATCCGTGTAACCCAGCCCTATACCTAGGCATCTTCTCCCAGACATGCTGTATACCTGATCCCGTGGTGCTTTGGATCTGGATCCCAGCCAAAGGTCAACAACCTACCCCAGGCTTTTCCCAGGAAATCAAACTATAGTGTTCTCAAGTTCTTCATACTTGAATTTTCATTTTCCAACCTTCAGTGAGAGGGAAACAGAGCATTACTAGGTTTTTCCTGTACCATTTCCTTTCTTTTTCTCGCATTTCAAGGAAGCAAAGGGAGCTCTCCATTCTCTATCAGTGTTGGGAAGGGAATTCCCCTATGTCATATTCTCTTCATTCTTGAGGTGGCACTCATTCTCACTCTTTTCCAGAGACCATAATCATGGATGAATTCAGATGAAAAATAGATTTGCTAATAATCTAAGATAATGCTGGAACACAAATATGCAAAACATCCTAGCCAGAGGGAAATAGAGAATATGAAAGAGGAGGTACTTTGTTTGAGAATATGACTTACTCTGTTTAAGTAGTGTTGAATTTAAGTCTTTCCAGATGAGATAATCCAACAGAATTTGGGGATATAGATCTGGAGTTCAGAAATAAGATTGTGCTGAAAATATAGATATAATAATAATTCTCCAAGTAATTCTTCAGGTTGCCTGGTCATTTAATTAAAAGCAAAACAATCAGTTAATTAAAAGCTGTCTCCTTGGCTGGAATACATTCAAGCTAATTGGAGTGGTTTTTAAGGTCATGTTTTTTTTTTCAGAATGTCAGACTAGTTAAGTATTTTGACTATAACCCTGGAATACACTCTATGTTTAATAATTAATTTTGACATTTGGAGTTTAGAGAATTAATTGCCCATGGTTAAGTTACAGATAGTGACAGAGTATGGTAGAAATGGTTCTATTTATTACAAAATTGCTGTGGTTTCACCTTAGTTTGAATTAAACTGAAGAAGATACATGTTTGTCTATCCTTGAGAACATTCCATGTGTATTAGAGAAGAATGTATAATCTGATGTTCTGGGATGAAAAGTTCTGTAAATGTCAGGTATGTCCATTTAGTCTAATGTATCATTTAAGGCCAATATTTCTATATTGATTTTCTGTTTAGATGATCTACCCATAACTGTCAATAGGGTATCCCCTACTGTAATAGCATTCTTGTCAGTTTCTCCCTTTAGTCCAAGTAGCAGTTGCTCTATATATTTCAGTGCTCCCTGATTGGATGTGTATATATTGAGAAGTGTTGTGTCTTCTTGGTGTAGTGTCCCCTTTAGCATTGTAAAAATGTCCATCTTTTCTCTTGTTACCTTTTTTTAATCTATTGAAGTCCATTTAGTCAGATATAAGCACAGTACACCTGCTGTTCTGTGGTTGCCATTTACTTGGAGGATCATTTTCCACCCTTTCACCTGGTCTATATTTGTCTTTGCAGCTTAGATGTGTCTCCTGAAGGCAGCACATGTTTGTTTTATTATTATTTTTATCTAATTGGCTACTCTGTGACTTTTTATTGGTGAGTTCAGTCCATTTACATTTAGAGTGAAATCCAACATTTTTGCCCTGGCTCTGAGGTCCTGTGAGGCTACCAACTGCAACCTCTGTCCTACCCTGCTCATTGTATTACTACACTCCATTTCTCCCAGCCCCCTTATGAGTGCTCATGCTCTGCCTCTCCAGCTTTGTATGTGCTCTGTTCTTTACCTGGAATGTTCTTTCCCCAGCTCTGTGAGTGGTTTGGTGCCTGCCTTCAAGGTCCTTGTGAATAGTGTCTACGGTTGCTTCCTTGTCTCATCCACCACCTATAATCCCTTGTAGCCAAGTGCCATTCAAGAATCGGTGCTTATTGCCCTACCTGGTTTGGCTCAGTGGATAGAGCGTCAGCCTATGGACTGAAGGGTTCCAAGTTTGATTCCAGTCAAGGGCATGTACCTTGGTTGCGGGCACATCCCCAGTTGGGGGTGTGCAGGAGGCAGCTGACCGATGTTTCTCTCTCATTGGTGTTTCTAACTCTCTATCCCTCTCCCTTCCTCTCTGTTAAAAAAATTAATAGAATATATTTTAAAAAAATCTGTGCTTACTACCCAAATGGCTAAATCTAACAGAAATGATTCAGCTTGTGTATAACGAATGCTTAATGCGGCATTTGACACTCTTGGTCACTCTCTTTCTTTCTTGAACTTTTCCTCTTCACCTTGCATGACACCACTTTCTGGTTTATTTATTCATTGAAGTATCTCCTAGGCGTTGGGTATAAAACGTATCACCCATGAAACTTACATTCTACTGAGGACAAAGGTAATGAATAAACAATTGACTGTGCAGCATGAGGCCCTCTCTGTAGGAGAGGCCTTTTTTGACTACCTTGTCTAAACAAAAGTCCTCTTTGACTTTCTACCTTCGGACTCTACAATTTTCACCACCTTACATGGTATTATACACTAGAATCCAAGCTCCTTGAGGGCAGAGGTCAAGAACATTTTTACTGGGACTTGCTAGGATTCTGTTTTTTTCAAACACTACCTAGCATGTGGTCGTAGTGTCTCAATAAATGTTTTCCGAGTTACTGAATGAGTCATTGCATTATTAAGCCAAGGAGAATATCATTATCTGATGCTTTACATCTTGGTGTAATTTCAAGTGATTGTTTTGTTCTTATTTTTGATGTAGGAAATTCAAGCAGTCACAAGTTTTTAGAAAATGTATACAGCATCTACATGGTCCTGAGGGAAGTTGGGTGCAGTTTACACCATTACAATAAAATTGGAAAGAGAATAGAGAGGTATGAGCTCACTCCATGGCTTGTCCCCAGGGAGAGGTTTATAGTGTGAAAGGTAGAGATGAAAACTGTAAGCTAATTTCCCTTGATTTGAATGAAAGGCTCAGTGTGCCTGGAAAATGGTTGCATACGTCCGTGGCTCCATGAGGAAGAAGTCACGGCAAGTTCACATTCAGTTGATTGCCTCTTTTACAATTTCTAGAAATAATTGCAATATCCCTGGTTGTGCCATTATTTTTGCTGTTCCTGGGGTACATTTTGATCAGTTGCAGGAAAGAAAACGAATTCCTCAAGCTTCAAAATTAACCGGCAAAGTCTCCTGAAGCCCAGCAGCTTATAAAGTGCTAGAAAAGCACCAAGGTGTAGACTGAGCTTGATAGAAAATTAAGTGAGAAACTGAACGCATTCTTGTTGTTTTTACTGTCAAAAGCATATCACACTTAATAAATTGTAATGCGTAAATATTCCCCTTTTAATCCATAATAAAATCCTGATTTCAGAATGCAACACGCACGCACGCACACACATACACACACACACATGCACGCGCACACACACGCACATACACACGCACACATACACTTAGATATGAAGCAACTTGAGGAATATAAATTGAAACCTGCATTTTTGTCTATTGTAATAGGAAGGTAGACACAAGCTACTACTTGATGGCACAGCCTCCTATAATCTTTTCTTACCTGGAAGCAGGAAATAAGACATGATTTTTACATTGATGGAGGAAACAGAATCACTAATTGCAGCTGCATGAAGTCCTTGGCAGGATGATGCAGATGGGTGGTATTTCCACTAGCCCACCTCCCTAGCTACTACGTTTGAGAAGTTCTCTATCTCATACTCTGACATCTCTTCCAAACAAAGAATTCTGGCTATGTGGCAAGAACTTGAAAGCTAAGACCCATTTCAAAAAATCTAAATTTTGCTTCATCATTATTGTCACTACTCTATGTGCTGAGGTGACTGGGGATGGTTCTGAGAGTGGCCAATTGCCGATAAGATGTGATAGGCAGTATTTTGAGATGGCCCCTGGATTGCTGCTCCTCTGGTGAACATGACCTTTTATAATTCCTTCTCCTGGAGAATGACAGGGACCTGCAATTTTCTCTTAATCCATAGAATATGGCAAAGGTGAAGCGGATATTTTTTTATATGATTAAAGTCTCCACACATTTGACTTTGCAAAATGGAGATTATTCGGGGTGGGACTGAGCTAATCAGGTGAGTTCTCTGAGGTTAGAGACTCACTTTGTTGCTAAACTTTGAAGAATTAAGATAGCTTGACTTTTAAAGCTGCAAGAAAATTAATTCTGCCAACAAACTGAGGGAGCTTGTTAGCAGATCTTTCCACATCAAACCTACAGATAAGGACTTGATCCAGCCAATATCTTGATTTCAGCCTTGTGAGACCCCGAGCATAGAATCCAAGTAAAATATGTCTGGACTCCTGACCTATAAAGCCTATGAGATAATAAACACATTTTGTTCTAAATTGATAAGTTTGTAGTAATTTATTACACACCATAGGAAGCTGACACACACAGATACAGGATGTTAAAATGGATGCTGAACAAAGACAAAGATTCTGGGCAGCTGATATGCTTCTGTTATCAGGAAAAAAGAGAACTCTATGAAGAATATTGATGAAATTCTGGATTGAGTGTTCCTGATAATCCGAATATCTAGATGGTATTTTAGATGTATCCTACTTATTTGGTTCATAATATCATTTATATACTATAGGCCTGGTACACAAAATTCGTGCACGGGGGTGTGTGTCCCTCAGCCCAGCCTGCACCCTCTCCAATCTGGGACCCCTCTCACAATCCAGGACTGCTGGCTCCCAACTGCTCACCTGCCTGCCTTCCTGATTGCCCCTAACCGCTTCTGCCTGCCAGATCACCCCCTAACCACTCCCCTGACAGCCTGATTGATGCCTAACTGCTCCCCTGACAGCCTGATTGCCCCTAACTGCCCTCTCCTGCAGGCCTGGTCACCCTTAACTGCCCTCCCCTGCAGGCCTTGTCACCCTTAACTGCCCTCCCCTGAAGGCCTGGTCACCACTAACTGCCCTCCCCTGCAGGCCTGGTCCCCCCCAACTGCCTTCCCCTGCAGGTCTAGTCCTCCCCAACTGCTCTCCTCTGCAGGCCTGGGTCCCCCCCACAACTGCCCTTCCCTGCAGGCCCGTCACCCCCAACTTCCCTCCTCTGCTGGCCTGGTCACCCCTAACTGCTCTCCCCTGCTGGTCTGGTCCCCCCACCCCAACTGCCCTCCCTTGCAGGCCTGGACCCTCCCAAATGCCTACCCCTGCTGGCCATCTTGTGGTGGTCATCTTGTGGCCACATGGGGGCAGCCATCTTGTGTGTTGGAGTGATGGTCAATTTGCATATTACTATTTTATTAGATAGGATGTATCTCACAATCTCATTCTCATTCTGTAAATCTACATTATTATTTTTCTTTTGTATTCCCATTAGACCATACAATTCATTTGCTTCTCAGGTATAAACTCCACCATCATCTAGATAAAAACTGTAAGAAATCAATGATTTTTAAAGCTTCAAATAAACAAATGCCTAGTGTTAAATAAATTAGCATTCTGGATGGTTGGCTAATTTGAATTTCCTTTTATGTTTATGTTTAGGGGCCATGCAGATATATCACCTGGAGCTGTAGATAATGATTGGGAGCCAGATTGGCTTGCTCTTGATGACAATATGTAGTATGAAAACATGAATTAAAGCCTTTTGAAGCCTGTGCCTATCTGTTTCATAGAGCAATTCTATTTATTCCCTTATGTCAGAGTTTAATATGTACTTGAAATGAATCATAACAAAACTCACAGCCTTTCAGATATTTAAAACTGCATTTGTATTTCGCTTCCCATAAATAGAGGTTCTATTGATTTCTCTCTCTTTCACAGAACCCGTCTTCTTTGCAAAAATCCTATATAATAAAAGGGATATGCAAATTGACCCTAATGGCAGAATGACCGCTGGACCAGTCACTATGAGGCGCACTGACCACCTTTTGGTCCCTCCCCTGGCTGTCAGGCACCGATCACCCTATGGCAAATGGGGAACCAGGGTAGGAGGCAGGGGCCAGCTGTGGGCAGCTGGGAAAGATGGCCCTGATCTCAGGCCAGGCCTAGGGACCATATCTGCACATGAATTTCAGGCGCCGGGCTGCTAGTTTATTATAACAGAAGAATATCATACATTAAAACAAATAACAAGGTAGGAGTTCAATTTGGCAAAATACAGAAAGTCTTGATGCTTTTAGCTTGGGATTTCTTTTTTTAAAAAATATGTTTTTATTGATTTTAGAGAGAGAGAAACATCAATTTGAGAGAGAAACATAGATTGGCTGCCCCCTGCATTTTCCCTACTTGGGATCAAGCCTATAACCTGGGCATGTGCCTTGATCAGGAATTGAACTTTTGGTGCTCAATATTCAGAAATACAACAGAAGGTTTACATGTGTATTGATTCTTTGAGGAAGTAACTTTGAGAGATTTTTGTAATAGCACATTCCTGGTCGCTGAGAATAATTCACAGATAGTAACACCAAATTTGTGCCTTTAAGTTGTTTTCAGTGAAGTGGGTGAAAAAAAGGCTATTTCACAAATAATAATAATTTAAGTCAATTAAATAAAATCTCTCTTGTTGAAGTACTGTTATAATTCAGAAAAAGGAAGACTGAAAAGAAAGAATTTTCTTTGGGTGGATAGGGTAAAAGTTATCAACCAATTCTAAAATTTAATTTATTATTAGTATTTGATGTCTAAATCAATCTGATGTACAAGAAAGTGTGTGTTTTAATTGTTTTTATAACTGGAAGTTATATACATACTTTAACATTGAAAATTCTCAACAATTCAAATAAATTTTAGCTTGCATATTTATACTTTTAGCTGGCGAATAGAGAAGTGATTATTTGTATGTTGGAAAATTGCATTTTCTTGGGACTGCTTTCTAGACAGCCAACCTTAGTAAGTTCTGGGATTATAGCGTAATTGCTTCTAAGAGTCTTTGGTGGCAGGAGCCATGTATGTAGAATTAGGTGACTTTTAAATAATCTCACAATGCATTACCCTTTCAAGCATTTCTCATTACAAATAAATAGCATTGTCTCATTAACAAGAGTAAGGCTTTTTAATAGAATGAATATTTGAATTCTAAAATGTTCCTTATGATGTTTTTAAGAAGAAATAATCTCTTTTAGAAGGAGAGAAACGATTATTTTTCTGCTGAAGGTCACCTTGGGCAATTTTAAGGGAAAGCATTCCTATGCATCCAGATTTATGAATTTTTTTGGCTTGCATTTTTGTGGCAGAGAAAAGCACTGGTCCCTTGCTGTTTCTTGTTCCTGGCAGGTCTAGCTGCCCGTGGGTGATCTGTAGAGTGTGAGGACAAAGGCGCATTTCATGTAGAGAGAGGTTGCCCATGGCCTTCCAACTTTGGGTTTTCCAGATGGAATTGCTAAGATTTGGCACAAACTCTAGGGAGAGACTCTAGTCTCAAAAACTCCTCCCTTTAATTAATAATTATGTCTTTATCTTAGTGTCATTTTCCCTTGTTTAAAGCTAAACTTACATTTGCATGTTGGTTTTTCACTGGGTTTTGTTGTGACATTGCCTTAAGATGACATTTCTACAAAGAACAGGTAGGTAATTATATTTTCTTATTTTATGTTCCAAGTCAAAATGTGACTAATGTCCAAATTAATGGAAAGTTTTGTATCTTAAAGTTATTAAATATAGAAGTGGGAGGGTATTGCTTGCAGATTAAATTTTAAAATGAATAAAGATTTAAAAATCAAATATGTAACAGAAAATATAACATTTAATTTATATTAAATTATTAATGCAAAATGTTAATTTTATACTTTTCTGTCTAGATGGCACATATAAAACAGCAACTTCGTTTCAGGAAGTACATTTTTATATATTCCATTCTTTGTGCCATTTAAAAAAAACACGGAACTTGTATATCTGGTACTATTTTATTTAACAATTGTTTGAATATTTTGTGTGCCAGGAATGGGGCTATGCCCTTGGCATTCAGAGAGAAATATGATGCACCTGGTGCTCACAGGCTAGTGAAGGAAAAGACAATGCACTCTAATAGGAACTAAATGAAGAAAGCACAATGACCTTATAAGACATATTGTTTTAATCTATTTTTTCCACCCATGTGGAAATAAGAAAAAAGGATGGCTCACTTACCAGTAGTTAATCATGTTCAGATAACTTGTATTGGTTGGTGGCCCTTTGGTGTTTGGCTGACATGCATGAGTTATTATTATAGATGAGAAAGCAGGACATGGAAGAGGCTGGGCTCCAGAGTCAGATGGGTTGAGTGTCAATCCCCACCTGGCCCTCACTTCCTATCTCTGTGACCTCAGGCACATGATGAGACCTCGAGGCTACCTAAGTCCATTGCAACAGCAGAGTTATAATCAGACCTTCGTCTTCAGATTGTGAGGATTAAAGAGGTGATATGTAGAAACCACTTAGTATGCTGCATTATTAATAAGTATGTTCTATTGGTTCAGAACTACAAATTCTATGTGAATATTACAGGTAGAAAATATTATTTTTAAAGTTCCTGGATTACAAAACAATTAGGGAGTTTTGATAAAGACAAAATAACATCCATTTGAAATATCAAACTACTATTTAAAAAAGAATCAAGTATTTGATGACATTTCATTAACCAATAAGAAAATTAGTAGGATTTCTGGGATGAGAATGATAATTAGATTGTGGAAAAGATATGCATGGTAATAAACTTTAAACTTATAAGAGCATTTTCTATGTTTGAAATCATGGCCTTTGATAGGTTCATTAAGTAATCTCAGTCAATGCACACAGGAATGTTGTAAGATTTAAGTGATTATTCCAAATTTCAGGTGAGTATATTAAGGTGCATATAGCATAAGTGAATGGCTTATAGTTATACAGCCATCAATATATAGTTTCTGGATTTCAACCAATGGCTTTTTACCTTGAAACCTGAGCCATTAACCACTTATTATCTCCTATGGGATGTTGGTTATGGACTATATGCACACAATATGAAATTGGATAAATGAAAAAGGAAGGGGCAGCTATCTCAAATTGAGGGAATAGCTGGAGCAAAGACATTTGGGTGAGAAGCTGTATTTGGGGAACAGTGAGGGATCCAGCTTGATAGACAGTCTGATTGGATAACATGGGTTAGTATACCTGGAATGAAATCCAAAGAAATTGAGCCTCAAGTGATTCAAAGAACTTTAAGTGACTCAAACAAATACATTTGTTTTCACATAACAGGAAGTTTTTTTGGGGAAGTGGTTATTGGATTACTAGGGATAGCTTAATGATATTATCAGGACTTCTGTATTTTATTGTTATTATTTCTCTTCTTTATTAATAACTAGTTGCCCATCATGTGATATTACGTGCAGTAGGTTGCCCACTGCTTCCGCGGGAGCTGGAAGGAACTGCAATGTGCCACTGGGAGCCTGGGAGATGCACTGCATCCACGGGAGGTGGGCCCACTGTCTCCTCTCCGGGCCTGCACTCGGCCATGGAGGCTGCAGGTTGGGCCCCCTGTCCCTGTCTATGTCCGCTCTGGCTCCAGGGGGCCAGCCCGAGCCAGGCGCGGCGACAAAGCAAGCATTCTGCCAGGCCGCTCACGCTGTCCACTCTCAGCAGCTGGCCCCTGGGACTGCGGAACTCTGGCGAGGATGAGAGGACTGGGCACTGCCATCTTGTGGCTATGGGTACTGCCATATTTGTGATGGAGTTATGGTTAATTTGCATATTACCCTTTTATTAGATAGGATGGTATAGGTTGTCTTTATGCTTGTCATTTTATGGTCATATCTCAGTTCAAAGTAAAAATAATTAAAGAAGCTTAAGGAAGAAGCCTTAAATGCCTGTGCAAGCCACATCTGTCTACTTTCTTCAAGAAAGCCACTGGTTTCCAGGAATTGCTATTATCCTCAACCCCCAATCAAGAATACTCTTGTCTAGGTCTTATTGGCCTGAACTAGCTCACATAGTAACCCCAAGCTATAAATAGGCTGATCAACTTTCAGTATAATAGTTAGCTTTGAGGATGATTTATGTTTCAGTAATAAACAACTGTAAAATTATTGATGGATTTAAACACAAGTGAAGATAGAGCATTGAAAAACTATGAGATGTTTTTAAAGCTTTGGTTTGGAAGTTATATGCCTCCTTTTCTTTGTACATGCTCTTTTTAATTAAATTTATTGGGGTGATATTGGTTAATAATATTATGTAGGTTTCAAGTGTACATTTCTATGATACATGACCTATATATTGCATTGTGTGCACATGTTCTTTATCCTTCACAAGCATCCTTCCTCTTTCCACTCTTTTGGTCAATGTCCATTTCCCATCCTATCTAATAAAAGAGTAATATGCAAATTAACCATCACTCTGTCACACCCACAAGCCATGCCCATAAGCCAATCAGGAGCGAGTATGCAAATTAACCCAACCAAGATGGCTGTGGCCATGGAGAAAGCAGGAGGGAGGCTTGGGTTTCCCTGGTGATGGAGGAAGCCAAGCTTTCCACACACCCTGACTGGCCCAGGCCTCCACTCCAGGCTACAAAGTTTCAATTATAGAAAATAAATAAATCACAACAAAAATGGTGGCAGCCACGGAGCTGGAGAGAGCAGGCGGCTAGGGTTGCCCCCGGCGATGGAGGAAGCCAAGCTTTCTGCCAGCCCTGGCCAGCCCAGGTCTCCACTTAAGGCTACAAAGTTTCAATTATAGAAGATAAATAAATCCCAACAGAAATGGTGGCAGCCACAGAGCTAGAGAGAGCAGGAGTCTAGGGTTGCCCCTGGCGATGGAGGAAACCAAGCTTCTGCAGCCCTGGCCTGCCTTGGCCCCTGCTTAAGGCTACAAAGTTTCAATTGTAGAAGATAAATAAATCCCAGATACCAGGGCCTCTGCTTGGGTTGTCTGGGGTAGTGGCCGGCCTGAAAACCACCACAGGCCCTCACCCAGGCCACCCTACACCCCAAGGGAACCCCACCCTGATCTGGGACACCCTTCAGGGCAAATCAGCTGCCCCAGGCCTCTATCCTATCTAATAAAAGAGTAATATGCAGATTGACCATCACTCCAGCACACAAGATGGCCAGCAGGGGAGGGCAGTTGGGAGGGACCAGGCCTGCAAGGGAGGGCATTTGGGGGTGACTGGGCTTACAGGGAAGGGCAGTTGTGGCGGACCCAGGCCTGCAGGGGAGAGCAGTTGGGGGACCAGGCCTGCAGGCGAGGGCAGTTAGGGATGACCAGGCCTGCAGGGGAGGGCAGTTAGGGGCAAACAGGCTGGCAGAAAAGCAGTTAGGTATCAATCAGGCTGGCATGGGAGTGGTTAGGGGGTGATCAGGCTGGCAAGCAGAAGCAGTTAGGGGCAATCAGGAAGGCAGGCAGGCAAGCAGTTGGGAGCCAGCAGTCCTGGATTGTGAGAGGGATGTCCGAATGCCCATTTAGGCCCGATCCTACCAGGGCAGTCGGACATCCCTCGAGGGGTCCCAAATTGGAGAGGGTGCAGGCTGGGCTGAGGGACACCCACCTCCCCCATGCACAAATTTCGTGCACCGGGCCTCTAGTATTTTATATTGAGCCAGTCCCTGCCAATTCCTGCACACCATCAAAAAATATTTCCCAAGTCACCTATGTGAGCTGGAGATCTCTCTGAAGTTTCATACCTTTGTTTATGACTCATAATAATATATTGTTTTCATCTATTTATTTTTTTATCACTCTGAGTGAACTTTGAGTTCCTCATGGCTTAGATGTTCTTTTATCTTTGTGTCTTTGCATCCACAAGGTCCAGGTTGGGGCCAAAGGATCTGCACCACTGCTCCCTAGAGCAATTTGCTTACTATACCAAAATAACAAAGAAAGAAATGAGCACTTTTATTTGGTCAATGTCTAGAGTTTGAAAAGTCTCATGGATCGTTATGTGAATCTACAAAGACAGACATTTCCAACACGCATCTTGAATAGAAGAGCAATATTAAAATTTCTTGTGTTAAATTCTCTGCTACTGCTAATTTATAGCTACTATCCCCATAGATTTCTTGTACTTGTCAGGTCCTCCTTACATATTGGCAATAACATCCAAAGAGATAATTTGAACAATTACTCTTTGGATGCAAGGAGTATCTAAACATGACTTTGGAGGACAGATAACCTTTGATTCCCGGTCACACAGTTTATGATATATTACCAAATAACATTAGGAGAAAATGATAGAAATAGAGCCCAGTGTTACCTGGAAAGATAACAGAGAAGTATTAGTCTAAAGGGTAAATGGGCAAAATTATTCAGTGGTACCTTCCTAAAGGCAACACAGTTGAGGGATATAGGACATGAAATTCATTAGGCCTGAGGTTAAATGTTTACTCTGCCAATGATTATTGTATTTTTACCAATGTTCTTTACTTTTATGAGATGTGGTTTCTTCATCTGTGAAACTAGAGGCCCGATGCATGAAATTTGTGCAAGAGTAGGCTTTCCTTCCCCTGGCTGCCAGCACCAGCTTCCCTCTGCACCAGGGACCTGGGTTTCCCCTGCAGCCCAGGCTTCATCTGGAAGGTTGTCAGGAAGGACGTTCAGTCTAATTAGCATATTACGCTTTTATTATTATAGATGGGAGATCAATATGACATAATGATATTCTATGTGATGCACTTGGTATAGTATGTGTTCAATATTAGCCCTTCTGATTTCCCTACATCCCACTGTAGTTTGAACAATCTCTTCATGTTTAGTTCTCCTGGTTGTCTTCTGGAATCTGATATTCCTTTTTGATTTGCCTTTTCCATATACTCGCTGGTCCCTCTTTTATTTTCCTCTGTGTTTCCTGCCTCCCTCTTCTGAGAACTCCTATTGCTCTCAATTAAGGTGTGCTTTGTGGATTTTGTATTATAATAAATAATCCTATCTAATAAAGAGGGAATATGCTAACTGACCATCACTCCATCACAAAGATGGCCACACCCACAGCTGAGGCCAAGTTCCCTTAAGGAGCCTTAATGAGCAATCAGCAGGGACCTGAGGCTATGCCCTCTCCCATACCTGTGGGGCTTGACAGGGGACCTCAGGCCGCTCCCCCCACCCGGCAGGGCTTGACAGGGGACCTCAGGCCATGTCCCTGCCCAGTGAGGCTTGACAGGGGACCTGAGGCTGTGCCCCCATCCCGGTGCTGGGCTGGGGGACCTGAGGCTGCAGCCCCCCACCTGGCGGGGCTTGACGGGGGACCTCAGGCCATGCTCCCCACTCAGTGGGGCTTGACAGGGGACCTCAGGCCATGCCCCCCACCTGGTGGGGCTTGATGGAGGACCTCCCCGACTGGGCTGGGAGACCTCAGACCATGCCCCCCCGTCCTGACGCCGGGCCAGGGGACCTGAGGCTACGCCCCCTGCTCGACAGAGCTTGACAAGGGTGGGACTGGCCAGGTCTGGATCTAGCCCAAGTGGGGGGTGCAGCTGGGTCTGGATCTCACGTGATTTTGAGGTGCATGTGGGTGGGCGGGGACTTGACGAGGGGACTTGACTCTGGGCCCCGTGATGTGCCCCAGACTCTGACAGGAGGAAGGTTTTCATATACATTTTACTAATTTTCTTTCATCTCTGACACTTCTATTATAGAGAAAGGGAAAATAACAATATTAAATTATTTCCTCTAATTAATCCCCTTTTAATGTGCACAAATTTCATGCACTGGGTCACTAGTTAAATATAATAACCTCCATTTTTGAGTCTATACTATTTCCCAGAAACATTGCTAAGACTTGTTTTATTTTTGTAGTTACTCTTAAAATATATTGTAGATAAGGAAGAAAGAGCATCAATAACTCTGCTTATTAAACACGTGATATTAATTTCCTAATATGTACTCAGAATAAAGGATAAGACAGACATGGACTCTAATTTATCCTGAAAAACCAAGATTCAAATCCCAATCTATGAACATTCAAACCCATGCTTTAACCACTCTGTTACATGCTCTAATTACACGGGTTCTTACTTGTTAAATAATCTAAATTAATTTATAGTAAACTGTTAACATTAAAAAATTCATTCTTAAGTCTCATTTTTCAAGTTGAGAACTTGTCAAAAAACGTCAATTTTATATGTATCCCATGCAATACACATATTTTAGAGATAAAGAAATTTAAAAAAGAGAATAAACTAAGAAAATCGCAGAGGCAGGATCAGAATTTCTAAATTTCTTATGCAGTTTTTTCCTCATTTTTAATGCACGACCTCTCTTTGCAACTCAGACATTATCCTTTGTATTCGTCAGGATGTGCTAGGTTGTGTTGTGGCAACAAGTGCAACTCCTGAGTAGCTTAATTCTTCTGTCATTTACTTCTCAGTCACTTCGCACGTACAACCTGGTTTGGCAATTAGGCTCTGTTCATCATAAAACTCAGGGGGACTGAGGCTCTACATTAACATGTGTCTCCACAGCAGGGGGCAGGGGCCATGGCAACTCCAGCGATGGCTCTCTATAATTTCTCAAAAAAATAACATGTGTGACTTCCACTCAAATTCATTGGCCAGAATAAGTCACATGAATAATTAACAAAGAGGGTGTGATGTTCAGTCTTATTATGCGCTCTGAAAAAGAGGACAGAACGTTTGTGAAGCATTCTGCAGCACCTTAAAAATATGTCTCTCCAAAAGAATATAACAGTGAGCATTTTTAGCACCACCAGGAAAACCTTGCAGCATTCATTGACCTATGAATAAAACTTTTAGAAAAATTTTAGCTTTTCCCCAGAAGTAAAGAGGTTCTACATTGTGCTTATCTATACTAGGAAGTACTTTCTTGAAAGTTTCATAACATTTGCAATCCTTTCAATTCGGTGTAGATTTTAATAGATTAGAGAAGCCTTGCTTAGGCATCAGAGTTTAACATATAAAATGTTCTCAAGGTCCTCAGTGGGTCCTTACCTTCCTCTCTGAAATTCTAAAACAAGAGAAAAAAAGAGAAATGAAGCCGAGGCTAGTCTGGGCTAGTTACACTTATTACCACAACATATCCTAGCACAGCCTGACTAATACAAAAGACTATCCATGTTGAGAGATTAAAAATTGGAAGAAGTTGTATGAGATGAGAAACACTTTTTCAGATGCTGCTGCTGCTATTTCCTAAATTAATGCTTTTATTGACTTATTTGTTAACTGATTAAGAGGAAACTGTAAAGGCAAGCATAGCGCTAGTAGAACACATTCTCTGAATCAATCTTTGATAGAAAAACCCTCTCCTTGTGGCTTTGAGAGTCAGAGAGAAATAGATTCACATCATAACTTTACCACTTTCTTGCTTTATAACCTGAGCAACTTCCTGAACCCCCTAAAATTAATTTTCAGCTCTGAAAAATATAGATAAACCCTCATCTGTGATATGGGAAAAATGGCAAGAAAGGTAACTGGCAAGGGAAAATGTCTGTCCTATCTCAGATCTCTGCATTTTCCAGCCATGGCATCGCCTGCACGCACTACACAGTTCAGGATCAACTTCAAAATGAGTATTTAATAGAGTGAGAGTTCTTAGAAATGAGGAAACCGAGTTCTGAAAGGGATTCGCAAGAACTAACTCTGTCCTGGGAAGGCTCTGGCACTGATTTCTGTTGGCATGCATTTTGTGACTGTGTTGACACGTCCTTACAATGTTTACTTTCACCCACGCTGCTTTTGAAAAGTACCGATGACCAGGGCCGCCTGTCCACTTCCTGTTTGTTCAGAATAGGTTTGGTCTGTACAGAATAGGTTTGGTCTGTACAGAATAGGTTTGGTCTGTACAGAATAGGTTTGGACTGAAAGTTTGTGTCCCTGCAGAATTCATAGGTTGAAACATAATCCCCAATGTGATGGTATTTGGAAGTGAGGCCTTTGGGAGGTAATTTGTTAATGAGGGTGGAGCCCCCCAAAATGGGATTACTGCCCTTGTAAGAAAAAAGCATGAATTCGCTTTCTGTTTCTCTCTTCCCATCATGGTTACAGCAAGAAGGAATCCATCTACAAGCCTGGAAACAGGCTCTCACCAGACATGAATCTGCTGGTGTCTTGATCTTGGACTTCCCAGCCTCCAGAGCCGCCCTCCCCCCCCCACACACACTTAGGAGATTCTTTGTATTAAATATTATTCCTCGTTTTTCACATAGTAGTAGTAGTATTGATAGTAGTAGCTGTGATTGTAATAGTAGTAATTTTAAGACAGAGTTACAGACTGAGAAGGGAGAAAGGAGGTCAAATAGGTTCTCTTAGACCCAAGTAATAAAGGACACTTTCCATGGCCTTGTACCGGTCCTCCTTAGCTTTGTTCCATAGGATGAGAAGTGCTTGGGCACAAGGGGCCTCGTGTAGGTCATATTAGATGGTTTTGGGCCCTAAAATTCCATGACCCAAATGCCTCTGAACCCCCTTCTAGTGCAGCAGAAACCTGTTCCCTAGTCAGCCTCTTGAAGGCTCTGAGGAATGATCATTATCAGGGTCTCAGAGAAGCTAGTGTATGGAAATGGATGGAACTTGGACTTCAGGGGATGGGTGTTCACACACATGTGCATGAACGAGGCCCTTTATTCTGAGAAACAGAACTGGGGAGAGGAATAGGAAAAGGGAAGTCCAAGGGTCTGGCAAATTTTAAGGGTGGGCCTTATAGAAGGGAGAGAGAACAAAAGAGGCCGGGGGATGGGAGGGAGGGGCATGACATAGGTGCACTTGTAATCCAGATCCTTGACACTGTGTTCCTATTTCTTATGGAAAAGAGAGCTGAAGCTTCTATAAAAACGTGATAGGGTTGGATCAGGGAACTTCCTTTAGTTTTGTTGTGATCTGAGAGGAAGGAAGCACACGCAGGCAGAGTGAAGAAGAAGAGAGAGAAGCTGAATGTTAAGACGATTATAATTGCTATAGGGAAACCCAAGCTGCTGTTGTATCTTGAATTAAAAAAAAAAAAAAAAGTTTAGTTCCATGAGCCTTTCGAAGTTCAAGGTGTGTACTGAGGCGACTCTGATTTCATTCTCCCCAGTGCATCCTTACAATTAACCCCAATTCCCTGAGGCTCCATTCAGCTTTTTTTTGTGGTTTTTTTTTTTTTTTCAAATTCTGTTTCCTGCAACCTAGAAGTGCTGGACTAACACAGCTGTCTAGGGGAATAATTATCCCCAGCACCATGCCACTTTCCTTGTGCCCACAGAGACCCACAGCTAACATGTTATGAGAGATCCCTGGACTTGGTTTTGAAGTTTGCAAAATCAAAGCACTTCAACAAACTACAAATCTGCCCCCTGCTTCCTTCAGGAGACAAATGCTATGAAAGCCATGACTATTTTGCAGATGGAGAAACTGACCCGGGGAACTTTTAACTGGCCCTAAGCAATGGCTGAATCTCCTCCATACAGCTAGTCCCCAACACCTGTCTGACCCTCCATCTGAATATTCATGTCCTTTGACTGTACATGTTAAA
This sequence comes from Eptesicus fuscus, assembly GCF_027574615.1. Classification (NCBI taxonomy): domain Eukaryota; kingdom Metazoa; phylum Chordata; class Mammalia; order Chiroptera; family Vespertilionidae; genus Eptesicus; species Eptesicus fuscus. Next base: position 13,481,062 of record NC_072477.1, on the reverse strand, counting down.
TGAACAAGGTCTCCTTAGTTTATTTGGGAAGTTTGGTATAAAATACAGTGTATAGTCAAAATATTATTCCAGCCTTTATTTTTCCCTTTGCCAAGTGCTGAAAGATTTGGCTCATTGACCTTGTCACACAGGGCCATCTTTCTCCTCACACTTCTAATTTCCAACTCCTGTTGAGAGCCATTGTGTGAAGGCATTGTTAGCTTCTGTGCCCACTCAATCCCAGCTTTTCTTTTAAACTGCCAACAGCACCAATTAGTACCACATGTGGTGTTAGTTTGCACAGTGCTTGCTGTAGCCAAGTGCTTCCTATGTGGCCAACATGCAAATTGGCCTACAGACAACTTCTTGGGTGTGAGTTTGGGGGAAAAAGTTTAAGTACCTCAGCATAAATATCAGTTATTTTGTTCCCTGTAGTTCCTACCTTTTAAGTAAAAGGTATAAAAAAGACTTAGAGTGTTCCAAAAGAGAAAATATTTTTAAAAAATAGTGAAATGAAATAAAATTAGAAGAAGGAATCATATAACACTGAGCTGAGGAACATTAAAGAAAGAGAAGTGTGCCTGGAGTTTTGAGCCTGGAAGTGGTTATCATCTCAACAGAAGCCACTAGAATCTCCCCATCAATAATAAGCCAAGCACCTTTGCCCTTCCTAGGTCTTGGATCTTTTGCCAGTTATAAGAAGTCCCATGTTTTGTGTGTGTCAGAAACCTTTCTTGTGACTATGTACATCTAATACCAATTTACCTGTGTGTTTCTTCTCCAAGGATGTGCTCTGTCATCCCACATTGCAACAAATGCCCTGAGTACATCGCCCTATTTTCTTCTAATGTCGTTCCATCTTAATACTGGACTTCAGTCTGGGTCTATCTTCCCTGGACAGTTAACAAAGACTCTTGAGGAGTCTCCTTATTCATTTCTGCCCCAATTTGTCTGGGGAGAGTAATGACACAATAAATGGACACTATTAAATGCAAGAGGCTCTCTTAGGCACTTTATTATATCATTGGTTTAGTGATCAAATGATCCCTTCAAGATAATGATTGTTTCCCTCATTATAAGGGTGAAGAAACTGTCTGGTTGGTGTGGCTAAGTGGTTGAGCATTGACCTATGAACTAGGAGGTCACGGTTTGATTTCTAGTCAGAGAACATGCCTGGGTTGCGGGCTCGATCCCTAGTGTGGGGTGTGCAGGTGGCAGCCAATCAATGATTCTCTTTCATCATTGATGTTTTTATCTTTCTCCCTCTTTCCCTTTCTCTCTGAAATCAATTTTAAAAAAGATGAAGAAACTAAAGTTCAATGAGAAAAAAAAAATTATTCAAATTCATACAGCTGCCAAGATGTAAATCTGATATTCAAACCCAGTTCTGTCTCATTCACCAAATGTTACTGTCACAAAAAACATGAGTAGTCATAGAGATTACCATTTATAAAGCACTACCAAGTACCAGGCATAATGTTAGGTGGTTTACACACATTTTCACAAAGCCTTACTATAAACCTGAAGGTATTGCTTGCAAAGTAGGCACAGTTAGGTTAAAGGACTTGCCCAAGGCCACACAGCTAGCAGTTTCAGAAATGAAAGTCAATTACAGCTGATCTGTAGAATCCCTGCTCCTTTAAATTGAGCTAAACCTTCTGTTCCAATGAGAGGCCCCGTTGTACCTGAGACACATTGTTGATCCACCTCTCAAGAGTAGTGCCGATGCAGCATGACTTTCCCACAATTCTAAGGCTTCTTCTCAAGAGGCTGTCTGCAAGTCACCATGCCACATGCTAACGCATAGACTTAGTGCTCTTTTTTCCCTTGTAGGAGGTAAGCCAATGAACTCTAAAGCAGACTTGATACCATATTTCTTCTAATAAGCAGAGGGTGCTTAGCCTTTGAGCACTGGTTCCCATGTTGCTACGAGATTCTGTTTCCCTAAGTATGTCACTTGTATGAAGTTACTGGGGCAAATAGATCATTCGGTGGCTGGGGGGCGGGGGAGGTGGTGCTATTCCCATGCCTTCATTCTACCTGGTGGTAGATCATCCCCATTAATAACCCATGTATGGGCTCATCTTATTACATCACCAACACCACCCAGTGAAACCTGTTTGTAGTTGGGCAGGCCAGTTGTCATTTTGGCCAAATCAGAATTGAGTTAATTTCTCTATATTCTTCTGTTGACCTTGTCAAGCGATCATCCAGAACATAATTTGGGCTTTAGCAAGAAAAGAAAACTCCTGCTGACCAAATTAACTAGTTTTTCTAATATATCAAGCTTTCATCCCAAGTTTAAAAATGGTCATTCCAGATCCAGCTGGGTGACCTGGGTTCTGTGTGTATCCTATTACCAACACCCAGAGGCAGAAACCACAGCCTGTCTAAGTATGTGCACGGAAAACAAACCTAACCAAAGATTACGCAGTTTGGGTTGGGAAAAGCAACCCGTTTCTTTTACACACATCTGCCGGAAAGGTCAGACACGGGCTGGCCAGACCTTGGGCTCTGAATTTGGACACTATTTTGGTTGCAAATACTGTTTCCAAGAGAAACTAAAATTCAAAGAGAACTAACTTTAAGCAGAAATCTCTGACAGTTAACTCAAGTTCAATTCAAACTAAAATTTCACAATCTTTTTCCAAAGGTGTTGTACCAGAGAGACAAGTGATCTTATTGTTTTTATTCAAGCACATAGAAGAACAGTAGAAAGTGTGTGTGTGTGTGTGTGTGTGTGTGTGTGTGTGTGTGTGTGTGTGTGACAGAGACGGAGGGGAGAGAGAGAAGGGTGGGAAAGAGAGAGAGAGAGAGAGAGAGAGAGAGAGAGAGAGAGAGAGAGAGAGAAGAGAGATTACTATTAGTCTAGCTGTCTTATCTATCTTAAATTCAGGATTTTGGTTCCTTTTCTATAAACCCAGAAATAAATTATTTTCAGGTAACCAATATGCTGCTAGCAAAATATGAAGGATTTGATTTATTTATTTTTTCATGAAAAGCTATGCTACCACTTAAGTTAATTTAAAATAAAGTCCCTCATAATAATGTGCAGTTTAAGCAATGAAAACAACAGAGACTATCAGTTTCCATTTCAAGTACTGGAACGAAACATTCTTTCAACTTGGGGTCAGTGAACACATACTGTTATAATTCCATACAAGCCTGAGCCCCAAAGAGCTCATTTCCCTGATCTGATCTGACCAGGGATGTATCTGTCAGGGAAATTCATTACTAGTCTCCTAGCAATGCCAAGTGAAGTGAACCGCTCAGCAGGGCACACTCAACATGTACAAGAATCAAAACCTCCTACTATTTATTGGCTACTAAGAGAAACTTCCTTTTAGGATCCACAAATATGGCTTTAATTTAGTGGGGTTTATTTTGAGGTGGCGGGGAGGAATGGGGGAATAAAAGAGGAAGGGAAGTTTAAGAACACTCTTTCTCATGTAAATTGAGCAGCGTGTTTCAACTTCTGGTCTACCAACTGGAGAAAACAATCCAACAATCTTTCTTGCACGTATCAAATTCCCGTCTCTGCATTTGAGCTTGAATGTGGTAAGGGTTGAATCCAGAGGGTGCCTTTCCTCAGGTCAGCTGGGAAAGAGCATCTATCATCTATCTCTTTATTTTGACTGTCCAATTACTATTCAAAGCCATTGGCTGATCCATCAAAGGGGAGAGGTTGGATTTGTTTCATTGTTGGTTGAGGCTGTGCTTGGGTTTTGCATGAATGTTTGTCAGGATGGTACTAAGTCTTCAGCCTTAATCAGAATTGTAGCACAGGGAGCATTGGCTGGGTTTGAATATTTATTGTGATTTGAAGCTCAATGTGCCACAAGAGTGTGGTAGGTTAAAGATCGCTGCAAATTCTTTGAGGGAAGTTAGGCTCTCTTTGAATTTCAGTTTCCCTTGGACACAATTATTGCAACCAAAATAGTCTTCAGAATCAGAGCCTGAGGTCTGGCCAGCCTATATCTGACCTTTCCGGCAGATGTGTGTAAATGGAAAGGATTGCTTTTCCCAATCCTCCGCTCCCTTTGAGTTGGCCTAAGTGACGTATTCCACTAATAGAATGGGAAGGAAGTGGCAGTTGGATATTCCCAGTTTAGGTTATATGAAGTCTGGCAGTTTCCTTCCAGGTATCTTGAAATCCTCACTGTGTTAACGCTGAGCTGCCATGAGACGTTTGACAACCCCCCTCCGCCCCAAATAAAAACCATCAACATGAAGACATTCTGAGCTGAGTCCAGCATTTGGGTCATTCCAGGCAAGGTGCCAGAGATGGTTTGTATCCACTGGACCAGCCTGTCCACTTGCTGACAACACTGAGTTTAGTTTTGGGAATATGTCTTAAGCAGCAAGAGGTAACTAAACAAAGCATGATTAAACAATGGAAGTCCAGTATTTTATACACTTTATACAGTAGTATGTTCATCTAGTTCTTGTCTTTTTTTCTTTTTGCTTTCCTTCCTAATTTTTTGATTCTCAGATCAATTGTTATTCCCTATATCTTTTTCTGTCACTGACCCTGCTCAGGACAGATTAGGTCCTCATTTTATTTATTAACCCTTCCTTCCTCAAATTCAGCTCCCCAAGGGGAGGTAATTTTAAAATTGATTGATCACTTATTCATGAAAGAAACATTTACTGTGCATCTACCAAGTATAAACTATTGTGTTTATGGATGGAAAGATTGGGGAGCCTCTCATTTTCTTTGCTGTACTTCTGAGAACAAGCACACATGTAGATGGAGATTGACACACCAATTTTTATAAATTCAGACTTAGACATTATCTCTTCGTGCAGACAACTGGTTTGATCTGCATGACTGCATTTATTATTGTAAATAGAGATCATGAGCATGGATAACAAATAGAACCAAGTTCAAATCCTGGCTTGGCCAAATAAAGGCATGTGACTCAAGTGAAATGTGTTTGCTTTCTTTCATGATAAAAGTTAACCTGATTAAGCCTGAAGACTGGGGTTTCAATCCCAATTCTACCACATCAGCAGTTTCTTACTTTCCTAGTTGGTGAAATGGGCTGATATTATCCAACTCCTAGGTTGGTTATGATAATTAAATGATGTGTGAATTAGAAAATAGTTTGATTTAATATTACATGCCCAATGTATGTAAACCCAGCTCAACACAAACACCTGTTAATCCAGGATTGGCTCATGTGAGAAGGATCTTGGATGGGCATGAGACCAGTAATTCTGATTCTTCATCTTCTTTTTAACTACCTCATTTATATTCATTTATAAATCTAATACTATTGAATGACAGTGAAGTGACATTTGGTCAAATTCTAACCAATGTATCTACTGTGCACATTTTTTCCCTTGACACTTATTTCAATTACTTAATATTCAAACTCCCACTGGGGAGAGGGGTGGGAGGGAGTGAACAAAGAAGGGAGATAGGAAAGTAGATTAAGCAGATGTGTTACAAGTTTTTTTGGAAACCCAGTGTCATCAGATTCAACTAATATCTGTTTCACACAGATCTTTATGGTGAACCCACAGGAGCTTAATTACATTTAACTTGTTAATTATATTCTTTAACTTGGGTAAATATAGAATTAGAAACTTCTAAGTTTTATAATTACTTATGGGCAGTTAGCTATCCTTAGAACTGGTGATCACACTGGCAAATTATACTCATTGTGTTTATAGCTACATAAATATGCATAAATACATAAGAGTTTACATTTATTTCTCTGCATATAATGCTGACATTGTTTTATTTAAGCCAGTCCTGTCCCAAGTAGAATTGAGCAGCCCATAGTTACAGAAATGAGAATTTTTTCAAAAACTGTATTTATATCAAATTTATTGTTAGACATAAAATGGTGATTGTCTTAAAAAGAAACCAAACAGAACACAAAGCCTACACAGTGTGAAGGTATGGAAGTAAACAAAGCAACTAGTGGACATTGCATAAAATAAACGTTAGTAGGGAAGAATATAATGAGTGAAGAGTTAGGGCCTATCCTCTGTGATTTTGATACCCTTGTAATTAACCCAGTTGTTAATTAATTAACAGGAAAGGAGCAAAGGGAAGGCCAGATAATATAGGCATGACATTTGTGCCAGAAGGCTGCAGTTTAACACTCTCCAGGTCTGTTCCCCTCAGATCCAGGGGGGAGGGACTGGACAAAGAAAGAACAGACCCAGGCCCAGTAAGATCTGCATGATGTAGGGAAGATGATTTTCTGTCAGTCACACCTGGGAGCAGGTCATAGGCCAGAATAGGCATGGCCACGACAAGGGCTGGAAATCGGAGATGCATAAGCTCCTGAACAAAGGGAGCTCCCTCTCTCTGGTCCTCTTGCTCTCTGGGGGCTCTTGTGGCAGGGGTGTGCTTTCATATCCCTGCACTTGCCCACATGGCCCACAGCCATGGACTCCCCACTTAATGGACTAATGGGCTGTGATTAGCCTGATCCTATGCCAGACCCACCTTCCCCATGAAACAGAAACTGTGGACACTGGCTTTGTTTTTAGCTACATTGGACCTCCAGCTGTACCTTCCCAGGACTGGTTTAAAGGAAGTGGGACTTCGCAAACTGAGGGATATAACTCTATGCAAATAAAAACCACTCATTCCCCCATCTGAGTCTTAGTTGATTCTTTTTCTCAAGATATCTTAAAAGAACCCCACTGCCACTAGCAACGGATGCACAATTCTCCAATAACAATTTTACTCTAAATTTTTATTCCTGCCTTTCTTTTGTCATATAGCACTGCCCATTCTGTACTCTGAGTGTTCATATTCTTGACTTATTTTTTAATCAGACTGTGGGTCCCTCAAGATATGAATCTCTCTATGTGACCTTAATTGGTTTTAACTACATTGTATTGAAATGATTTGTTTAACCACCTGTGTCCTCCACTTCCCCCTGATCTCCTAAAGGGCTTCAAATAAATCGTACCCCCACCTGGCTAATTACCTCAGAAATTCAAACATGTGACAAAAAGTCAAAAGAAAGTTTTCTTCATGTCTTAATTTGTCTAATGACCCAAAGTTAAATGTAAGCAGTGGCAAGAAATCCTGTGTTATAATGAGGGCTGCTACACACATTCCCATAAGGTTTATTAAGGCTTAGGCAAATGGGTCTTCAGACTACCAACACTCTTACCTACTCCAAAGTATATAAAAAAGGCTAGACATTTAGGAAGCTTTATTTTTAATGAAAATACAGAACATAAGACAGTGCAATGGAGTTTTTTGTCATCTGAAGGTGAAGGAAAGAACCAGATATTACTCCCTCCCCTTTCTCTCACCCCCATGCTAAATGAGAGGAAAAAACCCCCAGAAGAACCAGTCATAAACATTCGGTGTCCCTAATAAAGAACGGGCATGTGGGGGACTGGGGATCAGAGAAGCAAAAATACACATGAAGCAGATTAAAGTTCTGGGCATCTCCCAGGCAGAGCTTCAATGTGTATGGGTCAGGTACCATGGCTGAGACAACAGGAAGAGAGAATACCTTTATGTTGTAGCCCCAGCTCTGGAAGGTGGCAGAAACCCAACATACTCCCATAAGGCAATGGCTCCTAGCAGTATACACAGTGCACCTCCATGTAGAACCTCTCCTCTCACCGTGGATCAATGTGATATGCTACTGAGAACACCAAGACCGGTCATGCCTTGGAAAGGAATTATCTATTGCAATTTACAAGGAATCATCCCATTGGATGGGGGAATTACTTATCACCCATGGGTGAGGGGGAACTACTCAATCTCCATTGGAATCCCATGTCCTACTGCAAGCTGGACCAGTTGAAATGCATTATATGTGGAATGGAACACACATTAATGAAAGAGGGGAGGAGGTGGGTGGAGATCCTGCTCTGGTATATTCTGCCCTCAGTTCTATTCACAGTTGACAGTACTGACTCCTGAGCCAACATGTATGCTATGCACAATCAGGTCAGATTTCTTAAGGGGGCAGCCACATTAATATCTAAAGGTCAGGCCACAAGTATAATTCTTATAGAAGGTAATTCTACTAAATATCTGTGTTTTTTTTTAAATTATCCTTATTGTTGAAAGTATTACAGATGTCCTCTCTTTTCCCTCATTGACCCCCCTCCCAACCCCCATCCCCAGGCCTTCACCACACTATTGCCTGTGTCCATGGGTTATGCATATATGTACTAGTACATACATTATTTTTTCCCCCTATCCATTTTTTTATTCCCTTCTCCATTTGTTTGGTCTTCTTTTGAACTAGTTAAGTATATTTTATCATTCAGTGTTATTCCTACTATTTTCTTCTGAGTTATATCTCTGTATTTTTTTTCATAGTTGTCTTTAGGTGTATAATACTATATTTAACTTATTATAGTTTATTTTAATGTTATATTTTACCATTTCCTATAACTTAATAAAACTCATTGTTACTCTTATCATTGCCATAATTGTAATTCTATGCATATGTAATAACTTCTCAAATACATTACTACTATTTTTGCTTTAAGTAGCAAATTATCTGACAAAAATTAAAAATGAGAATATACTTTTAAATTTTTTTCACACATATATCCTTATAGCATTTCTCATCCCATTGTATATACAAGTTTTTATGTGTGTCATTTATCTTTCACCTGAAGAACTTCTTTAACATTTCTGTACTGTCAATTTGTTGGAGATAAATTTTCCCAACTATTGTTTGTCTGAAAAATTATCTAATTTGTCTTTGGTGGTGAATGATACTTTCACTTGGTAAAAAATTCTGGGTCATAGTGTTTGTCTTTTATCATAATATCATAATATTCTGGTTTGTACAGTTTCTGATGAGAAGTTTGTGATTATTCTTATCTTTGTTTATATATGTAATTATTTATTATTCCTGGATGGCCTTTATTTTTTTATCCTCACTAAAGAATATGTTTATTAATTTTAGACAGAAAAATAGAAAGAGAGAGAGAGAGAGAGAGAGAGAAGTGAGAATTGATCAGTTGCCTTCCAAATGCCACCTGACTGGGGATCAAACCCGCAATCTACCAGTAAACCTGCAACTTTTGGTGTATGAGACAAAGTTCCAACCAAATGAGCCACACTGGCTAGGGCTACATTGTGTTTCTTAATGCAGAGCATGGTCAAAAATATTCTAGAACTAGAGGCCTGATGCATGAAAATTCGTGCAAGAATAAGCCTTCTTTCCCTTGGCTGTTGGCACCGGCTTCCCTTCAGCACCTTGGACCCGGGCCTTTGTTCTGGTCACCTTCCACCTTCACTCTGGCTGGAGCTGCCTTCTTGCAGCTCCCTCTAGCCCCCCATCCCACCTTCATAGCAGGCGTCCCGCCCTGGCTGCTCCGTGCCATCTTTGTCACATCAATTTGCATATTCCCTCCTTATTGGCTGTGAGCACCACCATCTTTGTGGTAGAGTGATGGTCAATTTGCATATTCCATCTTTATTAGATAGGGTGACATACTAGGACTTACTCAACCAAATCTTTAGACCATTCTCAAACTTTGACTTCCTATCATTATATTGCAAGGACTTGTGGTATCTTGTATTTTACTTTAACCCTCCCAGCATGCAACCCAGTAATTTGCTCAAGGTAGCTACATGATGCAACTGGTTGTTTTCCTGATGAATGTAGAAATGTTTTACTTGGAATTATTGATGTCAATGGTTGATGGCTATCTACTTTTCTTGGATTTATTTTAGAAGTCATTTAAACAATATGTTTGACTTTGTGGTTAAAAAAGAAAACACAACACACAAATGGTTGGTTGACCAAAATTTTGAGTTTTTCAGCCAATTAATATTTTTCGTAGGGATAGAGCCCAAGCCTTGCTTATAGCAGCTATCACAAGGCAATAACTCTTTTTCTCTAACCTTATTAGAGTAGATTTGTTTTGTGAATGTTGAGGTAAAATGGTTTTAAATTGTATTATTAAACCCCAAGCTAAGCAATAGCTTTACCATCAGACTTTACATTTGTGGTTGGAGTGTTTTATGGATTTATTCTCCTTGCTGTCAGCATTTAAAAAAGGCCAACTGAAAAAGGCTACATTAACTGAAGACCACAAGATTTTGAACATGCAGATGACCCAACATCAGAAATCTGGGATAGAAATTGCATGTGTATGGAACAATTTCATTAGTGTCTCATGCTTCTCACCATATTATTCTCTTTACCTCTCAAACTTGTGCAGGCACATAGAGATATGGACTGGTTTCGAACATTTTCTCTGAACTAAAAGGGTTCTCTGACACCTAACCTTATGGAACATGCAGGATGAAGTAACTGAAGGAAACAACTTGTTCACTGAGTTTAAGATAAAAGAATATCCTGGCTGGGTAGGTCAGTTGGTTAGAGTGTCATCCCCTACACCAAAATGTTTTGGGTTCCATTCCAAATCAGGGAGGCAACCAATTGATATGTTTCTCTCACATCCATGTTTCTCTCTTTCCCTTTCTCTTCCACTGTCTCTAAAAAAGTCAATGGAAAAATATCCTTGGGTGAGAATTAAAAAATAAAAAATAAAACAATCTTTATTAGTGCTCAGGACTTTTTTTTTTTTTTACAAAAAAATAGTTGTATTCTTTAATGTTCATGTATTTATTTTTATTATATATATATATATATATATATATATATATATATATTATTGATTTCAGAGAGGAAGGGGGGAGAGAGAGAGAGAGAGAGAGAGAGAGAGAGAGAGAGAGAGAGAGAGAGAGAGAAACATCAATGATGAAAGAGAATCATTGATTGGTGCCTCCTGTAGGCCCCACACTGAGGATTGATCCTGCAACCCGGGTATGTGCCCTGATGGTGAATCAAAGCATGATCTCCTGGTTCATAGGTTGACACTCAACCATTGAGCCATGCAGACTGGGCATCACATATTTATTCTTAATCTAATTTCTTTGCTTTCTAAACTTTTTGATAGTCATCTGGAAAAACAATTCTTTAACGGAGTTATTCATGCTACAGAACACTCCTTAGTTCATGTACATGGCAGTTGAAAGTGGGCCTTTACAATCAATATCTATCTATCTATCATCTATCTATCTATCTATCTATCTATCTATCTATCTATCTATCTATCTATCTATCATCTATCTATCATCTATCTCTATCATCTATCTCATTCATTCATTCACAGTTTTAAATACAGCTAAAGGAACAAATAAACCTTGGGAGCTTGGAAGATAGTAATAGCACTCCTCTTTGTTTAATTAAGTCTTCACAAAGGTTTCTAATCCACTTATATAAGCATTTATTCTGGGTAATATTGCATAAAAGTAAATTGATACAAAAGCCACATTCCCACAAATGTCGTTCAAAAGTAGGCTATTAGAAAGCCCATGAAAACATTAAAAGGTAGATCCTAGTAGTGTGATGTTTTATTGTTATATTCTGAAATAACTTATTAATATAATAAATTAAATTAATATATGAAAAAGATGAAAATTTATTTACTATAGCTTTAGAACTATTTCTAGTGGTTTGGGGGTATTAATTTTGTTCACTCATTTGTTTTTGTGATAAGTTTACATGTAATTTAGCATCTAAAACTATCCATAAATATTGCTTTAGGTCAGAAGGAATTTTCATACTGGTCTTGGTAGTATAAGAAATTTTGAAGAATGTGTCCCATTTATATTGACAAGTTATACATTGGTAGCCAAGTTAGACCCAATGATGTTTAAAATAGGAGCTTTGCTTGGCCGGCAAAGTAGTCAGTGGTTTAGTGTCAACCTATGAACCAGAAGGTCAAGGTTTGATTCCTAGTCAGGGCACATGCCCAAGTTGCCGGCTCAATCCCCAGTGTGAGTCATGCAGGAGGCACCAATCAATGATTCTCTCTCATCATTGATGTTTCTGTCTCTCTCTCCCTCTCTCTTCCTCTCTGAAATCAATAAAAAATATATTTAATTTTTTTTTTAAAAAAACAGGAGTTTTTTTGGATCCTACTTAGACAAAACAATGGGACAATTAAATACATTTTAGCTTTGGGAAATCTTAAATGTGTTTCAATCGATGTCTACATGTAACCCAGACTCTGAGTCAATGCAACATACTTGTTAGTATCTGTCACATACAAGCTGGGTAGGGTAGTTGTAGCAATAGAGGGTGTTAAGCTAAACCAGTGTACTAGCATTTTAACCATCATGGATTCTCTCTCCCTTTAGAGAGTAGTCTAAACCCCATGTTACTTGGCCACATGGGTACTTCTTTTGTCAGATTCCCCTCCCCGAGGATGTTGGGGTGGTTCTGAATAACATGTATGTGTTTCATAAATTCATCCTTGTTGTCACTTTCCCAGTCATTATGTCTATGCCAGAATATTCCCAAATTAACTCCAACTGACAGGTATATTATTTTGTCCTGGCCTTTCAGCCAAGATGTTGCAGGGCACATCTTATCTTCCATTAGTATCAATGCCTTTGATCTAATTTACTACTTAAAATTCATCCATGCCATCCCAATCCTCTCTGAATCAGAGCAAGAGGAGAAAACAAAACTGTTTACCTTTTGCTCCCATTTATTGGCCTGTTGGTCAGTCAACATGATAATTTGCAGAGACATAGCATGACTTGTCATGAAGATATTTCACATGTTTATGCTTAGAAGTTTTCCTCACTATAGTTAGGGTTGTCAGGGTTAGCAAACACAAATGCTTATACTTATATCAAAACTAGAGGCCCAGTGCATGGGTAGTGTCCTGAGTCCTGGCAGGTGATCAGGGCCAATCTGTGGGATGAACAGAGGGGTGATCAGGGGGCCCCCACTAGCACCTGTCTTGGCCAGCGTGGAGCTTGTCGCTTGCCGGCCTTGCCCCCTGCCACCGCTGCTGCCCACTCTCTGGCCAGCCCTCTCTCCCCCCTCATCCCGCTGCTGCTGCCAGTCACCTCCCTCTGCCTGCTGGCACCTGCCTTGGCTGGCCTGGTGCCACCCGCTTGCTGGCCCCACCCTCCACTGACTGGTCATTCTGCAGGTCATTCCCCTGTTCAGTTGATTTGCATATTAGGCTTTTATTATATAGGATTATTTGTTCTTACCTGATTCAGATTTAACCAAACACTAACCCTGTATTTTACCTGGCAACCCTAATTTCAGAAAGTCTTCCTGCTAGTACCGTTTACTTAAAAAATTTTTTTTCAAATAGACAAAATAATCAGATTAAGAATAAATCAAGCCTAAAAAATCTAAGCTTTCAACTAAAAAAAAATTGAGAAATTGTTTGATCCTTTAAAATAGCACTTTCCCATTATTATTTAGCTATCAGTGGTTTAAGGAAATTGGGGTTAAGTTTCAGGCCATATTGCAAATGTTTATTTTCCCTTTTTAACTGGTTGTTTGGGTGCTTAGTGAGGAACTTCCCTTCAAGGTAGTCCACTGCTCTTGGTGGTATTTCCTTTATTTTAAGGTTGACTAATAGGATGATTTCCTCAGATTCTCCTTTCCAAACATCTGAAGGAGTAAGGATAACTACTTACCCATACTCTAGTTTTTGCCATCTCCAATCCAATCATGAGGAGCATATAAAGCATTCAAACAATCGTGTTTGCAATTACCTTCAATACTGTCCAAGTGAGAGGAGAATGAGATGGTAAAAATTAGATTTGCCCCAATATAAAAATGTCTTCAAATCTAATCTAAATCTATGAACATCCCAAATAGTGAAGCTCTGAGTTATTTTCAAATTCATCACATTTAATGAGGTGGGGAATGGGGACACATTCTGAGATTTTGCTGTAAAAATGTCCTGCCATAGGCATACTTGGTGCATTTTGATTAATTATTTAATGACCATATAGGGACTCTGCTCTGAGGGGATCACAAAAGTCCACAAACTCAGTTTTCATCATTTATTTACTGTAAAATGCAGATCTCTGTTGAAATGCTTTAGCAATCAAATTAGTTCAAATCTGTCTTAGCATCTCTTCGCCCCAAGATTAGAAATATTCACAATATTGTGTTACAGAATGTAATTCAATTGACCTAGTTCAGAGTTTGCTAAGGCAACCTTTGATCAGCTAACTACTGAACTACTGACGCATTAGCTCTATTGTATGTCACTTCAAAATTCTGTAACAGATTTGAACCTTTGACCCTATCCTGCAAAGTTCTAGTTAATGCTAGATACATTTTGATAACACAATTAAAATTGTTTTAAATGCTTGAGCAACCTAGTTGGAGAGGGTAGATTCCTGTTTCACTCTATCAAGCATCATCCCAAGGTGAATATCATCTTTCCAATTAAATACAACAAAATACCTAACACTTTATGAAAATAATCAACTAAAGCATAGTCTGGTACAGGGTGTGTTTATATAGGGAAAACTTAACAAAACAGCAATCCCTTCTCCTCTGCCTTTCAGAGGAAAATGGCACTTGGACCCACCACATTCTTTACATGATGGTGGCACTGTCTGTGTTTGGAGAAGTTATGAAACTCAGCTCAGGTCATCGTTGGCTCCTGCAATCTTGTACAAGATTAATTTTTCCAATATACTTTGTGGGTGTAGAAAGGATCAGAGGAGGCGTGTAGGCCATGCAGTGTCTGATGAAATTTTTCTCTGACACCTGCTGCCCATTCCACTTTTTTTTTAATGAAGAAATTCTGCTTAAGCTTGATGAGCCAGAAAACTTTTCTCTGTTATTTACTTATGAATAAATAAATCCCAGAATCTCCACATTATTTCCAGATTTGGTAAATGCTAAACTAAGGCTGGGAAATTAAAACATATTTTGCTCTCAAACATTTTTTCAACATTTCACATTAATTAAAGCCTTAGATGCATTTGGCAAAACTATTAAAGTAATTTTAAACCCAAGATTTTATACTGTCGACACTTGGTCAACATAATCTCCAATCTTTAATAAATCTCATGATTGCTTCTCACAGTATTATTGCATTTTTTCTCTTTAAAGTACATGTGGTATGCAGGTTCTTTTTTCTTCTTCTTCTAATTGCAAACAATAAATGCATAAGAAAAACAGGTTAACTTCAGTTTAAAACTTCCAATATACTATTTTGTATATGTTGAAGTATATCAAAACTTGAAATGAATATATAAATACACTGAGTTTTAAATTTTAAATATCACTAAGGAGGAGTTTTGTGACTCCATGTTAGAAAAGGAATTGGTGATAATTGACCTCTACTTTATCACCATCTTAGTTTATCCACATTTCCAAAGGGTATTCACTTCCATTTATTTTTAAATATGTAACTCACCTTACCTACACATTTTTTATATTCCTTATCTAACTCTCCAATCTCTCTACCATCTTCAAGGAAAAGTCTCTGCCATGAGGATATTTCTGACCACTTAAGCACATATCAGCCTCTCATTTCTCACCATTTTCCTCCTAGTCACTAAAACAATTATCATTCATTTTTCTCTGATTACTTAGTTATATTCTTTGCAAGTGAATGCTAACCTTTATTCAGTATTTAGGCCCTGTGTAGCTATTATCACTAATTATGTAAGTCTAAAATGGGCACAATAATGTTGACTTCACAAAGTTGCTGTGAGAATAAATGAAGTGTGATATATTGCTATCTAGCACAGTTTTGAGCACCTACCACATTTTCACAAATACTGTTGTTTTTGTCTAAGCCCATGTCATGACCAATACTGTTGTAGTTTTATGGTCTCTGTTCTTCTTTCTCTCTTTTTCTAGGAAACATCAAGAGAAATAAAGGGACTGTTTTTCAGTAATCACTACCCTAAAATTGTGATACAGCCATCTTGTTTCTATTTTATGCATACATTTTCATCTTTCTATCTAACAAACTTTCTAATAAGTTGTTTTGGAACATAGCAAAGAATGAATCATAATTAAAACAAGCAAAGAAATATACTAATAATATAGTCCTATTTACTTTTTAAGGCTCTGGTAGAACTGATGTTCATTGTACAATGTATAAAACCTATCACTTCTCTTCTAAATATTTGTATATTACAAGTAAGAAATGAAACTACGGATAGGCAGTGTTAATTTGGAGGATACAAGTTATGGTGAGTAATAACACAATGATAATAAGTAGAACTCTAAAACAGATGTCTGCCTGTTTTAATGAAAGTATATGAAGAAGCATTTAGGGCTTCTGAAGAATAGTGGATTTATTGTTCTAACATGACAAAATCCCAATTTTTTTTTTATTTTAAGTTCTAAATGATCTGAAGAGACTAACCTTGAAAGGCAATTTTAATAGTGCAGTAATAATCATAATTAAATCTTTGATTTATTGTGACCATTCATTATTTATTAAATATTCAACTGAAAGTGTCCACTATACTACTTATTGCTCCTATTTTGTGATGTGAAAGCAATTTTTATCTCTCTTTTATGTAAGTAAGTAAATGTAGAAAAGTTAAGAAATGATCCAAGGTTATACATATCTCCTGATGGTGTTCTGATTAGAATTCATATATGTTTCTAAACTTTCATCTTTAATGACTGTCTGGATTAGTAATGAATGACGCAAAACATTTTAAATATATTTTTATTGATTTCAGAGCGGAAGGGAGAGGGAGAGAGAGAGAAATATCAATGATGAGAGATAATCATCAATCAGCTGCCTCCTGCATACCCCCTACTGGGGATTGAGCCCATAACCCATGCATATGCTTTTGACTGGAATCGAACCCAGGACCCTTCAGTCTGCAGCCCAATGCTCTACTCACTGAGACAAACCGGCTAGGGCTGATTCAAAACATTTTAGCAAAACTTCCAGATTTGGGTACAGCCGCAAAAGATCCGGATCCCAAAACATTTTCTAAAGAAGAGTTTCAAAGCCTTCTTTCAAAATCTGTGCTAGACAAAGAGATCTACTTCAAATACGGGGCTCTCTCTCTTCTGGGAAAGGCAAGTTGAAAGGGGGCAGCCCAAACCACAAATAACTGCTGTTGTCAGAATGGTCATCGGTCACAGGTTTTGTTAGATAGAACAACATGAAGTCTAGAAGATAAAACTAGATCCAGACAGGAAAGAAAGAAATTATTAAAATCAGAAAACATGCTCTATATAAATAGAGTAAAACACTTTTTCTTTCTTCCACATTTTCCATCTGGACCTACAAAGTATAGTTTATGTTGGAAAATGTTTTCATCTCTGTCATGTTGGTTTTAGGAAAAAGCCTAACACATTAAAACTCATCTCTATCCTGACTCGTTTCCTCTCCCACCAACCTCAGCTTTCAATGAGGAAAAAATAACAGAGTGCCTGGGTGAGAGCACAGAAAACAAAGAGATAAAGCTCTGAGATTTTTTTTTCTCTATGAGGAGGCTTATACAATGATTGGAGCAGACATCAGGAAATTAGACCAAATGGTAGTGTTAAATCCATTAGCCAACCTACATTCTCCAGTGAAAAATGACATAACTTTTAACAGTTTGGGTGAAAAAATTGAATATGTGGCTAGAATCTTTAATTCCTCTGTGGGTTACTCCCCTACTAAGTATTTGCTAAAGTTTCACCATATGTAGCTCCTTGGCTCACACTTCAGATCACGTGTAAAATTTATTTAACAGGCATATTCTCAAAACAGTTTAAGCCCTGAGAGGTCTTTTCCATTTCCTTGGTTGGGTTTTATTTCTTGTTACTTATTCACGGTTTAAGGGTACAAATACGTGTGTGTGTGTGTGTGTGTGTGTGTGTGTGTGTAAATGAGACTTTAACTTTAGTTAGGAAATGTAAACATTTAATTATCTAGTCTTTCATTCCTTGAATTGAAATACTTTTGAAAGTTAAAAGAAATAACATTTATTAAAATCAAATAAAACTATGTAGAAGAGAACTATTTTCTGTTATTATCCAAAGTTGGACTGTGAATTTTACCTCTTGTGAAGGAATGTTTCACAAGTCAACATCATTAATAAAAACCCATGCAAGGTCAAAAAAGTTAGC
This sequence comes from Eptesicus fuscus, assembly GCF_027574615.1. Classification (NCBI taxonomy): domain Eukaryota; kingdom Metazoa; phylum Chordata; class Mammalia; order Chiroptera; family Vespertilionidae; genus Eptesicus; species Eptesicus fuscus. The sequence goes on along the minus strand of NC_072477.1, from coordinate 13,463,186 downwards.
TGGCATTCTTCATTCAGAAAACACTTCAACGGGATGGTGAGGGTAAAACATTAGCCTTCAAAGCTAAGAAGTTGCTTCTAATGTAAAGTGGAGAAACCTCATGGGTTTACATGTACCTTGAGACCTCTTTCTAAGGGGAACCCCAACCTCTAACCCAGGCAGACCTAAGGGAGGACAGACTCCCCACAGGATGCAATTTAAGGGATACTCAATTATGAAGCAGAGATTCTTCAACATCTAAACTAGGCGGGTTTGATAGTCAGCTGAGAGCAAGCCCCTGGTGGGAGGCCAGGGCTTGGGATCATCTAAAGGGCATCCTGAGGTAAAGACTGAGCCTGGAACGAAAACACAAGAGATGCTTTGGGTTGCTTGGCACTGTGACCCTGGGAAAGCCTTGAGTCTGATGTTTAGTCATACCGATGTAGGTTCTCTGTGGAATCCATAACTGACACTTAGAGGCAAGGGCTGTTCTTTTACATCCTAAACGGAAAGCACACTACTTAACTTTGAAGAAAAATTATGGCAGGGCCAATTCTTTGGAGCTATTCTGTTCAAAGTCTTTGTAATTTCAACACGATGTCAATGCTGCATGCTTATCAGCATCTGGAAAAGGGCTCGTGGACCAGCAGACAAGGGTGAGCCAAGTCAAACTCATGGGTATAAAATCACTCTGGTTTATTCTAGAGGAAAATGAAATTTTATGTGATAGCCAGTTCACATAAATTTAAACAAGTGAATTTATTGGCTCATGAAGCTGGGAAGTCCAAGGAGGTACAGATGATTTTAAGCATGTCTCAATCTAAATGTTCAAATAAGCTCATCAGGTTTGATCTATTGGTCTCTCTCTTTTCTTTGATCTCCTTCCTTTTAAGGTTGGCTGCAGAAATGGCCATTTGAAGCTCAAATTTGTAGCATCCGCATATCTGTGATTCCTGAGAACAAAGGGAATTTTCCTCTGACTCTGTCTGTATTGCTCTCCCCCAAAGAACTTATATTGACCCTTCTTGCTTGGTCCTGATATAGCTCTATTTTCTGTCCCCACAGTGTGCTTGCTGTGTAGTAGGAAGAGGCCCCAGTTTATTTCGATGCTGAGAAAAACAAGTGCTGAGGAGACATTGCTGATAATGATTTTTTGGCAAATGCTCAGGTCTTTACTTCAATCACAGAGACAAAAATGGCTACATGCTGATACCTGCCATTTTATCAGAGTTTCACCTGATCTGACAAGTTCTTACCGACAGACCCATGGGCTCTGGGGAATTTTGTATTTGTTACTAAGCTTACATTCCTTCTCTGTCAATCTCCTTAGGTATCTGATACTAATACAATAATTTGTATTCAAAATTAAGAAGGTTTTAGAGCAAAAACAATGGTAAGGAGAAAACTGCTGTTTCTTCTTCCTGCTAGTTATAAAAGGGATCCTCAACTTGATAAATTTTTAAAGAATTTGGGCAAGTTTACTGTTTTTTTGTTGTGTGTGTGTGTTGTCTTTTTGTTGTTGTTGTTGTTGTTTTACTTTCCAAACTCTATACAAACACAAAAGCATGACTGAGAGGAGGAGAGAGTGGTGAAATGGAGTCCAGAAATGAAAGAAGCCTTGACTAAAGTTTTTGTAAGTTTAAAACTTACAAATACAGATAAGTCAGCAACAAAGCGGTAAATCTAAAAATAACCATTGTGAAACATTTACTACCAGACTTTCAAAAATATACTTTTTGAAATGCATTCATTTTATCATTGATTAAACTTAAAATATATTGTTGAAGGTCATGTGAGGAATTAAAAACTTGGAATTAGAGTTTACAGAGAAAAAATTTTAAAAATCTGAAATATAAACCTAGTGTCAACCAATGGGGGACTTAGAATTTAATTCACAAACACACATATACACACAACTTTTTAGGAGCAAACTCACCACATAAAGGCTACATTTTGTCTGTGATTTGCTTGTTCTAGAATATGGAGTCAAAGTGCAGCTATTATAATTAGCTAATTATTAATTATAGGACAAGAGTTAAGGGAAGGCCAGATATTACAAGCATGTCATTTGGGCAGCTTCACCAGGAAGCTACAAATCTGCTCTCTCCAGGGAACCACTGGCCCATTCCTTGCATATCACAGGGGAAGGGGACCCACAAAGGGGAGATAGATTCATAGTGAAGTTGGGATGACTAAGGAAAGTGTCTGTTAGTCACACCTGGGATCAGAGATCTTTGGCCAGAATGAGCATGGTCACTGCAAGCCCTCAGAAATTTGGGAATACATCGTTCCTTTAAAAAAAAAAAAAAGAAATTATCTTGGCTCTTGGCACTCTTGTCCTGGCTCACTCTTGGCTTCATTGTATTCACCCACATGGCCCATGGGCCACGTGGACTCCACATGCAGTGGGCTATAGCTGGAAACACATATTAAACTAACCTGATGCTGTATTGAACTGTGCAGGCATAGAATGGAAGTCTGGACACTGGCTCTGATTTTAGCTCTACTAAAGCCCCATCTATACTTCTCTTATGGTGGGACAAGGGGAATGGGGACCTTGGAAACTCAGCAATGTAATTCCATAGAAATAAAAATTACTTGCTCTCCTTTGGGGGTCTAAAAAAATACTTTTTCTTGGGATATTGCAAGAATTCTACTTCATGAGCAAGGATTGGACACGAGGATCTCTCCCCACCAATAACAAAAGCAGTTGTTTACCTGGGCATCCAATCAAATGCAACCCTATGGCTGGTGTTGTTTTATCACTAACTTTTCAGTGATGCTTCAGAAGAGCTTGTATGTCATTAGAATTATGTTTTATTTATAATAATTGATTACATTTGGCTTGTAATCCAGTGTTTAAGAGACCACAGTAGACATATCTTGATACATTAATACATGTGATCACCATAGTCCATAATGCATCTAATTATGCTATATTTTGCAATACTGACTCACTTTTAATCTAAAAGTATGATCTTTTAGGATGGATAATGAAAGTTAATGGTAGATCCAGCTTTGAAACAACTGAACACAAATGCCAGGTGACTTATTCACAGTTGTACAAGGATAGAATGCATAGCAATTTCTTAAAATGTACTCTATCTTTGCAGAGGTGCTAGAGGGAAATGAACTGTGGAAGTGTCAATCAATCAACATTTATAAAGGACTTACTAGCCTCATAGTGCTGTGAGAACTACTTTTCACAAAACAACAAGAAAGATACACCTTTAAGTATACTACATTTTATCACACTCTCAGTAAATTCAGTTTCTATTCACCTAAGTCAATTTCCATCATGGGCTGGAAGAGGGAATTTAAGCTGACCCTTAGGCACATGGTTTCATGGATGTGAAGGCAAATTATGCAAAGATGAAGTGGTAGAAGTAGGAATGTATGTGTGGAGATAGGTATGAGACGAGGAGAAAGTTATGGAAACGCACTGTTTGGATATAACAAGGTTGGCTAGATAAGATAGGGTTATATTTAGGAAGGCTTTCCAATTCACTCGAGGAATTTGGAATTTTGAGTTGATATAATAATAAAAAATAACAGCATTTGTCTTTCTGGGTAGGATGATGATATTTGCACCATCATAATTTGATCAATTGATGTAGCAAATTACGGCATACATGTGAGAAGGAAAATAGAAGGTCTAAATATGGAATGAAGTTTAGTGATTACTGTAAGAACTATTGAGGATTTGAGTCAACTATCAGTCAAGTTTAAATTGAACATTAAAGTGACACCCTCACTCTTAAGCAGTTTAACTCAGTGCCATCATCTATTATAAGGTTATTTTTAAGTATTGTTGTGAAAGAAATTCTTATGAAACATTTTATTTTTTTATTAAGCTTAATATACTCTTAAGAGCTGTGATTTAAAAGGAAAAAAAAAATGTTTCCATAAGTGTATCTCAGTATTTGAGGGAAAGGAGGTGTACTTAGTTTTTTATGTTCATCAGTATGAAGCTCTTTGCATTGATTCTACTCAAACCAAGAGTTTAGTCTTATATTAAATTAAATCAAAACCTGAGATTTAGACCATCCATTTAACAATAGTTCATTTCTTAATTAGCAGATCAGAAATTTGTTTTCAGGTGTGCAAACCACTGGTTTATGGGATCTGCTGTATTTTACCCTTTGGGTCATTGAACACTGCACCTTCCAGGGGCTTTCAATTTACCCCTCTAGAAAACAGAAACATTTAATGCAGCCTTTTTCAAACTTATTTATTTCCAACCAAATGTTTGTATGTGTACTAGAATTCCTTGCCTTCGACAATGGCGATCAGTTGGTATTTTAACACCTTGACTTGCCTGGTGGTTAAATTTAAGCTGTATGCCACATGGGAACAAGCAAGTAACCAGGAATTGTAAAGGGCTTTAAAAATGTAACACTTGGGAGTATAAAGATGAAAATCACTTGTCTGGTGAATCCAAGGACAAACTGTAATTAGCTCTTTTCATTTCCCCAAATCTAAGCACACTGTATTAAAACAACAATAGCAAAGACTGAATAAAATTTACAGGCTTTGAATCTTTAGTAGTTTGAGCCCCTTGGCATGTTACAGATAATTCAGTGTTATCAGATTGCATGTACAGGTATATAGCCAAAAGGAAACAGAAAACAAACTCTTTTGGCTTGTTTTGGGGAGGCATTTGCAGTAGTTACCCCAACTGATTATTGCCTTGAATCTTCTTGAAAGGTTGTGGGTTATCATCAATAATTACTCAGTAAGGAATAAAGACATGTCTCAAGTCACTATGTTGTTTGCATAGAACCCGAAAACAAAATGCTAATATTGATCCTTTAGGGTATTTTAATCTTGAGTGATGCTAAGAATTGCTAAAGGTGTCCACATTAAATTAAAAAATAAAATATTTTCATGGAGATTTCCAGTTCTGACAATTGTGGGCATGGTGATTTGTGACACTCTAACATGGTACTATTATAGACAACCGAGTTAGCCAAAACCAGCAAAAGGAAATGCAGGCAAATGCGCTTTTCTCTGCGAAATGGACTCAGTCTTATGTTTCCCCACTATTCCTTGACTATTCAACTCTGTTGAGTAATCAGGGTGATGTACCAGATGACCTTTGATTTAGGTCCAAGCTTCCACACCTCGGACCTTTGCTGTTAACACTTGTCATACCGAGGAAATCTTGTCTCCATGTGTTTCTCAACTTCTATTCATTTTTAAATTTTCAATTAAAATAACATCTTTTCTGGGAAGATTTGTTTTATGGTCCTGTGAGAGAATAAGATGTTCATCTGGCTTGTCCTGAAATTAATTTGATGACTGTCTTACATTTTTTTAATATATCTTATTAATTTTTTAACAGAGAGGAAGGGAGAGGGATAGAGAGTTAGAAACATCGATGAGAGAGAAACATTGATCAGGTGGCTCCTGCACACTCCCTACTGGGTATGTGCTCACAACCAAGGTACATGACCTTGACCAGAATCAAACCTGGGACCCTTGAGTCTGCAGGCCAACGCTCTATCCACTGAGCCAAACCAGTTAGGGCAATGACTGTCTTACATTTGCTATTAAATTATTAACAATAATGTCAGAGGGAAGATATTATGTTTTACTCTTTTTTAAAAAAATCTCTTGTGTTACTGATACTTACAGATTAGTTCTTTGGAATATAGGTGTTAAAAATGTATCTGCCAACTGGAAATCAACTTAACTTAAATTGTTAATTAAAACAAGTTCAGCCTGGGCTGTTATTTAACCTGTCGTATAGCTGTGTTCTTTTCTGTGTATCCTTTAGTTGCAAGTTAGAAATGGAGCATGTGACCAGTGTAGCGCTTGCTGCTGTTTTGTTTCTCACTCATAGCATGTTAGTAAGAGGATGCACTTAGGGGTCAAACCAACCTGTTGCTGTATGCCAACGTCACTGGTTGTTAAGAAAATTACTCACTCTGAGATCAATTTTTCTCATATGTAAAATGGAAGTTAAAAGAGTACCCATTTCCCAGGCTGTTCTGAAGATTAAATACTCAAATGCTGCCCTGTGCCTTTGCACAGTGCCAATGTATAGCAAATCTGCACAAGAACTGGTTTCCTCTAAAGTTTTGGAGGGATAGCTGACTATTCTAATTCTTCTCTTTCTTACCCATGTTTGCAATTCTTTCCATTTCTACATTTCTGATGCATTTGCCTTGGAATCTCAACAGACAACAGCTTTCCAAACTATCGAAACTTTTTTTTTTACCATGTGAACCCAAGAAAAGGGATATCTTATTAAGTTGTATTCATTTTATTTCTCTCCAAAGACTTCTCGATCCCAGAAGTGAAGAAGTTATGGAAGTGATAACTGTGTTGGAAGGGAGGGCAGATTAGGAAAACAAAGAGATGGGATGCATGATCTGTTGGAAACTTATATGGAATCATGATTAGTTCACCTTAGCTTAAATCTAATATTTTTCTTCTCAAATGATTGCATATTTTCCTACTTAATAATGACCAGTGCAGAAAGGCTAAGAGATCTTTGAAGTTCAATTGATAAATCATCTCCAGACCTTGTAAAACTCTCATAATCCAGCTGGCTGATTGTATATTCAAATTCAATTTGGGACAAAAGAAAATTGTACCCATGTGTTGACTGTAGGGGCTGTGGTATATGTGCGCGTGTATGCACATGTGTGATCATGCATGTGTACATGGAGTGCGTGTGCATGTATGATTGTTAGTAATACGTGTGTGCATCTGATTGGAAATATGGCCAGTTGAAAAAACTGAGCCTCAGTGAAAAATGCTCAACAGGAGGTTTCTAGGATCCAGAAACCTATCTGACTTGAAGCTGTTAATTTTCTCTGGTATGCTCCAACACACTGCCAGGGACATATAGGATTTCTCCCTAGCGAAGGCTATTATGATCTCTCCTATTTTGCTGCAGGAGTCGAGGCAAGGATCTCAGGATCTTGGAGAGTAATTATTTCTTCAGTTATATCAGAAAAGAGACGGCATTTTTCTATATACAGATGAGTTGTGCTCTCATCTCAGTGGCCTTCTTTCAAAGTCCTGAGAATTTCAGCAGGCGGGCTTCCAGCTCTCCAGCTAGCTAGCCCACACAGGCACCATACTGTGTTTTTGTTACTATGGGCTTTTATTATATATATATATATATATATATATATATATATATATATATATATATATATATGTACTGTATTTCATATACAATGAAATGACTGTCTACCTCTCATGGTAAAATCCACAGTTTGTATTTCACTTTTCAGTTGAAAACATTTCTTTTTCTCCCCCTCCTGAATTCCCTCTTCTGGAAATTGAAAATTTACTTCTCTGCTAAACTGTAAGGCATGCCAAACCCCAAATAGCTCGGGGATCATAATTCAGAAGCCGCTGGTTTGGTCCCTTGTATGCAAAGTCTGTAGAGGTGAGCCTGGCCCTGGCCCTGGGATATGTTATGTTTGTCAGGACAGCCAGGAAACCCAGCAGGAAGATGCTGAGCTGTCCTAAAAGCACTTTCCCAAAGAATTGCCTGGGTGACTGCTTCCTATTTGAAACCATATCGGAACACAAACAATGTCTTTTCCAGGTAGGAAAAGTCTCCTTTTGCCAGAAGATCTGATTCTGGAAATAGCACTTGTTTCCCACATTTTCTTAGGATTTAAGAGTACTGGACTGGGACTTAAAAATTCAAATTCCAGTCCCTGCTGAAAAGGTAACTAACTGTGACCGTGGGAAAATGGCACACTCCCTTAGCCTGTTTTCCTCACCTGTAATGTGAGGGGTTTGGAAGGAATGACCTCTGGCCTCACCCAGGTCTAAAATCCTTTGATTCTGTGCTAGGACTCCTTCCCTACACTCCTTTCCTCCAAACAACAATGTCAGAGGGTGCTTGTGTTGGTTTTGCTTCATTTGTGAGTGGGTGTGTTCTTCACTTTATTATTTTCCCACTTGAAATAAAAGGGAATCCCCCAGGGTCTGTAAAAAGGTTTCATACTGAGTGCTGTGTATTACAGCCAGTGTTCCATTTTAATCCTCTAAAAATAACTACGAACACAAAACAAGTGTAGATTCTTACAAAGCCTCTTCCCAATGGAAACATTCTGAGTGGGCAGCACTCTATCTACACAATTTTCAATTGCTGAAAGAGTTGGCGTTTAAATATAGCCTGCCAACCAGCGTCTGGTGTTGTATGGCATTTTAGGGCCTTTTGCTATATCCCCCTATGGTGCCTGGAGTCGGGCTGAGAAGAAGCTGTGATGAATAACAGTATCTCAGAGTCTGTGTTGATTGTCCCTCCTCTTCACAATTTCTCCTTGTGGGGTAAAATTAACTCATGCATTTTAAGTGTATAAATGTACACACTCCTACAAGTAAATCTGTAATGGGTAAAAGAGTGACCGATGAGACAAGAAACAACAAAAAGACAAATGTATTGGTGGGAAGAGCAGAAAGGGAAGTAAAATTAAAGAAAAAAAGATGGTGATTAAAGGGCCTAAAGATAAGAAGAAATATGAGGACTTTGCAAATGATGGAACATGGGGCAAAAAGTGAATGGCATCCACGGTTGCATTGGGGCTGTTGAACCTGCCTAAGTGGGAGGAGGAGATGTCATTAATAAAGGTAAGCTATGTTGAAAGAAGAGTTCAAATCAGGACATGGGTGTCTGAGAGCTCATGAGCATGTCCAATGGAGTTGCTCAGCAAACAATTAAACTGGAGGGATTTGAGGCCTCTGCATCAAAAACTTTTGTTCATAGGAGTAAACTAATTAGAAAAGGAAGTTAAATTGGGAGTATGACATTAAAAATCATTTTTATCTTACTCATGTCATGTGTTTTCAGCGAAACTAGCTGACTGTATTAGAATTGAAAACAAAGACCTCTAGACTCAGGACAGCATATAGTAGTAATTTTATTTTAGAAATCACTTCACTTTTTAGCAGTTCAGTTGACTAAAAACCTAATAGGAGTCTTTCCTACTCAAGAACTTATTTCTATTTTTAAAATTTCAATTTAGTTTAACTAGCTGTTCATTATGTGTATCTATACAACCAACAGTGTGTTGAGAGAACCGTGGGATAAGAAGGAAATGCATGATATTGTCTCCAATGTTAGGAATTTTAAATCTAGTTGGAGAAATCAGACATACTCTTGGGAAGAAATAGCAAGAGACAAAACCTTAGTTCTCCTTTCGGACCCTGTCACGAACCACCTCCTCAGCAAAACCTCCCCTGCATCTCTCTGGCCCTAATTGTCCCATCTCTGGAGCTCCAGTAGACCCCATTATTGCCCCTGGCAGGGCACTTATGTTGGAAGTTTTTCTCATCTACCCCCTCACTGGACTGTGATCTCCTGCCATTCACTTCTTCACTTAAAAAAAAAATATATTGTGTCTTACGCAGCACCCGTTACATTATAGACATTGAAAGATAGGACTGCTTGACAAGATTCAAATTGAGGGCCTCATTTTTCAGTAAGAACAAGTTTCTCTTCCTTGACTTTCTATCCTCACTGTGTTTCACACTGGGTTTATGTTTTTCTTTTAGCATTTTTATCTATTTTTAATCTCTATTTGTTCCCTTTTCTTTACTCTCCATTCCACCACTTCTCATGATGTTTTTTTGTTAAACCAAACTGAACAACTTTCTTCTCCTTTTCATCTACTAAAATTTACTGAGTTTCTACTATGTGCCAGATAAAAAAACTGGGAATTTTTATTATTTCTTAAACTTCATAACACATCTGTGAAGTAAGTTCTATTCTTTGTTACATTTTTCCAGAGAGGAAAGCAAAGCCTAGAGAAGTTAGTATTTAGCAAAAGATCACACAGCAAGTAAGCGGTAAAAGCCAAAGCAAGCTGGGTCCATAACCAGTCTTAACAACCGTGCTTTGTCCTCTGGAACAGAATTATGCTCTTTTGTTTTCTTTAAATGATTTATTTTCTCTACCAAATCATAACAGAATATTGCTGTGGATAGGTCCCAAAAGGAAATGGAAAAATAATACAGAGAGAAAAAAATGGATGAAATTTGAAGCGATTCTGAGAAAGCAATTTGAATCTATTTGATCTAGTTACCAAGCAAATCTAAATCAACTACTTCTGACTTAGGTGTTGTTTCACCACATTAACCTATAGGCTGTTGTGCTCTGTGGGCTGAAATTCTGCAATACACATCCCAAAGCCTCTCACATGCCCAGTGTGCACCTCTCCTGTGGTTAGGCTTGTGCACACGTTCTACAGGCAGCAGACATTCATACAATACCACACACACAAGTACCACGTGCTTGAACACAACAGACAACCCTCTCAGATTACCGGAACTAGTTGAGCAACTAGCTCAATATTGTATGGGGTTGGATTTCTCCAGCTTCTGACCAAGCTGCATCTAAGCATAATACAGCATCTTATTCAAGACCATGAATTAAACACTCCAGCACTGGATCTTTACTGTGTCAGCCACAAGTGTTTCAAGTTAAATATATTCAAGGATTTCGTATTGGATTTTTGCTGGCAAGCTGACATCCCAGTTATGTAAGTGCCACATTAAAAATAAAATTCACATATTGTTGTATGGAATTTGCAGGAAGAACTGCTGACTGGTAGGAACCTCGTGTTGACATCACAAACCAAGGTCAGGGCTAAGTTGTAAATCTATGTTGTATGAGTGAGTTTCTTAGAATAAGAAGAAAATGGAGTTACTGTACTTTTGAGTCTTATTAAGCTATGATTGATGAAGGTCTTAAGTCCTGGGATGTTCCTCTTGACATTCCAATTATTGTGTCATTGCAAATAGAGAGTGGAATGCTTAAACTTGAGGAATTAAGACAGAAACGTTGTTTCTTCTGTGTATTTCAAATACCAGGCAAATTATACTCAATGTCAATGGGAACAAACTTTGTAATTAACCCTTTATCTCCCCAAAGCTCATACTCTAAGTAGAAAAGTGTTCACTTTAGTTAATTCTGTTTGCAGTGTCAGAAAGTAGGGTGGCTTTGATGTGTGTCTATGGCTCCACTAATCAAATTGTTATCACATAGAAGATTGGGGCCTGACCTCACTATTCAGTCTTCTGGTTTCAACTTTCAAATAAATAAAATGATAGGAGTTAGCAGATAAATGAATCCCCATAAATGAAAAAGGTACAATAAAGTTGGTGCTTTGGTCAAATATTGGACTGTGGTGATGCCATAAATTGCCATAAATATTTTAATATGGAAATTTTCAACCCTAGGGAAAAGGCAGAGAAGAGCCTAATAAATCCTAATATTCTCACCAACACCCAGCTTTAACTATTAGCGATTCAGGAACATGCTAATTTTATCTGTATTCCTACCCACCCACTGTCCTCAACCCCAAAGCGTTTTGTTGAAACTTGTTTCCCAGACACCATTTCATCTTATCTGTAAACATTGTGAGATGTATCTCCGAAAGATACAATATTCTAAAACTGGAAACAATCACTAATTCCACAATTTTAAATTTACAGTCATGTCTCAAATGTTACTCATTATCACATGAAATTTTTACAGTTTGTTTGAATGAGGAATAGTGACAATGTCTTCATCTATAAATTGTTTCTTTATACTTTCTTTGTTGAAGAAATAAGGTCACTTGTAAGGCAGGATTTCCCATAACCTGGATTTCACCAAGAATACTTTTAACACTACTGTTGACGTCATTATTTTCATTTTAAAGGGAAAACTTGCTTCCTCCTATAAGATTCGTCATTTTAAGTAAAAAAGAATAATTTTTACCTCACACCAGATATACATCTTATTTTTCCTCATTGAAAAACATTTCCCTATATGTCGTATTATGACAAAAGAACATATAGAAAAGGAGTGGAAATTTATCAGCTCTGGGAGGCCAAATAAGCCTCTTTTTCATGGATTCTTCCAGTAATAAAGGACCTCAGGGAGCTGTCTGTTCAATTGTTTTTAACTGTTGGAAAAACTGAGGCTCACAGAAATCAGGCTAGAATAATTATTCCTCAAAGATGTCCAAGCCCCTCAGAGCTGCTCTACTTGGTAGGTTCAGAGGTAGAGATGGGGTGGGGGAGGTGGGGAGTAGGGAGCATGTGCAGAATCCGCCTTCTGGTTCTTCACTGACAAGGCTGACCTCTCTTCAGGGTCATCCACAGTGCTGGTGCTGACTTCCTAAACAGTGTTTAGTGTAGAATAATGAACCCCCCCACCTCTCCCAGGCTTGGATCAGGAGTTTGAGCTGAATTCCACACTCTGGCTAATTACTACTTAGTCTCTCTGAATTCTAGGTTCCTCAGGTGAATAATCCCGGTAGTGCAGTGGATGGCATTATGTCTTGTATATAATTCCTAAGAGAGGATTGCCCTTCCCAATGCCATTGACATCAGGCTTGAACTTGGGACTTTGCTGTCTCTCTTCTATGGAAGGTGGATACATCCCACTCAGAATTCAGGAGCTGATATATGATTTGCTTTGATCAATAAAATATGAGGAGAATTGAGTTGGGTCATATCTAAGATATGGTGGTTCACTATATCGTTCCTCTCTCTCCCCAGAAGGGGTAGTATCCCAAATGCAGTCTACATAGCCTCAAGTGATTTGCAAGGACGTGTAAAATGAGCAAGAAATTCATGTTAGTTGTAGAACGTCACTGGGATTTGAGGGTTGATACTACAGCATATCTGTCTGTCCTGCCTGATAAAGAAGCAAAGACATGCCCTATTACCCTTATAGGGATGTAGAGAAAATAAAATACAGCCCCATAAAGGGAGGCTTTTAAATCAATGAGAAACATCGACCCTTTTTGTATGTATGCTATTTCTTGGACATGCATTTTACATTTTCTACCAGAGTGTAAGAAACGCAAGAAAACTTCAAATATACGGCATTTTGATAGTTTAAAGTATATGGACTGAACAATATTTTGTTTGCCCAGTGTTTAAAGTTAACAATTGTGTAACGGGTGTGACTCTGACAAGTATAAGCTCTGTGAAATTAGGCAAATCACTTAATTTCTCTGAGCCTCATTAAAATTGCTGCCTTGCCCTGCTTTTGGCAGCAAGAACTATAACTATGTAAAAGTTTGTGTTAACTCCTTAGACCCGCATCATGTTTTTTAAATTATAGAGGTTTTATTGCATGTTTTAAGGTTTGGTCTCCCATAGTATTTCTTTTTCTTTTCACATTTAAAGACTTTATTTTTATATAAGTATTTTTATGTTAACATTTCTCAAGAAAAGGTGACTGGAAAGGTAAAAACATTTAAAAATTGAAGGTAAATAGCAGGTAATTAAAAAAAATTATATATGGCATAGTAATGTTTATAAAGAAATATACAATATAGTAAATTTTTATGAGACAAAAGTTAAAATATACAGAGCATGAAATAATTTTATAACGTTAAAATATGCATATTATAGAAGCAGAGAGTCACTATTCCTACCAATGAAGTCATATCTATTTTACATCCCTGGTTGGTACTTCTGACATTTAGACAAATATCTTTCCAACAAAATGTTGTTAAAAAGTACAAAAACAGCCTCACCAGCATGGCTCAATGGTTGAGCATTGACCTATGAACCGGAAGGTCACAGTTTGATTCCCAGTCAGGACAAAAGTCTGGGTTATAGGCTGGATCCCCAGGGTGGGGCATGCAGGAGGCAGCCAAACAATGATTCTCTCTCATCATTGATGTTTCTCTCTCTCTCCCTGTCTGAAATCAATACAAATATGTTTGTTTTTTTAAAAAGTACCAAAACATTAAAAGTCAAATTTAGCTCATACTTAAGAAAAAAAAAAAAAAGAAAAAGAAATTTTAAAAAAGAATATGATATTTGTTATTTTTATTTCATGTGGTAGTATCAATATTATGTGAGTTTTGAGAGTGGTGTTTCAAATTGAGTTTATCTCTAGAGTTGGAGTAAAGCCAGTTTGTGATACTGACCACTGTTACAGGTTTTAGGGAAGTCACAGTGAACAAAACAAGCTCCACGTTGCCTTGGAGCTTACTTTGTTGTGGGGTTGAGGATAGGCGAGCTGAAAATAAAAATATGTATGCTCTATGGTAAGTGCAGAATTCAGATAAAGGTGGGCTAGGAGAGGCATGAAAGGGGAGGCTAGGTGTGGGGTCTGTTCTACCAAGGCATTATTTGATCAGAGACATGAGGCAGTGAAATACATAGGGGATGAGCCCTGTAGGTACATAGAGTAGAGCATTGCATGCAGAGGGAATAGCAAGTCAAATAGGGAAAAATACTCCATGAACCTGAGGAGGAACAAGGAGACCAGATGGCTGGAGGTGAGTGGGCAAGAGAGAGTATTGATGGGATCCAAGTTTAAAGAGGTAGCAGATTTGCCCTAACTGGTTTGGCTCAGTGGATAGAGCGTCGGCCTGCGGACGCAAGGGTCCCAGGTTCGATTCCAGTCAAGGGCATGTACCTTGGTTGCGGGCACATCCCCAGTAGGGGGTGTGCAGGAGGCAGCTGATTGATGTTTCTCTCTCACTGATGTTTCTGACTCTCTTTCCCTCTCCCTTCTTCTCTGTAAAAACATCAATAAAATATATTTTAAAATAAAATAAAGAGGTAGCAGATGACATGCCTGAGAGTACTCCAGGTGATTGTATGGATTTGGGATTTTGATCTAAGTGAACTAGACAGCTATGCAGGATTTTGAGCAGAGAAGTGACAAGATCTAATCTAACTTTTGGAAAGAGCACTCTGACAACACTGTCGAGTATTTATTCCAGGGGGAGGGGGCATTAGTGGAAGCAGAGAGATGAGTGAGGGAACTTGTGCAAAAATTTGTGTGAGAAATCTTGAGAGTTGGGCAGGAGTGGTTGTGATCGAGATTGGGGGAAAATATTCACATTTTGGATCAACTTTGAAGGCATAGCAAACAGATTATGCTGATGAGTTAGATGGACTTAAGGGACGAAGAGGATGATGACTCCAAAGTTTCAGGATTGAGCAGCTAGCTAGAAGAATGGAGTTGCCACTTACTGAACTGGGGAAGGCTGCAGGTGGACAGGTTGAGAGAGAGAGTCTACTGTGTACCTCCAGGAGTTGGAATTGTAAAGTGATGTCCCAGGTAGTGCACAATACATGATGCAAAGTTTCAATATCATTCTTGCTCCATGTAAAACCTTTAATTGCTAATTACTCTGTGTATTCATTTCTGAGTGATATTTTTATATGTAACTCCTATAACAAGAGCTAACACCCTATGTATCCCTCCATCCAAAACATGGTCATTGTTCACTGTGCTGTGCCATGTTGTACTGTTCTACTGATTATGAAGCATGCATTTCGTTTCTTCAACCAGATTGCAAACATCTCAAAATATTAATTCAAGTGCTATAACTCTAGCTCTAATTATATGTAGGATATTTATGACCACTGAGGCTTGCCTAATACATGATAATACCAATTTGATTTCAACTTGTTTATCTCTGTAAAGCATCACATATCTTTAAGTAACAGAAGTACAATATGACAGAGCGTCCTTCAGATATAAACAGAAGGCGCATTGAGGGGATGTGGTTCAGGATAATGTTGGTTGATGAATATTTCAAGCTGTGAAGCTTCCTTCCCTTTATGCTTCCCTTTAGTCTACTTTCCTACAAGGTTTAATTTGAGGTTATTCTTTGTCTATAGTTAATAATAACAATGATAAAGATAATTATCTTCATCATCATTATAACATATTATAGCAGAGCCAAAGAGAGGAGCAGAGCATTCGAACAGTGTCTGTGTCTCAGAATTGCCTGCACATTCTGAATTCTGCAGGAAAGGTCTTTTCACTTAGGAAAAATCATCTAAAGTACACTTTGCACATGAAAGGGCAAGCACCCTAATCATGCTCCAGGTACAGGCCCTTAGCAATTGCTTTTCTATTTACGTAGAGCACCAACCTCCAGACAAAGCTATTTATCCCTCATCACTGTGCAAGTGACGCCTCCCCATATTGGCCTTTCTTGATCATCTTATAGGAAAAAATATCTAATCCTGCTCCCCTAATCCCCTTTATCTCCTGTCCCTGACATTAGTATTCTCAATAGTGGTCACAAACACCTGTTGTCCTATGTTTGCTATCTCCTTCTCTATAATTTCAGCTTCTTGAGGGCAGAGATTTCATCTGGTTTATGTATTGCTTATACACTGAGTGGCCAGATTATTATGATCTCTGAACACATACTAATCTGGCCACTCAGTGTATATATAGTAGAGGCCCAGTGCATGGCTGGGGTCTGGCCAGCCTGGCCAGGGGGAGGGGACATGGGCGGTTGGCTGGCCTGCCTGCTGGTCAAACTCCTGGTCGAGGGGACAATTTGCATATTAGCCTTTTATTATATAGGATATACACTGAGTGTCCAGATTATTATGTGTTCAGAGATCATAACAATCTGGCCACTCAGTGTATACCTCATCACCAGAAAGGTGTTGATTTTAACTAAATATTTGTCCAATCAAGGGCTGAATGAAAGGCGAGGTTCAGAATGGAAAATGGTAAACAAAAAAAGCTGTAGACTGCTTTGAAAACAACCTGGTTCACTGTTTATTTCATTGTGGGATGAGCGGGGTCTATGAAAATGAATTGAATGTAACTGATCCATTGCTTTCCTGGGGCAGCCTAGACACTTGGGTTCAACTGGCTTGGGACCGGAGGAAGAAGGAAAGGCTTTCTTCTTCACAGTACTAGTTCATAGAGGATGGGAAAAGTAAGGGACACTCAGGTCATCATCATAATAACAAAATAACTAATTACTACTCCATTTATTACTCTGTGCCAGGCACTGTACTAAATATGTTTTATAGATTATTTTATTGAATTTTTTACTATAATGCTATCCAATAAATACCACACTCAATGCTTTCATCTGCGTGTTGATGACAGGCTTAGTAGAAATATGGAGTTTTCTTGTTATTTAGTGTGGTGTAGGTGTGTGTGTGTGTGTGTGTGTGTGTGTGTGTGTGTGTGTATACAGGTTTTGATCTCTTTGGTTGGTGTTTTCTTGGATGGACATGGCCTTCAGGAGTGAGGAAGCTCATCCTTATGCACTTTTCTAATAGCCACAACAAAGTCACCTTCCCAATGAGAAGACATAATTACTTTGGCAGAGGATAGAGGCTAATACATTCCTCTTTGGACATGGAAATCTCATCTATGCATCTTATTCTTTCATATAAGCAAACAATTCCACTGAAGTAAAAGTTAGAAGCAGATTGGTCTTGGGTTTCTCATGCATTTTTATAAGGACATGTAAAGGGTCTTGCAGAAAAAAAAAGTTTTACTACTTAGATATACTCTCAGATTTTCACAATGGATGTTGTACACAATCCAAAAAAGCATTTAAAACAATGAAGATTCAAGTACATTAGTTTGATTTGACAGAAAACCAATACAAATTGAATAGAACAGAGGCATTTGGGCCTAGAATTTGGTCTCTGCTCCCATTTATTTACATGATTTGGCCCGTTTCCTTTGCCTTCTCCTCAGCTATTCCTCAACTTCTATTTGTCTGTTTTAGAATGTTTTGTACACTTAATATTGGTCATTTTCCATTGATCTTACACTATTTATTTATTTGTCTATCAATTAAGCATAGAATCCAAATCACTGTAGGCCATGTTAGTGATTGAGGAGCCAGAAGTAAAATTCTTCTTTCATTACTCTATGTCCCTATTCAATCAGGACAAAGTGGCCTTTCATTTCCCTTTTTTATTCCATATTTTTCCTAGGTCAGAGCCAAGTATAAAATTTGGAATTTTATAAAATCTGCTGAATAAGTGGAGAAAAGTTCAATGAATTTATGAGAGTTGTCAGGTCATCTTTGGAGAAATGCATTTCTTACTTACCTTCTCTCTTCCCTCAAACCCAAATATGTTGTTTAAGGGATTAATATCTTGAGTAATGCTTGGGTGGGGGTAGATTAAATGACTTCTATACTTACTGTTAATATTGATTTTCTAGATTTTAAAACTCCATGATGCTTAGTGATTATTTGAACTAATGCTAGATGCTGTATAGATAAAAAATAACTTGACATTTTGTTTATACAAGAGCTCAGTATGGGTAGTCAGCAATTAGCTTTTCATGTGGTGATGGAAGGTACTTGTCTTCTGTCTTGTGACTGTATCATCCTTTAGAGCATTTGACTACTCTGCATTTAGGTAGAAGGTTGCAGAAAAGTGCAGAGATGGTATACATTATTTCCACTCAAAATCTATTAGAAGAACTAGTTACAAGACACAGTGAGATGCAAGTATTACTAGGAAACACAGCTTTGCTAGGTAGCTGCTTCAATCAATGACTCTGAACTACAGAAGGAGGACACACATCTTAGAACAGGTAGCTTTCTGTGCCACATATAACTGATGATTTGTGTATATAACATGTAAAAACTGGTTTTTCATTGGTCTAGGAGGTAATTAAGAATCAATAAAAAATTAAACCCAATTCCATTTTAATGGTATAAATTCATATTATAATCTTTCCTTAGGAAAAAATGTAAAAAGATGAAGGATTGACACAGATTTTCTATATGATGGAGAAATAACTTTAAACCAGGGAATCATCCTCAAACTCTGTCACAAATTTTTAGAGTAACTTAGGTTTGATGATTTATATCCCTTGACACTATTTTTTTAAGTAAAAAGTAAATCTCGTAATTTTTAATTTAAATTCTAAAAGACTTAAGAAATAATTTAGAGAAAAACTGCATTCTAAAAATAAACATACTTAAAATTGTATATGCCAGGGCCAATATGGACATATCTCATGGACTGATTTTTTAAAAAAGGCATTTGATTAATAACATGCTATTTAGCCTTCATATGTTTGAATGTTTTTGAGTGTTTTTATTATAGTTGATTTCCAGTTTCATGCCATTGTGCTCTAAGAAGATGCTTGAAATGATTTCAATCTTCTTGAACTTGTAGAGACTTATTTTTTAAAAAAAGGCATTTGGGAGGAGCCCTCAGAATGGGCCCCAGCAGCATAAACAGGAAAAAAAGATCCACCAGTGTTTAAACAGTCAATGGTAAAGACCTTAAGATCACGTCATCTTTTGATTCATCAATAAAACCCGCTGATCTTACCACTCACTGGCCATCAGCTATAACAATAGGAAAACATTACAATTTTATGTTTGTTTCCTTAACAGCGGCTGCTTTTAGGGATCATATTGAGGCATCCCTAAAAATATAAAAGGAGGACAATAAAACAGCTCTTTGAAAGTTAAACTTTTAGATCATAAACAATGTTGATATTAAAAAAAAAAAAGCAACTTAAAGAGATGATGTCATTTTTAGACCTTTAAGACTTACATGTATCCAAACATACTGAGATCTCTAAAGAAAGAATATACTCATCAGAAATGGAATTGGACAACCCTGGAAGCATAGACAAGGGGATCAGAGGCAGCGTGTGGCAGGTTCCAACACGGCGCTGGGAGAGGGAAGGCTCTGGATTCAGTGGTTCTAATGGACAACATCCTGCTTCCAGTCTATACACTTCCATCAAGCCGTTCCCTACTGACAAGTGTACATCCGATTTCACGTTCAACAAGAAGTGACCTAAGTAAGAGTTTGCTTTCCAGGTAATTTATGGGGATGAAATGCACTGATCTGCTGATGTGCATATTCCAGGCTCCGGGATAGGCATATTTCTCATTATAAACGAATAGATTTTTTTTTCAGACATATACATCAGTCTTGGTTGATGAATGCATTCTTAGTGTGCTGAGCAAATAAAATCCAACCTACAGATCTGAGGGCCATATTCTGGCCTCAGATAAATTGATTAAGTTAGTGAGTGACACCTTCCCTTGTAGGCATTTTAGGAGATAGTATACTTGCTTTCCCTGAGCTTATTAAAATCTCCTCTGTACCACAGTAATGACTTAAATATTAGTGTTTCTTTTAGTTTTTGGAGAAATCTTAACTATCATTTAATACCAAGGTCACTTTACCCAAAAAAGTGAAGAAACATAATAGACAATTAATTTCAAATGAATAGATAAAGAATGCCAATAACATGTTGCAAACGTTGCTGTCTATTCCATTTTAGTCTTTAGAAAAATGTGAATTATCTCAAGGCATTATTTACCAAGAAATATGACCATGAATATATCTTGTAGACTATGTCAAAGTAGACAGCAGCGATAATTGTAACATTTTGCCCATTTTAGTCCATCAAGAAATGTTTCATTTATTGGTGGAAAGAGACCAAATGTATTAAGCAAAGTTGCTAATTTTTAGCAAAACCATTATTGTCTCAGTAAGTGCAAAAATTCTTATAGTGGCCCTTGCTATGCTGAAAAAGAAGCGTCCCTTCTGAGTTATAATAGGATTTGATTACAGACACCTCTAGCTGTCAGGGACCTCATGTGGTTTAGGGACTACTCTGGATTCTGAAGCCTGAGTTCATGTCACAGAGGAGGGAGAAAACCTGAGCAAACACTGTACATTGTAAAATGTGCTGAGCTGAGAGCTCTCATATTAACAGTGAGCATGTGCCTCAGACAGAGCATGGATCTGCGCCCCAATCCAATTATCCTTATCGTTAGTGGGAATGCAACTCCCTCTGACTTTTCATCACTCCTAGTCACCTAGGAGACCCACACAGTTTCATTTGCCAACACTGTCAGAGTTTTTATTTTCACACTGATGGATATCAAACATAGTCATTATGCATGCCATCAAAAACATCAGCGAGATCAACCAAAGGACTTGTATGCATGCATATAAGCCTAACCAATGGACACAGACAACAGGGGGGTGAGGGCATGAGTGGAGTGTGTGTGTGGGGGGGGGGGGCAATGAGGCAATAAGGACACATATTTAATACCTTAATCAATAAAGAAAAAAAAATTTACATTCCCCCCAAAAAACAACAACAACAACAAAAAACACACTGGCCAGGCCAATATCAGAACACTGGTAGTCAAAGTACCTTATGGCCCTCATTTCCATGACCTTCATTTTAAAACTCCATTTCCTTTTAGGGAATTCACATGCAGGCCTAACTATATGGTAAACATAGAGATGCAGCCCTCAGTTGGGTCTGAAGTGTCTCAAGTTCTAGTCCTGACTTCTTTTTTTGTATTGTCTAGAATATCAAGTGAAAATTAACTTTGGTTCTCAAAATTTTCACCATCAAGAATCCCTGCCATTCTCCATTTCCTGTAGTTTGAATGAGCTCATCTATCAGAATTTACAAGGAAGATGCTGTGTAGGAGGTGAGGGTTGGGGGAATAATATTTATTTTCTGCCATCCCAGACACTGTACATACCTATTAGCTGCTTTCATTCCCATGGCAGCCCAATGAGGTAGGTGGGCTTACTTTCATTTATAAGAAGGAAAACTAAGTTTTAGAGGGTCTAAGGGCAAATAATTCATAAGTAGTCTCGGGCTTTGTAACTCTGAACCCATATTCTTCCCACACTACAAATTTGAAAATGAACTATGAAGTAATTGTAATAATAATTTTATATTTCATGATCAAAGACAGGGATTACCATAATTTAGACTTTCTGTTCAGCAGGTGATAATGAATTGCATGGTGAAGGAGGCCTAAATGATTGCATGTGCTATAAAACAACCTTGGTAGGTCTGGACTTATTAGAGGGTGTCGAGATAAATAATCTAAGGGGAGGAAGGTATTGTCATGAATGAGGTGAGTCAAGAGGACATCCTATTTCAAATGGAGGCAATCTAAGTTTTGAGTGTGAAATAGATCAATGACATGATCAAACTAGAAAGCCAATAATTAGCCTTCTAGTTCAGGGCAAGAAGTAATGAATTCTCAATAAATTTGCTGCCTGTACAAATGTATCTGGGGAAAATGTACTTAGTTAAGTACATGAAACACCAAAGTAGCTTATAGTTGGGGTGATGGGCTAAAACACTTAAAACCTTTTTATTACTAGACTTAGAGGCCTGGTGCACAAAATTCATGCATGGGTGTGGTCCCTAGGCCTGGCTGACAATTGAAGTGCCAGCATCTGGTGTGGAAGGGCAGGTCCCAGCTGACCTCTGGGCCCTGGGCAGCCCCTAGGACCCCAGCCCCCGCACACCCCCATCTGTTTGATTCACGGTGCCCAAGTCCCCATGTGGAGATGCGTAGAGTGAGGCTGGACAACATGGGCCAGGGTGCAGCATGGGCCTCTTGGCTACCCAATTGGGCTGCATGAAAGCCAGGTGGGCAGCACGCTCTCTCCCGGCTAGCCTGGCAGACTGCCTCCTGCACGAACCCACAGGGAGCCCAACCGGCCCCTACAGTCCCGGGGACTACAGCCTGGCTCAACTGGAAGAGGCCGATGGGTGTGGGGTGGGCTCCTTGCAGGTGCCTGGCACCTGAGCAGGGGGAGCTTCCCCAGCATGTGAGCCCTGGGGTCCTGGGGGAGAGGAGCACAGGGAGTGAGAGTGAGCTCGGGGGACACCCTGCAATTCTCACCGCACCTCTATCCCTGTCGTCACCCCTACCCTCAGGTAGCTGGTGAGAGGTCACAGCATGTTGCCCACACCCGCCATGTTCCACACCAACCCCTGGTTGTCAGCACATGTCAAAGCAAGTGGTCGAATTCCTGCACTCCTGGTCGAACTCCCAGTTGAATGACTGCCTGAGGGGCAATTTGCATATTAGGCTTTTACTATCCTATCTAATAATAGACAAATATGCAAATTGACCATACCTCCGACACACCCACAAGCCACACCTACCATCCAATCAGAGCGAGTATGCAAATTAACCCAAACCAAGATGGCTACAGCCACAGAGAGCAAGGTTTCCTAGGTAACAGAGGAAGCCAAGGTTTCCACCTGCCCTTGCCAGGCCTAAGCCTCCACTCAAGCTACAAAGTTTCAATTATAGAAGGTAAACAAATTCAAACAAATGGCGGCAGAATGGAGCTTGAGAGAGCAGGCCAGGGGAAGCAAAGCTTTCCACACACCCTGGCTGGGCCCACCCACTTAAGGCAACAAAGTTTCAATTATAACCCCAACACAAATGGCTGCAGGCCTCGGAGGGAGCCCCAGGCTTGGCTTTGCTCCAGGCTACAAAGTTTCAATTGTAGAAGGAAAATAAATTCCAGATACCAGGGCCTCCACTTGGGTTGCCAGGGGGCGTGGCCGGTCTGCAAACCACCACAGGCCCCTCGCTCAGGCCATCCCACACCCCATTCCCCCTCCTGATCCGGGACGCCCTTCAGGGCAAACCAGCTGGCCCCCACCCCTGTACCAGACCTCTATCCTATCTAATAAAAGAGTAATATGCAGATTGATCATCACTGAAACACACAATATAGCTTCCCCCATGTGGTCAAAGATCCTGCCCCCATGTGGACACAAGATGGCCACCACAAGATGGTCAGCAGGAGAGGGCAGTTGGGAGGCACCCTGCCTGCAAGGGAGGGCAGCTGAGAGGGACCAAGCCTGCAAGGGAGGGCAGTTGGAGGTGATCAACCCTGCAGGGGAGGGCAGTTAGGGGTGACCAGGCCGGCAGAGGAGGAAAGTTGGGGGCAAACAGGCTGGCAGCAGAGTGGTTAGGGGGTGATCAGGCTGGCAGGCAGAAGTGGTTAGGGGCAATCAGGAAGGCAGGCAGGCAAGCAGTTGGGAGCCAGCAGTCCCGGTGGGATCGGGCCTAAACGGGCAGTTGGACATCCCTCCAGGGGTCCCAGATTGGAGAGGTTACAGGCTGGGCTGAGGGACAACCCCCCTCCATGCATGAATTTCGTGCACCGGGCCTCTAGTATTGGATAATTATAGATTCATAGAAAGTTGTAAAGAAATTTACAGGAAGGACTATGAACTCTCCACCCAGCCTCTCTTAAAGTTAGCATATTGTAAAACTATAGGTAATACCCTTTTGAAAGAAAAATATAAGTTTACCCATTCTTTATATTCTATTACCAAATTGATCATAATTCAGAAGGGATCATAATCCTACCTAATAAAATGGTAATATGTAAATTACCATCACTCCACTACGCCCACGATTGGGTCAGCGGGAGGCACAGGGGGGGGGACTCGGGGTCGCCGGCGTAGCCGATTGGGCCACCAGGACGCTGAGCTCACGTGCCAGCGGCAGCGCGCATCTGCGCCATGGCTGTGCTGCGGAACAGAAGGGGCCTCTGGGGCAGCGAGCTCACGTCCTGCTGCGGACCATCAAAAGCGGGTGAGCTAGGTGCCTATCTGCTCCGGCACCAGGCCTCCGCCGAGCCGGAGGCTTCCGAAAGGCCTGGTGCACCAGCGGACAGGCAACCACCTCCCCCGTGATTGAAAGCGAAAGCGTGTAGTGGACCCTACATGTGCATGATTCAATCATGCACTGGGCCTCTAGTTTTAAAATAAGCAACAATGTTATAAAACTACTAGGAGAAATAAGTATAAGTCTCTTGAAGGACATTTCAAATGTTATACCAAAAAAAGAAAAAAAACACAATAAAGAAAAATATAGATAATACATATATTTCTGAAAAGTTTTATATGTTTAAATGCAAATAATCAACTAACCAAAAACCTATGTGTGATATTTCAGGCCCTACCATAGGTTCCCCTGGCTGGCCCTGTTCCTCTTGGACCTTATATTCCAGAGGTACAAAGTGAGTCATCAGCTAAAACTCTCTGCAAATTGCAAAGGTGGTATGGAAGGTAATTCATTCAAGTGTTGAGAGGCCATGGTAAACATTGTTTCCAAGACAGGAAAGTCCTCTCTGAGTCTCTGAGGGTGCCTTCCCCTAAGAAACTTGAAGGTTGAAATACATGTCAGAGTACAACAGAGGAGGAGAGGAGGAGAGACCCCGCCAGGCAACAGGGGCAGCACACACACAGGCTGGTGTTGGGAGGGAGAATGGAGGAGTTGATGTTCTGGGGCGCAGAGAGGGAGGTGGAGTGGATTTCAGCAAGTACAGGATGGTGCTCAGCAGGTACACAGGTGGGCAAATTGTGTAATGGAAAGGGGAGCACTAGAGTACGTTCTGAAAGGATAGATGAAAATGTCCCAGCATTCTCCAGCAGGTAAAAAGCTAGGATCAGCCTTGAATGGCCATTTGAGACACCTGTATTCCAAAGACCAGAAAAGGGTAAAGCAGTCGATCCACACGTGCTTTCCATAATATGCGATGGGCCCCTGTTGCTCTGCATCCCCAACCTAAATGACCAGATTGGGTTCCTTTACTGAGAGAGTAGTCCCTGCCCCCTTGTCCATGGTTTCACATCTCCAGGTTTCATTTACACATGGTCAACCACAGTCCAAAAATACTAAATGGAGAATTTCCGAAATAAACAATGTATGCAGTTTAAATTGAGTGCTGTTCTGAGTAGCTTGATGAATCTCACCAGGCCTGCTCTGTCCTGCCCGGGATTTGAACCTTCCATTTATCCAGCGTCTCCACCTGTGTGGGTCCCGCCCATTAGCCACGCAGTAGCCATCTTAGTTACCAGCTGACTGCATGCGTTTGCAGAGCTTGTGTTCAAGAAGCCCTTCTTTTACTTCATAATGGTGCCAAAGAACAAGACTGGTGATTCTGGTGATTTGGATATGCCAAAGAGAAGCCACAGAGTGTCTCCTTTAAGTGAAGAGGTGAGTACAGTACAATAAGATATTTTGAGAGAGAGACTACATTCAGATAACTTTTATTACAGTATAATTGTTTAAATCAGTTATAGTTGGTCATCTCTTACTCTGCCTAATATATAAATTGAATGTTACCATTGGTGTGTTTGTACAGGAAAAACATAGTATGTATGTGGTTCTGTACTATCTGCAGGTTCAGGCATCCACCGGGCATCTTGAAACGTATCCCCCTCGGATAAGGGGGGCGGACTACTGTGATGCGGTTTTAAGATGTAGCTTGTTATCCCAAGACAGATCAGTTTGTGTCACTTCCCTACAGAGAATCAATTATTGATTCCCGAGAAATCTCAGAGTAAAACGTGCTTTTCTTGGCTTTGCATGAATAGCCCCAAGGAGGTTCGCCCTGCTCACTGCTCTTGAATCATCTGCCACCCACTCTTTACTCCAGTCTCACCTAGAACTTAATGTGTCTCCTGAGTGTCAGCTTTTTCTTTCCCTTAGGGCTCTGAGCTTTTGTTCATATGTCCTTCGTCCCACCCTCCTGCCCTTTTCTTTCTTAGAAATACTCAGCTCTCCTTGAGTATAAGTAAGTCTATGCGTAGAAGCCTTTCTTTAATCCCCTTTTCACCTTGACACCAAAACTCTACTCCTATTTTTTTTCTTTACACATTGCATCCAATAAGTTTAAATTTCGTCTCCCAAATCTGTTTGCCATGAGAAACAATGTATTTTTTTATATTTATTTCAGTTGCCATGCTTAACACAATGGCTGCCACATATTTTGAATGAAGAGTATCTATGCATATATTATAGATTTGTTCCTCACAATTATCAGTTGAACATGTTCCTGCTTTATTATTTTAAGAAGTGGTGAAGTTCTGATTAATGTACCATGGAGTGTTTCTGAATAACTACATGGAGTGTTTCATAATTTTATTCTTTTAAAAAATATATATTTATTGATTTAAGAGAGGAAGGGAGAGGGAGAGAGAGCTAGAAATATCAATAATGAGAGAGAATCATTGACCGATGCCTCCTGCACACCCCCTACTGGGGATCAAGCCCTCAACCCCAGCACATGCCCTGACTGGGAATCAAACCATGGCCTCCTGATTCATAGGTCGACACTCAACCACTGAGCCTCACGGGCTGTGCAATCGTTTTATTATTTTTAAACTGTTTGTATGGATATTGTGTTTTTATGTGCATGATCACATTTAAGGTTCTGGAGAAAAAGACCATCTGAGCCTCATCTCTATACTCCCAGCTAGCACCTACCATAGATTATCACATATATTTGATACTCTTTAATTGTTTATTTCTTTTGGAAAAAAATACATAAGAACAGAGATTTAAGTGTGGATTTTTTACATTGGCTATTTTACCAAATTCTTCTCATATCTTCTGCTCCTGGGTTGAGTCTAGAGACCAGAGCATTTTCTCCTATTCCCACAGCGAAGCTGAAATGGAAACTTAACTCAGATTTTGTTCTTGACATCCCTACTTAGGCTGTTCTTAATAAATGCAGTTGTTATTTCTAAGCCAGTTGTTGTAATTATATTTTTGTTGGCTTTCTTCATTATATTTCTTCTCCAGATGGTCCACTATTTAGAATTTTGGCTTCCTTCCTAATATCAAACTATAGGAATATTACACCATCTTCTTTTAAAAACAAATCTCAATTGGTTTCTTATTTGCCAATGGCTAGAACTTTGAAAGTCCCCCTCCTGGGACCCTTCATATCTCAATGATTTCATTATGGAAGGAAACCCCGTGGGAGATCCTGTTTTTCATTTTAGTCTGAACAACGTTCTGGCAAAACTCTGATACCATGGATTAGATTTTTGACATCCTTACTTTTATAAAAAACAGTACAAAACCATTCTCCTCTGAAAATTCTGCTGAATAGAAACTCGTGAACTACCTGACTCATGACAATATTAACTGGAAAACAAGGCCATTTTTTATAAAATAAAAAAGGGAAGAATAGTGATGTGTTGTGAGAGGCTTTTAAGAGTTTGCAGTTTAAACAGAGAGGCCTTTTGAGTATATCTCTAAATTTTAAAGGACATGCATGTCTAGGTTCATTTGTTTAACACTGAAAGGCCATCACATGAGTATCTATTTTCTGTGCTGCAGTTTTATTTTCTTTTAAAATAGAAATAATAATAATAGTACATATGGTCTCACTGTTTTCCCTGAGGATGTAGTAAACTTGTTCACGTAAAGTGCTCAGAAAAGTGCCTGATTATAAAGAACCCCTCAAAAAAATGTTAACTACCATTATTAGTACTAATATGTATTGATATGTTGTGCTAGCCTTAAATGTTAGCCATAGACAAAAAATTACTAAGTCTTTATATATAATCAGTGAGATTTGCCTTTGGGGATACCTTCTTGCCTGTCTTATTAAGCTCTAACCGGTTTGGCTCAGTAGATAGAGCGTTGGCCTGCAGACTGAGGGGTCCCTGGTTTGATTCCTGTCAAGGGCATGTGCCTTGGTTGTGGGCACATCCCCAGTGGGGAGTGTGCAGAAGGCAACTGATCGATGTTTCTCTCTCATTGATGTTTCTAACTCTCTATTCCTCTCCATTCTTCTCTGTAAAAAAATCAATAAAATATATATATTTTAAAAAAGATAATAAATAGTAAGAACCACAATCACATGGCTTTTTTTATTTTTTATGATCAGCTCATTTAACTTAGTCCAAAGACAGACATTATTAAGGTTTAAGTGCTAATCTGGGTAGGCATTTCAAACCTTACCAATTTAACAGTGAGGGGATAGCTGAGAAATAAATAAAGTTCCTGGCAGGAGAAAGAATGAGGAATTGAGAGGGCAAAGTAGGAAAAGCTTACGTGGCTTATAAGGGGCAGGCACAGGAACAAATCTGGGAGAAGGATTCCTTGTCATTGTTAATAACACCCTGGCACTCGGAGATTTCACTTCAGAAGCATCTATCTGTCTTTGTGGCTTGAGGTGACTTCCACTCATTCAAAGACAAGATTCTGTCTGAGTTGTCACACAAGTAGATGACAGTGTGATTTTATGTAATAAAATTTACTGTAGGTAACTATCATGGTGACTGTGGTGAGCCCATACCAGTTCTTTTGCTAACATATATCCTCTTATTAGCATGGTGCCTGGCCCATTTATTGAGCAGATACTCAATACTTGTGGAAGGAAAGAGTAAAAGAATGACGGTAAAAAGAAATAAATACCATATAATTGTAAACATGTACACATTTTACAAATTAAAAATGGTGTATTTGTAGACAATGGTTTTGAACCTTAATTAAAACACCTGGGAACTTAAAACATTCTGATTCTCAAGCTGTGCCCAAAACCAATTTGATGCGAATCTCTGGTAGTGGGATCCAGGCATCAATTTCAACTTTATAGGTGTTTCTACCATGTACCCTGTATTGATAACCACTGGCCTAGACCAAAACCAATGGAACACAGTAAATGTGATCCAAAGAATAACTGACAAAAGTGAATACATGATTGCCTTATAGATCAATACTATCAAAAATAATTTGGCTTCAAGGTATTTCACCAATATTCTTATATCTTCATGTCCAAATTCTCAGCCTCTATATTTTAAAATTAATAGTGATTACTCAAGGATGTATACTGAAACTAAACAAACAACTCACCCCATTAAAGTGATAGCTTGCCATTAGCACTGATGTATTAGGCTCTGCTTAGTGCTGCCTGTTGTTTCTCAGTTACTCCATCACTGTTCAACTGTTAAGGTTTGAAATGCCTACCCAGATTAGCACTTAAACCTGAATCAGCCCTAGCTGGTTTTGCTCAGTGGGTACAGCATCAGCCTGCAGACTGAAGGGTCCCAGGGCACATGCTTGGGCTTCGGACTCAATCCCCAGTGGGGAGTGTGCAGAAGTCAGCAAATCAATGATTCTCTATCATCATTGATTTTCTGTCTCTCTCTCCCTCTCTCTTTCTCTCTGAAATCAATAAAATATATTAAAACAAACACACACACACAAAAAAAAACCTGAATCATTTTTGTCTTTGGACTAAGTTAAATTGATGCCCATTGGGAGGGAGGTGGGAATAATGGGCCATGCTTTGCTTTCTCTGGAATTTTCTACTCTAATAAATTTAACAATGATAAATAAAGGAATGCAAGTAATAAATAACAAATAATAATAAATTAAAATAAATAATTTATAAATATTAAAGACACATAGAAAACATCTTTATTTGTAGATGATATAATTTTTATATAGAAAATCCTTTCAGAACTAATCAACTGATTCAGTAAATTTATAGTCTATAAAATCAACATATAAAAGCAGTTGCATTTGTTTACACTGAAAATGAAATCTCTGAAAAAGGTTACTCATCCATGATAAAGGAAGAAATCTGCATTTTTGACAACATGGATGGGCCTGGAAAGCATCACATTAAACAAAATGAAACAGAAAAATACAAATACTGTATTAAATCACTTTTATGTAGAACCTAGAAAAATCAAACTCATAGTAAGAGAGTAGAATTGCAATCACCAGGGGTGGGATTTGGGAATGGGAGATGTTGTTCAAAAGGTACAACTTCCAGTTATATTATGAATAAGTTCTGGGATCTAATGTACAGCAGAGGGATTATAATGGATAATACTGTATTACATACTGAAAGTTACTGAGAGAATAGATTTTAAATGTCTCACTACAAAAAAGAAAGGGTAATTATGTGTCTTGATGGAGGTGTTCGCTAACACTATGGTGGGAATTGTTTTCCAATACATAAGCATATCAAATCAACATGTACACCTTAAACTTATACAATATTGTATGTAAATTATATCTCAATAAAGCTGGAAAAAAGTGTTAGGGGGACATGTCGGAGTGGCCATTGCAATAGAAGCTAAAGGAAGCTTCACCTGGGAAAACAAAAGTGTAGTAAAAATCTGACTAAAATCAGGGAACAAAGAATTTAGATATTTGAAGAATGAGCATTTTTGACAGAGGTGATGGCAAGTGCAAAGGTTCTTAGCAAGGGGTGTGCTGGATTTTTCCAGATGGGTAAAAATTTCAGTGCAGAGACAGTAAGGAAAAGACTTGTAGTGTACATATGTCAGAGAAATAGAAGTGAGAGAGCACTCATGTAGACTTACAGATGATCTTCAAGGACTGAGGTTTCTACTCTCAGGAAGGTGACAGGTTACTGATGGTTTTGATGTGTGTTTATCTTTCCTCCTAGGAGAATCACTATTCTATTACTAACACCACAGTTTAATTTCTCCTGTGTTTGCACTCTATAACATTGTGATTATAAAACACTAGAGGCCCGATGCATGAAGATGCAAGAATGGGCCTCCCTTACCCTGGCTGATGGCACCGCCTTCACTCTGGCCAGAGCCATCTTTCCGCCTTCCCACATTGCCCAGAGGCCTGGTGTGGATGGGGTGGTGCGGAACGACTGTGTCATTGCCATGGCAATGATGCAAGCATCCCGCCCTGCCCACTTGGCACCTGCATATGCAAATTAACCCACCATCTTTGTTGGGTTAATTTGCATACCCCTGATTGGCTAGTGGGCGTCACGAAGGTAAGGTCAATTTGCATCTTACTGTTTTATTAGTGTAGATAGGCCTTTTTGTATCTGGCTTCTTTTACCCATTATTATGTCTGTTAAACCCACCCATAATATGTGTGCAGTTGTATTTCATTCATTCATATTACCTTATTCCATTGAATGGATATGTCACAATTTTTGTATCCATTATATTACATGTGATGATTTGCGTAGATTGCAGTTTGGAAATACTGTGAATATGTATGTTTGGTGAAACATTTCTATAGAGTTTATTTACTAAGAGTAGAATTTCTGGTTCAGAGGTTTTGTACATATTCAGCTTTCTTACTGAATGCAGTTCAGTGGTGCCAAACTAATGCCTGGGAAGTCCAAAATTTGAGAGATGAGCCTTGGCAGGTTAGCAGGGCACAGAAATGGAGGCAGTGACTGTCATGGCAAGGGACCAAGTTGGTCTGATTTCCTAAGCTAAGTAATGGATGGTCAAAGAAGGGTTTTAACAGGTGAATGCCATAATCAGGATTACGTTTTAATGGATAATTCTGGAAGTTATGTGAAAGAAGATTTGAAAGGAACAAGCAGTTAGGACACAACTGTATTTGTCTAGAGGAGAAAGTTACTATAGACATAAAGGAGACAATAGCTCCAAAAAAAAAAAAAAACTAGAAGGTAAATCAAGGTCTTTGGCAATTGATGGCTGTTGGGGAACTGTGAGTAATGGAGAAGGGAAGCATCAAAAGACTCCTACCCTGTAACTTGGGCAGCTGTGTAGGTTCAGGGTTCTAAAACAGAAGCAGATTATGGAAGAAAGTATAATCCCAAGGAGGAATGAATGAGTGCAGTATTGGACTAGTTGAATTCAAGATGTTGGATAAACATCCCTGAGTCTAGCAGGTATTTGGATACGAAAGTTGTAAGCCAAAGCTCATGGACTGGCTAGAAATAGAGATCTTAGAATCATTAGTTCAGGTCTGTTTCAGAAATCATGATGGTACTGAGATGACTTAAAAGGGTCCCAGAATCAGAAACAGGCGAGGGTTAGAAACCAAAGGAAACCCAGTGTTTACTGGGCAGGTGGGGAGGAGGCATCCTCAAAGACAGAGCAGCAACTGTGAGGTGGAGGCAAGCGTGCAAGCTGAGTGTTTCAAAGAAATGAACATACAGACAAATGAAGCAGAGAATGGGTTCCTGAAAGATAAGAACTGTGAAATAGCCAGTGGATTTGACAACCGGGAAGTTACTGCTGACTTTAATAATAGCAATTTTGCTTGAGGTGAGGGGGCAGAAACCAACTTAGCCATTGAAAGTGAGGAAATGGATAAGTAGAATGGAGTAAACCCTGTCCTGTTGAGGCGTTTGCATGAGAGAGGCAGAGGGGACTACAGATGTAATTAGAAGATATGGGATCATGAAGAGGATGTTTTTTTATTCTTTCTTTTTTAGTTTAGATTTAGGATGGTGAACAGGAGGGTGCTTGAAAAAGAATGAAAGCAAGGGGGTGAACCAGAATTGTGTGAGAAACTAAAAATACAGGATTGGTAGTTGAAAGGGCTGAGAAAGCAATCATCAAAAAGAAGCCCTGACAGTTAGTATTGCTATCCCTATCCACCTTGTTCCTATGTCACCATCAATCTCATTTTTATAGGAGGCCAACCTCACTCATGTACGTTATCTGTCCTGGCCCACATTGCACCATATTTTCAAATATTGGCAGCAAATAAAATTGATTGTGTGCATCCTGTGATCCAGGCACTGTGTTCCATGCTTTATACGTTATCTATAATTGAGAAACAACCATTCCAGTCAAAAGTATTTACCCAATTTATAGTGGGGAAACTGAGGCTCGGAGTGCTATAGAGATCAATATATAGCACTGTGGCAGCTTTGACTAAATAGCTACCAGGATTCAAACCCAGTTCCCTTTGGATCCAGAGTCTGTGCCCTTTCTGGTAAATCAGGCTGACTTAAAGATGTATGTCATCTTAATAAGGATCTGGCAGTGACCAGTCCCGGCTGAGCTGTTGAAGGAGGTAAATAAAGCGAGTTGTATCCCATGCAGCTGCTCCACATCCTGAGAGGAAGGAGTGAGCGATCTGTAATTCTAATTGCCCCTTGATGCTCTTAAGCAGATTCGACTTGAATAAATCAAAGAACAGTGCCTCTGTCCCTTCCAACCACCCATAGCAGAGTACTTGATGCATGTCTTTTCTGTGCATCCCTTATTACTAGCTGTGAAAGAGAAAGGCAGAAAGATTGGCTGTTTGGGGTGGCTTTCTAACAAAGGACGCTACCAGCCTTAAGATACAATAAAGCATTGTATTACTTTTATAGCCTTGGTTTATTTGAGTTTGGCTTGGCTGAATTTTAGCTAATACACTCTGCAAACAATCTGTATTTTAAGTAAGTGCCTTTTAAATTTCACTGCTACTTCTTTATAGGGGCATTTGGAAGAGCAAAGGGAGGCTGTGTATATATGAGCCATGTCATTAGAGAGATTGCTCTCTGACACAGGCATATTGTACATACTGCAGCCAATTGTCCTCCCCTGAGGGACACTGACATGTTTTACCAAAGATGCTCCTGGGGAAATTCATGGGGCCCAATGCACTCTCGCTGGGAAAGGAGATAATGTTTGGGAGATCCAAGCTGAATATAAATATTGAGCATTCTCCTTGAGTAGCGGGTGCAGCAGCCTCACAACCCCATGGAGTAGCAGGTTGTGTAGGGGGACATCCCTGGCTCTTATGACTCCAACAGAGGCTTGATGGCATCCATTTCAGCTGCAACCTCTGTACTTCACTTTTGGAGCACGTGTATTGATTTTAAAGAATAAAGCTTACTGAGTGAGATATTGTTCAGCTCCGGTTATGATGTTCCTTAAAGAACAAAAAGCATATCACAGCCTCGATACTTTAGGTGAAAGAAAGCATAGGAACCCTTACTGGCCCCTGCCCTTATTTGACATGTAAACTGTACTAATTAGAGAAAAGTTAACATATTCATTTAACAAATATTTGGTGTCAATTGTGTGCTAGACCCTTAATGCACAGTGTGGAACCAAACAGATTGAGATCCTGTTCTTGTGAATTAGGCATTCTTGTTGGGAATGAGCGTTAAGCAAGCAATTATAAAAATATATGTGATGATAAGAACTGTAACCAGTAGGATGAAGCACAGGAGGGCAAGAGAAAGTGAAATGGGAGAAACATTTTATTCATAAAGACCTCCTTGAGGAATTTGTAATTTAGAATGAGACCTGGATTAGGAAGTTAACCAGGCTAACAGTAGCAGTGAGAATTTTCTATGACATATGACACAATAATTAGGAGAATCATGTATTTAGTGAAAGGAGGCTTTATATTTTGAAATATTCTCGTCTATGGTTGAAGAAGGTTGATGCAAAATAAAAATCAGCATTCATTGAAGACACTATTCTGTGCCAGAGACTTTCTACACACTACCTCACTCCTCACCCTGTGCCACAATGTTGTGTTATTATCCCCACTTTAAATACAATAAACCCACCCAATACAAAACGAAACACCTGAGGTTCAGATGGACTAGATCAGTGGTCGGCAAACTCATTAGTCAACAGAGCCAAATTCAACAGTACAATGATTGAAATTTCTTTTGAGAGCCAGATTTTTTAAACTTAAACTTCTTCTAACACCATTTCTTCAAAATAGACTCGCCCAGGCCATGGTATTTTGTGGAAGAGCCACACTCAAGGGGCCAAAGAGCCACTTGTGGCTCGCGAGCCGCAGTTTGCCGACCACTGCACTAGATTATCTAAGGCAATAGTTTTAGGAACTGATTTTTTGGGAAGGCCAACCACTTCTTTCTATTACTCACATGGTCCAAAATGTATTCTGGTAAGAGTTGGTTCCATGAGAGTTAATATTACACACACACACACACACACACACACACACACACACACAAGGCACTGTCAGACAGTGTATGTCAGACACAAAGACACTGTCAGACAAAAGGTAACCCAGATAGACCGTCTGTGGGGTGAGTCTCAACAGATATTACCTTTGATTTTTTATGATGTTATTCTCTTTTGAAGACTACTCTGTAGTCTTTATTAAAGTCTATTAAATACATTCCAAAAGTCTGAGCACAATGAACGTTTGTCTTTCCTTCTCCGGTGGTCACGTTGCCTGTTTTCTGTGGTACTTTTCCAGTAGTTTCTCATACTTTTAGTCTGATCTTTTTGAAACTGCTGATGACAACCTTGGCCAAAATAAGAAAGAAAAAAAAAAGGATCATTTTGTAGCACAGGTTACTAAATTATGGCACATCTATTTTCTCTAGGAAATGTAATTAATTATTGAGTAAACATGGCTTCCTATTGATTCAATGTTGATTACTTTCTAATATGAAAAATGGAATCATGCCATAATGCTATTTGAGCACAGCAGACTGGGGCTGTATTGGGGAACAAATGAAATAAAGATATTGGCATTTCTGTGGAACGAGGGTGTCTGTCTACAGGCGAAAGAGGCTAATCTTTCTACAAGTTCCAAAAACAAACCAATTGTGATAGGAAGGAAAAGTCATGTTAGCAACAGGGTTCAGATTACGCAGAGGAAGGACCTCATTAGTCTTGATCTTCCTGGTGATGGCACAGTTCCCCTTGAACATTATTAGTCTATTTACAGCAAATGACTACATGAAAGCAGCTCTAAATGCTTCAGGTAACCTTTGGTTTTCAAAGCAAGGGAAGGAGATTGTAATAAGAAAATTTTACCATTATCCAGATTAAACGAACTTCTTCAAAAATTCATCTCTGGCAGCATCCCCCCACCTAGAATCTGTGCTCCTGTGTGTGTTTAAAGAAGCTCTATAACATAGCCACTCTCATGAGGACAAGGGAGAAAACTTGCTTCACCAAAGTGAACAGTAATCCAAAGTTAGTGGAGTCATTGTAATAAAGTTCTCAGGGAATGTTTTAACGAACTTGACACACAACTCTGCCTTCACCTCTTAAAAGAAGGAGTCCCCTAAACTTAATCTGGAGGCCAAACATGACAATGGAAAGGAAAAAGCATCAAATGGCTATGTGGAAACATATGTTGAGTATTTACTTAAAAATGAAGCAAAAATGCATGGATTCATTTCCCCTGAGTGAATGGATTGGCAGCTGCGTTTTATTCTTTCTGGAAATTAAAATGTCAGGAAAAGTCTGAAATGTTCATGCTGAAATTTTATTTCTATTTCTAATAAGAGCTATTCAGTACACTTTTTTTTCCAAAGGATTATTGCTGAAACTTCATGGTTTATATAAGGTGAAGGGGGGATTTAATAATTAAAGTACTCCTACCTCAGCTATAATGTGTTTTATATCCAAGTCCAGACAATGTAGGTTTATTTATTCATTTTTCACAATCATAAGATTTTCAGGTTGAATATTGAAGAATTGTTATTAAATTCAAAGCATGATTTAAAATGAATGACAAGTGAACTCTAAGTTGTATATTTTTAAAAAGACAATATTTGTTTAGAATAGGAATCAAGCAAGATTTTTTCTCTGAAAGTGTTATTGTTATTTACTATGAGTAACACATAATATGTATGTAAAATAATTTCATTGAAACTACAAAGACACAGGATCCAACAAATTTTGTATGAAGCATAATAATGAAATTAATAATTATTAATAACTGAATATGTATAAACACACATTGAAATTACCCTCCTTCAATGTTTATTCATTCACTTTTTCCAAACTTTTATTTATTATTAATTTTGCTATTTTTTTAGTAGTGAGTGAAATATGTTTCTATTTGCTTTAGTATCTTGAATATAGGCCACAGTCCCAAACTTTACTTTTCTTGAGGACTTAAAAAGCTCATTAATTCTTCTGCTTTATGTAATTTTCTAATGCATTTAGTTTGTTTCCTTTTTTTATGTAGCCTCTGCTTCCCCATATCACCCCCCATTTTTTAAGAAATAAAATGGGTCTGAATTATCTAGCATTTATTTCTAAAGCCATAATTCCCTCCTTTCCTTTATTGAGCCTTATTTTGTTGGACTCATGAAGAAGGGTTTTTTGCTGACAACTCATTAAGAAGTGGTCAGAAATAGTTGCTGGTGGACCATCACTCACGTGGTGTAAATTCTTTAAGTAAGCCCAAGGCACTTGCATTGTTCCTATGAGCATATTAACAGATACATGTATTCATTGATCTACAAAGCCATCATTATTTATCACAAAACAGATACTCTGACACATTTGAAGTTAGAAAAGAGATACATTTATAATTTTTTTAAAAATATGGATTTCGTCTATCTGGAAGACAAAAAAGTGAAAAGTGACTATTTAGACAAATAGACAAATGACTATGAAACAGTCATTCAGACATAATTATCCACAAATGATAAATGTTGCTATTTTTAGAGTAAAACACATCATTTCATGTTTGGAGAGAGTTAACCAAGTCCAGTCATAGACTCATAAATGAATTACCTGAAATGTAGCCACATTAAATCAAATGTGAATAGGTACAGTTTGAAAATTAGTAATATTAGTAATGTATGATGAAGTCCACAGGTCTGTTCTTTCGTAGTGACTAGTAAAGCATTGACTAAGGTAAACTATACCTGTCTCACCTCAAAGTTCCCTCCCTCCCCATCCCCGCCCAGTGTTTCAAAATCAAACAACTAGAGCAGTGACTCCTGTCCTTGGAGCTATTCAAAGCACTGAAATGATGGCTCCACAAATTCTAGTGCCTTTACTATTAGCTGATAAAAAGGAAGATAGAATCTCAAGGAATGACCACTCTTTACTCCTATAATGCCCTTCTTTGTACAATCACAGAAGAGGTGGAGGACAACTGAGTCTGTGGTAACAGCTCTATCACCCAGAAGGACAGAAGGACCAGGTTCAGTGTCCCAGAATCCGTGGTCCAGTTCAAGCTTGGTTCCCTGGCTGACAGAGTTGGGCTTCTGGACTGTTATAAACTATGTAAGGAATGTTAATCAATTTCATAGTAACGGGGAATTAGTCTAATGACAATAGAAACATAACTTAGATCTTTGGGCCTCTGACCCCTTATTTATGAGTTTGAAATAATAAATATTGGCTTCATTGACATCACTGGATATTTAGAAGTATTAAATAAAATAAAAAACTGAATATACTTTGTGAGAATTAAAAGGTATTCACTATTTTAGTATTAGTCCTAATAAACTTGCAAGGTATGCCTGGTTGATACTGTGTTTAAATTCCAGGAAGAAAGAAGCACTGCTTTTGTTATCTTAATGTGCCTTGATAATCACTCCTCATTCTTGCCTTTGTTTTTGTTGGCTCAAAGGAACACATGACAGAAATATATATATCCTTTTACTTATGACCACATTATGCACAAGCATCAGCAAATCTTTAAAAAAATGAGATTGAAACAAACAGGGTGGCATTGGTAGAGTGGTATAAATAAGGAATGTGTCTTTTTGGTTTTGGGAAGAAGGGGTAACTTGAAGGCTTCCCTGTCTCAATAAATAATTATGTCCTTGAAAATGCAATAAAAGTAGGAACCCAGACTATTTAGGACTGAAAGCTAGTTAGTGAAGGTGACCATTTCCAAGCTATATTTTGTTCTTCTCATCCTTTACTTTGAGATGGGTCAGGGAGGTATTTCAGCTGCAGTGCTGGCATTTAGCGGTAGTTACAATGAATTGCAGCCATGATTGCAATTGTTTTGTGATGCCTGTGGTGTCATTACCAAGATGCAATCATCAATTGCTATATGAAATTAGTTATGCATGAAATGAACAGGGAGCATAAATACTAGGAGGGAGAGGCTGAGCACAGACTTCATCCTCATTGTCTTCCAGATCCACTGATGCTTGTGCATAATGTGGCCATAAAACTTTAATTTATTTCAGAGTCATAGGACTAGAAGGGATCTTTAAAGGTCATCTAGGACATCCCCCTGTTTCCAGGCCCTTGAGCAAACCTAAAAAGATAATGAATGAACCCTATTCCCAGGGGCAGATTAAAGTTCTTCTAATAATCATAAGTTAAAATGAGGCAAGTTGTGATAGTAAGAGGAATTTCTACCATGTAATAACGCACATTGTTCATTGGCCAATGAGTACAATGTGTTTTGTATTTATTATGCAAAAAAATTAATGTAGATATATATTTTTTGTTAGAATAAAATTTTGGCATAACGCTTTAGGAAATTAATTGTCATATGTCATGTTCTTTTTAAGCAATGATATGTTGTTAAAATTTTGTGTTAATTGAAATTTCTCAATAGAATAGTTAAGAGCTTAATAGAAGTAGTTTAAAAGCTTTACAGGGACATCACTTACACACACACACACACACACACACACACACACACACACACACCTCTGCAGTGAATCATTGTAAAATGAGGCAATTCAATAAACTTTTAAAAACTAGATTTTTGTATATTGAATTTATTTAAAATAGGATGTAACCGTGGATTTTTCAGAGATGAAATAATAGCCCTAGTATTCTGTTCAGTGGGGGAAAAAGAGCTTTCCATTTCTCTTTCTTGGATACTTATTATGGAATTCAATTGATGTGCTTAATGGTTTGGTGTGAAAGACGTAATCATGTTTAATATTTTATCACCCAAGTCATGTAAGTTAATATAAAAGTGAATCAAGTGTCTTTGAACCCAGATTGTAAGATGGTGTCCACCAGAGCCAAAGACCTTTGAAATTATAGGATGATGTTGCTTCCCTCTTGTAGGAAGACTGCCTGGAGCAAACCTTGGGTTGCTATGACTCTATGACCTTCTCTGTCTCAGCAATAATGTCAGACTTCGGTAAGTCAATTATTCTCTATTGGACTCAGTTTCTTCCCTGTGAAATGGAGCCCACCATTTTCTCTTTTATTGCTGTGAGAGTTAAAATAACCCACTCAGTTTTCTCAGAAAATTGCTGAATACATAACAAATGGACTATAAAAGATAGTTCACTGTCTTCTTTTAAAAGAAAAGGCTACAGAGGATTGTGACGTACACAAACTTGATGATCTGATCTCTTTACTTGGGGCTAAAGAATATAATAAAATAAAGAGGTGTGGGGACTTAAATGTGATCCAATGCTTCAGTTTATAAAAATGTTGTACTGAAATAAATGTTTGGAAAAAATTACTATGCAAGAGAGAATTACTTTTCATGCTTCTATGTACATTATGGTCAATTAGTAACCCAGAATCTTAAGATAATTGCATATTAAGCATTGAATCACACAATGTGGCCAGTATTTACTCACCCTTTATGATATATTGTTTTTCTACTCCACCACATTTTTAAAGAAAGGGTGAACTATTGTCCAAGGTCTATACCCTCCAAGTTGTGGAGCATTTAACTTTAATATCCAAACTTACATTATTCGACTCACTAGCAATGTTGAGATTCCTAAACAACTCTTCCAACTACACAAACATGTAGCATTTATTATTTCTTATTAACATGGGAACGCTATAGCATTGACCTTTATCTTTAGGAGTTTAGCAATGTTATTTTGATGACTGATTGACATTGCTTCCTACTACACTTTCCTCCCTGCTTTGCTATCCTGGGAGTTTACAGATGGTGATGATAAAACAAATAATCTTCAGTGTCTGTGGAAGTAATCTTTAGAGAAACCCAAGGAAAAACTGTAAGAAAGCCTCAAATGCAAAGTAAAGGAAAGGATAGTGAAAGGATGAACAGCTGCTGAGTACAATAAGGAATAGAAAAGTGATAATGTGTGAGAATACAAAGGTCAAATTCATCCTGATGTATCCTTACATTGGGGGACTGAGCTACATCTGTAACAGGCATATTTCTTGAGCCAACCTTTCTTTTCAAATAATAAGACATGCTAAGTGTAATGAGAAACAATTGAATGGCTGAAAACAGGGAAACAACATGATCACTCTACTGTAGTGTGGAGAATAGACCAAAGAGGGCAAAGGCAGAAGCAAGGGGACCAATTAGGAGGCTATTGCAGTAGGTACTTGAGAGGTCACCATGGCTTAAATTAGGATTGTTGCCACGGAGGTGGTAATAAAAGTGCCCAGATATAATGTATATTTTGGAGTTTTGACCAATAGGATTTGCTATGTGTTGAACAAGGGTATGAAAGAAGGGCATGAGTCAAGGATGGCCTCAAGGTTCTGGGTCTGAGCAGCTGAGTAAATAGAAGTGGTGTTTGTTGAGATAGGTAATACAGATGGAAGTACGAAGTTGGAAAAGGAAGTCAAAAGTTGTGTGCAGGATTGGTGAGTTAGAGAGGACAACTGGATATTCAAATGGATCTGTCATATGAACCAGTGTTCAAAGGAAAGGTAATGTTCGAAGATAGATATTCAGAAGTCAGCAGGACATTGATGGTATTCAAAAGCATGGGACATATGAGATGACCCATAAAGTCAGTACAATAGGGCTAAGTTCTGAGGACAGAGTTCTGAGTCAATTCAGCATCTACACATCAATAAATTATGGCATCTAGCAAAAGACTGAAAAGGGGAGAGGGCAGAAGAAAACCAGGATTGGATGACATTCCAGAAGTTGAGTTGAGAAAACATTTTAGAAAGAAGTAGATAATAAACTATGTTAAATACTACTGATAGATTAAGATGAGAGCCAGGGACTGACTATAGAAATTAAAAATTTGGATGGCAATTACTTTGATGCAAGTGAATTTAGGCAAAAATATGGGGATGAAAATGTAGTTGAATATTATTAAGAGTGTTTGAGGTGATGAATTGGAGATTGTGACAGAGTTTTGCTATAGGTAGAGAGGGAGGGAAAGCAGCAGAGATAGTTTATTCATTATCCTATATAATAAAAGGGTAATATGCAAATTGACCAGAACAGCGGAATGACCAGAATGCCCTTGGCCCCTTGCCCTGGCCAGCCCCACCCCTAACCCTAACACTACCCCCACCCCCTAATGGCCCCTCCTCCCAATCAGGGGTGGGGCCAGCCGGCAAACTGCCCTGGACCCTCACCCCTGGCCGTCCCCACTCCCAATTGGTCCCCATCAGGGCGGGCCAGCTGGACCCCACCAGTGCACAAATTTGTGCACTGGGCCTCCAGTAACAAATAAAACAAAACAAAAAAAAAAAACACCCCCTCTTGGTGATGGGGAGTTGGAGAGAAACAATCCATCTACTTTAAGTCTCTGTTCAAATTTGACTTTATCCCATGAAGTCTTTTCAGTGCACATAATTTACAATTTATTTTTAATCATAAGTAGTTGAAAGTATCTTTGTATTTCTACTTGAAACAACATTTTAGGGCTTGGAGTTGCATTAAATATATCTAATCTCCAAAAATGCAGAAAATAAGGCAAATCAATTTTTAATTTGATGCTTATAGTTATTCTGAAATATCAGAACCAGCACTACAACTAAGATCTAGAAACTCCTTTTCTAGTCAAGTAATCGAGTGTTGTTTTCAGTGTCCTAATTTCAAATTTGTAGCTACAAGAATAAATGTTCAAGTGCTTTCCTTCATTAATGCAAAAACAAATCTAAAGCTACTCAGTGGAAGTTATGTATTTTCTTTATTTTTACTCAAAATATCAATAAAATTGTTGTATTTGTATGTGTGTTAGTAACTAGTCTATCTATCTATTATCTATCTATCTGTCTATCTACCTATCTATCTATCTATCTATCTATCTATCTATCTACCTACCTACCTACCTATCTACCTACCTACCTACCTACCTACCTATCTAATCTATCATCTATCCATTAATCCCACTGTATACCATTTAAGGCAAGTGTTTAAATGTTTTCCTGGTTTTTGTTTTTTTTACTCATCATTTTCAGAACATCTTTGGCTTAAGAGAGTCTTTAATAAATACTTCTAATGCCACAATTTAACTATCTTAAATGTGCTATCACAACTTTCACTGTATAGCTTTAAGACATGAAATTGTCTTTGATCTAAAAAGCACTTATCCCCTTAAATGTCACCACTTTGTAATACTTGTTCTGAAAAGTAAATTACTCTTTTATCCTTAAGACTTGTCTAATTTCTTCAAATGTAGCCTAAAGGTTGTATGCTAATGGGATGCTTACAGTAGGTTTGTAAAAGAATTGTGGTGTTTCTCAGACAGGTAGTTTTATGTGGTGTGCTGCCTCTCAATTACTAATACTCTAGTGGTGCTTCTGTCTGATAAATCAACTGTAAGTCTCTTTCATTTAACCCATTATTGATGAGATATATTTTCCCAAGATAGCCTACCGTGTAACCAAACAATACCACTTGAATTGGCACAGCTCACAGCACCTTTTAAGGAAAACCTGAG
Source organism: Eptesicus fuscus (assembly GCF_027574615.1). Lineage (NCBI taxonomy): Eukaryota > Metazoa > Chordata > Mammalia > Chiroptera > Vespertilionidae > Eptesicus > Eptesicus fuscus. Next base: position 13,419,803 of record NC_072477.1, on the reverse strand, counting down.
AAACAGTAGTGAGATTCTCAGATTTCTGAGCACACTGTTCTGTTACTCAGAGAGCATATTTAATAGGATCCACCTACCAAACTGGCGTAACACAAGCTCTTATACTATAACTTTATGTATGAACACAATGTCCAGAGAATTACATTTAAAAAAGGAATTCAGCCATTATATTGAAGCAGTCACTTTAATTGGTAAGTGCTTTCCATGAGATCAGACACTACATTGCATAAGGTTTTTGTTTAACTTTTATTTTGGGCCAGGAGCTCTTCTAAACACTTTATAAAGATTAATACATTTAATCCTTATAACAATTTTATGAGGTTGTTAATACTCATATCATCATTTCAGTGATGAGGAAACAGGCAGAGAGAAAAAGTGAATATTTTATGGGGTTTTATTGTATGGAATTTTGAACAAAAAATCCTGTTTGGGCTATTAGCTTTGTGATCTTGTTCAATTTATCTAATTTCCCTGTGCTTTAGTTTCCTCATCTGTAAAATAAAGATATTAATATACGCAAAATATTAGAATATTAATGAGCATATAGCCAACATTTATGAATCAGGATTTTTTAAATATGATATTGGCTCTAGCTTGACAAAATAATACAGGATTTTCAGGCATGTGTTCTGATTATACACAGATATGGCTAAGAGAAAATTGTGTCAGGGAGTTCATAGTCAAGATGCGGAAGATGACATTACATTTTTTAAAAGTGGGATACACATAGGTAACTATGCTTTCCGAATACCCCTCCCAGTGCCATTTTTAATGTCTTCCTTTTTCTTCAGGACAGATGGTGAACTTAGTCTATCTAAAGAGCCACCTCACAGATGATGCCAGATTCTGTGAAAGGCCAGATCTTGTGTTCACAGTGTACAAGCACAATCTAATTGGCGTGCATTTTATGTGTGTGTTCTGGGTTTGATGGTCCCATCTCCAGGATGAGTGGATCTCCTTTGAGGTTGCTGGCCAGCCCTCTTATAATTCATGATGATCCTCCTCAGCTTCCCGTGGCCAATATCATAACACACACATATATTTTACATAAAATACTTATATATGTTATGCATAAATATAAAATATACTAGAGGCCCGGTGCACAAAATTCATGCACAGAGGGTGTGTCACTCAGCCCAGCTGGTACCCTCTCCAATCTGGGACCCCTCACAATCCAGGACTGCTGACTCCCAACTGCTCGCCTGCCTGCCTTCCTGATTGCCCCTAACCGCTTCTTCCTGCCAGCCTGATAACCCCTTAACCACTCCCTGCCAGCCTGATTGATGCCTAACTGCTCCCCTGCAGGCCTGGTCCCCCAAAACTGCTCTCCCTTGCAGGCCTGGGTCCCCACCAAATGCCGTTCCCTGCAGGCCTGGTCGCCCCCAACTTCCCTCCTCTGCTGGCCTGGTCACCCCTAACTGCCCTCCCCTGCAGGCTTGATCGCTCCCAACTGCCCTCCCTTGTAGGCCTGGTCCCTCCCAATTGCTCTCCCCTGCTGGCCATCTTGTGGTGGCCATCTTGTGTCCACATGGGGGCAGGATCTTTGACCACATGGGGCAGCCATCTTGTGTGTTGGAGTGATGGTCACTTTGCATATTACTCTTTTATTAGATAGGATAGAGGCCTGGCGCACGGTTGGGGGCTGGCAGGTTTGCCCTGAAGGGTGTCCCAGATCAGGATGGGTTTCCCTTGGGTCAAGGGGCAGCCTGGGCGAGGGGCCTTTGGTAGTTTGCAGGCCAGCCATGCCCCCTGGCGACCCAAAGGAGGCCCTGGTATCTGGGATTTATTTATCTTCTATAATTGAAACTTTGTAGCCTCGAGTGGAGGCCAAGGCAGGCCAGGGCTGCAGAAGCTTGGCTTCCTCCATCGTCGGGGGCAACTCAAGCCTCCTGTTCTCTCCAGCTCCGTGGCTGCTGCCATTTTTTGGGATTTATTTATCTTCTATAATTGAGTGGAGGCTTGGGGCAGCCAGGGTGTGCGGAAAGCTTAGCATCCTCCTTTGCTGGGAAAACCCAAGCTTCCTGCTCTCTCCGTGGCTGCAGCCATCTTGATTGGGTTAATTTGCCTACTCGCTCCTGATTGGCTGGTGGGCGTGGCTTGTTGGTGTAGTGGAGTGATGGTTAATTTGCATATTACTCTTTTATTAGATAGGATATTCCAAGTGAAATCAGAGTGTTAGCTATTATGCAGAAAGCACAATTGTGTAATCCTTAAAATACATCCACTATAGCAGTGGTCGGCAAACCGCAGCTCGCGAGCCACATACAGCTCTTTGGCCCCTTGAGTGTTCTAACGCCACTTCTTCAAAATAGACTCACCCAGGCCAAAAACCAACTTCTGTGTATGGGCCACGAAGTTTCAATCGCACTGTACGTGCGCGCCCACACATGGTATTTTGTAGAAGAGCCACACTCAAGGGGCCAAAGAGCCACATGTGGCTCGTGAGCCATGGTTTGCTGACCACTGCACTATAGAAATTTGTGAGCTGGCACTGTTTTGGGGTAAATGCACTTCTTGTCCTAAAACTAACTTGCAGAACTCTACTGAGAATAAGCTTTAAAGCTTATACAAGTTAGCTTACAGGTAACTTTAAGAGACATAAATATCTAAGGTACATGAAAGTATTTTTTGTATGTAACCTAGAGTGTACTATGTCTCTCTATGAGTTGATTGCCTCACAAAACATACCTGTAAAAAATTGCTCAACTTTGTATCTTCCTTCACCTTTGCATTTCAGAATAACTTTACTGTCAATTGCTTTTCAAAGCACTTCAATTTATGGAATAATTTTCTTCTATGCTTGCCCTACTTCAATTTTACCTTCAGTGACTACCCGTGTTTTTGCAACAAGCAAACATATATTTAGAGGCATCACTTTATTGGCTGCCATAATCCAAATAAGGCAGACATTATCTGAAGAAATTACTGAGGCAGCCCGGTACTGTTATTATTTGACTTTAGCTGGATATAGTGAGAGATTTATTTAAAATCAATACTTTTTTGCTGAAGTTTATTTTCTTCTTCAACAAATACAAGATAGGTATGTTTTTGAGCACGTTCATTTTTCTAAAATTTAGTTTAACAAGCATATATGAGCACAAATGATTAAAATACTGTGATAGACATCCGAAGATACCGATTTGAATAAAACATGAAACCAGTCATTCATGAACCTACACTCTCATCAGGGAGTTGGCAGTAGTGCAATACAAGGAAGTAGGATGTTCTCGGATCAAAATACAAACATCAGCTTGCATAACGATTAAACAGCTATCTGACTGGGGAATAACATATGAAAAGGCTACTCTGCTTTCTATGAGAATGGAAGGTTTGAAAGGTCAGACAAATTCTGCTTAACATGCAAACCTTTCACATTATAGACCTGCAATAAATGTCCATGAAAGGAAGAGAGAGAGGCAGGCAGGGAAGGAAGAACAGCATGAGACAAGGGGAAAGCAGGAGCGGCGGGGGGGGGGGGGGGGGGTGGTCATGAACCAAGAGAGATAGTCAAGCTTCAGGTTGTTGTTTATTTATTATTATTATTAATTATTTTGGTCCACTATTAGAGACTGGATTGACTTTCTCAGTGTTGTTGTTGTTTAATATATTTTTATTGATTTCAGAGAGGAAGGGAGAGAGAGCTAGAAACATCAATGATGAGAGAGAATCATTGATTGCCTGCCTCCTGCATGCCACACACTGGAAATCAAGCCTGCAACCCTGGCATGTTCCCTGACCAGAAATCGAATTATGACCTCCTGGTTCATAGGTTGACACTTAACTACTGAACCATGCTGGCTGGACTGACTTTTTCATTTTAAATAAAAGTTCCTCCAGGGATCAGTAGGTCCTTGTTTATCTGGGGCCAGAATTCCATACCCAGCTCTCACCTGTGAGGCACCCTCACCCTCCATTCCCTATGCTTCTTGCCCTGTCTGAATTTACTTCATGTGGTCAATCAATTATTCAGATTCCCAGGCCAAATGGGCAATGTCTTTTTCTGTTTTGGTAAATACCTCTTAGCACTCCCATTGGCCTCTTAGAGCCTTCTGCAAACATATACATATGTGCTTGGTATACATTTGATTCAGGGTTTAACCAAGTTCAGGGCTGCTTTTTTATTTCTGCTTTTGTGATTCCTGAGACATACTGAGAAAAAAAAACCTAAACAGGTTTACAAAAAGTGTGTACCTATGCCCCAACTCAGCCCTGAGCTGGGGGCCTGCAGTGTCTAATGCCCCCAGGTGAGAGGACCTGGCACAGGCTCAGCGCCCGGAATGCGGGCCTGGTCCTGTGCCCTTCAGCGCAGCTGTAGCAGGTATCTTTACTCCTCAGAAGCCATGTGGCCTACCTCTAATTAATACTTCCCCTAATCTTCCAGTAATAGCACTAATTGTTCACAAACCGGCAATTTAATCAACATTCTGTTAACAGGCAAAGTTCTTTTTTCCCTCTCCACTTTTTTTGTGCCCTGACACAGTGCGAACTTAGGCGAGAATGTCCCAATTTAACAGCGAGACATTATTTTCTCAGAAGAGGTGCTTTGAATTTTTACGGCTAATGAATAAATTAACGAAAAAAGGTTAATCTGCCTACATGTTTATGAAACATTATGCAAATCGTTCTCCGCAAGGTTTAATGGTAATTGAAAGCAATTGCAAACCATGGTACATTTCCCCCAATTTTCATCTCTTTTGTAAAAGTGTAAGGAGTACCCGGATCTTTACATTTTACAGATGTGTATGTAGAGGGGATTTTGTGAGGTTCTGACATCATCTCTATGGTTTAAGTACCTTAATGGAAACAAGCAGGGCCCCCAGTTTTGATCAGGAATGGCACTGGCTTAGGTAATTAATTTCAAAGCAAAGCCCTAAAAGTGAAAAGACTCTGTGATTAATATTATTATAGTGAGCAGCAAAGGAAGTAATTATGATTAGACACTCATTGTAAAGCTTTGACAAAAAGTTTCTTGCCTCAAGTTAAAATTGCATGCAGTTTATGACCTGCTATTCACTATGGAGGTACATTATGAGAATGACACAGGTGTGGATGGCTGAAAAGCCACCAAGCATGCACCTGAGTGTCACTTTCTAAGGAAACTGGTGCCTAATAAAGGCCCAACTTTCCCCATCTCATCTACCTCTCTTTTGCAGGGAAGGTGGGCTGACTTACCGGCTGGAAAGGGTCTTTTTAGGAAGAAAAATGTGCAAACATGCATGTGTGGGCATGTGCATGAATATATGCATGTGCATGTTTGTGTTAGGGAGTACAGAAGGGCATATATTGGGGATTACATACTAAAATAAAAGGAAATTACAATTTTCCTATCTGACTCTGAAATGCTACCTCTGAGAATCTGAAGAATTAGTAAGTGATGGAGAAGTCTCTGTCACAATTTAAAAATCTCTATATATAAAAAGCCAGCTACCAGAACGCTGGAACCACCAAAATGACCGGAGCGACAGGTCACTATGACGCCCAGTGGCAGCCAACCAGGCCATCGGGGGTGGGGCTAGCTGGCCAATCTCCCACAGCCCCTCACCCCATGCCCCCCTGCCAGCTCCACCCCAGATCGCCCTCCCTCTCCCACATTGGCCCGGCCCGCAGACCCTTCCCCAGCTGGCCCCAACCCAATTGACCCCCATCGTGATTGGGGGCAGGGCCGGCCAGCCAACCTCCTACATCCCCTCCTCACTGCCAGTCTGGCCCTCTTCAGCCCCCATCGGGGTGGGCCAGCCAGACCCCACCTATGCACGAATTTGTGCACCAGGCCTCTAGTATGTTATATATTAAAACTGTGATCCTCAGACCTTTTAGTCTCAGGACACTTTTACATTGTTAAAAATTATTGAATATGCCAAAGAACTTTTGTTTATGTGCATTATATCCAGTTGTGCACTGGTTTCTAACAACAGGCTCTCCAGGAAAATAAAATAAAAGGCCTAATCTGGAGCATTTGCTATAAATACACCCATCATGACCAACTTCAAGCTGCCAGTGTGAGCTCACTGAGAAGTCTTGAAGAGATCCACATAGCAGGTCCACAGGCCGCTATAAACTATTTCAGCACATCATTGCTATATAGTAGAAGTTAAACTAACAAGTTTAAAGATATTTATTTATTCATTCATTTGTTAAAAAATAACCCAGGCCAGTTGCATAATTTGAGAGGTCTAGTACAAAATAAAAAAAACAACAAAAAACTGGGGCCTTTGTTCAAAAGTAAGAAATACTAATAAAATCCATCTTTGTGTCTCTATTATAGAATAGTATTGATGACTTTTATATTGATTGTGCTTTGAATGTTCAGCACAATTCCTAGCAGGTAGTCAGATCTGGGTTTTTACTCAGGAGCCCATAATTTTTTCTCTATGTTATAATACTGTATTTCCTGGCATATAAGACGACTGGGCGTATAGAAGATTTTCCTGGGTTAAAAAGTCATCTTATACGCCGGAAAATATGGTACTTTTCCTAAATGCTAAAAGCACCATAGAAATAAGTTGGGTAAGCACTGGTTTGACTGGTTAGTTAAGAATCCCCCTTCCTTTCAAGACAGAAAAACACTCAAAAAATCTGTACATAATATGAAACTTTTTTTTATATGCAGAACACTGTATTAAGCACATAAAAATAGTTGTTTCTCAAGAACTTAATGCAAATAAAATAGGCTTTCTATGAAGAAAACAAGGCAAAGCTGTAAGGTACCAGACAGCTTTGGTAAGAGAGCCCTTGTGCTTTGATTTATTTCTCAAAGGTTTTGTTCATATGATTTCTATAGGAGGACAGATCTGGAATTGATTTATTACTGAGTAGTTATAGTCGATCATGCGTAGCATTCTCCCCCCACCCAAAGTAAAAACATTTCACTCACTGTCTGTGAGCAAATACTGGATTTTAACACTTGCAAAATGACCAATAAATATGAGATATTAGAAGGGGATGAGTCCTAGAACTAGAGTTTCAAACATAATACAAATGCAACCACTGGCAGACTGTAGTTCCCTGATTTAGGTTCAGGTCAGGTTGCTGGAGTTTTAGGGAAGCATCTCCAAATCAAGTACTCACAGTAGTCTATCCCAGCTGAAGGGACTCCCCTCACTGACACAGCCTCCCTGCCACTATCTGAGTGGCCTGTTTTTTCATCAATATAGTGCTTATTGACAACTAAAATTATTTTATATATTTTATTGAATCTATAATATCTTCAGTTATAAGAACTTTCATTATTTTACTAAAAATTTGCCCATTAAATTATGTTGTTATATTGAAGTATTTAGTATTTATTGAAAAAAAAAACTTTCAACTTGATATTTTATAACATATATATATATGTGTATATATATCCTATCTAATAATAGACAAATATGCAAATTGACCGCACCTTCGCTACGCCCAAGCCATGTCCACCAGCCAAGCCATGCCCACCAACCAATCAGGACAAATATGCAAATTACCCCAACAAAGATGGCGGCTAATTTGCATATCAAGGCAGCATAGAAAGAAGCCAAGAGCTGCAGAAGTGAGCAAAGCTGCAGAGAAGCAAGCAAGCCAGGGGGAGGAGAAGGGAGGAGCGGAGGCAGGGCCAGGGGAGAAGGGAAAAGCAGGCGGGCTGGCGGAGAAGGCGGGCCAGGGGAGAAGGGAGGAGCGGAGGCGGGGCCAGTGGAGAAGGAAGGAGATTGGGCTGGCAGAGAATGCGGGGTGGGGGACAAGGGAGGAGAGCAGGCAGGGCGGGATAGAGTGCAGCAGGAAACCCTATTGCAGGATTTTTCCTGCAATGGGAACGCTAGTATATATATAAAAGGCTAAGTTGACTCATGCATTCGCGACACATATAAAGCTCTTGCTGGCACCAGTCGCACGCGTGTGTTTCGATCTGTCATTATTGATTGTGAATTTGGTTGACACTTCTATTATAGAGAAAGGGTGAAAGGGCTGAGGTTGTCCTCTCATGCCATCTAGGAATGACAGCCAAGTTCACCCAGGCATAAGCAAGGACTACAGCTCCCATTGCCACCTGGCATGCCATAATGAAAGAAATTATTCCAGTTTCACAGATGCTGAGATTTCAGGTGTGTTTAATGTGCGTTGTTTCTTTCCCCACTGAAATATAAGCCTGTTGAGGCCAGGGATCTATATTTATTGTCTATCCAGTCATTTAGGTAGAACATTCATTGCTCAATAAATGAACTAAATAAACATGATTTAAATGAATGATGAATAAAAGCTAAACACAGACATGCTTGCTACAGAATATGGAAATATGGGATTCTTGAGTAAAAAAGGGCTTTACTAATGAGAAAGACCTCTGACTCCCTATCCCAGCTTTGACACAGGCCCTGTGACATGGCATCACTCTACTCTTCAAAGGAAGAATAAAATCACTTGCCTTGTAGCTGTGATTTTATGAGTTTTGACTACTAGAGTGGAAGGTAAACTTTAGTACAGAGTCTAGAGGTAGTTTCCACTAAAGAGGAAGCATGTTCTTCTCATCTCTTTGCATCTAGTGCTAATTTCAGGCCTGAGATCAGAATTCTTGCTGTGATGACTTTTTTTTTCTTTTTGATTCTGAGATTTTATACAAAAGTGGAAAAATAATCGTGAAAATAGCTCTCTTTAGATTTCACCATCTGGAGTTTGCTTTCTTCCTCTCCTCTTGTCTAGTACCGAAACCTGGAGAAAATATGAGCGCTATGACACAAGCACAGTGAAAGAAGGAATAAAAATAATTCATCCATTCTCTAAAACTCAAAACAAAAATGCATGTTGTTATTACTCTGATGAGTTTGCAATGTTTCACAACCCAGAATTCCTCCCATTCTCAGCTGGCAGGTGTCAGCGTCCCGCTGCTCTTGTTCGCTGCAGAAAGGAGTCAATTGGGACTAAAGTTTGGAAAGAATACTTGAGTCTTACATTTGGACTATCATCCATGTGTCCTAAAGCTTACAGCAGCTTAAAAGGAGGCTGTATTTCCTCCTTCTACACAGCTAGGCATGAAGAAGTAGGCTGATGGGCCTTTTACATTAAACCAGATTGTAAGTTGGAAACTGAGGCAAAATATGTGAATAGATTCTATGTCACTCAAAAATTCAGTGATGGATTGGGATATGAAACAATTTTTGGATTTTGTTATCTTGCCATTTGATATTTAGCCACAGTTCTTAATGCAGTATTTGCACACACATCTGAAACTTGCCAATATATCCCCTGTATAATTTCAAGAATTTTACCAATGTAATATAAAGCAATACTGCATATATTTAAACATTTTATAGCACTCTCTTTTTCCTCATAATAACTGCTTTAGAAACTGGGAGAAAGGGAATGAAGTTAAAGGCACTACAAGTTGTAAACAAGCAGAGAACATCATATTGCCGAGTCAAAGTAGTTAGAGAAATTCAAAGTTATAACAACAATGCTAACACAATATGCAAAGGAGACTGTGCATTCAACAGTGTTCTGACACCTTAGAAGGAAAATACTTCATTTAAATGCTGAAATCCTGAAGCATAGAAAACAATGTCAGTAGTATCAAGAGAACAGATGCTACTGTTACTATTTTCAGTGGTTTGGATAGATGGCAGTATTGTCAGAGGACTTCTGTTGCATTCACTCTGACAGCTAGAATTATGATTTTAGGTCCAAACTGAGAGAGGGTCTTCAAATAACTCCGCCAGTCATGTTTAATTCTGCATTTGGTTTGAAACAACCTCTAAGTCAATACCGTAAAGGTGTGCACTTATAAAAAGTATCTTTCATTCTATTGCTTTTCCAAAAGTTGATCACATCACAGGAATATTTTGCAAAGCTTTTGTTGATTTTCCAACATGCCTTTACAGTTCCTAAGTCTCGGTGGTCTCAAAATCCAAACCATTCAAGTTTCTGGATTTATTTTCACCCAACACGTTGGACTGTGCACAGTCTCATGATGTCAGAGAATAGTCTGGGTCCATGTCTTGTATCAAAATAAACTCCTTGAACTAATAAGAGTTTGATTTAAATAAGAAAAATGACAATTTTCCGTATCTTTTTTCTTTCTCTTTAACTTGTAAAACCATGAACTGATTTGAATGTTTAGCTTCCCTTCTGGTTTGAGTTCTCTCATGCCAAGTGATGCCCAAGGGAGCATTTCACCTGGTGCTATAATGGGGAACTTGGCAGGACTTAATATATCACTGCAACGTTTTTCTCAATTATATACTTTTTTCCTTGTATTTTTTGGACATATTTCAGATGGTCTTGACGATTAAGTTTCTGTAAATGAATATTTTTCAGAAAGTTACTTAAGAATATCCTTGTACAGCAATTTAATCATCTCTTATAGACCTTATTATCAAGATAGATAAGATTTTCAGTTATTTAGTATGTGAAGATGTTCTGTAGAGATGAAGTTGGTTGACATTACTGGATGTGGACATGGTATTGAGCCACTGTTCCCAATGCATTATTTATACACACATCTGAAACAAACAATTGCATTTTCCACTCTCTGTCCAGTTCTGAACTCAATGGTTGGAGAAGTTTGAACAGCAAAGTGAGAGATTTTTTGAAAAACAAAAGGACAAGACAAACTAAGGAAATAGCCAATGGTTACATGAAATCCTATAATAAAGAATAATGGTTAATATAAGTTTTATTCTTGGTTATTTTATAAGTCACATGTTTATGTATATCATTCTGACATTCTTATTTGATATCTTTATTGATTCATTCATGCAACAACTACTTTGAGTATCTGTTATGTGCCAGGCAACATCCAATTTTAAGAAAACAAATAATAAGTAAACAGGGTAATTAATATAAGTTGTGACAAATGCTAAGAAAGAAATATGCACAGAATATAGAAGCAAGGAAAACAGTTAACTGAGGCTTAGTAATAACGAATGGTTCCCTGCAAGAAGTGGTAACTGCATTGAAAGGAGTTTAGGGCAAGTCGGAGTGAGTTAGTTGGAATGAGTTAGCACGGGTTTTTTTTTTTTTTTAATTTTTTACAGAGAGGAAGAGAGAGGGATAGAGAGCTAGAAACATTGATGAGAGAGAAACATTGATCAGCTGCCTCTTGCACACCCCCTACTGGGGATGTGCCTGCAACCAAGGTACATGCCCTTGACCGGAATCGAACCTGGGACCTTTGAGTCCGCAGGCCGACGCTCTATCCACTGAGCCAAACCGGTTTCGGCTAGCACGGGGGTTTTTGATCACACATAGGATTCTTCATGCTAAAATGAGTAATGAATCCATGGGATAGATGGGTGTGCTCCAAAGTATCTCCTCATGCTCTGGGTGCTGTCAGTTAATTTATTTTAGCCATCTTTATAGATAGCAACTAATTCTACAAATTCCAAATTCCTTTGGAAATATGTATAACTTAATACAATGTGTTCTTATTTAAAACTGCCTGTGACATTTTCTGCCTTTTCAGAGAAGGGAAGGAAGTGGCACATTTCTTTCATTGGAAAATAATTTTATATTACTTCATACAAAGGGATTGGTGAGTAGTAGAATGGAAAGGGTAAACCTTCTATCTTTCACAATTTCTTCATTACTGTTAAACTATAAGAATAAAACACACACACAAGTTTTATTGGAAGCATATTGGAAAGATAAAGGAAGACCTAGAAGTCTAAGCAATAGAAAGTGGAGTAAGTAGGCATAATAACAGAAGAAAATAAGGAAAGAAATATATTGTTTTAAATCCTCACCCAAGGATATTTTTCATTGATTTTAGAGAGAGGAAAGGAGAAAGAGAGAAAGATCAATGTGAGAAACATTGACCACAGGATCAAACCCACAACCCAGGTATGCTACCCAACCCAGTAAATTGAACCTACCACCTTTCAGTGCATAGGATAATGCTCCAACCAGCTGAACCAGACTGCCCAGGTCAGGAAAGGAGGCTTAAGAGAGGAGGATAGGTAAGCTATTTGGATAGGTAGCCAAAGCCATTTAAGGGAGTAACCAAAGAACATCTATGCCGGACTGACCCTGAGCAACGGATGAATGGATTACTCTGACTCACGTTTCTGTGAAAGAGAGGCTAAGGGACTGCTTGGCTTAAGGAGCCAAAACAGCCCCGTTCACCTGCCTCCTTAGGCTTCTATTGTAACAACAGCTTGAACTAAAATTAACTATTAGATACTATCAGCAGGGTAAGCATCCTTGAGAAGACACATGCATCTGTAGCGTCCTTTAAGCAAGGATGTGTCTAAGTAAACACCCAGGGACTCAGGCTTGTTTAGAAAAGTCAAGGCAGGGGCAGGTGCCTTCAGCCAACTCCTGTCCCATGCCTCCCCACTCATCCATGCATATATGCATGGCCCATGGACACAGACAATAGTCTGGTAAAGGCCTGGGGTGGGGCAGGGGCTTGGAGAAGGTGGCAAAAGGCGGAAAATGGGGGTCATTGTAATATTGTCAACAATAAAAATAAAATTTTAAAAAGAAATAAAATATTATAGAAAGAGGTTAAAAAAAGAATTAAGATAGCTATTATTTAATTCTAATCAGTTTGGGTTTTGTGATTACCCTTGATATGGCCATCTTGCTTTTGAGAAAAATCAAAGAGTTGGGTTGAGTTGCATACATGGTTTAGTATGGAGCAGAGCAAAGCAACAAATCGGTGAGTCACACAGTATTCTTGAAGGACATAGGATATCATAAGGAATATGGGTCAAAGGACTCCACCAAATTTTGAAGAGATAGACTTCAACTAATACCTGGTTGCCATAGAACATTTGAAGAACTACAATGCAATGCTTTTACACATCAATGACAACATTATAGGGTCAAATTTTAATTGTTTGTGCTAATGAAGCACAGCGGCAGCAGCAATAGTCTCAAATTGTTAATATCCATTGTGCAAATGTTTTTTTATGTTTGATTTTAAATGTATTTTTCAGTTGATTTAACTTCTTAATTATATTTTGCTTAGCCTTGTATTAAAATGTTTTTATTTCCTAAGCACAGTCTGGCTAGGCAATAGGAAAATAAGGCTAAACTGTTCTATAAATGGTATATTATCTTAATGCATGTAACTGAAAATTTATTGCATTTTGAATACTGTATTTTATTCTTGTATATGCAGTTAACTTTGCTTAAACAACAACAGCAAATGATATTTGATCAGCCTTCCCATGCATATGCTGAAACCAACTGAAATATATTTTGATTTTTCAACAATTAGATAAGAGTTAATGTTCCCTAAATAGTTCTGTTGATTGCAAGCTACAATTATACAAAAAGCAAGTATAACTATAAATTTTAAGCTTACTAATGTGTTGAAGAATACTTAATTTATAAACAGCCCAAAACAAAGTCATTATTTTATTGAACTTTTCTTCCTCCTTGCAATTCTGTTAGGATTATAGAAATAGGAACAAATATTTGTGTTGCATGAGTTTAAAAAATGGATGCTGGGGTCAGGTTTTTGTGAAAACATTGTTTAATCTTCTTACTGTGATTCCAACAGCAATCTAGGCTCTGTTGGAAAACTGAACACAATCTAATAATGCAATTTGCTTTTGAGCCTTCATGGTGCTGACTTTTTGCATCTCATTTAGTTTGGTCAATAAAAACATCCAGATCTTTCTGAGTGTAGGCAGTCTTTAATCTTATTATTTTTTAATTTTAATTTTCTAGCACTTACCATGGACATAAAACCACTCTGAGTAGATCTCTGGTATGGGATTGAAAGGTTTAAATAAAACGAAACTCTGTTTTCATCGGGTGCCAAAAATAAACTCATTAAGTAGTTTTATTCTTATTAGGTTTTACCGCTCTTCAATCTCCACTCTTTTGTAAAATGGAAATTATAGATCAAAGCTGAATAGTCAATGTCTTTTTCATTTTAAAATTGTGCTTTAAAAGCTAGTCCCTACAATTTGGGTGTGATCATGTCATTTAGATTAGAAAATACCTTTCACTGCACCAGTTGCCCATAGTTGCATTGTAAAGTGAGAGATGACTCCAGGGATTCACATCATCACCACAATGCTATTACATGCAAATAAAAATCTTAAAGAACTACTCTTGCAAGAAAGTTAATTCAGTTTGATTCTCTTAGAGGTCTTTTCTATCCTCGGTTTGGATTTGTTGCTTCAGAGCAAAACCGTTTATTACGGCAGATGATAAATTGAAAAGAGAATGTAGGAGAAAATGCCTCTACATATACTTGATGGTATCACCTTTTTCTGGGTCCATGTATTTCCTAAGGGTTTTAAAGAAATGTCTCTGTCCTAAATAACTGCTGGCCACTCTAGTTCAGCCTGGAATTATATTTAATTGAAAAATGGAGTGGGGAAACGGTAAAAAGCAAAACTGATGAGATTTCTGTGGCCAAAGAATGCTAACTCATTTGATTTTCCTGAAATTCTAGACTCAAAGCAATTCCATGCACATTGCTAGATGTTGCCTGTGGCTTATATTAGAAATGTCACTTGGCTGAAGCTCTTTGAGGGTATTACATATGTGTACAATATAGCCTTGTTCCGCCAGGGTAGAGGAATTTATTGTATGATCAACAGCCTAAGAACTCCTTCACTGAATTTGAAAAATATTGGTTTGTCCACGTGGCTGTTGTATTCTGCAAATATTTGTGATCCAAGTTTTATTTTCTCTGAATTTATCTCCTTAGATGTCTATTTTGTTCACACGTTGTCATGGTGTTTACTGATAGAGTAGCATGTCTCTAATTTAAATGAAAAAGAAGAGATATAATTGGAAAAGATAGGCAGAATCTGAAAACCATTCTCTGACCCCCTCCTGAATATAGCACAAAGCTACAAGGCAGACAAAACATTTGGAAACACAGATGTGAATGTCAAATTCCAAAGGCTTTCTTGGTTCCCTTACTTTATCCTTCTGTTTGTTCAACTTCCTCACTAACCCAACAGCAATTTATTGAAATACTAGAGGCCCGGTGCACGAAATTCGTGCATGGAGGGGGCGTTGTCCCTCAGCCCAGCCTCAAGGGATGTCCAACTGCCCATTTAGGCCCGATCCAGCAGTCGGGCATCCCTCTCACAATCTAGGACTGCTGGCTCCCAACTGCTTGCCTGCCTGCCTTCCTGATTGCCTCTAATCGCTTCTGCCTGCCAGCCTGATCACCCCTTAACCACTCTGCTGCCAGCCTGTTTGCCCCCAACTTCCCTCTTCTGCTGGCCTGGTCACCCCTAACTGCCCTCTCCTGCAGGGTTGATCACCTCCAACTGCCCTCCCTTGCAGGCCTGGTCCTTCTCAACTGCCCTCCTTTGCAGGCTGGGTGCCTCCCAACTGCCCTCTCCTGCTGGCCATCTTGTGGTGGCCATCTTGTGTCCACATGGGGCAGGATCTTTGACCACATGGGGGCAGCTATATTGTGTGTTGCAGTGATGATCAATCTGTATATTACTCTTTTATTAGATAGGATAGAGGCCTGGTGCAGGGGTGGGGGCCAGCTGGTTTGCCCTGAAGGGCGTCCCGGATCAGGTGGGGGTTCCCTTGGGGCGTGGGGCGGCCTGAGCGAGGGGCCTGTGGTGGTTTGCAGGCCGGCCACGCCCCCTGGCAACGCAAGCGGAGGCCCTGGTATCTGGAATTTATTTTTCTTCTACAATTGAAACTTTGTAACCTGGAGTGGAGCCAAGCCTGGGGCTCCCTCCGAGGCCGGCAGCCATTTCTGTTGGGGTTATAATTGAAACTTTGTTGCCTTAAGTGGGTGGGCCCGGCCAGGGTGTGCGGAAAACTTTGCTTCCCCTGTTGCCGGTGGCAACCCTGGCCTGCTCTCTCAAGCTCTATTCTGCCGCCATTTGTTTGAATTTGTTTACCTTCTATAATTGAAACTTTGTAGCTTGAGTGGAGGCTTAGGCCTTGCAAGGGCAGGCGGAAAGCTTGGCTTCCTCTGTTACCTAGGAAACCTTGCTCTCTGTGGCTATAGCCATCTTGGTTTGGGTTAATTTGCATGCTCACTCTGATTGGATGGTGGGCATGTCTTGTGGGCATGGCTTGTGGGTGTGTCAGAGGTATGGTCAATTTGCATATTTGTCTATTATTAGGTAGGATCTTCTCTCTTCAAAGTTCAGTGAAGAAACAAAGGAGTGAAATATACTGTCATATTGCTCAAGAGATTATAAGCTAGTGTATATACAAAACTAACCACAGTACAAAACCGTCGACCATGAGAGTTTTTCTGTAAGTGGTATTAAGGCTTTATGTATGTGAATAGCTTTGTGGATGTGTATGTACAACATACATATTAGTGCATAATACAGGGTGGGAAAAGAAGGTTTGCAGTTGTGAGTATATGAACCACCAAGTTTATTCATGTATTATTTATTAGTTATTAAATTTTTTTTTCACTGCAGCACTTTTATTTTCCTCACAATGACATGTTGCTGGGGCCTAGTGTTCTCACGTGACAGTAGAAAACCAAAATTTGTCATTTCTTCAAGAATCGCGTACAAAAACCTTACATAAATTAAAAGGACGAAGATTTACAGGTGGAAATGCAAACTGTTTTCCAACTCAAGGCAAGTAACAGCCCAGGTGTTCTGGCAGGAACATCAACTAAGAAAGGAAAGTGGGCCCCAATGCTCAGACCCTCCCAACCCCACCCCGTCGGATGGCAGGCCAGAATGGTAACATTGCAGGGGGCATGCCAAACTCAGAGCCCCTGGAAAGGACAGCTTCCACAGGTAAGTGCCCCACACACATGAGGCCCTGCAGACTCCTGGGGCCACTGGGTTTCTCCTGCAGAAACATGTTCTTGTCTTGGCCACCCAGTGACCGACCAACACATGTACAGGGGTTTAAATGAAAGGTACAAACAACTGTAAACCTACTTTTGCCCCACCCTGTATTTTTCATCCTTCTACACAGTTATGTATATTTGTATAAGTAAATTAAAATTCCATATTAATGGAACAATGGATTAAGCCATTTGACCTCCCTACCAAGGTAGGATGAGTGTAAACGTAATCTGTTTTCAAAGCAGTCCTATCCATCTTCTTACACTTTATATTTAGTTACTAGTGGCCCGGTGCATGAAAATTCATGCATTGGAGAGAGGGTTCCTCAGCCTGGCCTGCCCCTTCTCACAGTCTGGGAGCCCTCAGGGGCAGGAGGTGACCCAGCAATCAGGAAGGTGACGCCCCCATCACACTTCTGCTGTTGCCACTGCTGGCAGCACAAGCCTCGGCCGGCCCTGGTTACCTGAACCTCGGGTGGCCCTGTGCGGCTGAGCAGCTGCCATCTGAGGCTTTCCTGCACCTCGGGCCAGCCGCCATTGGAGGCTTGCCTACGTCTCAGGCTGGCCCTAGACAGCTGGGGGGCTGACGGAACTGGGGGACTCTGAAGGCAGGTGTGCAGGAAGGCCCCAGTGGGGCTGAGGGGACTGGGCACCACCATCTTGTGGCTGTGGGCACTGCCATCTTTGAGGGCATGGCAGAAATTAGCATATTCCCTCCTTATTGGCTGTGGGCACTGCCATCTTTGAGGGCATGGCATCAATTAGCGTATTCCCACCTTATTGGCTGTGCGCGTTGCCATCTTTGAGAGCAGGATAACAATTAGCATATTCCCTCCTTATTGGCTGTGGGTGCTGCTATCTTTGAGGGCAGGACAGTCAATTAGCATATTCTCTCCTTATTGGCTGTGGGCGCCGCCATCTTTGCAATGGCGTGAGGGTAAATTAGCATATTCCCTCTTTATTAGCTAGTATACCGCTCAGGAGAAGGCCATCGGTGACTCTATATATTGTGCCTTTTTAATTCTTCATGTTCATCTGCGTTAAGGACTATAGTATTCTGTTAGCTAGAATCATATCCCCAGTCTGAAATCCTCTCTGGATTCCTGGGTCCTTATCTTTCTGTGGGACTGAAAAGCAACAACCTA
The DNA here is from genome assembly GCF_027574615.1 of Eptesicus fuscus. Lineage (NCBI taxonomy): Eukaryota > Metazoa > Chordata > Mammalia > Chiroptera > Vespertilionidae > Eptesicus > Eptesicus fuscus. The sequence continues at coordinate 13,401,938 of NC_072477.1, read as the reverse complement.
CAGGCTTTCTGAGGAGAATCAATTGTATGAAAAGAGAACACATTCAGATTGCCAGGGAAGTTACAATTGGAACATCCTGACAATGTGAGGGAATTTAGGAAGAAAATTGCAATGATAATGTCAAGGAATAGTTTGTCAATATCAAGAGCTGAGCCCTGGCATACTGTCCAATAAGAAATTATACCTTATGATGTGGGAAGAAGCCACCTCCTTGTTCTGTTTCTTCTATGAATCCCTTTAGTTGCAGACAGTGTTTTCTGGACCTAAGTTACGCAGCTAAACCATTGCCAGTGAATACTAGTGGATCTGATGCACACATCAGATTGCAGAGACAGACTGTAAATTTATTAAGCTTAGTTAATGACTAAGACACACTTTCTCTTCGCTGTTACCATACCTTTGTACCAACACCTCCTATCCATTCCCTTTTCAAAGAATTGAGTCACTTAAACCCTACTGGCTTTAATCATGGAAAGACCACTGTGATGCTAAATAAGGATGTGAGGAAAGAAGGATTTATGTCAGAAATATGATTAGCAAGCATATGAAATACTGTCATATGCTAATATGAGGTCAGGTTGTAATTCCTTGCCAAAGCACAATGGCAATAAGCAAAATCACCAGAGTGAAAATTATGGATTATATTTAGAAAAGGTCAACTTGTTCAGAGCATACCACTCGTGCAGAGAAGTAATTGCATAAAACAGCAGATCCAGTCCCCAGATTTCATCTCCTAGAGCAGTGGTTCTCAACCTTTCTAATGCTGCGACCCTTTAATACAGTTCCTCATGTTGTGGTGACCCTCAACCATAAAATTATTTTCATTGCTACTTCATAACTGTAATTTTGCTACTGTTAATGAATCATAATGTAAATATCTGTGTTTTCTGATGGTCTTAGGTTCTACAGCAGCAGTTCTCAACCTGTGGGTCGCGACACAGATATTTCCATTACGAGATGGTAAAAAAATGGTAAATAAATGGGATGGTAAACAAATCAATCAATCAAATAATGAGTAAAATATGGACTATGTTAGTTGTTCAGAAGTATTCTGAAGAAGAATAGAACAAGAAAGGAGGATGGCTATGCAGGGATGGGTGGTGGTGCAATTGTAAAAAAGAATAGTCAGGAAAGATTTCACGGAAGAGGTGATATTTTTGCAAAGGCATAGCCATGTGAGAATTTTGGGCAATAATTTCTAAGCAGAGAAAAGCCAGAAAAGTGCACAGTTCTTGTGCCTGGCATGTTCAAGAAGTATAAGAAAATCTATGTGGTGGGAGGAATGTGAGCAAGTAAGTGGTTAGTGGGCTGTGAGATTGGAGAAAGCAGGTGAATTAGTTGTCACCTTAGCCTACCTATGCTGGCGGTATTTGTAGAGGTAATTTATTTTATACTGAGCAGAGACTTCTTGGTGGTACATTTCCTAGCTCCATCCCCATACTATTGATCAGATTAGAAAACTGAGAGCCAAGCCATGAGTTGGTATAAGCAGTTAAAATGTTAGCTGAGGGGCTCAGGGACAGGAATGGAGACGTGTCCAGCACTTGTTCTGTAGAAGTTTCCTGCCTGTGTTAAAGGTAACATATGGACGATAAAGGGAGAGTTATGGGAAATTCTCTGTTGTCTTCCAAACAACCACAAAGTGTGACTGTAGCATTGAGTTGGGGCTTTTGCTATGAAAGTGATCTATTCATATCATGTGTCTCACAAAGTGAGGGGCACTATGTGGATCATTTTGATGAACATTTAACAATGATTATAGAGATGGCTAAAACTAGAGGTTTTGATTATAAGTGCAAACAGTAGTCAAGAGACTATTTTGCAGCCTACCCTTTTATGCAATTGAAAATCTACATATTTTGCCTTAGATACCAAATCTCCCTCATTGAGCCATGACCACCCAGCTCGTATGGTGCCTGGTGTGCCCAGTAGAGCACATCGTAGGCACTCAGTAAAGACCTAGAGAATGATTCAGTGTGCATTATGGAGTCTCAAAAATTGGCTAATTATTTTATTTAAATATATACTAAATTGATATTTTAAACAATTACAATGAATGTAATGCTGTTTGATTTAGACAATCATAAGTAATTTTATGAAAAATTGTATGTGATAGCTGAAATATGGGCATTCATAGAGATGGAATCTGAGAGTTTGCAAGATTGAATTATTAGTATAAATACCAAATGACTTATCAAATTAATTGAATTCATCCTAATTGTGTTAAGATAATGAAATTCAAATGAATTTATTGCAATAGATTTTTAAATACATTTTGGCTATTATATATGAAACTAAATAGTTGTTTTTGTTTTTGTTTTACATATTCCTCTATGGTGTGGGAAAAATAACAGTAAAGTTGATGATAGGAACTTTGAGTTCTGGGTTTGATTATTTTGTTAAGGAATTTACATGACTTTGGAAAATACAATCATGTGCTTGTTTGGGTCTGTTTCCTAATCTGCAAAGCGGCTACCTTTACTGAAAGCTTACATTAGATATGCATTATTCTAGGCATTCTCTATACACTATCTCATTTAATCTTCCCAATATCTGTCATGAAAGACTGCCTCTTAATGAGAAAGTTAAATTGTTATTATGCTATTTTAGATCTTTCTTCTACCTCTAAAATTCCAATTTATTCAAATTAGTTCATTTATTTCCCCAAGGAATGTGAGAAAAAAATACCATGCATGAAACAGAACATGTTGGTAGCTGACCAGGCAAGAAATCTGATGTCCTTTCATCACCTGCCTTACCATCTTAACAGCTGCATGAATGTTGAACTGAAATTGTGATGCATAGTCTAGATTTCTGAACCTCTGGCTACAGAGTTGGGTATTAGTACATGAAATATGACTTCTATCCTATCTAATAAAAGAGTAATATGCAAATTGACCTTCACACCAAGACACAAGATGGCCACCCCCATGTGGTCAAAGATGGCTGCCCCCATGTGGACACAAGATGGCCACCACAAATTGGCCGCTGCAAGATGGCCTATAGGGGAGGGCAGTTGTGGGAAGTTAGGGGTGACCAGGCCTGCAGGAGAGGGCAGTTGGGGGGGACCAGGCCTGCAGTGGAGGACAGTTGGGGGGGACCCAGGCCTGCAGGGGAGGGCAGTTTGGGGGGACCAGGCCTGCAGGGTAGGACAGTTGTGGGGGACCAGGCCTTCAGGAGAGGGCAGTTGTGGGCAATCAGGCCAGCAGGGAGGGCAGTTAGGGGAGACCAGGTCAGCAGGAGAGGGCAGTTGGGGAGGATCAAGACTTCAAGGGAGGGCAGTTGTGGGGGGCAGGCCTGCTGGGGAGAGCAGTTGGGGGGGGACTAGGCCTGCAGTGGAGGGCAGTTGGGGGGAGACCAGGCCTGCAGGGGAGGGAAGTTGGGAGGGTGACCAGGCCTGCAGGGAAGAGCAGTTGGGGGGGGGACCAGGACTGCAGTGGAAGACAGTTGGGGGGGACCTAGGCCTGCAGGGGACGGCAGTTGGGGGGACCAGGCCTGCAGGGGAGGGCAGTTGGGAGCCAGCAGTCCTGGATTTTGAGAGGGATGTCCAACCACCCGTTTAGGCCCGATCCCAGTGGGATCAGGCCTAAACGGGTGGTCGGACATCCCTCAAAGGGGTCCCAGATTGGAGAGGGTGCAGGCTGGGATGAGGGACACCCCTCTCTCCCCCCGCCCTGTGCATGAATTTCATGCACCGGGCCTCTAATCTGTAATAATAGAATCACTGAGGGAATGCAAGTTAATTAGAATATCACTGCGAAAGCTTGGGCAATAGCCCATTAAATGTCACAACTTCAGCAAACACAGATGGTAGAAAAATTCTATTTTATGGAAATATGTTCACATTATCTTGTTATGGGACAACTTATACCTCCTGTCACCACTGTAACCCCACCAAAGATTGTTGCTGCTATTTGAGGGAACACAGGTATGTACTATGGCAACACAAAGCAATAGTCCATATAGTCCATCTTTTTTCACTTGCATGAAGACAAGGACCAGAAGATTATAACAAAATGTATAAAAACTCATGAAACAACAAGTCACATATACAAAGTGATATTTGTGAATATATGTTTCCTTATCAACAAGTGTCTTTGTTTTCAATGGGAAATGCTTTCCAGGTAGTTTCAATATCAGGAAGAAATTGCTATTTTGTGTCTATTAGTAAATGCTCATGTGTCTTTAAGGAAGTCAGGAACAAAAGAAATGTCTAAATAGATATAAATAGGATAATTTATTTAAGTATAAAGGGATAAAGGAAAACAAATTCTTATTTAATAAAGCTTTGAGTCCAAGCATGTTTCCTGTTACCAGTAATTATTGCCTAACTCAATAAGCCAGCAAGTAGTTATTGGAAAACGTTTGTGAAAATATAGTATCACTTTACCACGACTGGCCTCTGACTGCCTGCATGAGTAGCCATTGCTCTTTATCACTGATTTTGCTTATGACTCTGCTCTGGTTGGAAAGGCCAAACAGTGCATCCCAAATTCTGGGAATAGAGTAGCTCACCTACCATTTGGACTAATTTGAATCTCATAGGACCATGCCACATTGAAATGACTGATACTGATTCAAGAAATAGAACTCAAATGGGCTGCTATGGCAGACACAAAATTAATCTGTTGAAATGAGATTGAACTCATGATGATGGAATCTGGGCAAAGGTTTGCCTAATAACAGTGGGATCACCAAGATCTACGATAGTTTTTAATATTTGTTCTTATGATTAACAACGTAAGTTTATGTCAAGAATGGTAAATAACAGGAGCAGAGAAACAGGTTGCACAGAACAGATGTAGGAAAAGCCATTTAGTAATATAAGAGTGTCTGATTGTGAAATGTCTAAAAGGCCTAAAGGCCAAGCTTTTCACTTACCTTGAAGTATTACATTTTGAATGAACTGCATTCTGTACTCTGCATTTTTTGTCTGAGATAGCAGTCCTTGAGAAACTGTAGGTATGGAAAAATGAAATATGAACAGGTTCAACCAGTTCTCAAAGATATAAGAGATTAATTAAAATTGGGAAATGATAAAAACTGTAAGAAATAATAACTAAGGAAAATTAGTATAATTGTTAAATCAGAGGAGGTATTATTTTCTTACATTTGATATAATTTGCTTTGCACTAGGACAAAACTCATGAAATTTTGGACCTCCAAGTTTTTTATATCTAACTAGAGGCCTGGTGCACGAATTCATGCATGAGTGGGGTCCCTTGGGGTGACCTGCAGGGATCGGGTCCCAGCTTGCGTCCCCAGGCTCGCAGACCCATTGCCCTGCCTGGCACCCCGCAGTGGCCTGTCACTGCCCCCTCACCTGCAACACCATCCCACCTGCAGGGCAATCAATCAGGGCCAGTGACCGCCACCCAGCTCCCTCAGCACCTGGGACCAGGCAGTGGCCCTGCCCTCCACAGCCTCTGCTGGTCACCCTCTGTGGGGCCATCGGGCCCCTGCTCATACCCTCCTTAGCCTAGCACTGCCTGCTCACCTGCTCCACCATCCCGCCGCGGTCCCACTCTCATTGGGGCCGATCAGGGCTGGCAGCACCTCCACTGCCGCCCGCTGTCAGCGCCGAGTCACCAATGCCTGCCATATTCCGCACCACCTCCTGGTGAGGGTTGAACTCCAGGTAGAACTCCCAGTTGAACAATTTGAATATTAGGCTTTTATTATATAGGATAGGATTTTATGCATTTTGAGTAGTAGAAAGTGAGTAGTATCTGGCAGTTGGTAGTGATGAAGCCTGATGCTACCATTAGGGGCCGAACTGAGAGGACTCAAGCGTGAGACCCTTTACATTGCACCAATGGGATGACCAGTGTTTTCATAGTTGGTTGAGTTATTGCACTTAAATATAGATAGGAGAACATAGATCTTTGTTGATAATAAGGGTTGAGTAGAGCTTAGCTAAAAAAGTTTGAGATTTTTGCAGGAAATCAGGAGTGGGTACATGAGAGACATTAAATGTATTTTCATAAAAATAACAGTCACAAACTTAGCATTAATATTTGGTTAGTTTTAAGTCAATGATAATACTGGCATTTAAATATCAGAACAATTCTGCCCTAGCCAGTTTGGCTCAGTGGATAGAGAGTTGGCCTGTGGATTGATAGGTCCCTGGTTCAATTCCAGTCAAGGGCACAATGCCTGGGTTGTGGGCTCTATCCTCAGTAGGGGGCATGCAGGAGGCAGCCTATCAATGATTCTCTCTCATCATTAATGTTACTATCTTTCTCTCCCTCTCCCTTCTTCTCTGAAATCAATTTAAAAATTATTAAAAAATTATAAATATCAGAACAATTCTAAACATAGTGAATGCTTTTCATCAGACCATACCTAAACTATGACTCTCAAGTTGATGTTATTGGTAGTGGCCCAACTTTTAGTTTAGAGGTTTCATAAAAAAAGTAATTTAATCTCCAAAAGCGGACTCTGATTGTCAAAAGTTAAAAACATTAGTATTGCCCGTGATTCAGATTCGTCACTGACTTATTCTCAATCAGGGACTGAAGGCTGGTGTACCCAGCGATGTTACCACTGACATTACCCAGAATCTAAGTTGACATGATTCAAAGCTGAACTTCTCATGGCGTGTACTAGAAACAATTACTAATGGCAAAAGGCTATGGAGGGCTTCCAAGTCACTGTTGCTGAGGTAAATTCCCTGAAGTCTTAATAAAATGTAAATAGGGCAAATATGGACTGCATCAAGTTAATTACTATGAATGTTCAGAACAGAGCAGAAAGACAAGACCTGGATGAAATACTTGGAATAAAGCAAATAATTGCACAAGCTCTTTAATACGTTTTCCATGGCCAAGGAGATGGGGTGCATACTTAGCCTTTAAGAGCTCATCGTGAGAAGAGAGTAGGCCTCTGAAATTTCAGGGACGCTTTATTTTCTTGGTGGTTACAGATAAAATTGAATCGGTTTCTCATGACTTAGTTATTTTGATAAGGCAAATTTATGAAAATTAGACCTGCCTTAAAATTTGCTATTCTATTAAGTCTGGGCCAGTTTTCCAAAGAAAATTAAATTATCATAGTCTTTATTTATCATCTTGTCAATCCATCTAAGCAATGTCATTCATATAAAATTTTCAAATGTTCTAAGTTTTTATAGGGATTAGTATTCTTTTTTTAATATATATTTTTATTGATTTCAGAGAGGGGTGAGAGAGAGAAACATCAATGATAAGAGAGAATCATTGACTGGCTGCCTTCTGCATGCCCTCCACTGGGAATGGAGACCACAATCTAGGCAACCCTGACCAGGAATTGAACCATGACCTCCTGGTACATAGGTCTATGCTCAACCACTGAGCAACATCGGCTGGGCAGAGATCAGTATTCTTAAGTCCCTTGTCTTATGGGTCAAAGAGAGTCTAACAAATTGTGCTTCTTGTTTAACCATAAAAAATTCTTTCGTAGCCCTAACTGGTTTGGCTCAGTGGATAGAGCATTGGCTTGCAGACTGAAAGGTCCTAGGTTCGATTCCAGTCAAGGACATGTACCTTGGTTGTGGGCACATCCCCAGTGGGAGGTGTACAGGAGGCAGCTGATCGATGTTTCTCTCCCATTGATGTTTCTACCTCTCTATCCCTCTCCCTTCCTCTCTGTAAAAAAAATCAATAAAATATATTTTTTAAAAAATCTTTTGCAAAAAAACAAGAAAGAAAACTGAAAAACAAAATGAGCAAAAGATCTGAACACACCTCACCACAGAAGATATACAGAAGGCAAACAAGCTTATGAAAAGATGCTCAAACTCATACATTATTAGGGTATTTTAAGTTAAAACAACATTGAGAAAACCACTAAACACCAAATAGAATGGTGAAAATTCAAAACACTGACCACACAAAATGCTTGCAAGGTGGTGGGGCAGCAGGAATACTCATTCATCACTGGTGGAGATGCAAAATGGTGCAGCCACTTTGGAAGATAGTTTGGCAGTTTCCTACAAAACTAAACATATTCTTTTTTAAAATTAAATTTATTGGGGTAACATTGGTTAATAATATTATATAAATTTAAGGTGTACAGCTTTAAAATGTGACATCTGTATATTTTTGTATACTCACCATTTCATGTTTTACACTCTTTTTACTCCTCCCATCCCTTTCCCTCTGGTAACGACTATTCTGTTGTCTGTATTTATGAGTTAGTTTGTTGCTTTTTGTTTTATATTCTAACTAGAGGCCCAGTGCACGAAAATCATGCACTGGTGGGGGAGGGTGTCCCTCAGCATGGCCTGCACCCTCTCGCAGTATGGGACCCCTCGGGGGATGTCTGCCTGCCAGCTTAGGCTCGGGGGATTGGGCCTAAGCCAGCAGACGGACATCCCTCTCACAGTCGGGATCCCTCTTACAGTCCGGGACCTCTCACTCCTTACCACTCACCTGCTTGCTGCTCCTTAGAGGCTCCTGCCACCACCACTGCACTTGCCAGCCATGTGCCCGGCTTCTAGCTGAGCGGCGCTCCCCCTGTGGGAGCGCACTGACCACCAGAGGGCAGCTACTGCATGGAGCGTCTTGCCCCCTGGTGGTCAGTGCGCATCATGGTGACTGATCGTTCCACCAGTCATTCTACAGTTCAGTCAATTTGCATATTAGGGTTTTATTATATAGGATATGTTAAATCACAAAATTGTTGTCCTTTTCTATGTGACTTATTTCACTTGGCATAATACTCTCAAGATCTATCCATGTTGTTGCAAATGGCAATATTTAATCTTTTTTATGGCTGGGTAGTATCCATTGTATACTAGTATATGTATCACATCTTCTTTATCCAATCATCCATCAAAGGACACAACTTATTTCCATGTCTTGGCTATTATGAACATAGGGGTACATATCCTATATAATAAAAAGGGAATATACATATTAACCATCACTCCATCACAAAGATGGCTGCACCCACAGCTGAGGCCAAGTTCCCATAAGGAGCCTTGATGAGCAATCAGCAGGGACCTGAGGCTACGCCCTCCCCTGCTGCTGCAGGTCTTGACAGGGGACCTCAGGCTGCACACCCCACCCAGCAGGGCTTGACGGGGGACCTCAAGGTGCATTTCCCGTCCTGGTACTGGGCTAGGTGACCTTAGGTTGCTCCCCCTGCCCCAGCGCCAGGCCGGGGGACCTCAGTCCACACCCCCCACCCGGCGGGGCTTGACAGGGGACCTCAAGGTACACTTCCCGTCCTGGTGCTGGGCTAGGGGACCTCAGGCTGCTCCCCCTGCCCCAGAGCCAGATGAGGGGACCTCAGGCCATGCCCTCCCACCAGGTGGGGCTTGACAGGGGACCTCAGGCTGTGCCCCCCACCCCAGCACTGGGCCAAGGGACCTGAGGCTGCGCCCTCCTGCCTGGCTGGGCTTGACAGGGGACCTCAGGCTGTTCTCCCCACCCAGAGGGGCTTGATGGGGGACCTCAAGGTACACCCCCAGTGCTGGGTCAGGGGAACTCAGGCCGTACCCTGCCTAGCTGGGCTTGACAGGGGACCTGAGGCTGCACCCCCCTGCCTGGCAGGGCTTGACTTGGGACCTCAGGCCATGCCCCCCACCCAGTGGGGCTTGACAGGGGTTCTCAGGCCGTGTCCCCCACCTGGCGGGGCTTGATGGAGGCCCTCAAGGCATGCCCCCCACCCTGGTCTGGGCTGGGAAACCTCAGGCCATGCCCCCCATCCTGGCACTGGGCCAGGGGAACTGAGGCTATGCCCCTTGCCCAGCAGGGCTTGACAAGGGTGGGACTGGCCGGGTCTGGATCTAGCACAATGAGGGGGGGAGCAACCGGGTCTGGGTCTCACGTGATTTTGAGGTGCATGTGGGTGGGCGGGGACTTGACTCTGAGTCCCGTGGTGAGCCCCAGACTCTGACAGGAGGAAGGTTTTCATATATATTCTACTAATTTTCTTTCATCTGTGACACTTCTATTATAGAGAAAGGGCAAATAGCAATAGTAAATTATTTCCTCTAATTAATCCCCTTTTAATGTGCATGAATTTCGTGCACCAGGTCACTAGTATCTTTATGAACAAGTGTTTTCAAATTTTGATACCCAGAGGAAGAAATGATAGGTCCTGTGGTAGTTCTATTCTTAATTTTTTGAGGAACCTCCATACTGTTTTCCAGAGTGGTTACACCAATTTACATTCCCACCAGCAGTGTGTGAGGTTGTTTTTTTCTCCATATCCTTTCTAACAGTTGTTATTTCTTGTCTTATTGATAATAAGCATTCTAACAAGTTTTAGGTTGTATCTCATGGTTTTATTTGCATTTACCTTCCAAATGGTGATGTTGAGCATCTTTTTGTATATATGTTGGCCATTTTCATATCTTCTTTGGAATACTCTCTAATCAGGTCTTCTGCCCATTTTTAATTGGATTTCTTGTTTGCTGTTGTTGAGTTGTATGAATTCTTTATATGTTTTGGATATTAGCCCCTTAGTAGAGGTATTGTGTGCAAATATCTTCTCCCATTTAGCTGATTGCTTTCTTGTTCTGTTGATGGTTTCTTTTGCTTGCATAACTTTTTTATTTGATATAGTTCCATTTATTTTTTTTTTTTCTTTTACTTCTTTTGCATTTGTGGTCAAGTTCACAAAAAATTCTCTGAGACCAAGATCCATAAGTTTAGTAACTATATTTTCTTCTATATATTTTATTGTTTCCAGTCTTATATTCAAGTACTTAATCAATTTTGAATTCATTTCTATGTATGGTGTTTGATAATAGTCTTCTTTCAATTCTCTTGAATGTAGCTTTCCAGTTATCCCAGCATCATTTATTGAGGAGACTTTCCTTGTCCCATTGTTTGTTTTTGGCTTCTTTATTGAAAATGAGTTGCCCATATATGTGTGGGTTTATTCCTTGTTTCTCAATTTTGTTTCATTGGCCTATGTGTCTAAAACTAAAATGTTCTTACCATATAATCAAGCAATTATGTTCCTTGGTATTTACTCAAATAAGTTGAAATGTATGTCGCCACCCAAACCTGCACAAGGATGTTTAGAGCAACTTTTACTCATGATTCCCCAAACTTGGAAGCAACCAAAATGCCCATGTGGTACATGCAATGAAATATTATTCAACACTAAAATGAAATGAGCTATTAAGGAAGGCATGAATAGGTACAGCACAGATAATTTTTAGAGTAGTGAAATTGTTTTGTATAATGGTGATTTCATGTCTTTATATATTTGCTAATACTCACAGAATATGCAGCACAAGACTTTGGTTAATAATGATGTGTCAGTGTAGGCTCATTGGTTGTAACACATGTACCACTCTAATGCAGGATGTTGATGGTGGCTATCATACACAAGGAAAAAATCTTGATCACTGCCCATTCTACAAAATCAAAGTTGCACAAAGTGATGTTTAAACTCAGGTGATCTGTGTTCATACTTTAACTCTATAATCTGCTACCTAAGTTATTTTGTGCAAGGCACGTAATTTCTTTAGTACTCAAATTTGTAGTTTTATGAGATTGTTACAAAGATTAAATGAGGTAATATACTTGGAATCTATGGTGTTCTTCTTGATACATAAATGTTAAGTTTTCTTGTAATTAAGTGGATAAAGAAATAGAAGCTGGGCATAGTATGCATTTTTGTATATTTCTTATTTCCCACCCATACCTTTCATTTCAGATGTGAATCTGTGGTAAATGAACTCAGATTGTTCATGTTTAGGCCAACTCACTTACATTTCTTATAAACAGATGGTTCACATGTGCAAGCTAATTAATTAACAACATTTGTCTGCATGCTGGCTTTAGATAAAGTCCACCCAGTTTTAGAGTATATGCTCAAGACTCCTGCTATAGGACATTAGCATTTTGTTTTATTAAAAGAAAACTTTATTGAATTAAATTCATATCACGCATCCACTTATTTAAAGTGTACAATTCAGTACTTTTTAGTATATTCAAAGATTGTGCAAACATCACTATAATCCATTTAAAACATTTTCATTCACTCCATTTCCCTCCAATTCCTTCACAGTCTCAAAGAAAGCACTAATATATTATCTCTATAATATAATAGATACTATCTATTAAACTTAGTATTACTGTCTCTATAATCTATTGTCTCTGGATATTTTATATAAATGGAATTATAAAATATGTGGTCTTTTCTGACTGGATTCTTTAATACCTTATTTTCAAGGTTCATCATGTTTTAGCATGCATCAATACTTTCTTCCTTCTTATTGCTGAAAAATATTTCATTTTATGGATATAACACATTTTATTACCATTCATTAGTTGGTTAATTAGTCAATTGGTCATTTGGGTTGTATTCTCTTTTTTACTATTCTGAATAAAGCTACTATGAATATTCATATACAAATATTTGTGTGAACATTTATTTTTATTTATTTTGCATAAGTATATACATAGAAGTAGAATTACTAGATCACATGGTAACTCTATATTTAACCTTTTGAGGAGCCAACAGACTGAATTCAAAAGTGGCTGCACCATTTTACATTCCAGCCAACAATGTATGAGGGTTTCAATTTCTCTATATCCTCACCAAAACTTCCTATTATCACTTTTATTATAGACATCCTAGTGGATGTAAAGTGGTATCGCATTATGGATTTTATTTTATTTGTATTTTCATGATAACTAATGTTGTTTTTCATGTTTTCATGTGCTTATTGGATGAACTCATTGATCTGTTCCTCATAGAATGAATTTCAGAGAGTAATATTTGAAATTATGTCTACATTTAAATAATAACTATGTAAAGTAGATATAGCATGTTATATAAATGTAATAATATATGTTACACATAAAATATAGTGTACTTAATACATAATATATATAATCTACCTAATAAAAGAGTAACATGCTAATTGACCAGACCTTAGTGACAGAGTGAGTATGCCAATTAACCCAACAAAGATGGTGGGTTAATTTGCATACACAGATGCCAAGCTGCCAGGGACTGGGCGAGACGCTTGCGTTGTCACCGTGACGACGACGCAGGCATTCTGCACCACCCCAGCCACTCCGGGCCTCTGGGCAGCATGGGAAGGCAGAAAGGCGGCTCTGGGCGGGAGCAGAAAGGCTGCTCCAGCCAGAGCGAAGGCAGTGCTGGCAGCCAGGGGAATGAAGGCCCATTCTTGCACGAATCTTCATTCGTGCATTGGGCCACTAGTAAAATATAATAAATAGTATGCCATATGTAAATATGTTAAATACAACATATAAAAATCTCTTGGCTGTTTCTTTTGTATTTATACCTATCTAATCCCAAGCCACAACATTCTGCTCCCACCTTCCAAAAACCCTGAAACGTAGAAAGGGAGGCGTCTTTAATATCCTTTATTATGTTCACTTGATAGATGTTGATATTGCAGCTTCTCTGTCAGACTTAAACTGCTTAAGTACACTTATTAGTGAATTGTACCCCCACTTACTCTGAGTGTCATACAGTGAGAAGAGGGAGGTGGGTCTCCCTGGCCATGCTAAGAGGACAGTTTCTGCCAAATTAGGAAGGAGAAGTTTTAGGTTTGAGCAGGGCTGTTGTGGTATCAGATTAGGTAGGTAATAAACATGAAAAAAACAGCCAAGAGATTTGATTCTTTTTGTAGTATTTAAACTATCATTTATTTAACACGCATAATATATAGACAAATGTTACATGCTATATGTAAATATATTTTATAATATTTATTATAATCAAAGGTGAATATGCTTTGAATACTTATTGAATTTTCAGTGAATTAAAATGTGTTTTCATTGTTCCTCAGTCAGAACTTCCCCATGCGGTATCCCTGAAATTAATAAATAAGAGACTTTACATACATTTCATACTTGTAAAATTGTGTTATGTTGTTTGCTTATATGGATCCAACCTGCTAGGTCAAGTTCAAGGGTTGATTTTGAGGCTTAGACATTCCCTGGGAAGATACAGGTATTTTTAGTGCACTCAGATATTTCTGGAACTCAGAATGAATGTATAGAACTGTATTGCCCCTACAATCATTGGAGCATTTTCTTCCCAGATGTATGGCTGAGGGCTTCAGACATGATGTTCATTTATACCCAAATTCTTGGTCCATGTCTGACTCCTCTTTTTGCCATCTTTCCAAAGGAGAGGATGCTGGCAAGGACATTGTGAGGATGGACTTACTTCCCTCGAACCACTGACTATTCTCTTCTGCTTGATTTTAGATTCCTTTTGAACTTCTCCCCTTGTTTGCCTTTACTTCCTCCTTGAAAGCCCCTCTGCCAATAGTGTCCAATAATGTCATTCCCTTTCATTCCTTTATAGAGGAACTAGGGTGAGAGGTGGTCAACAACTGTTAAGCTCCAACCATTGAAACACAAGAAAGCAACTGGAGCGCTGCTGGGAAGGGGCTTTCACCACCAGCGTGTGTTAGTCATGAGCAACTGGACACTTTCTTTAGCTCTTAATTACCGCTCACAAAGGGCAGTGTTTGTTCCTCCTGCACATGGACTTACCCGCCTACTTTCCATTAGTGGTAATGGGGGTCTCTGTATAAAGCCTCTTTCCTTCGCCCAGTATCAATGGTGGAGTAGATGCCAAGAGCTTTCTGCATTTTTGCTCACTGATTGGTTTCAGATTGAACACAAAAGCAAATCTCTGAGCGTGGGCACTCTTTCTCCACACACTGCACTGCAGGCTTTATTAACACTCATGGGACTTCTTGTCTCATTTGCCATCACAGGAGTGGCCAGAAATGGTCCTCCTACTGTGCCCCACTTACCCCCTCCCAAGCCATTGAAAATTAGTTACAATTTTTTTTCTCAAAACCAACTTGACTTACTTTATTTTCCTGCATATAAGTAGATCAATATAAGGATCAAAAGCCAAAAATACAAATTTCTCTTCCTTACATCCTGCAAAAACTCTTGCAATTTCTTTCATGTCCTCCAGGTACCCAGTTCTACGTAGATGACCTACCTCATCTGAGACTATTCACTGGATAATGATGTCATTTTGCTGCTGCATTCCTCTCCCCAAATCTATCCTTCTGCTTTTCAGGATCTTCATATTTATATCTTAATTAGTTTCAAGATTCCTGGAATCTCCACATTCTCACTTAAATTTAGCTCTTAGCTTGTCAGAATATTATTCATTAATAGGTAGAAACTGGCCAAGTTTCCATTAGTGACACACAGAACTCTCTTTGCTGTTATTTATATTCACCTTATATCATATATTCTACCTATACTGCCTTTTATTTCTTTGGTTTTTATTGGTTGGCTTAAACCTGGATATACTTATTGATGAATATTCCAGCTACCCTGGGTGTAAGTCAGGGAGAAAAGGGATGTGAGTTTCCTTGGCAGCACTAAAAGGACAGTTTCTTCCAAATCAGAAAGGAGAGAGTCATCCCAAAATAGGACATAAAATCCCAGATTTTTATTCAGCTGCTCACTGGGATTGCACAGTTCCTTTACTACTTGCGGGTGTGAGAAAGACAGTCAGATGAAAGAGAATATGCAATGTCTTGGACTAATCATTCATGTCATCTCTCTTTTTTTTTTTAAAGGTAACAAAAGCAAACAGCATCATTTATTTATTTATTTATTTACTTATTTATTTATTTAGGTAAAATAGTTGAAATTTAGAATTACTGTTTTTGGAATTGTAATCTTCCCCTAAGCCCAAATTAAATTTATTATTTAGGTTAGTTTTATTTACAAGAGCTGATAAAAACAGATTAAAATTTTCACAGATTAAATTTCTTACTTAAACACTAAACTTTTATTAAAAACGTGACCTATGATAGCCCTGGCCAGTGTGGCTCAGTTGGTTGGAACGTTGTTCCACACACCAAGGAGTGGCAGGTTTGATCCCTAGTTGGGTGGCTGCAGGACGCCACGGATCCATGCTTCATGTTACACTCTCACATTGATATTTCTCTTTCCCTTCCTCTCTCTCTAAAACAATATAACACATGATGAATATAGTACTTTAGAGTTTTACCAAACAGTGCCATGTATCTCATTGTAGTCTATTCTGTTAATTAGGGATCACCATCCTATTTTTAATAGTAAAAGATCAACTATTTTCTTGAGTGCCACGGACACACATCTTTTGTCATAAATCTAAAATTTCTTCATTTTGCTCTTCAGTTTATCCAAGGTAGAGAAAAAAAAACCAAAATCATCAAGCTAATCAGAAAAACCCTCTACTTTTGCCTGTTTTCCTTTGGGATACCTCTTAATTTCACTTACTTTTCAAGTATTTCCTCTTCTCTATCTCTGAACCCAACTGTTAGCTCCAACAGTATGGAATAAAGGAAAAACACTAAGTACAAAATTAAAAATGTTAAAGACAAAGTAACAACAAAAAAGAAAAAAAAAAGAAATTCTCATGCTTATTATCCCAGGAATTCTCTCCCCATCACAAATGCAGATTTAATATTTGACATGCACATTCTTCCCTGAGGTTTAAAGGTCTAGAAGGTGAAGGACTGGCTACTGGTCTTTTGAGGTTGATGGTTTACATGTCATTGGATTGATGTTTGCAAGGAATAAATTATCAACATTAGGTATGACTTCAGGCTTTTTTAGTGCTCTGTTAATTCCTCAGATTCTGAATTTCTCTAAGAATCTAACACATTTGAGAAAGTAATGGATCTGACTTACTGACAAGCCATTTGATTAGTTTCAAGGACGCCTTAGTGTGTCTGTGAAACAGTGTCCACCACTTTTCCAAGAACACCAGGATGGCTTGATAATTTAGAACAAACAGCCTGGATGACAAGGTCTGCAGTACTTAATAAATTTCCCAGGTGTAGGAGCTACATTGAAAGATGAAGTGAGACACTTGGGGAGGAGCCTCTAAGCCTAACTCAGCATGGGAGGGTATGAAATGTCAATTACTGCTACGGATGTGGGGCTAGGGATTGTGAGGGACTGTAGTCATGAAACAATCTGGCTAATTATGTAAAAGTGATAAACGCCTTAACAAAAGCATGCATCTGAATTAAAAATGAAATAATTTGAAAGTCAATGCAGCATAGACTTTAAATTGCTTTTAGCCGGCATGCTTAATACACTGGCACACTTGCATAATAATTAAGCCTGGGAGTTAAGTTCTTGGAGAGCAAAGTGATCACTCTTCTTGGACAGGCAGGAAACCTGTAATCCTTATATCCACAAAAGTCTAAAAAAAAAAAAAAAGAAGATAAATTGAAAGACAGCCTTGTGTCTTAAAAAGTCCAACTCTTGTGTGTATGTGGGGGGAAGCAGGAGTGTGTGTGCGCCTGCTTATAAATATAACTACCTTTCCACACAAGCTTCTCATTCATGGATGGAAATGATTAATGCCCAAGAGCCTGGTCTTTACACTCAGCAGCTCCAGGGGATGTGGTTTGATTGGTTGTGGGTTCGGCGGTCATTGTTTTCCACAAGATGAGAAAGGACCTTGCATATTAAGCATCTGCCCACTTTCCTCCGGTCCGCCTCCACTGACAACCTCGCTAGATGATGTGAAGTGAAATGAAGAACGAAGGTAATACTGAGCGCAACACAAAATTATGCATCTGGAAAAGGAGCTCAGGTAATGGATGTTGCTGTTATCTTCATCAACATCATGAATAACCAAGATAAATAGGCACGGAGAGCCAGGAATGGACTTGCTTAAGAAGACAAGAAGGGCTGATCTGTTTTATTCTCTTAAACAAGCATTGCAGAATGCTTATTATGTATGCTCACTCTAAGTAAGAAAAGGAAAAATAAAACACAATTCTATCCTCAAGATAAGTAATGCAGAATTCTGAGGGAAAGAGGTGAGGCAACTTTATAGGGGTACATAGATAAGGAATAAACAGTGGGGCATAAGAGAATGTAGAGCAGAGAGTGGCGTATGAGCCCAGAAATAGGCCATCTCCAATTTCATTTTGAAACATAGGGTTATAATGCTCCTATTAAAACATACCCCAGTGACTTTGTAAGGAGACTACTAGGTGGCCTATATGTAGAAAAAAGAACAGTTGCTCTGGCTGGTGTTAAATCCTGCCCCAGCTAATGGGTAAGAGGGTAACTTGCTTGGGTTTAGTGCAGTGTTGGTCAAATTATGGCCCTTGCCTCAGAGTTACTTGGAGTGCCCTTTAGGTGCAGATCTGTGGTATCTGCCTTGAGTTTTATAATCAGAATCTTTTGGAGCAAAATCCAGAATCTGAATTTGAAACAAGTTCCTCAGGTAATTCTTATCCCCACTAGAATGTAAAAGGAGGCTTCAGGAGAGAATATAATTGTAAGAAATTACCAGTGATTTCATCAAGGGTCTTGGTTAGGTGTAGCGATACTACAGGGGATCTCTTTTCTATCTCTATATTCCCAACTTTAACATAAGACAAGGGGAAATAATAGAATAAATGATGGAAAGAGTGACACAGAAAGGAAATTGTCCAAGAATACCTTCAGAACTTTAAGATCTCTCTTCTTCACTAAACTCTCGAGACATTCTGTGTCAAGAATTTATGGGCTAGATGACAAACAACTAACATGTGTGCCTCTTTTCAGATATCCAATACCCACAGCAGTCATTATTCATAGGTAACAACACTTTGCAGGAGACCCCCTAACATTATCTCACAATTTATTCTGACATTACCCTCCATGCAACCACCTTCAGTCAACTGGAGTTACTATGGGTGATGAAATCTTCACACCACACTGGCACACACACACAATTAATCTATGTCAGGTTAATAGAAACAAACAGGCCCAAATCTAGTTCTACAGGAAGTACCAGATTACACTCTTATATAAGGTGGTGATCGGGAGACAGGTTCTGACACAAGGCTGCGTGAGGTGGGTCATGTCCCTGTTCTGCACCTTTCTGAGAGTGTGGGTGAACAAGCACCTTTCTGAGAGTGTGGGTGGACCAGCTCAGATGTTTCATCTCTGGTCTCCTCATCTGTGAAATGAAGGTGATAATGGTAGCTACATCACAGAGTGGATTAAGTGAGAAAATGCATATAGTCTGGAACGTGAATGCTAGTGATTATGAATTCGCGTCAGTACACTTGTTGTGCTTACTTCTACACTGGAATATTGAGACCCAGAGGACTAATCAGGATATAGAGTTAAAAAAATAAAACACAAAAATAACCACAAAGTATTTGGTATTCTTTTTGTGCTAGGTTTTAAGCTTGAGTGGCAAAAAGGATCCCGCTACACTCACCTATGATCCCATCTACCAGAACAGGAAAGCACATATGTGAGTAGAGTCCAAATCCAAGCATAGGAGAATATGCTTTGCCTATTGAGACCTCCAGATTTTCCCAGCGGGTGTAGATTGAATGGCTGTGACCCAGAGGAGCAGCTGAGTGAAAATGTCAAACAAAAAAAAATGACTATCCATAAAGAAAATGTCATGAAAGACACTCAAACATGTTTTAAGCAATACATGAAGAGCAGGTAAGACTATTGTCATTCGGACACTGCCTCTTATCACACCAGCAGTTTGAGAGGCTAGCACCTTCCTAAACTTTTCTCTGTGGGATTTCCTGCAATCCCACTTCCAGCCCTAGTACCTCCTTTTCTGTAAGTGCACAACAGCCAGTTTCCTTCCTCTCTGTGTTGGCAAAGTAATGAACTGTTGGTTATAAACAGTTGAAAACAAATATTAGAAGGTCATTGTGCTGCTAAACTTTGATATATTGAGAACTGTGAACTTTAGCAAGGCTTCTAAAGTATTGTCACGCAGGAAGCGGTGGAGTAAGTAGATTCATCTATCACTGGTGAAAACATGGGCACAGCATCCCTGCTTGAAGGTTGAGCATGGAAATGCTCGACCCTGATTAAATGGCCGTAATTCCTCAAGGCTGTGACATAGCTGGCAGGCATGGGAAGCTGGGGCCTTAAAGTGTAAATTGTTGGAATTTATAATACACTGTCAGTCTGTCAGGAAAAAAAAAGAAGTGTTATATTCTCCACAAATTTAAACTATTGGATAATTATTTTAGCATTTTCAGATGCTGGTTTGTAAATGTGCTTTGATTGTCAAAGGAAAATTTATATTTTTTCTACTTAGAAACATGAAAAAAAAACAAAAAACCATGCTCTTTTTGACAGCTAGGGTGATTTGACATTATCTTAAAGTAGGGATTGTGAAAATTAGGGATGCTGAACATTAGACTTATCCTTGAAATTTCAGACACTTGCATTGCAGAAATGAAAAATAAGCTGGTGAGTGCATTTATTTTCATCTATGAAGATACTTTTTATATATACACTGCACTTATTTAAGTTCTTTCAAATAATAGTAGAATGTATAGGTAACTATTTATTGAAGCAAGAAACAAGGCATATGTCTGGCATTCTAAATTGAGGCTTGGGCCATGCTTGTAATAATATTGAGTCACATCCCTAGAGGTCAAGGTTATGTCAGTGTTCCATCTTTTTTATAGCACTTGGCATATGCACATAGGAGTACTGGATAAATACTAGCTAAGAGATTTGATTAAGCGTCTTAAGATCATAAGTCAACAAAAGTCATTGCTGACCGGGATTTGCAAGGGACTTTTGTAGCTCTAAGACACATTGTCTGGTCAGAGCATAGTATTATTTAGCTCTCATTGTGTGTCTTGCTACGAACCATTGAAGATAGGACAGAAAAAAAAACTTCCTTCAATAGCTTACCATCTTAGGAGATAAAACTCAACCAAATAAGCATTAAGCCTATGTAACTGTAAAAACATGATTGTTTTTGTGGGCAAATGGAGTTGCATGATTCCAATAGTTGCAGAAGGTTATATGGAGTAGGTAAGGTCTCAGAAGGACCATGAATGATGAGGGCAATTTTTAAAGTTTGATAGAACTTCTTCAGATGGGAAACTTCAAAAGTAAAGGTGCTCAATGGCCATGCATGACATTAAGAGTCTTTCTGTACTTGCTCCACATTTTATAAAATTCTCTAACTTCCTTTATTTTTTCTGAAACTTGTCTTTGAACTTTTTCTTCCAGCCCAGAAATTAACTCAGTCCCCAATCTGCATTTCTCCCTCCCTAGCTATCCTTTTATTCATGAAGGATCTACTATGTGGTCCCAGCATAACCTATCTCTACACAGTTTTGTAAGGGTCCCACCAAGTTTCTGTTCCTTTGATAGCCATTCCTAGAGGGATAGACTGTCCCCCCACCATGCTCTCTTTATTTGCATACTTGTATATGTGTCTCCCTTTTCCTATCTCTCATCATATAATGCACCCAAGGAATCTTAGCCCTGTTAGCATGCCATAAAACACCTAACATAGTGTTTTGCTTATGCTAGCAGTAAATGCTGTTGGATTAAATTTTCAGCTCTCAATCTTTCTATAAATAACAGGGCTCAAAATGCTCAGTGAATGAAAATGGAAAAAGCAAATGGCATTTTCCTCAAGACTGAGCATGATGGCTGCTGGTAGAAGAGAACCCCTTGAAGATTATTGGGCCTGCCCGGTTTATTGCTGTCTTCTTGGTGTTTTATTTTTCAAAGTCTGGTACAGAGTCAGTGCTGAAAAATGTTTGACAAATAAATGAATGAATATGTATGGGTGATCACGATGCTATCCGTCTACTTTATGGAACTCACAAGTGTGTCATCACTGCACCTGTCAGCACTGTCTAGCTTTGCCAGGTTCCCACAGATGGGTCTAGTGAGACCAGTCAACAGTTACCCAGATGCGTGTGCACCACTCAGACCCAAGCTTCTGTCCCTTCTCTCCCTGAGGCCAGTTTTTCAAAGAGGAAACTGTAAAAGGCTAAGCTACTATGGGAGTAGACAGACAAACTTTATTCCATATCTTGATTCTCATAGTCAAAAGAGCATGTCCTGATTGCAATGAGAATATATAACAAAACCCCAAATCTTTATCTTGTGACTTAAGTCAAAATGACTGAGATGTATGTGATTTGTTTCCTAGAAGAGAGTATCATGTCCCTCCTATAAGCTATGAAAAATCCTGGTAATGACTTTAGTAATCAGATTAAAGTCTGAATATATATTTTCTGTATGACTTGTGGTTCTGCCCTGTTTCAGAGTCTTGAGAAGCATAGACCAAGATGCTTTCTGGTATTATGCTATTCCTGTTTGAGACTTAAATTAGACATATTTCTTGATTATGCAGAAACACAACACTGAGGTTGTTCCTGTAAAAAAAAAATCACACAAATAAAAGGAACTATAGTTTTTAAGTTTATAAATGATATGCAAATGGAAGTGACAAATCTCATATGGACCAGAGTTACCCCCATCTAGAGGGAGAAATCTAGAGAAATCTAATACTAAATTAATCACAATCACAATGATCAGAATTGTGATCTTATTAAAGGGAATATTGGATTTTGAAAACCAAGTTCAGTTGTATCTGTGGAGAACGCTGAATAGCTTTAAAAATACATAAGTTCTCCCTATTCATTTTATGGATGTGCCTTGACATCTTTACACACAGGCCTCATGCCATACCTTATCATGTTGAGGAAGCAAGCAGGCTTCTCCCCCAGACTTGTAGATACCCTTGACATCTCACAAAAGAACAGATGATGTCGCTGAGTGAGCAGGTGCAAGCATTCGGCCTGGTTTTGTTACATTGAACATGAGGAATTCCATTCAATGGTGAGGATATATCTGACTAGTTCAAAGTGATTCATTAACACAAAGAAATAGCAGAGTGGGAATAGTTCTTAGAGCCTTTGGCAAGCATGTTAAAGCAGGCCCATGACAGATGAACTCAATGAGCTAAGAGCTTAAATAGCAGTTGGGAACTGGGAGTACTGCGAAATGAATGTGCTGACCTGACAATAGTGAGCAAAACTTCATGACTAGAAAACACAAACTTCCAGGCCCTTGTGGGAGACTGTATCCCATTATGTAGTGTTTAAGGGGAGTTGAAGGGGACTCTACAACTATACATGCCATTAATTAAACTTAGCATAGAGAGGCCATGGATGTGTCTACCTCACTGCTTGATTAACATATCGGGTCAAGAGCCTTAGATATTTATCGACTGTTTGTGCATCAGAAACCATAAGGGAATTGGCCCTTCAGAAGTACATCTATAATTCATGGACTAAATCAGAATCTGTGCTTGTAGACTTACATTGCTATGCATTCTTTCCTCTCATTTAAGTGGGAGCCAGCCATGCACAACGAAGGTCCCGTCATGCCATGCGATTCCATTTCTGTTTGTGTTGTCTTCAAGATGGTTTGATATCCTGAGGCATGGACAAGGACAGTGGGAGAGAGTGGGCTGTGCAGGTTAAATTTAAGTAAGTTTATTTTAGTAGATATTTCTAAGACTTACAAGTATCTAATTAGATAAAAAGAAATTATTACATGTTTGGAATGTATAAAGATGCCTCATAGAAACTACTATCAGATTAAATTGTAAATATATATGTACAATATATTTAATCCCTTTGATATGTCCTGATTATTTAGTAGAGCTATTGCATCAGCCATTATGGTATGTATTTTTCCCCCCAAGTATTTGTATTTGCATCTAATTTTATAGCCTGCTGTACAAAAGTGGTTATTTTTTTCAATAATTGTTTTTTTTTAATATTTTGGAATACATGTCTGTTATTGACTTTTTAAATATTATATTTATTTAAAATTTTAAAATTAAAATCTCTGTTTAGAATTTTTTTTAAATAAAATGACATGTTGAAATTTTTCTTACAAAAAAATTAACAATTTTAGAAAGCCATTAATAGAAATTAAGTGAACAAGTGAAAATCCTTTTTTATCTTATTATAGAATCTCTCCTTTCAATTGCAAAATATTAAAGTGGAGATTATACGTCACCCATGAGAGCTTTGTAACTAATCAATTTCACCACAAGATAGCAGCTCAGAAGTACTATTTCCTATGCACCAGGAACAGCCTCCCCGTCTCACTAAGTAATTGTGGGGTTAAGCAAATCCCTAGTCAACGCTGGGGGTGAAGTGGGGGGATGGCAGCTGAACAAAATTTAGATAGTGGATCCTGGCATCAAAGGCTAACTTGCCCTATATTTTACTTATGATCCAAGTCCCTTTTGAATCCATTTTAGGTAATTAGCTTGAAAAGATAAAAACTATCACTTTCCTGTAATAAATCTAAATCTGAAACTACTAGAACATGCAAACTGCAAGTGGCCTGTTTTTGATATTATATTTCAGCTTTCAGTCTAGTGAGCCTGTTCATCTCTCAGTCAGCAACAGGATTGCAGATAAGATAAACATTACATGTGCTTTTTGCCTCGCGTGCTGTAAGACAATATGAACTAAGTTATGTGCATACATTAAAAAGACTCTGCTCATTCTCCAGTGGGTGTTGGGTGTGTAACTTTGCCTCCCGTGTTGTGTTATGTCGTTCATAGCAATTTCCAGCCACATCCGCCAGGTCTTGCTTCATTTTCTTTCAATGAGATGGCTCCTTTATCTGTATATTTGCAAAACTGCTTTCTAAGCCAGCAGTTTAGGATGATCACACAACCCATTATCCATCTGACTTGACCCAGTCTCAAACCCTCCCTTTACCCCCACCACATCTAAATCCCCCTCAGTCAGTTTCCATCAGCCTGCAAGCAAAGGGAAGACAAAGGTCCCTGAGACATCAAACAGACCAAAGGCACTTGATTGACCACATGGAATTGGGTACACATTCAAAGATGTCCCTGCCGCTGCCCAGGCTGGTTAAAGGTGGGTGAATTGGCACATCTGCACACCAGCTGTTGCCTTCAGCTTCATCCCATCTGAGGTAGGACTCCCAGGAGGTCAAAGAGAGAATCCCTTCAGTTCTCTGCTGTGCCGACATATGGTGGAGCAGGTGGATCCCTGCCCAGTCCAAGTGTCAGGATGCAGAGAAGGAAGGTGGCCATGTTGACCCTTTTTCCTATTGTTTTCATCTGCATTATGCATTCATACAGTCCTGTGTATTAGTTAAGACAAGTACCCTAGAAACCGGAAGCCTTTGTTCTGTTTCTAACCAGCTGAAAATGACCAAATGGAGCTAGACGATCTTTCTAGATTCTTTGCTCTTTCTTTCATTTACATTTGTAAATGTGGCGTGCTTCATGAAACAAGAGGATGGTGGGAATCATTGTAAATTTGCAGAGGACTTGACCAATGTATTTGTTTAAGGAGATGAGAGGAATTCAAAGTTAGATTATTCATTTGGAGGAGGGAGGTCACCTTTGACTTCTGTTCTGGTGTGACCCCCTTGGAGAAAACATCAATCAAAATGGGAGCTGATAGTGACATGGAAAAACAGAAAAGAATTAAAGTAAAGGGGAAACTTAGATGAAATATGTGGAAGTTAGCAAAAAACTATGAAGGGTATTAATAATAATTTAAGTGTTTCTTTAAGGGGGTCAAGTATAATATGAAAGAAGCAAAGACAAATTTCTTTTGCAAGGCAAGCAATCAGAAAGAATGAGTAAATCAGGCCTTAATGAGCAGAGTGAGAGTCCCTTTGGGATTTTTGAATTTAAGGGTTTCCTCTGAAGTCAACTCCAGTTGCTTGTATGAAACACTCTAACAGGCATGGCAAGAAACAAGCTGTGTGATCTAGCAACAAGCTCTATCTTCCATCTCCAATGTGTTCTGAGAAGAGCCCAGTCGGGCATCTCTCTCTCCCTGTAAGGAAGGAGGGAGTAGTATCTCTTTCCCAAAGACTATGTTTCTTGGTTCCGGGCCTTTTCTGTATTTTAATTTCTTGTCGGTTTGCCCAGCACTGCCCTTAGTCTTTTCTGCAAAACAGGAACAGGGTCTAATAAAATCAGTTGCCTTATGGAGTTAATTATTATCTTTTCCCCAAGGGATTACTGCATAATCCCTGGAAACAACTTTAGTCTAAAAAAAAAAAAACAACAAAAAGAAAAAGAAATCCTGGACAGCCATTGCCCACCAGCATAGGGGAACTTCAGGTGTGTTGGTGGCATATTTGGGGGCTGAGGACATGTTTCAAATAGCTTCACAGGAACACCACTACTTTGTTTATGAGAAAGTCAACCATCCTACATAATAATAGACAAATATGCAAATTGACCATACCTTTGCTATGCCCGCGATTGGCCAGGAGGCGTGGGGAGGGCAGGACTCGGGGTGGCCGGGGTGGCCGATTGGGCTGGCGGGACGCTGAGCTCGCCTCGCCAGCGGCAGCTCGAGCTCAGCGTCTGCGCCATGGCTGTGCTGCGGCACAGAAGGGGCCTCTGGGGCAGTGAGCTCACGTCCCACCGCAGACCACCCAGCTCCCCCGAGATCGAAAGCAAAAGCGTGGGAACTGGGTGCCTGTCCGCTCAGGCTCCAGGCCTTTCAGAAGCCTCTGCAGCGCCGGAGGCTTCTGAAAGGCCTGGTGCACCAGTGATCAAAAGCAAAAGCGTGGGAGCTGGGTGCCTGTCCGCTCAGGCACCAGGCCTTTCAGAAGCCTACGCGGCGCCGCAGGCTTCCGAAAGGCCTGGTGCACCAGCGGACAGGCACCCAGTTCCCCCCTTAAATATGCATGATTCAATCATGCACTGGGCCTCTAGTACTATATAATAAAGAGCTAATAGGTTAATTAGACCAAACAGCCAAATGACCGTCCGGACAACATTCTGGACGACTGTCCGGATGACATTCTGGACAACCTTCCAGATTAAGCCAGGACTGTGAGGGCCAGCTGGGGCTGGAGGGGCTGCGAGGGCCAGCAGGGGCTGTGAGGGCCGGACAGGGCTGTGAGGGCCAAGCACTTTGCACGAATTTCGTGCATTGGGCCTCTAGTGTGTCTATATTGGTCTTTGGCCATCTTATTTAAAGTCGGGGGGAGTCTCATCCTCCATCCCTATGTCATGGTTGTGGTATAGACACAAACAAGAATGTAGAAAATAGTTTAGAAAAGGAAAGATCGATTTCAATAACATTTTGACTGAAGCCATCTCTCTCTCTCTCTCTCTTTTTGAATATATTTTTATTGATTTCAGAGAGGAAGGGAAAGGCAGAGAGAGATAGAAACATCAATGATGAGAAAGAATCACTGATCAGCTGCCTCCTACACACTCCGTACTGGGGATCGAGCCCACAACCTGAGCATGTGCCCCTGACTGAACAGAACCCAGGACCCTTCAGTCCACAGGCTGGCGCTCCATCCACTGAGCCAAATCGGCTAGGGCGAATACATTTCTCTCTTAAAGAAGTCTCGTTATACCAAAATCATATTTGCTAGATTCTTTGGGGAGTAGAAAACAACGTGAATTATCAATATGCTTCCCTGATTTGCTTTATAAAACCAAGGGTCTATTCTCTCATTAGTGAAAATTGTAAAACTATGCAAACTTACATCCCTGTGTGTATCTGTCATCTGCTTCTCTCCTATCCCTATTTCCTCTCTGAATCTATGAGACTAGTTATGGGTAATGGTTGTCTCATAGAAGTTTTAATCAAACAATTTCCTCATTTCAATTTGCCTCCAGATAATCGTTTGCTTTCTTAATTAATGCTGTGAAAACACACATTATGATCTTTACCTGAAACATGTTTTGATTAACACTGGTACCTATGGTTTCCGTTGACTAAAGTACACTTTTCCCCCTGCAGGGAAGCTGTGCTCCGTTAAGCAGCTGCTTCATTTCACCCCAGAGGTTGCTACATTTTGCTAACTGTAAAAACAATGCTTATTTATGATAGAGTTCGTAAAGTCCTTCCTATCGAATGAAACAAGGAAAACCCATTCTCTGAGACAAATGTGTCTCTCTCATTCTTACCCTTTCTTTTGTTCTCTCTCCCGTTTTGTCTCCCTCTCCCACACAATCTCAGTATCTATAAAACTTCACATAATAGAATGCCTCTGAGCATTCTTGAAAAAATCACTCTAAATAATCATGATAATAACAGTAGTGCAATTGATTGAGCAATTCCTCTGTATTTAGCTTTATTATAGGGCTTTTGCATTGCATTAGCTCACTTGTTTTCAGGACAATCCTATGAAGTAGGAAATACTATTATTCCCCTCACACAGAGGAAACCACCTGAGGTCGGTGTGGTAACACAGTGCGTGGAGGGACAGCTGGACTGTGCCTGCTCTGAATCTGTCCATTCTTAGAGTTGAAATGAAGCATTCTGGCTCTCTACATGACTACTGTTAGATTGAAGTAAGACACACTAAAAAATCTGCATATTGCAGAGGTTTTGTTTTAAAGGTCAGTTCTGATCATGATTCTCTACCAACTTTTATTCCATTCATCCCAATTTCCCTCAAAATTAAGTCCAGTCCAAATTAAAATGAGGAAGGGTATTTCCAATCTTCATGGCCTGGCTTTGGCTTCCATTGTGGCTTCCGTCTCTGCCTCATGCCTACCCTTCCCTTTAAGTCAGCCTCACTGACAAGAATTTGTATATTTTCCTTTTGTCTGTTTGCAGCTTGCTTTCTACCCTGGCTGAATCCTACTCCCCTTCAAGTCTCAATTTGGATCATTCTACATCTGAGCGGCCATCCTGACAACCTCTGCCTCCTCTCCTTGGCTCTCTGTTTGTGTTCCCAGGGTGCCCTGAGCTTGGCTGTCTATTTAACGACTGGCTTTTCTTCTCATCTACTAGATGGGCAGATCCTTGGAGGCAGGGACAGCTTCTCCACCATGGTATTTCTATCCAAGTAGGGGTTACACTAAGTAACAGTAAAACAATGCATGCTCAACAAATGAATAAATAGAGAATCAAGGTTAAAGTAACACCTTGATGAAACTTTAAAGAGTTAATATATGTTAATTTTTATCACTTCAAACTCATTCAAGGGCAAATGATTTCTGTCTCCTTTCAGATCAGTACACAATGGTTGGTTTAGGGTGTGGCATGAGAAAAAGACAAAATAATTTGGGTTAATTTGGCTAAAGTTACTGGGAAGGAATATTCCTTTTTTGAGGGAATACACATCTGGATCTATGGATGACTTCCCCATAATGAATAAGCCTGATTAAAAAATATATGTGTGTGTGTTTAATTATTTATCTATTTATTTATTTTTTCCTAAATCAATGCAAGTTGGTTTTCTATCACTTTCTATTAAAATAATCCTAATAATCTTCCTTGGTTAACATTCTCATAAATCTTATCTATTCTCTTTTTGGGGAGGGAGGAGGGAAATGTCTAATTTAATTACATAATTTAATTATATAAGATTTTAAAACAATATTTTTCAGATACCATTTCCAACTCTCCTTCCCATTTCTCCCTTTGCCATTCAAAATTTGATTGTAAAACAAAACTTGGAAAATATCAACAAATCCTACACATTTGGGTGGGAACTTATACCTCCATAAGCAAAAAGTTCCATAAAATATCTTTCTATTTTTCGTGATTGTTTTGGCCCAAAAGTTTTATAAAAACAATACATATGTAGTCTTATTCTCAAGTGTAATATCTCTGCCAAATAACTTTGCTTATGCACTCTTGAATAATTTTACCATATAGTTTAAATTGCCTAGTACTAAACATGCAGTGCCAAGCTAATAAACAAGGGTGATGGCATGGCTGGGTGTTTGTGTGTGTGTAGATCATGGGTGGTGAACACACAATGCAATATACAGATGATTTATTATATAAGTGTACACTTAAAAACTTATTAACCGATTGAATCCCAATAAAGTCAATAAAATGTTTAAAATAAAATGACTCATGCTTATTAAAAAGTAAAAAATAATAAAAAATAAGAGTATTTTATGACAAAGGAACTAGAGAATTAATATGTATAACTTAAAATAACGCTATAACC
Organism: Eptesicus fuscus; assembly: GCF_027574615.1. Taxonomy (NCBI): domain Eukaryota; kingdom Metazoa; phylum Chordata; class Mammalia; order Chiroptera; family Vespertilionidae; genus Eptesicus; species Eptesicus fuscus. The sequence goes on along the minus strand of NC_072477.1, from coordinate 13,372,224 downwards.
AATACCAGAAAACACCATAAATCTGACTTCTTACCATTAATATGTCAATAATGTTATTTTCCTAAAAGAATGCACTTTGTCATTAAATGGAATTAACTAGAATACCATGTTAACAGTTTTAGCAATAGTCTGTAAAGACCTAGAAATTCTCTTGTATTACTGATTTGGGGACTATAGTGCATCCCTCCTTAAATATAAATAGTATGTTTTTGCCTACTCTTCAGTTTATTTCCCTTTTTTAATTTTTATTTTATTTATTTATGTATTTTTAATTTAAATTCTTTATTGTTTAAAGTATTACCTAAGTCTACTTTTACCCCCATTGACCTCTCCGTAGCCGCCCTCACCCTCTCTAGCACATGCCCTCATCCACTCTCTCCCAGTCTGTGTCCATTGGTTATGCTCATATGCATGCATACAAGTCCTTAGGTTGATCTCTTACCCCCTCACCTCCCGCCTTCCCTCATAGGCTGGACAGTCTGTTCCATGCTTCTGACTCTGGTTCTATTTTTGTTCATCAGTTTATGTTGTTCATTATATTCCACAAATGAGTGAGATCATGTGATATTTATCTTTCTCTGACTGGCTTATTTTGCTTAGCATAATGCTCTCCAGTTCCATCCATGCTGTTGTAAATGGTAAGAATTCCAAGCCTTTTTTTAAAAAAAATTATGACATCTATTATCAAAGGATCTCTTCCCAATATCAAATATGTTACAGATGGTTTTTATAACTGGCTACTTTTTTTCAGGATGCTAAATTTTAGAAGACCATAGTAGTTCTCTAATCATGCTGTTCTTTGCAACCATTCCCATGTTAATGACTTCCACTGACTTTGTTAACATCCTTGCTGATCTCTAATCCTGCCAGCAAATGTGAAGTGCTAATCTTATATATTCCTCATTCCTGTCTGTTCTTAAATGTTTGCCTGAGTTTTGCTGTAACAGTGACCATGCAGCTTCCTTTCCTCAAGTGCTCCAATGATGCCCCATAACTCTTGAATCAAGCCCCAATGTGCCTATGCAATCCTATTTACAATTACAGGTCCATGGTCCCAGCTCTAACTCTTAAACTCGATAGCCCCTCTGCATAAGATGATGTTTCACTCTTCCAGGATTTGGCATATGCATCACTTTCTGTCTGAATATCATTCTCATCCAAGCTTGTGAATGAATTCATGTTTTTACATTAAGATGCTGATCAAATAGCATCCTTTCCCCGCTTCTCTATAGTTGCTTCGTTCTCTTCTCTCAGCTAAAATAAACTTGTTTCTTTTAGCAACTATTGCACTACACTGTAGCTGTTAATTTCATAACTGCCTCTGGACAGAACATTGATCCTTAGAGTCAGTTTTGGTGTCTTAGTCATTTTGTAGATATCCTGTATACTAACAGGGTAATATGCAAATCGACCGAATGGCAGAACAACCGGTCGCTATGACATGGTCACTTTTACAGAATAACTCAGGTGAACTGACCACCAGGGGGCAGACGCTCAATGCAGGAGCTGCCCCCAGCCCACAGGCCCCCATAACCAGATGGCGAACGGGAATTGGGGGTGGGTGGCAGCAGGGGGCAAGGCCAGCTGCCGGCAGCTGGGGAAGATGGCCCTGAATGCAGGCCACGGCTAGGGACTGTACCCATGCAGGGATTTTGTGCACCAGGCCTCTAGTATTTTATAACATTCTTGAAATGCAGTAAATGTTCAGTAAGTGTTCAAAGAATGTATACATAAATGGATTGAGTTAGGTGGTGCTCTTTTTATTATTTCATAAGTATAAACTAGGGATTGGCAAGCTTTTTCTATAAAGGATCAGATAGTAAATATTATCTGGCTTGCAGGCTACGCCATCTCTGTAACATCTGCTCACCTCTGCCTTGTAGAGCCAAAGCATAGACAGTGCAAAAAATAAACTGGCATGTCTGTGTTCCAAAAATTTTTCACTTACAAAATCAGGTGGCAGGCTAGGTTGTCCCTGGGCCTTAGTTTGCCAGCCACTGGTATAAAGAAAAGAGACAATTTGTAGTTCTTAAACTGACTACAGTTAGATGTTGAACAAGAGTCCCTGCATGAAGAGAGGGGGGGTTGTACGTAGATTTTGGATACTGTTGAAATCTATGTCCTTTACATATAAAAGCTCGGATTTGCAACCTCTTTGATATAACATTTCTTGCCATATATTTCAATAGCTTTTTTACATATTATTAAATCTATCTGGTCACTTAAGTGCTGATTGAATACTAATCATACCCTTCTTGAAGACATTTCAAATAAGATGTTCAGAGTTAACATTGAGTATGTTCTCTGTGAGTAGGAAATTCATTTTACTATAAAGTCAGTGGATGCCTACATTTCTTCTTGAGAAATACAGAGCTCCTTTAATTTTCCCTTAGTTTTTAATGAAATGTGTGTTTTTTTTCATACAATTTTATTCTTTAAACTGTTTCCAAAATCCCCAAACCAAATGAGAGTTCTTTAACCTAAAACCAATCTATTGGTAGCATGCTTAGGAAGGATTCAGTTTTGCAGATTAAATGAGAAGAGTTGACCATTGTAGGTGTATTATTATTTTCTTAATCATTTAGCTGTAGCATATTTGATTTTTTTTTCCAATGTAAGTATTCACTAAGCACGGAGCAGCACAGTCAGAAGCAGTGGGCTTGGAAAGAGAAGGCAAATCTCATATTAGATGACTATACATGAGCAAACATATGGATATCATTTAATTACTTGGAGATCATCTATTGGACAGTGTCTGCTGGGCCCAGCTGGAGCTTAATGCAAAAACCCCAAAGCAGTACCCTCTATCCCTTTCAGTGCATTTCACCAAAAAGCCACACAAATATACATGCTGATGAGGTTAAGCTTTTGACTAGATTTGCGCAAACCGACAAAGGGGCTTTTACACAGATATGATATTGTGATAGCTGCATCCTGTTTTCCTGTGTTTTTGTGGGTTTTTTTTAAATGCCAAATCTCACACACACACACACACACACACACATATAAATATGTAAATATATACATATATATATATATAGTAATTTTTGCTCAGCTAGCTAGATGCATGATGGAATTTTAGATGCTTTGCTTTTATAAAGATATCACCATATTCAAATGGTCTTTTGTATGAACACCATAAAATCATAAATATAATATCATAAACTCTCTTCACAAAAAAACTTCAGGAACATATTTCTTTGGTGAATTCTATCAAACATTTTAAAAAGAAACATCATGTAAAAGTTACACAAACTCAGAAAAATAGAGAGGAATGGGTCTCTAACTCTTAAAACTATTTTAATTTAACCAATGCTTTATATCAAAGGCCAGTAATTTTCTTTTCTATAAAGATTTAGTTTATAAATATTTTGGCTTTGTAAGCCATACAGTCATTGTCACCATTACTCAACTCTGCTCTTATAGTGCAACTGTAGCCATAGATGATACATAAATGAATGATGTGGCTGTATTCCAATAAAATTTTATTTACAAAATTAGGTGGCTGGTTGGATATGGCTTTGGGACTGTACTTTGTGCCTTTATATTCATCTCACAAATTGTGGCATGATATATATGAATTATAATTCATTATTATATATGATTTCTAGTGAATTATTTGTCTATGGACTATTTATAACTGGCTGTTTAATTTTCAAATATTTTAGACTTTTTAAATATATATTACATATTGATTTCTAATTTAATTGCTCTGCAAAATTTCAATCTTTTGAAATATAAGATTTTTTTAAAAATGCAGATCATATGTTCTATCTTAGTATCTATGTACAATTTTAAAAATATATGCATCCTATAATTATTGGATTGAGTATTTTATAAATATCAAATATTTCAAGGTGTTTGACCATGGTATTCTAATTTAAATACATAATTTACTTCTACATATATGTCTTTGTCTGTGTTATCTCAATTACTAAGAGTGTTAATATCTTCAACAGTGATTACAGATATGTCCTTCTCTCTTTGTACTGTTTTATGAATTTGATTTATATACATTTAGAATTGGTAGGTCTTCTTAAATCTGTTAGCCAGTGCTTAGAAGAAAAAAAAATAATTTTATATTTTTGGAGTCTCCTATGAAAATGTTGCCAATTTACATTTTCAGTGACAACTTTTCTATTGTATAGGAGCTATAAAATGTAGACATACTAACTGGAAAAACTATGGACTAATGATCTACATATCATTTAATCATCTTCACATCATCCCTCTGAACTCACTGTCTTAGATGTGTCTCTGTGCCCAGATGTAGCTTCTAGCAGCGAAAACATCAGTGCCTATGTCGCCATGGCAAAAAGTAGAAACTCTTCGCAAGAGATTGGTAATCTGGTGAGGCCCCCAAGCCGGGAACCTGTCTTTTCTAATGTGTATGGTAGTCCTTTTAAATATGTCATTTGTATTTAGAGTAACATAGCTGTTCTTAAATGACAACATATTAGGACACTTACTTTTGATTTCACAAATCCAGTAAGGGGTAAAGTGAATCTACATTACTTGGAAAAAAAGACAATAAATTCAATTTAGGTAAAAACTGAATTGGGATTAAAGATAAGAAAATGAAAGAAAGAAAAGCATCCTGTGACCCCTGGAGAGAATCTGACAGCTGAAATCTAATTGAGGAATTAAGTTTTGTCTTCAATGTGACTGGGCACAAGAACAAAGCCAACATTACAGTCTGCTAGGTGAATGGTTCTGTGGGTGAAGGACCAAAAGATTGACCTAGTTAGGGCTCTTTGAAGTAGGGTCAAGGCCCACTCAAACTATCCATGAAAGGAGTGATTTATTGCAAGGTGTTAGCGCAGAGCCATCGAGAATCTGAGGCTAACTACTAGGGCATAACTAGGTCTCATGACGAATGGGGCCAAGGGAAGTTTTGACATCAAGACCAAGATGGGTGGTTGAGACCTTGAGAGCCATTGCAATCTGGAGAGTCTATTGAATAATTCAGCTATTCCTGATCTGTGGACTCTAGGTCTATCAGAAGTGGGCAAATGGTTAGTCTAAAGGGTCTTTGATTCTACATGCATACAAGGTACTGTGGTCTAAAAAAATTATCATGGTCAATGCATATATGTTCTTTTGGATATAGAAATTGATGTTCCTGAGAAGCTTGATATTAGCATCTCTTTAAACCTCTATATTTTTAATCATTCAATATGTATTTAGTAGAAGTGGGGCCTGGGGCCCTTGACAAGAACTATAAGATTACCACTTGAGGGCGATATTTACTGCAAGCAAAGACCTAGAACCAATTAACAATTCGATAAGAACTTAAGTCAGAGTTGACTGGCAAATTATTTTTACTTATTTCAGTGGTTTTTTAGTGCCCTTTATAGATTGGTTAACTGCCTGGCATGTCTCTTTAATCTGGCTTCGTGTATATGTACCACCTTATTTATTTGTTTTTTTTGTTTTGTTTTACTTGCTTACTTATACTGCTATGACAATGTTTTCTGTGGTGTGTGTGTGTGTTTTGTTTTTTGTTTGTTTTTAGTATCTGAAAGTGTCAGTAAATTTCCAATAGCTTTTAGTAATTTTCTCAAACAATTATAGTTTTTAACTGTATTGTAGAACTCTAAAACCTTCTTTTGGCTTCTAAAAGGGGTCCCCATACATGAAAAATGTGGAAACTACTGTATTGAACTCTAAAGCAACCAGCTACTAAAACAAAATCTGTTTTTATTTTACTGTGGGTTGTATTTTTTAATTTATAAGCTCACTCTCGTTTATAAACACAAGCAGAGTGTCCTTTTTCATTCAGTGATTACTATTTCATTTTATTGATTTACTCAAATACCCACTTTCTCTATTACAGAAATTGCTTCTCATTTGACATCCCCTTTTCTTCTTATTCCCACCCATCCCCCACTGAATAAACTAAGGCAAAACCATTTGTAAAAACGTCACAATTTACATCATCACCTGTCTAGATTTCTCTTTCAAAATAATTATGAATATGTGGCATTATAAAGGGCTTTCAGCTTAAACAATTCTGAAATTTTTCATAGAGTTTTCCAGATGTTTTTTTCTGAATGGAAACTTTGTTAGACCATAATCTGTCAGGACCTCAAAAAATATTTGGTTGGTTGTTTTCCTCTTCCTCTCTTTGCTCCAAATTGAAACTGAGTTCCATGTCATCTCTGTTTGCAAAGGTTTTCCTCCTTTCTTTTCTTTCTTCAATGGGCCACTCACACTTTCAGAGTAATAAAACATCATTTAAATGAAATGTACAAGGCACTAGCCATTGAGCTCAGTACCATTAAAGAGTTATCAATACAGTAGTACAAGTTTGTGAAATAAACATCAGGTCCTGTAAATTTAATAGTTTCCTGTAAAAGAAAAAAAAATCCAATCCAAGCTTTTGCAGCTCAGAGTATGGGGCTTAACAAATAAATAGTTCATAGTGTGCCAAAATCAAATTGCCAAATGACTGACTACATCCTACACTGCACAAGGAAAAGGCCACTGTTGTTTATACAAGTGTGTTTCATTCAATATTTGACTCTGACAGATAAATAGGCTGACGTTGGCATTTTTAAATTAACTTTTGTTTTCAACTAAGTATAGATGAGGGAGTGTAGGTGTAGGGGAAAGAAGCTGAAGGATTTATGGAAAAAGGAAAACCAAGAAGTCTTGACCTGATGTATCCAGCTCAGATTCAGAATTTACTGATGTAAATTTGGGGGATTAGACCCAATTTAGTGATATTTGTAATACTTGCCTTGCTATATAAGAAAGCTGCCTACGATTTATTTTTCTTGCTTTCAGGAAAGAATAACAAAAGTAAAAACTTAAAGAAATAGGTAATGGTTTTAAGGTAGTAAGAGACAGATAAAAGTATTCTTTATGAACACATGCTGACACCAATAGTGTTACATTAGCAAAGGTGTCTTTGGACAATTCTACATGTGTCATTAGTACACACTATTTTACATTAGATAATTTTTTTCCCTTTTTCATTTTGAATTGGGCATACTATAATCAATATATTCTATGATGGTTATATTGATCAATTGGATCACAAACACCACATTTAAATATATTTTTAAATTTCAACACATTCTTGTTTATGCACACGCACACACACACACACACACACAAACTCACACATATGCATCACTCAATTGGCCT